>NC_064925.1:136117615-136742615 GCF_023897955.1 Schistocerca gregaria | reverse complement strand
TGGGGAAGGAAATCGGCCGTGCCCTTTCAAAGGAACCATCCCGGCATTTGCCTGAAGCGATTTAGGGAAATCACGGAAAACCTAAATCAGGATGGCCGGAGACGGGATTGAACCGTCGTCCTCCCGAATGCGAGTCCAGTGTGCTAACCACTGCGCCACCTCGCTCGGTCCAAATGTTCTTTTAACCTAGGGAACAGGTGATGGTCACTGGGTGCCAAGTCAAGACTGTAGGGTGGGTGGGTGATTATGTTCCACTGAAACTGTTGCAGGAGAGCAACGGTTTGCCGAGTGATGTGTGGTTGAGCGTTGTCATTGAGAATGTGTAAGCCCTTCCTCCACATCCCTCTCCTCCGTTTCTGAATTGCCCGTTTGAGTTTTTACAGAGTCTCATACAGTCTGTCAGCGTGAATTGTGGTTCCAGTGGGCATAAAGTCGACCAACAGTACCCCTTTCCGATACGAAGAAACGGTTGTTATGTCTTTAAAGCCAGACTGTGTTTGTTTGAATTTCCGCGGCTTTGGGGAAGAAGGATGCCGCTACTGGCGTGATTGTTGCTTGGTCTCAGGTGTAAAGTGGTGTGCCAAGGTTTCGTCACCCATGACAATTGAGTCCAGAAAGTTGTCCTGTTCGGCTGCAAGGCTGTGAAGGCATGCGCGGGAAACATCAACTCGTTGCCGCATATGCTCCTAAGTCAGCATGCGTCGCACCCATCTTGCGCACACCTTCCGGTAGTTCAATGCTTCCGTTAAAATTCTGTGAGCGGTGCTTCGGGACACCTCAGGAACCAACATGCAGAGATCATCCAGGGTGACCCGCCGATCTTCACGTAAGCTTTGCTCAACCTTCAACACTGTCTCCTTTCTTCGTCATTAATTTCGATCCGAGCAGCTGCAAACTTTCCACACCACTTATAACACTAGTGTCTGCCACCGCTGTACCATAACCTTAAAACTGGAAGCAGGTTGTGTGATACAACTATTTTATTAAAGCAATTACAGTACAACGCAACAGAGCAGTGTTACCCTCTGAGAGGAATTTTGTTGTGTTGACCGTGTTGTACCCTAACGGAGATGGCTTATCGGAAGTGAAAGTCAGAATTACGGAAATATTTGAACAGTAACAAACCAAATTTTGCCTATCTGCACTGTTTAACAGGTAAAGAAAACGGTCGCCAGCCTAACTAGGCAAGAGAATGATTAACATTCTCGTTCAAGAAAATAGTTATTAGTAACTTGAATGGATAAACACAACCTATACTTTGTCACACGTGAGTGCAGTGAACTCTTGACACATACGTATGTTTTAAGATTGAAGCTAACAACTGGAGCAGCACAAACTATTTGCAAAATTGTATCAGATACCGGAACACATTATTACTTTCAGGGCTTACACCAACTGAATGGTCTTTATAACGTTATTATTACTATTCACTGCAGAATCATTAATTGGATATACGTTAAGTCTCTCTCAGTTAAATACTTTACTATTTAAAATGAAAGTTAATTGGAATCCACTAACAGGTTGCTTCTCACTATCATTTCAATAAAGAAATTATGGTTTTCATAATTAATGGTCTTTCCGTTACTTGTTACCGAGCATTAACACAATAGACAAACTGTGGATCCTGGTATACTATTCATATGCATTTCTAATACACAAGATAGACAAACAGCAAACATGAGTATATAACATTTCATACTGCAGTTTTCCACTCTTAATACATTGAGAGACAAAATTAACATATATGTAAGATACTGACTCACCTTGACTCACCTTCTGTGATTTACAACAGGCAGTAATGAGATCATTTACGAAGCAAAACTTTATGAGCCTCAGTCTTACGAACTCTTAATCTGAAGTTGACAACAATACATTAATAAGCAGTTTTATTAGGAAAATTACTTTCATTAACTTTCTTTTTTTTTACTATGTTCAAGAGGCATTAATTAGCAAAAACACTGGTCTTTAATGTTCTTTCAGTAGGGACACTCGGAAATCACTTTAGTTCAAACGGAGAGGAACCTGAGAGGTGTTATGATAAGGAGAAAAATCAAGGTAGGTACATAAACTCAGTTATAAATTACCTTATATTTGAGCACACTAACACATCCATTAAGCTGATCCTTCACTGTACATTGCTATAGTGCTCCATTACAGTGATTGCGCAATGTGGTGGCGATTGCATGTCGGTAGGTAGAATTGCTGGACTCAGTCATTTCTTGGTAGTGATGATAGATACAAATTCCAGAATAGTTCCAGCTATTTATCCATCCTTCCGAAGCATTGGAAAGTAGCAGAAAAAAAACCTCTCTCGGGACCAGCACAATACGCAACATTTACATGGCAGTGCACAATTTGGTAGCTCGTCCACGACTGGTGGCTCGCCCCCGACTGACTCTTGTTCCACCTTTTCTACCTGGGCCAACCACAATTTGCGCGCGCTACACAGTTCCGTTCCCGAGGGGAACCACAACAGCTTTTACATACAAACTAACTAAGAACCCTAAGTGAGGATCAGCAGTTTACATAACAGCAACCAAATTCATTCAATAAAGCAGAATATTTGCACATATTGACATTTCTTCAAAAAAAATATTCACACAGAAATTACAATTATATACAGTAAGTTTTGTTCCCTCCAAATGGGACAAAGAATTTAAATGACAGATACACTACATTGCATAGAATCATATCATGACATCGAAGTTCTTACAAAGAAATGAGTATACAATTTTAGGTTACCGATTCAAACAAACACATTTACAGAAGCTCAGTGATGTAACATTAAATAAAACACAAGCAAACTACATCAGTGGAGTAATAGAGCTATGGTGTTACATACTTACGAATATTTTTGACATCCATGCACGACTCACCATACACTCCCGTCAATTGGCGATGGATTTCAATCGGCGCAGTGCCCTTTGCGTTCAAAAACCGAATAACTGCACACAATTCGCACTTGGCGGTAACATCCAACGGGAGCTCCATTCTCAACGGCTACCAAGCCAAAACTGAGCGCCTCAGCGCGGCGTGCACATGTTTACACACAGCGCGTGGAGCCCTCTTCATAACAGTGTGACCAACTGCCACAGAAACAGAGTTCTATACTTATAAAAAATAGGAGACCTTACTTTTGGGATTATCCCCGTACATCGATGTATCTCGACGATGTTTGCTCGTTTCTGATATCATTGCTGCAGGATATCGGTTCCGAGAATTCCACGAATTTCGAGAATGTTTTAATTTTAGGTTTCAGTTTTTGTGTAATTGCTCATTCGCTGTTGTAATTTTTCATTTACTTTATTATTTCTTGAGCTATGTTTTCATGCTACGCTAATTGGCAGTTTCAAATGCGGGGACTTTGCTCTCGTCCCTGTTGCGATTACTGATAAGATATGGTGGAAGTCTCCACAGATGAAAATTGTGCAGTGGGCCATAGGGCTACTGTTGTTACGCAAATGTTGAATATTTCTGTCGAATGCTTCAACGGATATTTCATGTGGTATCAAAAGCTCACCACAAACAATGGAATGGTAATCCTGCATCAATTGTTCATTATTATTTTGCTCTCGAACATTGCAGACGTTGCACGACGTTGCACTGATCCATATGTGAACGCTGTCGTTTGCCACGTTTCCTGTTTTTCCCTTGGTTTACTCCTGTTTGGAGTTTCCGCGCTTTCCTAGAGGGCTTTGCGGAACCTCCGCGAGCAAGCTGCTTGCGCGCACGGTAGGAAGAGGCGCTGTGTGTCGTGCCGAGGGCGTACGAGGCAGCTGACAAGGGAATCTCCCCATCGCAGCCTCTCAGGTTTAGTTATACGTTGGCACAGTGGATATGCCTTGAAATACTGAACACAGATCAATCGAGAAAACAGGAAGAAGTTATGTGGAACTATGAAAAAAATTAGCAAAATATACAAACTGCATAGTCCATGCGCAACATAAGCAACATAAAGAGGTACATGATTTCAGGAGCGCCGTGTCCTGTGGTTGGCATGAGCAGCTGCGGAACGAGATGTCCTCGGTTCAAATCTTCCCTTTGTGAAAAATTTACTTTTTTTATTTTCGCAAAGTTATGATGTGTCCGTTCACTGTAATAAGTTTAATGTCTATGTTTTGCGACCGCACCGCAAAACATTGCGATTAGTAGACGAAGGGACATGCCTCTCCAATGGGAACCAAAAACATTTGATCGCAAGGTCATATGTCAACCGACTCGTCCACAGGAAAACACGTCTGATATATTCTGTACGACACTGGTCATGACAGGAATATGTTGTCGACTAACCTAACTTGGGGTAAAAAGATTCTTCTACCTTGCCGGATTTAGGTTTTCTTGTGGATGTGATAACCACTTCGAAAAGAGTGATGAAAACATAACAGTTTGTCACATAAACCGCAACAAATGAATGCAACAGTTTCACATTTGCACAGTTTTCCCTGTGCTCTGTCAAAACATATGTTTTTAACGTTTTCAATTTTTTCTGTGTGTAGACTGTCAAATCCTGCATATGTCCAAACAAACCTGAACAAGTCCTGGAATTTTGGAGAGCGAAGCTGATTATGCGTGAGTGCCTGAACTTTGATAATTGTCAGAAAATACAAAATTAAGCTTCTCACTCGAGGGAAGACTTGAACCAAGGACCTCTCGTTCCGCAGCTGCTCACGCTAACCTCGGGACCATGGCGCTCCTAAGCTTACAGTATCCCTGATGTTACCTATCTTGTGCATGGACTACTCAGTTTGTATATTTTGCTTATTTTTTCATAGTTCCACACAACTTCTTCCTGTTTTCTCAATTGACCTGTGTTCAATTTTTCAAGGCATATCCACTGTGCGAACTTACAACTAAATCTGAGGGAGGTGCGATAGGGAGGTTCCCTTGTGAGACGAGTGTTTGCCCCTGAACGACCGTCTGCAGCAGAACGCTCGGTCCCTCTATGCTAAGTCTTGATGGGCTTAAAATCCGGGGCGTGAGGACACGAGAGGCCGTAAATCTGTGGACAACGTTTGTTTTCCGTTCATGGGCTGGGGAAGCTGTGAAGTCCGTCTGCGGCTGCTAATAACATCCAGAAGGCGGTGTCGTCAATGGAAGTAATATTTCTCTTCTAGTTAGTGCAACGGTCGTCATCTGGCGGGCCCAATCTCCTGGTGTTGTGGGAGCTATTAATAACTGTGTGACAACGTTTCTCCGCTTTGAGTTTGTGATCGGAAATTGCCTTGCGTGTGTGTTACTGCCCCCTTGCATGACCGTGCATTCTAACGCCATGCTGAATTAAGGCGCGCCTCGTAAAGAAAAAAAAAAGAATGTTTTTGGCTGCTGACCGTCTTCAAGCCGTTGTTTTCTCATGGACGGCGTAGGTCACTGTTTGGGTAAGCACGTTGTAAAATGTTAAATAACCTTGTACTGTCTGGCGGAGAGATGGAGCCAATTAATTTTATAGATGTCTGAAATGCGAGGTTATGTTAATGTTCGCCAATATCTGTTTTAGTACGTAGGCATATTTAACTTTAGTCGTTGTTATATAAGTGCTGTATTTAATTATATTTAAGATAGTGCTAGAGTTTCTATTTGGTAATCCGCCTATAGTAATAATAATAATAATATATAATAATTCCAATCCCAAAGAAAGCAGTTGTTGACAGATGTTAAAATTACCGAACTACCAGTTTAATAAGTCACAGCTGCAAAACACTAACGCGAATTCTTTACAGACGAATGGAAAAACTAGTAGAAGCCGACCTCGGGGAAGATCAGTTTGGATTCCGTAGAAATGTTGGAACACGTGAGGCAATACTGACCCTACGACTTATCTTAGAGGAAAGATTAAGGAAAGGCAAACCTATGTTTCTAGCATTTGTAGACTTAGAGAAAGCTTTTGACAATGTTGATTGGAATATTCTGGTTCAAATTCTAAATGTGGCAGGGGTAAAATACAGGGAGCGAAAGGCTATTTACAATTTGTACAGAAACCAGATGGCAGTTATGAGTCGAGGAACATGAAAGGGAAGCTGCGGTTGCGAAGGGAGTGAGACAGGGTTGTAGCCTCTCCCCGATGTTATTCAATCTGTATATTGAGCAAGCAGTGAAGGAATCGAAAGAAAAGTTCGAAGTAGGGATTAAAATCCATGGAGAAGAAATAAAATCTTTGAGGTTCGCTGATGACATTGTAATTCTATCAGAGACAGCAAAGGACTTGGAAGAGCAGTTGAACGGAATGGCTAATGTCTTGAAAGGAGGATATAAGAAGAACATCAACAAAAGCAAAACGAGGATATTGGAATGTAGTCGAATTAAGTCGGGTGATGCTGAGGGAATTAGATTAGAAAATGAGACACGTAAAATAGTGAAAGAAGTTTTTGTTGTGGTTGGCAGGGGAGCCAACACCGTGTTACGAGAGGAGGCCGAAAGGCACGCGTTTTAGCTCACGCAGGCTGGCGTGAGGTCTGGAACAGGACAGGGAAATTAGAATTTAGAAAAACTGACGTAGCTGGTAGAATACTTAACTTTAATCCATTAATGACGAACGTCCCTCTTGACGGTACATAATAGACAATCTCAATAGTAACTGAATATGGCGCCTTACTAGGTCGTAGCAAATGACGTAGCTGAAGGCTATGCTAAACTATCGTCTCGGCAAATGAGAGCGTATTTTGTCAGTGAACCATCGCCATCTAAGTCGGCTGTACAACTGAGGCGAGTGCTAGGAAGTCTCTTTAGACCTTCCGTGTGGCGACGCTCGGTCTGCAATCACTGATAGTGGCGACACGGGGTCCGACGTATACTACCGGACCGCGGCCGATTTAAAGGCTACCACCTAGCAAGTGTGGTGTCTGGCTGTGACACCACAGTTTTGCTATTTGGGGAGCAAAATAACTGCTGATGGTCGCAGTAGAGAGGATATAAAATGTAGACTGGCAATGGCAAGGAAAGCGTTTCTGAAGAAGAGAAATTTGTTAACATCGAGTATAGATTTAAATGTCAGGAAGTCATTTCTGAAAGTATTTGTATAGAGTGTAGCCATGTATGGAAGTGAAACGAGGACAACACATAGCTCAGACAAGAAGAGAATAGAAGCTTTCGAAATGTGGTGCTACAGAATAATGCTGAAGTTTAAATGGGTAGATCACATAACTAATGAGAAGGTATTGAATTGAATTGGGGAGAAGACGAGTTTGTCGCACAACTTGACTAGAATAAGGGATCGGTTGGTAGGGCATGTTCTGAGGCATCAAGGGATCACCAATTTAGTATTGGAGGGCAGCGTGGAGGGTAAAAATAGTAGAGGGAGGCCCAAGAGATGAATACACTAAGCAGATTCAGAAGGATGTAGGCTGCTGTACGTACTGGAAGATGAAGCAGCTTGCACAGGATAGGGCAGCATGGAGAGCTGCATCAAACCAGTCTCTGGACTGAAGACCACAACAACAACAACAACAAGGTAGTGCTAGAGTTTCTATTTGGTAATCCGCCTAGCAACGACTGATGTCGGTTCCTCATTCTGTCTGAAATGTTGGGCCTGTTGCGTGGAAACCGTTGTTGACATGCTGTCCCGTATTGATACAACGGCTGTAGTTCTGGCGGAATCTCATTTGCAGAAGTCATCAATTCTTGTGAGCACAAATAAAGCAACTTTGCCTCTGTAATTTTCGTCCGCTAGCCAGCAATCTGTGGTTAATTATTAAAAATAGTCAAGTGGTCTTCGTCCAAACTAGTGGCTCGTGTTAGGCGAGTTCCCTTTCCAGTCCGGGTAAATGTTTCCTTCTCCTGGTGGACTCATCCCCTTTCCCCAGCCATGCTGGGGTAAGAGGTGCCCGAGTGTTTGTTGCTGCTCACTGTTCCAGGAGAATGGAATAAGGGGTTAATTATCTACTCCACCATCATGCCCAAGAAAGGCGAATTAGAGTAGTTCTGGATAACCTAAGTATTGTACACTATTGAGATAGGTCTAGGTTTGGAGAAATTACTGTCAGGTAAAATTTAGCCTTCAGTGTCGGTAATCCGGCGTATTCCACGATCCAACATTGTTATAGAACTGAAAGATTTGGTTTTGATACATTTGCTGAGAGGTGACTTAATTATTTGCTATTGACGTTAATTGCCTTACGTGAATCGTCTCTAATTTGTGGTTGTAATTCTTAATGAGTGATCGTCCTTAATGGCGTAACATTTAATGTACGTCTGATTGTTACCTATGTCATCTACTGACTTCATTCAGAGACTGAAAAGGTGATCCTTGTTAAAGTTTATAGGACTTTGTTAACCGTTGATCATTATTGTTTATGGTCTTAAAATTTTTGTTAAAAATGAATAATTTTAGATTCCCATTGTTTATTAAGTAATTCTTAAGTTATATAGCAAATATTACAAGTGCATATCTTCTCTCATTGTTACACTTGCATGTTCTGTGGTTTACACTGAAGTTTGATTGATCCTGTAGGAAGAGTATATCAATATGAAATAAAATCGTCGTAAGTTCTGAGCAGTCAGTTTAGGACGTTCAAATTGCACTGTTGGCGTGGGCATGATGGGAATTCGTATGTGCGTGTGCACGTGCCTTGTTGTCGGCCATTTGCACGTGAGAATGTTAAAGTACAACGTGTCCGAGCATATAGCGCTTGTGAAGGTCTACTATGCGACCAACAACAGCCCAACTGCGGCTCAAAGGAAGTTTGTAACCCAGTGCAAGCTGCAGCCAACCGGCCCAAGTGTGCTAACAATAAAGC
The DNA here is from genome assembly GCF_023897955.1 of Schistocerca gregaria. Taxonomy (NCBI): domain Eukaryota; kingdom Metazoa; phylum Arthropoda; class Insecta; order Orthoptera; family Acrididae; genus Schistocerca; species Schistocerca gregaria. The sequence goes on along the minus strand of NC_064925.1, from coordinate 136,733,886 downwards.
ATTTGATTCTCAAGTTAGAGAGAACGGGTAGTGTCCCTGATTAGAGTTGACAATGTAGTTCATTTAGAAAGGGTGGAAACGTCTGAAAACGTCGATAAGACACGCGCTGCTGGAAATCGATCGGACGAGCTGCACAACAGGTGGGAATCAACCGAGAGAGACTGCGACAAGTTGCTGTTCAAGACTTGCACCTTTTCCCCTGCAAAATTCAAACCCATCAGCCATTAAGCCTCAGGGCTAAGGAACAGCGGTTATCTTTCGCCAAAACTATTGTCCGCAGAATTGACGAACAGGACTTTGACTGAATATGGTTTGGTTCAACGACGAAGCCACTTTCATTTGGATAGATTCGTCAATAAGCAAAATTGGCGCATTTTGGGTACTGGGAATCCACATTTCGCGATTGAGAAGTCTCTTCACCCTCAAAGGGTTACTGTGTGGTGTGCAATGTTCAGTCACGGTATAACTGGTGCGATATTCCTTGTGGCACCTTGTGACTACCGAACAGTTCGTGAAGGTTTCGGAAGGTGATTTCACTCCCATTATCCAAAGTTACCCTGATTTCGACAAGACACGTTTCATGCGATGCAGAGCTCGACCGTATCGAAGTAGGAGAGAGATTTACGTCCCGGAGGAGCACTTTGGGGACCGCATTCTGGTCTGGGGTACCAGGAGACCGCTGGGATGTTGACTGGCTGCCATATTCTCCGGATCTGAATTCATGCGACTGTTTTTGTGGGACTACATTATAGACAAGGTTTACAGCAATAATCTGAGCTGAAAACATCCATTGAGGAGCATCGCTTCAGCGGTTCGTACAGAATTTCGCTCTGCGTCTGCGCCACATAATCGCCAAGGATGACAGGCATATCGAACATGTAATAACCTAAATCCGAATATCTGCAGTGATGTTTACATGTTGAATAAAATGTGTGCACGCCTTAGTTTGTATCTAATTTACGTTTTTTTCATGTAGTTCAATTATTGTCACCCTATATGTAGATGAGCAGTCTGTTACGGACTTACAATGCTAGCCCGAGCGTGGTTTGGCAGCCGGACGGTCTTACACCTGTCACCACTAATGGAAAAAGCATCGTTTTCACAGCAGCAAGGGCTTCATTTCATCATAACTCGGAGATCAGTACGAAATATTTGTAAATTATGTGCAGAGACCTCACTCGCGAATCACTCTAGAGGTTACTGAAAACCAGATCAAAATCGATATTTTACTCGTATTTCCTGATATTTTTGACTGATGACGAATGCAATGTACATTTGTAATCAAAAAAAATACTTTTTTTATCTGACGTAATTACAAATTAAGTTTTCGATTCTTTCCTTTTCTTGCACTGTGTTTCTCGCCAACTTTAGTTATTCTAAGTCAACAGGGAGCACCCTATTCGGTTTGACGAGTGAATTTTCGAGTATCAAAAAATACTCCTATCTTTTGCTTACATTGACTTACAAGCTTAAATTTTGGTTGGACAACAAAATGAGCGTACAAGGTTTCCGTTTTTTTACCGACTGGGTTACGGAACCCTAAAAAGGTATGTTTTACTGTATCATGCCGCGGAGTAATAATACACATCATTGCGGAACAGTGTGTGTACTGTCTACCATTTTTCTTCTGTCCGAGACAAGAAATTGTACATCTCCACTCTCTTCGATAACTCCAATTTACTGATTCCTTACCTGAGCTTCGTTTTAAGCTTGAAACATATTACGATACGGCAAATTTTACTGTCCCTTGCTTTCCCATTATTACATTTAAAGCCTTCAATGATTTATTTATTTATGCATCGCTCTGTTTTCAAATGTGGTAGGTTTTACGGCTCACCAATACAAAGTGCATAACGGATCATTACAAGCTGTTGCTTGCATCTGAAACTACAGGATTCCAAAAAGTAAGTTATACATGTCGCCCCATGCTAAGACCATTCCGCAGATTACAACTCATTAGTTACAATAAAGACTAGACTACCTCAAAGTACATGTTACAGGAGATACACTTCTACCGTGGTACGGATAACACGTGCATCACAGTATTGGAGTAAAATGGCCCCCGGCGCCTGGAAACGTACTCCAGAGTCGAAGGATTCATGAGGGGAAAATGATTCAGTTGTTGTTAAATTCACGTTGAAACTATGGCGATATGTGGACAAAATGCAGTGTCACGTGTAGCAGTAGTAACATGGTGTCAGCAATTTGACAGTCTGCACGGACGTGGATGAAGCTGATCGGGAAGGAAGATCATCGATATCAGGCAATCGAGGAACTGACTTGCAGCAATCACAGGTTTTCTGACCATAAGGACGTTCACAGAGTGCTTACCAAAGTGCTCTATGACCAGCAGCGGTTTTATTTATTTATTTTATTTATTTATGCATTTATTTTACCTGGCAAGATTAGGGCCTTCAGGCCCTCTCTTACACCTAACCAGGCATACTCAGATTGAACGAGTTACAGTTTCTACATAACATTAAGGACATATAGCCTATTATGCAGTATTGATGTTAAAGAAAAAAACAGATATTATAACAGTAGTACAATGATAATTGTAACAATAAAAAATAATTATAACAATCAATAATAATAATAATAATAATAATGACTATGTATATGAAAGTAAACATACTTTTCTTTTCTGAATGTCAGTCCCATTGTTAGTTGGGGATTTTCTCGTTATGTTCTTGCAACTTGTGAGTTATTCTCATCGAGCAGAGACATAAGACGATAGAATGGGGTGAAAGAGATATATAAGAGGTAGATAGGTTAGAGGAAGAGAAATAGAACGGTAAAATTCGAAGCTGTGATGGAGAGGAGACAGAAAGAGATGGGAGGGGCACAAGAATGGTGGCTATACCGTCCCTAATATGTAAGTTTTGAGTTCCCTCTTGAATGTTGAGTAGTTCTGGATAAGACGCAGATCACAGGGGAGCGCGTTCCATAGTCGTATGGCTGAGATGGAGAATGACACGGAGAAAGATTTTGTGTTATGTAAAGGTACAGCCAAGGTGATAGACGTATCCGATCTGGTGTTGCGATTGTGGAATGATGATAGGTGTTTAATTTGAGAAGATAAGTATTGGGGGCACCAGTGGCTAAGAAATCGATGAAGTAAGCGCATCGTGTGGAGATCGCGTGCCGTATGTGGGCGTATCCAACCTAGCTGGGAATATGAAGGACTGATATGATCATACAACCGAATATTGCACACGTATCTAACGCAAGCATTCATCACTAGCTCGAGGCATCTAGAATTTTCACTATTCGTGCCGTGTTGAACTACATCGCAGTAGTAAAGATTAGGCAAGACTAGTGTTTGGACTCATTTTTGTTCAACATGGGTTGGAAATATTTTTCTAAGTTTTTCAATTGCATGTAGGGAGGAGAGCGATTTCCGGCAAGCTGTGACTGTTTGTTCTTCCCAGTTTAGGTGTTCATCCAAGATTATTCCAAGGTCTTTTACTGTTTTTTGGTATGGTAGTTGGGTACCATTGAGGAGTATTTTAGGGACTGTTTCGCGAAAGTACCGGCTGATTAACTTTGGATGAGATATAAGTATGACCTGGGATTTCTTGGGGTTTAGTTTCAGACCTAGGTTCTGTGCCCATCGAGAAACAGAGCAAAGATCTGCTTTCATACTCGCTACTGCGCCAGCAATGTTTTTGGGGCTTGCACTTATGTACATTTGGATGTCGTCGGCATAAAGATGGTAGTTGCAGGAGTGAATCACTGAAGAAATATCATTAATGTACAGTGAGAAGAGTAGTGGACCAAGGACGGAGCCTTGGGGAACTCCAGAGCGCACGCTTTTCCATGATGACTTTTCCGACCCACAAATGACTTGTTGACTTCTGTTTTGGAGGTAGCTGTCGAACCAGAGTATTGTGCTGTTTGAGAAATTCAGCTGTTTCATTTTAATTATTTTCTGTCATCAAGGTACTGAACGATTGGTAGACTACTCCGAACGTTTAATGAAAATGTTGCAAAATAGCTTTATGTATTTGTGTAACTTTGAGCAAAAATTACTTAGCTTGCCACTATAATTTGTAACTTACTTTTGAAGTGCTGTTGTATATGAGGCAAAAATGAAGGAATACTATAATTCAAACGAACTTCTTGAAATTTCTGTTTATAAAGTATTTTAGAGCTAAATATTAGCTATAATAGATTATACTTCACATCTAGCGCAACGAACAAATAAAATAAGGCAGTACTGTGTTTACATCCAAGAAATTACCTAGTTTTTCTTGTCCGATTTAGTAATGAAAACATGTGTTGCCACTCATTTCATTAAACGCTACGACTGGTTTGATGCAGCCCGCCACGAATTCCTTTCCTGGGCTAACCTCTTCATCTCAGAGTAGCACTTGCAACCTACGTCCTAAATTATTTGCTGGATGTGTTCGAATATCTGTCTTCCTCTGCCGTTTTTGCCCTCTATAGCTCCCTCTAGTACAACGGAAGTCATTCCATTATGTCTTAACAGATGTCCTACCACCCTGTCCCTTCTTATCAGTGTTTTCCACATGTTCCCTTCCTCTCCGATTCTGCGCAGAACATCCTCATTCCTTACCTTATCAATCCACCTAATTTTCAACATTCGTCTGTACCACCACATCTCAGATGCTTAGATTCTCTTCTGTTTCGGTTTTCCCACAGTTCATGTTTCACTACCATACAGTGCTGTACTCCAGACGTTCATTCTCAGAAATTTCTTGCTCAAATTGTGACCGATATTTGATATTAGTAGACTTCTCGTGGCCAGGAATGCCCTTTTTGCCATTGCTAGTCTGCTTTTAATGTCCTTGTTGCTCCGTCCGTCATTTGTTATTTTTCTTCCTAGGTAGCAGAATTTCTTAACTTCATGTACTTCGTGACCATCAAACCAGATGTTAAGTTTCTCGCTGTTCTCATTTCTACTACCTCTCATTATCTTCGTCTTTCTTCGATTCACTCTCAATACGTGCTCTGTACTCATCAGGCTATTCATTCCGTTCAGCAGATAGCAATGTCATCAGCGAATCGTATCACTGATAGCCTTTCACTTTGAAATTTAATTCCACTCCTGATCCTTTCTTTTATTTTTATCATTGCTTGCTCGGCCTACAGATTGAACAGTAGGAGCGAAAGGCTACATCCTTGTCTTACACACTTTTTAATACGAACACTTCGTTCTTGGTCGTCCACTCCTCTTATTCCCTCATGGCTGTTGTACACATTGTATATTACCCGTCTCTCCCTATAGCTTGCCCCTACTTTTTTCAGAATTTTGAACGTCTTGCACTATTTTACACTGACGAACGCTTTTTCCACGTCGATAAATCCTATGAACGTGTCTTGATTTTTCTTTAGCCTTGCTTCCATTATTAGCCGTAACGTCAGAATTGCCTCTCTCGTGCCTTTACTTTTCCTAAAGCCAAACTGATCGTCACCTAGCGCATCCTCAATTTTCTTTTCCATTCTTCTGTATATTATTCTTGTAAGCAGCTTCGATGCATGAGCTGTTAAGCTGATTGTGCGATAATTCTCGCACTTGTCAGCTCTTGCCGTCTTCGGAATTGTGTGGATGATGCTTTTCCGAAAGTCAGATGGTATGTCGCCAGACTCATATATTCTACACACCATCGCGAATAGTCGTTTTGTTGCCACTTCCCGAAGCGATTTTAGATATTCTGATGGAATGTTATCTATCGCTTCTGCCTTCTTTGATATTAAGTCCTCCAAAGCTCTTTTAAATTCTGATTCTAATATTGGATCCCGCATGTCTTCTAAAGTAAGTCCTGTTTCTTCTTCTATCACATCAGGCAAATCTTCCCCCTCGTAGAGGATTTTAGTGTATTCTTTCCACCTATCCGCTCTCTCCTCTGCGTTTAAAAGTGGAATTCCCGTTACACTCTTAACGTTAATACCTTTGCTTTCGCATCGAATGTTGTTTTGACTTTCCTGTATGCTGAGTCTGTCATGCCCACAATCATTTCCTTTTCGATTTCGTCACGTTTTTCATGCAGCCATTACGTCTTAGCTTCCCTGCATTTCCTATTTATTTTATTGCTCAACGACTTGTATTTTTGTATTCGTGAGTTTCCCGGAAAATTTTGTATTTCTTCCTTTCATCGATCAATTTAAGTATTTCTTCTGTTACCCATAGTTTCTTCACAGTAACTTTCTTTGTTTTCATTCCCAACTTCTGTGATGGCCCTTTTTAGAGCTGACCATTCCTCTTCAACTGTACTGGCCACTGAGCTATTTCTTGTTGCTGTATCTATAGCCTTAGAGAACTTCAACTGTATCTCGTCATTCCTTAGTACTTCCGTCTCCCACTTCTTTGCGTATTGATTCTTGCTCACTAATCACTTAAACTTCAGCCTACTCTTCATCCCTAATATATTGTGATCTGAGTCTACATCTAGTCATGAGTACGCCTTACAATCCAATATCTGATTTCGGGATCTCTGTCTGATCATGATGTAATCTAACTTAAATGTTTCTGTATCACCTTGCCTTTTCCAAGTATACCTACTCCTCTTGTGATTCTTGAACAGAGTATTCACTATTATTAGCGGAAACGTGTTACAGAACTCGATTAGTCTTTCTCCTCTCTCATTCCTTGTACCAAGCCCATATTCTCCTGTAACTTTTTCTGCTACTCCTTTCGCGACAACTGCGTTCTAGTAGCCCATAAATATTAGATTTTCATCCCCCTTTACATGGTGTACTACCCTTTCAATATCATCATACATTATGTATCCATCTTCACCTTGCGACGTCGGCATGCATACCTGAACTATTGTTGTCGGTCTTGGTTTGCTGACGCCCGCATCTCGTGGTCGTGCGTTCTCGCTTCCCACGACCGGGTTCCCGGGTTCGATTCCCGGCGGGGTCAGGGATTTTCTCTGCCTCGTGATGGCTGGGTGTTGTGTAATGTCCTTAGGTTAGTTAGGTTTAAGTAGTTCTAAGTTCAAGGGGACTGATGACCATAGATGTTAAGTCACAGTGCTCAGAGCCATTTGAACTTTTTTTTTTGGTTTGCTGACGATTCTGATAAGAACAACCCTGTCACTGAACTGTTCACAGTAACACACTCTCTGCCCTCCCTTCCTACTCATAACGAATAAGCTGGAGCTCATCATACAAGCGCACAGGCGCCATGCGATTATAAACATACACTCCTGGAAATGGAAAGAAGAACACATTGACATCGATGTGTCAGACCCACCATACTTGCTCTGGACACTGCGAGAGGCCTGTACAAGCAATGATCACACGCACGGCACAGCGGACACACCAGGAACCGCGGTGTTGGCCGTCGAATGGCGCTAGCTGGGCAGCATTTGTGCACCGCCGCCGTCAGTGTCAGCCAGTTTGCCGTGGCATACGGAGCTCCATCGCAGTCTTTAACACTGGTAGCATGCCGCGACAGTGTGGACATGAACGGTATGTGCAGTTGACGGACTTTGAGCGAGGGCGTATCGTGGGCATGCGGGAGGCCAGGTGGACGTACCGCCGAATTGCTCTACACGTGGGGCGTGAGGTCTCCACAGTACATCGATGTTGTCGCCAGTGGTCGGCGCAAGGTGCACGTGCCCGTCGACCTGGGACCGGACCGCAGCGACGCACGCATGCACGCCAAGACCTTAGGATCCTACGCAGTGTCGTAGGGGACCGCACCGCCACTGTTGCTCCTGGGGTATCGGCGAGGACCATTCGCAACCGTCTCCATGAAGCTGGGCTACGGTCCCGCACACCGTTAGGCCGTCTCCCGTTCACGCCCCAACATCGTGCAGCCCGCCTTCAGTGGTGTCGCGACAGGCGTGAATGGAGGGACGAATGGAGACGTGTCGTCTTCAGCGATGAGAGTCGCTTCTGCCTTGGTGCCAATGATGGTCGTATGCGTGTTTGGCGCCGTGCAGGTGAGCGCCACAATCAGGACTGCATACGACCGAGGCACACAGGGCCAACACCCGGCATCATGGTGTGGGGAGCGATCTCCTACACTGGCCGTACACCTCTGGTGATCGTCGAGGGGACACTGAATAGTGCACGGTACATCCAAACCGTCATCGAACCCATCGTTCTACCATTCCTAGACCGGCAAGGGAACTTGCTGTTCCAACAGGACAATGCACGTCCGCGTGTATCCCGTGCCACCCAACGTGCTGTAGAAGGTGTAAGTCAACTACCCTGGCCAGCAAGATCTCCGGATCTGTCCCCCATTGAGCATGTTTGGGACTGGATGCAGCGTCGTCTCACGCGGTCTGCACGTCCAGCACGAACGCTGGTCCAACTGAGGTGCCAGGTGGAAATGGCATGGCAAACCGTTCCACAGGACTACATCCAGCATCTGTACGATCGTCTCCATGGGAGAATAGCAGCCTGCATTGCTGCGAAAGGTGGATATACACTGTACTTGTGCCGACATTGTGCATGCTTTGTTGCCTGTGTCTATGTGCCTGTGGTTCTGTCAGTGTGATCATGTGATGTATCTGACCCCAGGAATGAGTCAGTAAAGTTTCCTCTTCCTGGGACAATGAATTCACGGTGTTCGTATTTCAATTTCCAGGAGTGTATATTGGCGGTGAGGTGGTAGTTTTTGCGACATTATCCAATGAAAATTGAAACGCACATGAGATGCAGTACACCCTCAGACAAAAAAAAGCCGGCCCACTATGAACGAATATCCGGAGGGCACTGAAATCGGTAGATCTACACGTGCAGTCAAACAAATGATATGATTATAATATTAGAAAAATCGGACAATTTATTCAAGGGAATTTGAGCAAGTCAATAACTCGACGATCATCCTCTGGCCCTTACGCGAGCAGTTATTCGGCTTGGCATCGATTGATAGAGTTGTTGGATATCATCGACGAACCGCTGTCCTGTAAGGGTGACGTGGATGACAACCAAGTGAGTCTTACCATAAAATGAAATTTCAACCCAGGCCATCACACCTCGTTGTCGGACCATATGACAGGCGACGGTCAGGTTGGTATGCCAATCTTCAACTAATTGGACAGCCCAGCCCATAATACTCCAAACGTTCACAATTGGGTGTGAGATCTCGCGACCTTGCTGGTCAAGGTAGGCCTTTAGGAAGCATGGAAACAAGCAGTAGAAATGTTTGCCATGAGCACGTGGGCATTGTCTTGCTGATAGTAAGCCCAGGATGGCATGCCATGAAGGGCAACAAAACAGGGCACAGTAAATCTTCAAGGTACCTCACCCAGGCTATCACTCTTGGTTGTCGGAGAGTAGGGTTGTCGAAAGTCAAGTTGGTATCCCACCGCTGTCTGGGGCGTCTCCAGATACATCTTCTGCCTGGAATCTCATTGACTGGAGTGGAATTGTCTCCAGTGATGAGTCCCGCTTCAAACTGAGCCCCAATGAGCAGCGAAGACATATCTGGAGACACCCTGTACAGCGGTGGGATACCAGCTTGACTTTCGCCCGCCTTACTGTCCAACAACCAAGATTGATATCCTGGGTGAGGTAACTCGACGATATTCTGTGCCCTGTTTTGTTGTCCTTCATAGCACGCCATCCTGGGCTTACATATCAGCAAAATTCCCATGTGCACATGGCAAGCGTTTCTTCCAAAGTAAGAGTGATTTCAGGTGTGCCGCAGGGGAGTGTCGTAGTTCCGTTGATATTCACAATATACATAAATGACCTTGTGGATGACATCGGAAGTTCACGGAGGCTTTTTGCGGATGATACTGTAGTATATCGAGGGGTTGTAACAACGGAAAATTGTACTGAAATGCAGGAGGATCTGCAGCGAATTGACGCATGGTGCAGGGAATGGCAATTGAATCTCAATGTAGACAAGTGTAATGTGCTCCGAATACACAGAAAGAAAGATCGCTTATAATTTAGCTAAAATATAGCAGGTCAGCAACTGGTAGCAATTAATCCCATAAATTATCTGGGAGTACGCATTAGGAGTGATTTAAAATGGAATGATCATATGAAGTTGATCTTCGGTAAAGCAGATGCCAGACAGATTCATTGGAAGAATCCTAAGGAAATGCAATCCGAAAACAAAGGAAGTAGGTTACAGTACGCTTGTTCCCCCACTGCTTGAACACTGCTCAGCAGTGTGGGATCCGTACCAGATAGGGTTGATAGAAGAGATAGAGAGGATCCAACGGAGAGCAGCAACGTTGCGAGATCTCACCCGCAATTGAGTCCGCCTCGATATCTGAGTGGTCAGGGCGACAGATCGTCGTCCTACGGGACCGGGTTTGATTCCCTTCTGGGCCGGGGATTTTCTATGCTCGAAGACTGGGTGTTGTGTTGTCTTCATCATCGTTTCATAACCATCCGGCTCGCAGATCGTCCAATGTGGCGTCGAATGCAGTAAGACCTGCACCAAGGCGAACGGACCTGCCCCGTAAGGGGCTTCCCGGCCAATGTCGTCAAACGCTAATTTCCTTTTGCCCCCAACTGAGAACGTTTGGAATATTATGGGCTGGGCTGTCCAATTAGTTCAAGATTTTGACGATCTATCGCATCAGTTGGACAGAATTTGGCACGATATTTTTTGCGGAGGATATCCAACAACTCTATGAACAAAGTCGAATATCACCTTGGTTAAGAACAAGATGTGGAGCAACGCGTTACTGAGTTGCTGAATTTGAGAAGCTATTTCTCTAGAATAAATAATCGAATTTTTCTGAAATTCCAGTCATTTGTTCGTCTGTACATGTGCATCACATGTACCGATTTCCGTCCCATTTGGATAATTCCTTCGCGGTGAACCTTTTTTCGTAGAGTACATAGGACCGTCAAAATGCACTTATTTTGCTGTTCAGATGCTCAATATGTCTATCAGACAAAATATTTGGTACTTGGCAAAGATCTTTGCAAAACTCGACTAAGAACTTGTACGTTTGTCTGCTGCTGTATTGTTCCTCCTGATGTATTCCGAAACCGATGTTTTATTTCATAGGTGCCAAATAAGGTGGCATGTTGTCCATATGGCATTGAAAAAATTGTCGTTCCGTGTGTAATGTCTCTTGCAGCGGTCTCTCCGCGATACTTTCAGAAATTTTATAAATTGCATAACTCAGTACATATCTCGAAATATCTCTTCTTATCTTACCGATTCCTAAACTTTAATATACGATCATTATCAATGCAAAGTAGTTTCAAGCCCTATTATTCCTTGGAACGTGCATTTACTCCATGGAATACCTTCCCTGCTATCTATGTTTTCTCTTATGAAAAGAATGATTCAGATCTTGCCGATGAGCCGCGAAAGAACGAAGATGTATATGTATGTATTGTTGACCTAGTACCTATCTTGATGAGATTCTGTATGAGAAGTAATTTAATACATGAACCAAACTAAAGTAAGTGTGTTCGTGTATTATTTAACTGATTATTATTGACAGTGTCTGCTTACTACGCTGTGTTACACGAGATCCATGGGGAACGTCTGATTTACACTGGATGAACCTGCCGTTCTGTATGCTCAAGATATCCAGCTTATCACTTTCAATAAATGGGCTAACAGGGTCTTACCAGCAGATCTCCGGTCTTCCCCATGTGATCACCGAAAGATAATAATTATTACAGATGTTTTCAGGAGATCGACTGACAATTTTCGTCGCACCGAGACTTCGAAATTTCTTCACTGCCTTATGGAATTTAAGTTAAGCTTAATTTAATCAGGATAGAACAGTATTGAACTCCGTGAATGTGATAAGCCTGCTTTGTGAATGAAAATTCCCTTAATGTATGCGTGTTTGTTATTATCCTGATCAGTGAACCTAAATCAGGCCGGTGTGAAAGAGGTTTTTAAATTTCAGATCCCACAAAAAAATTTAAACGTGCAATAGAGATATCAGTTGTGGCAAAACGATCTTTGCTAAGATGAATCTACAAACTAGGAAATTCGTCTAGTTAAAGCCAGACAACACGTGTAATGCTGACGTTGATTTCAAAATATTGAGTATGAATGAAGCGATTAACATTGTGTTACATGAGTTGCGTGCGATTGCTAGACTGTAATTTAGTCGACAGTAGAGTCAATGTTGTGTCCAAATGACTTAAACATGAACAAATCTACGGTAGTGAGATCCCATTTTAACTACGGTAGGTAAATCGTTAGCCCACGTATTCGTCAGTATTTCTGTTATCACTCTTTATTGAAGAATGTACTTTTAAACACGAAACACATTGAAACAGCCCATCACTTCCTACCTTCCCTGCAGCCACCGTCTATTGTCACTGGTATTCTCTTTGGTTGCTGACCGATAACCAATGTAGATGTCACGAGTAAATATGAAAAATTTTACTGTTCCAATTTGTCAGTAATTGCCTACTTCAAACCGTAAAGCTATAGCTAATATTTTTAATATGATACAACGCAAGTACCAAACATTACGATGGCTCAGTTCCGGAGCTTTTGTAAATAACAAATTTAATAACAGGGCACTGTGAATTTATTCTCGTGATCAAATAACACTGACGAGAAAGACCATCCTTTTCATATTTGCCGTGCATGATTACTGTCGCTCACCATTACTACGTCGCTAAAACTTGTTGTGAGTCGAAATATTCCGCATACTCGCCACAGAATACATTCTACCAATTACAGGTATTAAATTATAAATCAGCACATGCTCATAAAAATATTGTGTGTCATTCATTAACGTTCGTTTCGTCCGATTACTTATTTGCTTTTTTATTGGTATAAGCGAATTCTCTGCAATAATTTGTTTTAATATCTTAATGACGAAAAGTTGACTCAAGTCCAGTACTCTTGTTCCACCTTCATCCCTTAAAATGGATGCACGCTTTGATCAAAATAACAAATATTATCCTGAACACTTATTTCTGCAACAGGTTTATGGTATAATTTTAAGAAAACAACGAGTTTTGACCGCAAAAATAGTTGTTTTACTTATGGTGACTGGTTTCAATCTTGAAAGACCATCCTCAGACAATAAGAAATCACCATCGGTGACCCATTTAGACGCTGCACGGCGTTGTAGTGTATGCCAGAAGCCACAGTCCTCAGCAGCTGATGGTATGAGGATGTTCTTTCAAGACTGAAACCAGTCCCCATAAATAAAAAAGGTTTTTTTTAAATCAAGAAAGATTATTTTATTAAAATTATATTTAGATCGCTGTATTTTCCAAAAACATTACCACACATTATTAATAATAAAATTGCACATGTGGGCTCCGATACGTATCTTCATGATGCATTACAACTGACGTGTGTACCACAAGGTTCAGTGAATGCTTCAGCAACAACGAAAAAGAACATATAAATAACGTCAAGAAAAGTGCCTAATAGGCTAACGATACATGTTTGCTCGAGGTGGTTTGGTATGAAGGTAGTTGAGTAGGTTCTGGATCGTTTATGTTCCACGAGTGTGAAGAGAGCTCACCTCTCCATATGGAACCAAGTCATTTATGGACTGTGTAAGTGAAATTATACAGAAAGTGCAGACCTCACAAACAAAAGTAACTTCTGCAGGATACACTTGTCACTTGCAACAACATTCTACCCTACATATTGATTGCACTTCTATTGTCGACCCAGTGAAACATAATTTTTTCTCTCTTTTATATACAGATCATACGCAGATTGTTACATGGAGTCGACAATCACACAACTGACTGGAAAAGTCGCAGAAGTCGCTTTTAAAAGCTATCAGACCAGAAAAGTCGATAGTTAATGTAGAAATTGCTAAGATGGAGTATGTTTAAGAAACATTTGAGCCTCTAGGGTATTAAATCTGCACTTACCTATGTGATGGGGAAGTACTATTTCCGGTAGGGTCACTAATTTAAGGATTTTATGTAATGGTAACAACGGGAATTGTGAATAATTTAGGAATAAAAGAGATGACACTAAAGTCAGAAGCACTGCATCGTCGATAAGTACATGAACAGAAAGTACAGAGTTTGCATAGCTTTTGAAATCCACTTCCTTTTTCAGGTTTGTAGGAAAAACATGCACACAGACACGTTATACCTCTGTGGAAGACCCAGAAGCAAGACCTGCTCAGTCCACGCACCCAGCACCTCCAACTTCAGTCCTGTTACAGGCTTACCCTATCCCATCAGAGGCCAGGTCACCTGTGAAATCAGGCATGTTATATCCCAGTTTAGCTGCAGTCATTGCACAGTCATTGCACATTGCACAGTAGCTGTCAACTAGAATGAATAGCCACTGCCAAACCGTTGCCAAAAGCAAGGTGGACCATCCAGTAGCACAACATGCAGCTAAGCACAACACGTGAGATTTCAGTGGCTGCTTCACAACCCATGCCATCTGGATCCTTCCCATCACCACCAGCTTTTCTGAGCTGCACTGATGGGACCTATCTTTACAGAACACCCTTCGTTCCCGTAATCTTCCTGACCCCTCATGCTCCAACCAATAGTGCGTGTGTGCGCGTGTGCGTGTGTGCGCGTGTGCGCGTGTGCGTGTACACCCATCCTCTGTGCCAGTACCCCTGCCCAAACTAGCTGTGTGCTGTTCTCATGCCCTAGTCTATGACATCGCGTACACAACCGTCAGCCAACTGCTGCCTCTACCTGTACCCCCAGTTAGCTCACAGATGGCTCCCCACTCTCCCACGAACTGCTAGACGCTCCCCCCCCCCCCCCAACCCCCCTGCCTCCTGCCTCTCTCCTTCCCTCAACTCATCCCATCCCATCCCACACTCTCCTCATGCCCCAGTACACTCACCGGGTGCCTGGCTAGAGCTGGCAGTCGACTTCACACATTGTAAGAGGAGAGGCATGTGCATGTACATGTACATGTGAGTGTGTGTGTGTGTGTGTGTGTGTGTGTGTGGGGGGGGGGGGGGTGGTGCGTGCATGTCTGTATGTATGTTTGTGTGCGTGTTTTTCCTACAAGTTTGAAAAAGGAAGTGCGTTCCATAAGCTACTAAAGCTTTGTATCTTTTGTTTGTGTACCTATCGACGGACGACGGTTCAAACCCGCGTCCGGCCATCGTCATTTAGGTTTTCCGTGATTTCCCTAAATCGCTCCAGGCAAATGCCGGGATGGTTTCTTTCAAACGGCACGGCCGTCTTCCTTCCCCGTCCTTCCCTAATCCGATGAGACCGCTGACCTCGCTGTCTGGTCTCCTTCCCCAAACCAACCAACCAACCTATATACGACACAACGCTTCTATCTTTCGGTGAGCCGTCTCCTTTATTCTTAAATAACTGGGAATTCTCAACCAGAATTTCCCATACAGTTGGTGACAAAGGTAATACGTTTAACGCTCTGGAGGAGGTCCATATTTTCCGTTCTTTAAAATGGTGAACTGTAATTCAAACATCGTGGAATCCCATAAAATTCCTACTGCCTATGCCCTCCACTGACTCCCAGTTTCTCACCATAAGTTCTTCCTTTAGACAGCGTGTTTCTTTTGCTTTTTGCATTCTGAGCCCTGCAGTTTGTGACCCCTATGTCAGCCCACCTCTGTTCATAGTTGCACTACCTATGTCTAATATTAACTTACGACTATGGCAGGGTTAACTCGTCTCCATTCAATCGCTCCTCTAACAGGTATGACGGTCTTAGCCATTTTTATAGATTACTCTGTCATTCTATATGACTCATACTACACGAAGTTGGAGTTCCTTCCTATAGCCCAGCCACGTATCTGTTTGTACTACCTGAGTCTGGTATTAATTTATTACCATGGGGCAGTTATTTATCTCCCCTAATCGATTTTGTTCCAACTGTAACAATTTTTATAGTGCGCTCTGTAAGTTTCGCATTACTAATGTTATATCACAGGAAACTTTTTAATGGTATTTTCAGTTTTATCTAAGCAATCCTTACCGCGCACCCTGTAGTTGCACACCTTCGGTTGTTACGTAATCGTTTCTTCTGTCTCCATCTCTGCATCCTCTAGTGGCATATTTCTATACTCGTTGTTGGCCGCTTCTCTTTGGCATACTGCTTGCCGGTAGTTTCAATAGCACTAAGTAGGTTCAAATGGCTCTGAGCACTATGGGTCTTAACATCTGACGTCATCAGTCGCCTGGAACTTAGAACTGCTTAAACCTAACTAACCTAAGGACATCACACACATCCATGCCCGAGGCAGGATTCGAAACTGCGACCGTAGCGGTCGCACGGTTCCAGATTGAAGCGCCTAGAACCGCTCGACCACTGCGGCCGGCTCGTTAATTAGGAATCAGGAATTTGGTGCCCTGGCCCTCCTACATAGTCACGTCTCCAACATGGTGGGTTTTACGGATTTTTTTTTATTTTTATCACTGGTGAGTTTTAATATACTTCTGTCTCTCTGTTTAATTTTCTTCTGAGGTCTCACTTTAATTCCTTGGTTAGGTTCATAACAGCGGCTCCCGGTGCTCATGTACACTGCCTGCGTCTGCTGCTCATTGCAAGTTTACATGTTTCGTCTTACAACCATCCAATTTAGGCAGTCCTGGCAATTCTAACGCCATTCGATTGTTTGTGTATGTTTAACGAACCAATAATGAATTAGCTGTGTTTTTGATCTCCAGTCCTTCTGGTTAAGTGCCTTATTTTTACCATTATTATGTCCACCCCCGGTAGCTGACAGAAAGTCAATCCGGGTTCGATTCCCGGCTGGGTCGAAAATTTTCTCCGCTCAGGGACTGGGTGTTGTCCTAATCATCATCATTTCATCCCAATCAACGCGCAAGTCACCGAAATAGCGTCAAATCGAGACTTGCACCCAGCGAAATGTCTACCCGACGGGAGGCCCTAGTCACACGACATTTACGTTTATACCTTCTATTTAATTTTATAATTGTTCATAGATGTACACATCTGAAGATGCGATTAAATCATAGCGAAACCGGTTGTGTGTGATCCTATAATCAAGCAACTACTAACAGCTAATCCGGCTACCGAGTTTTTAGAAGATTTTAATAGTTTTATATTTTTTTAAAAGTCTTTCTATCATGTATTTAAAAGTTTTGGAAATGAGTAATGTCTTGGGTTTGTCTTCCGCTAACAATCATTGTACATAATCTAACCCGTCATTATCCGCTTCCAGGAGCTAGCAGTAAACGAAATAAATGTATCGTTAACTTCTTGAAGTGGAGAGAGACAGCATCATCGAATTACCATACACCTGGCGGTTGTTTTACTACCAGATGTCGCCTATAATGTGAAGAGTCCTAGAGCTTCAGCACAGTGCTCTACAACCAATTAAGACGTACCACGTCATTGTAACTACAGGCTTCATGACAGCCGTTCACTGTTCCACTGTAGCTCTGAGTTCAGGCAGCAGCTGAAAAAGTAATCACAAAGGGAAAACGTAATCGTTTCATGTCAGACGCAGTGTGTTTGGGAATTATGAAAAAAAGCCTAAGAACCCAGGACATCTTGCACAACACGATAACTTTGTTAACAGCTGAAAGCACAGGCAAAGCATCAGATGAACTGCCAATTCACAAATTCAGAAGGAAGTAAAATATCATCCATCATCTTAATTCTCATGCCACATAATGAGGCAGACCTGCCAACAAACCGAAATTGTTTAGTAAAAGAAGACTAAATTGTTTGCTGAAGGAGGAAAAAATCTTTCGCTCAGGATGTTACATCCGTCTTGAAAGAGGCATCATTATTCCATGCAGAACACTCTGATATAAAATTCATCCACTATAGGTAGCTCGAAGGTTATTCCACCTCGTTGTACGTATGACGTGCGACGCATTGGAGAAAACTATATCTACAACCACTCCAGGGAAGACTGATCACGATCGTCACAATAACCAGCCTAAAATATACGGTGGAAACTTTACTTCTCTTCGAATACTGCTTTGAGATGAGCATCAGTATCATTATTTAGAAAGATGTCCGCACATCATGTGTATCAAAAATAGAAGCATGTCGACGTCACACGAGAGCAATTCCTGAAATAAAGCAAGAGAGATACTTAGTTGGTCTGTACATCGCTCTCAACTTCAGTAACTCGAATAGCGTAGAGCGGAACTTTAAAATTTTAGAAACAGAATATACGTGTTCAACGTCAGAGAAAGTCACAGACTGAATACAAGCCTTCACGGATACAGTCACAACACCGTCGTTAATTCTCCAAGAATTTCGTTTGATCTCATAACGCAGGATCACCGTGTATGCACACCCATTACTATGGCGACCACTAAGGTCGCAGGTTCGAATCCTGCCTCGGGCATGGATGTGTGTGATGTCCTTAGGTTAGTTAGGTTTAAGTAGTTCTGAGTTCTAGGGGACTGATGATCTCACATGTTAAGTCCCATAGTGCTCAGAGCCATTTGAACCATTTTGTTTACTATGAAGGACCTTAAAATGACACTCAACGCTCAAACACAGCCTTCGGGATTGATAAAGTGAAAATATTTTTTACCTGATGTTACTACATTTCCACTAGAAGTATCACAGCATCAGGTACACAACCTCAAATGTGTCTTACACATTCTCTCCCAACGATGTGGGTCGCACCAATAAATACAGAAGCAAAGAGCTTGTCCAGACTGTATCTTGTAGGCCAATTTTCCTATGCTCTGGCACCAGCAAAACGTTAGGAACAACTGATATTTATATCTGATATGGGTTCCACACAGCAGACTAATCAAATCTCTCAGCTGCTTATAATAATGTACATATTCCAAAACTACACATAACGTCTGCGCCCCTGAATTTTAGAATACCTTCGTACGAGTAGTTACAAGCAGCTTCACGCTAGGTGGACACAAACTGATAATGTACATTGAAGGGGATCACTGCTGTCAGATGCAGTGGGACATTAGCCGCAATAAGCAGCGACAAGTGACAATGTGTACCAGACTGAGATCCGAAACCGGGATCTTCTGTTTAGTAGGTCAGAGCCTTAACCACTGCGCCACCCGGGACACAGCGCTATTGCGGACAACCTCGGCACGCGTCGTGGTCGATCCACATCCCCTCTGAGAGCCTCCTATACGCAGTCCCTGTCCATTAGCCTATACTCCCTTCTGTTACTCTGAGATTCCCACAGGAGGTCAGACACTGAGACGCCCGCTAAACCCGCAGGGGCAGAACAAGCGATTAGGATTGTCGAAAGGGCCAAATAAGGAGTCGGTCAGTTTCACTTCAAAATTGTGATTTATTGTAATTTAGCAACACCTTTAAACCAAAACGACTGATGGCCTCCAAACAAGAAATCTTAAAAAGCAACAAGATAAATTTCCAGTGACTGTAGACATACAGTTAAAATAGCATATATATATATACACTGAATGAAATAGCAACGAAATAACAATAACTAAATTTAAGAATAAGATTTTAAGGGGCTGGAGGCCCACAGTTTACATAAATTGCTTTACATAAAACACAATAAAAAAATTTCTTTTAAAGTTTTGCCTATTATAGATTACCAACAGACCATTAAACATCCATGAAAAGGACAGTATACAGAACGGCACTCAGACGCCTCCGGGGGAGGGGGGGGGGGGGGGGGGGAGGAGGTCTGCCTTCGAAACATTAACGTTCACTTAATTAAGACAGGTGGTGGGCCCAACTACACTTGATCCGTCCGTAACCCAACAGAGAGACAGTCACGGACCGACCGACCAAACGACTTGCTAGCCACCAATCCGTATATAAAAACTCAAAGACCAAACTGTTACAGACGTGATTATCCACAATGAAATATGTATTAAGCTGGTAAAACTACACACCATGTTGGGCAGTGACAACAGATGAGGATAGGACGCAGCCTGAATTTACGTCAGTGGCCAGGGTAGGTAACCAGAACACTAACGGCCACACAGCAGAAAATTCCACTGGTGCACTTGAATTGTAGTGAACCAATATAGTTATTTCTACCGCACAGCGGCTCAGTTTCACCACTACAAACACTCAGTGTTGCTCACAGCAAAAGCTTCCCACCAGCAAACCACCGGAACGAACGACACAGCATGAACCGACGTCGCTTGGGTAGTTAACATACCACTCAACTTTGACGTCCTAGGTCGGTGAGCGACGAAACGCGCAGCAATCGGACAGCTCCGGACACGCTCCGACACTGCGCAGGGACCGCCAGCAGACCCAGCCGACTGCACCGCACAGAGATATCCTCCCTGGTCCGCATCAACCGACCGACTCCCTCAGAATGCCGACAACATCTCAAATAATCGTCAGTGGAAATAACGACAGCTACACACACAACCTGACAAACACTTGCACAAAGACCTGAACGATACCCAACACTAACTAAGCACGCACGAAACAAATTAGGAGTCGATGCACACACACGGCCTAGTCATGAACGATCGGCGAGCCAAAACGCGTCGTCCAGTAGGACGACCGACCGACGATCCACCAAGACCGTGGCCCGGCTCAAGTGATGCGTGGCGGCAATGGTCTGGGGAGCCATGTCTACGTAGACCTCACTGCTCCAACCTGACTGCACTGGTGCCGCATTGCAACTCCCCGACTGGCAGGTCCGGACTGTGCTCCAGACACGTTCCAACTGGCTCACAGCCCGAACTCCCGATCCGAAATGGCTTACGACAGACAACAACCGGGAAGTAATAGCAGCCGACCAAAGATACTACGAGACGGGATATATTGATACTCGCTGGTAGCGTCGCTCACGGTCAAGCAAAGCAGCAACTCAGTGACACTAGTAATTTAAATTGACGTAGTGAGGAGGAAGTACGTTAAAAACAGGGTGTAAAGTAAATGAGGGCGGGAACGTGAGCCACACACGGCTCACACCGTGAGACGTATTTGTGCATCTGCACTGAAGAAGGTGGATTCATTGCTCAGCTAGGCATAACGGTTATATGAATGCGTAGAGTCTGGTCATACTTCAGTGTGGATGCACAAATACTTCTGACCTCCTGTGGGAATTTCAGAGTGGCGAACGGGAGTACAATGGACAGGGACTGCAGACAGGTGGCGCTCGGTGTGGTTGCGGCTTCGCCGTCAGGGGTGTCGAGACAGCCCTTGCAGTTGCGAAAACGCTGTGTCCAGGTTGGCACAGTGGTTAACGCACCTACCTAGTAAGAAGAAGATATTGGTCAACGTACCTTCCTAGTAGCAGGAGGTCCCGGGTTCGGATCTCAGTCCGCTACACATTTTCACTCGTAGCCGCTGGTTCCAGGTAATGTCCTGCTGCAGCTGACAACAGTGATCCCCTACAATGTTCATAATATGTTTCACAGATGCGGATTCTGTGCGGTAAGTGGATCAAAACAAAATGTCCAGACACTCTGTGACTAAATTGGAAGTAAAATAGAGGATGAGAGACTAAAGGCCGCGATACTAAATGTCTTTTTCCAAAGCTGTTTCACAGAGGAAGGCTGCACTGTAGTTCCTTCTCTAGATTGTCGCAGAGATGTCAGAATGGTAGATATCGAAACAGATGACAGAAGGATAGAAAACAATTAAAATCGCTCAAAAGAGGAAAGGCCACTGGACCTGATGGGATACCAGTTCGATTTTACACAGAGTTCGCGAAGGGAGTTGCCCCCCCCCCCCTCCTTGCAGCGGTGTACTGTAGGTCTCTAGAAGAGCGTAGCGTTCCAAAGGATTGGAAAAGGGCACAGGTCAACTCCGTTTTCAAGAAGTAACGCCGAACAGATGTGCAGAACTATAGACTTATATCTCTAACGTCGAGCACTTGTAGAATTTTGGAACACGTATTATGTTCGAGTATAATGACTTTTCTGGAGACTAGAAATCTACTCTGTAGGAATCAGCTTGGGTTTCGAAAAAGACGGTAGTGTGAAACCCAGCTCGCCCTATCCGTCCACGAGACTCCCAGGGCTATAGACACGGGTTCCCAGGTAGATTTCCAGATGGCGTTTGATACGGTTACACACAGTCGTTTAATGAAAAAAGTAAGAGCATACGTACTATCATACCAATTTTGTGATCGGATTGAAGAGTTCCTAGATAACAGAACGCAGCATGTCATTCTCAATGGTGAGAAGTCTTCCGAAGTAAGAGTGATTTCAGGTGTGCCGCGGAGGAGTGTCGTAGGACCGTTGCTGTTCACAATATACGTAAATGAGCTTGTGGATAACATCGAAAGTTCACTGAGGCTTTTTGCGGATGATTCTGTAGTATATCGAGAGGTTGTAACAATGGAAAATTGTACTGAAATGCAGGAGGATCTGCAATGAACTGACGCATAGTGCATGGAATGGCAATTGAATCTCAATGTAGACAAGTGATATGTGCTGCGAATACATAGAAAGAAAGATCCTTTATCATTTAGCTACAAGATAGCAGGTCAGCAACTGGAAGCAGTTAATTCCATAAATTGTCTGAGAGTAGGCATTGGGAGTGATTTAAAATGGAATGATCATATAAAATTAATCGTCGGTAAAGCAGACGCAAGAACCCTAAGGAAGGGCAGTCCGAAAACAAAGGAAGTAGGTTACAGTATACTTGTTCGCCCACTACTTAAATATTGGTTTGGGATCCGTACCAGATAGGGTTTGTAGAAGAGAGATACAAGATCCAATGGAGAGCAGCGCGCTTCGTTACAGGATCATTTAGTAATCGCGAAAGCGTTACGGATATGATAGATAAACTCCAGTATAAGACTCTGCAGGAGAGACACTCTTTAATTCGGTACGGGCTTTTGTTGAAGTTTCGAGAACATACCTTCACCGAGGCCTCAAGCAGTATATTGCTCCCTCCTACGTATATCTCGCGAAGAGACCATGAGGATAAAATCAGAGAGATTAGAGCCCACTCAGAGCAACACCGACAATCCTTCTTTCCACGAACAATACGAGACTGGAATAGAAGCGAGAACCGATAGAGGTACTCAAAGTACCCTCCGCCACACACTGTCGGGTGGCTTGCGGATTATGGATGTGGATGTAGATGTAGATGTATTTGTCCTTTCGGACATGTCCGAAACATTATGACCACTGCCAAGATGCCGGCTCGTATAGTAGCGGGCATGTGACGCGATAACAAAAGTATGTAAGCGGAACAGGCGCGGACGGAGGATCATGCCAGCGAAGATTTGTGCTAGAAATGGGGAAATCCATTGAGATAAGCGGATTAGACAAAGAGCATATTATTATTACACAGAGCCTCTGAACGAGTATCTCGAAAACGATGAAGCTGGTCGAATGTTAACGTGCTACTGATGGCATCACCTACAGAAAGAATTAGGACAGGCAAACTATCGCTAGGCGCTAAATGGTTGGACTCTTCACAGAGCATGGCCTTCGGAGGCATTTATGCTCTGTCAAGTTTGATAGATGGTGATCTGTGGTATGTCTGCCGAAAAAGCACAAAGCTGGTGCAAGCAAAAGTGTTCCGGAACACACTGTTTATCATACACTGTTGAACGTGGAGCTCTGTAGCAGACCATCCTTCGTGTGCACATGTTTACCCTATAACTACAGTGGACACGGGACTATCGAGATTCGACTGTGGATCACTAGAAAAGTGCCGGATCTTTGGGTGGATCAGATTTTTGCTAACTAGGTCGCTGGTCGTCTGCTCAAACGCCATCATCGAAGTAAATGAGGGCTCGAATGGAACTTGTGGTAGCAATCGAAGACACGCTGACAGCTGCGAACCACCTGCATCCCTTCATGCTTCATGTCTTCCCTGATGGCGATGTCATCTTTTAGCAGTATAATTGTCCGGGTCTCGGTCCCAGAACCGTGCTGCAGTAGTTCAAGGAGAATTATAGTGAACTCATGTTGAGGCATCGGTGATCAAATTTGCCTGAGGTAAATCTTATGGAACCCATCTGCGTCGCCATCGGGCACCATCACCGCGCTTGCAGAACAACGGCCGGTTATTCACACAAATTACATGACCTGTGCGTAGACATCTAATGACAAATGGTTCAAATGGCTCTGAGCACTATGGGACTTAACATCTATGGTCATCAGTCCCCTAGAACTTAGAACTACTTAAACCTAACTAACCTAAGGGCGTGACACACATCCATGCCCGAGGCAGGATTCGAACCTGCGACCGTAGCAGTCGCGCGGCTCCGGACTGAGCGCCTAGAACCGCAAGACCACCGCGGCCGACATCTAAAGACACATACCTCCACAAACCTAGAGACAAAACTGTCACTAATAAGCAGAATCTGTGTGTTTCGTTCCAAAGGCGGACAAACAAGCTATCAAACAGGTGTTCATAATGTTTTGGCTCATTAGCGTGGATGGCACTGAGATGTTGAGAACCATGGATTCGTAAGGATTGCGTCAATGGGCTGACATCAGTTCAGTATTGTATACAATAAATGGGCTTCTTCCTAATATCTGATGTTCCCTACCATTCTTAAACTGTTACAGTATGTAGATAACTGCTCCCTCACAACGATCATACCTCTCCATTACACCTGCGGCAGACTTGACCGTGTCTCCGTAATATTCGAAGGTTGGCTGATATAAAAGTGCTGTAACACTTCAAGTAGTTGTGTTTACTCGCCAATGAGTACAGTACCTTTCTCCTCCAATGAAGTTAGAAGACCGTACAATATCAGTAACTTCGACTACATGATTCTTGAGAGCAGTCTGCGACTCACGGCTGGCATGGTATTCCCACACCAGACTTTGTTTTCCGGGGCTACAATAAGCGCTGAACCCTCTGTGTTCGTAGGCATACTTTACGGTTGCAAAGTAAGTGGCAATAATAACCCACTGTCGAAACATATTAGGACCGCGGTTATATTATGTTCTCATCACTTACCACAGTGGCATCTATTTTGGCGCTCACCATATTAAATAAAACACAGTGTCACAATATTTGAATCCCCATCTGAGCGATGTCTTAAGAACCGACCTACGTTCCGTTCTGGGAAGTAAGAGCAATGCCTCTCCATAGTTGGTGACACATCTCGGTGAATAACTTTTCATTGTATAGAAATCAAACACCGGAGCCGACAAATATTCAGAAATAGTAAATTTACGGAAAGGTCTTCAGATAAATTATTCTTTCTCTAGCGAAATAAAAAATTTTCTGTGTAGTAATTGCTGTTTTATGGCAATATTTCTCTATTACACAGTTAACTTGACGAACCACCGCTTTGAAATTCCGTTTTATTAGCTACTCTACTCATATTCCGTAAACGTGAAACATCACATAGTAACAGCACATCGAACGCAGCATTTCATTCTCAATGGAGAGAAGTCTTCCGAAGGAAGAGTGATTTCAGGCGTGCCGCAGGGGAGTGTCGTAGGACCATTGCTATTCACAATATACGTAAATTATATTGTGGGTAACATTGGAAGCTCAGTGAGGCTTTTTGCAGATGATGCTGTAGTATATGGAGAGGTTGTAACAATGAAAATTGTACTGAAATGCAGGAGTATCTAAAACGAATTGACGCAAGGTTAAGGGAATGGCAATTGAATCTCAATGTAGAGAAGTGTAATGTGCTGCGAATACATAGAAAGAAAGATTCTTCATCATTTAACTACAATATAGCAGGTCAGCAACTGGAAGCAGTTAATTCCATAAATTTTCTGGGAGTAGGCATTAGGAGTGATTTAAAATGGAATGATCATATAAACGTGGTCGTCGGTAAAGCAGATGCCAGACTGAGATTCATTGGACGAATTCTAAGGAAATGCAATCCGAAAACAAAGGAAGTAGGTTACAGTACGCTTGTTCGCCCACTGCTTGAATACTGCTCAGCAGTGTGGGATCCGCACCAGGTAGGGTTGATAGAAGAGATAGAGAAGATCCAACGGAGAGCATCGCGCTTCGTTACAGGATCATTTAGTAATCTCGAAAGCGTTGCGGAAATGATAGATAAACTCCAGTGGAAGACTCTGCAGGAGGACGCTCAGTAGCTCGGTATGAGCTTTCGTTGAAGTTTCGAGAACATACCTTCATCGAGGAGTCAAGCAGTATATTGCTCCCTCCTACGTATATCTCGCGGAGAGACCATGAAAGATTAGAAGCCACACAGAGGCATACTGAAAATCTTTCTTTTCTCGAACAATACGAGACTGGAATTGAAGGGAGAACCGATACAGGTACTCAAAGTACCCTCCGCCACACACCGTCAGGTGGCTTGCAGAATATGGATGTAGATGCAGATGTGGAATAGCTACTGTTATTTTCTTCAACGGCCGATCGGTTGCGAAATTAAAACCACAGTGAAAATCCAATGAATATTTGGACAGTTGTTTGGCACGGTGTGTCTAGTATAGCCGTAGATCTCGTCATGTCGCACTTTTGCACTTTTCAGTTGTGAGTAGGAAAAGATCACGTAAATAGTCTCCCGCAAAGTGTGAGGTGCCTGCTGAGAAGTTCCAACTGATTTCAAGCAGACCACATATGCGTTTCCTTCGTCCCTCTTCATGACAGTGCTCGGCCGCACAATCCCGGTACAACAATCACGCTCCTCCAGCGTTTTCTATGGAAAGTTGTTTCAACACCCCCTGCCCCCCTGCCCCCCTCCCCCCCCCCCCCAAACTGGACATGGCTCCCTTAGATTTTTATCTCTTCACTCACTTGAACTGTTGGCTCCACGGACGGGATTTTGGCACAGACAACAACCTGCAGACCACCTGCAGATTTGTGGATGTTATATTAGGCTCTGCCTTCTATGACGATGGTATTGGGAAGTTGGTACCCGTTTTCTTTTTTTTTAAAAAAAAAAGTCTTCTGACTGGTTTGATGGGGCCGGTCACGAATTTCTGTCCACTGCCAATCTCTTCGTCTCAGAGTTGCATTTGCAACCTAGGTCCTCAATTATATACTAGACGTGTTCCAATCTCTGTCTTCCTCTACGGGTTTTGCCCTCTACAGCTCCCTCTAGTATCATCATGTCCATTCTCCTTATCAATGTTTTCCACATGTTCCTTTCCTCTCCGATTCTGCGCAGAACCTCCTCATCCCTTACCTTATCAGTCCACCTAATTTTCAACATTCGTCTGTAGCACCACATCTCAAATGCTTCGATTCTCTTCTGTTCCGGTTTTCCCACAGTGCAAGTTTCACTGCCTTATAATGCTGTACTCCAGACGTACATTCTCAGATATTTATTCCTCAAATTGAGGCCGATATTTGGTATCAGTAGACTCCTCTTGGTCAGGAATGCCCTTTTTGCCATTGATAGTCTGCTTTTAATGTCCTACTTGCTCCTTCTGTCGATGGTCATTTTACTGCCTACGTAGCAGATTTCCTTAACTTCATCTACTTCGCGACCACCAATCCTGATAATAGGCCTAAGTTTTTCGCTGTTCTCATTTCTACTTCTTCTCATTACCTTCGTCTTTCTTCGATTTACTCTCAATCCATACTCTGTACTCATTAGACTGTTCATTCCGTTCAGCAGATCATGTAAAGCTTCTTTACTTTTACTCAAGATAGCAATGTCATCAGCAAATCATATCATTGATATCCTTTCACCTTGAATTTTAATTCCTATCCTGAACCTTTCTCATATTTCCACCATTGCTTGCTCGATGTACAGATTGAACGGTAGTGGCAAAAGGAAACACTTTTTAATACGAGCACTTCGTTCATGGTCGTCCAATCTTATTATTCTCTCTTGGCTGTTGTACATATTGTATATGACCCATCTCTCCCTACAGCTTACCCCAACTTTTTTCAGAATTTCGAACATCATGTACCATTTTACATTGTCGAACGCTTTTTGCAGAACGACAAATTCTATGTACGTGTCTTGATTTTTCTTTAGTCTTGTTTCCATTATTAACTGCAACGTCACAGTTTCATTTCCTGTGCCTTTACCTTTTCTAAGGTCAAACCGATTGTCATCTAGCACATCCTCAATTTTCTTTCCCATTCTGCTATATATTATTCATGTCAGTAACTTGGATACATGAGTTGTTAACCTGATTGTGCGATAATTCTCGCACTTGTCAGCTCTTGCCGTATTCAGAATTTTGTGGTTGATGCTTTTCCGAAAGTCAGATGGTATGTCGCCAGACTCATACATTCTCCACACCAACGTGAATAGTCGTTTTGTTGCCACTTCGCCTTATGATTTTAGAAATTCTGATGGAATGTTATCTATCCCTTCTTCCTTATTTGATCTCAAGTCCTCCAAAGCTCTTTTAAATTCTGCTTCTAATACTGTGTCCCGTATCTCTTCTAAATTACCTCCTGTTTATTCTTCTATCAAATCAAACAAATCTTCTCCCTCAAAGAGGCTCTCAATGTATTCTTTCCACCTATCCGCTCTCTTCACTGCATTTAACAGTGGAATTCCCGTTGCACTCTTAATGTTATCACCCTTGCTTTTAATGTCACTTAAGGTTGTTTTGACTTTCCTGTGTGCTGAGTCTGTCCTTGCGACAATCATTTCTCTTTCGATGTCTTCACATTTTTCCTACAGCCATTTCGTCTTAGCTTCCCTGAGTTTATATCTACCTAGTAAATAGCTGCATAACGTCACTTTTGTATCCGCCTTACTTACGGACATCGTTATGATGAATTTCTGTAATCTTATGTTAATATGATTTCTAAACCAGCCTCACAAACCTACTGCCGTTAATTTTTGCATCTGGAGACATTGTTTTAGGCAAATACTTCCAAAACATTCTAATATTTTTGTCTTTCAAAAATATTCGACGAACACCAATAGAAAACGCGTCGGTTAGAGAAGTTGCCTCGTCGGATATTGCTGTCCCTCTTGTTATTCTGCGACCTTCTTTCCCCCACCACTTTTTAGTTGAAAATTCCCTCTCTGGTAGAGCACTTTACGCGGCAGGAACAATAAAAGCTATTATTTCACTCGAGCCGCCGCAGAACTCAAGTTTGCCGTAAGCTGTGCTGAGAGCTTTATTCAACTTCCCGGGCACTTCGTCTACCCCGCAGATCGGGTTGTCGGCACTCTGCTGCCGTCAAATCAACTTCGTTTCTTCATTAATGGGAAAATTGCTTGGCAATCTGGTGAAACTGTTACAAGAATAAACAGATTTCCTCTCATCTCAGAGTTCTAACGAATGTTAGAACTGGATGCATGCATTCATAGTGTTAACGCTGTTTCCAGAGCCTAACACAATTTATATATTGTAATTTATACTACAGTGTGACGTCATCAATGATTTTGCATTCGCCTATTATGATTCTGCAAATGCTTTTAAAAAACTGACGATGGTCAGTCGACTGAAACTGGGCGTTCAAATAACGACGTTTTACTAACTTGTAATGAACGGTTATCTCTTTTCTTCTCGTTTGAGTAGCAGGTTTACATATACTCTGGGGCTACCGCGTTCGGTCTCGACATTTTTCTTTTCCAACGATTAAATTATGTTTCGTAGATACGATCAGGTTTTTTTTCCTGGCAGTTATTGCTTTATTCATCTCTGGCAAAGAATTGTTTAAGAGACAGTATTAAAATTGCACTGTGTAGATGTGACATCTAATCATTGTCTACACAATCGTTTTACGAGCATTCAGATGGACGTAGACTACTTTTTTTTTTTCAACGACGACTGAGGAAAGAGCTACATTTCTTTCCAACGACGACAGTGAAACTAAACTTCAGTGCTGTATTGTGAAAGTATACGGTATCACTTTCTTTCTCACAGTTTCAATTACTTTAGGAAGGCTTGTAAAGAGTTACCCAAACTGTTTTCCTTCTAATATTTTTTTGTTATATATGCAGGCAAGAATGACCTAAAAAGCAGAGTATAAGAGGCAAAGGGGCATGTCTGACTAATGGTATCAAACATGCGGTTTGATTTGACGAAGACGTTGCTGAGAATGTACGTGTGGAGCACAGCATTGTACAAATGGTACTAGGAGAGCTTTGCAGTACAGCTTCAGTCATTTAATTTTTTCGAAGTAATTTTCGCCGCATTGAATACATCTCTCCTTTCTCTGAAACCAATCACAAACAAGTTTTCCCAAGTTTCTGTAGGGAGTAAGGGACACTCACGGTCCCAACCCTCAGGAGGTCCTCGTCACTTGAAAACTGCACTCCTTTCAGCGTCGTTTTCACAAAGTCACAAGGAGCAAGGCCTGGACTATAAGGATGGTGCCCAAGAGTCTGTCCTTTACCCCGCAAATATTCGGTCCATGCTTTGGCGCGGTGAGCTAGAGCGTTGTGGTGAAGGAGGAACTGAGTGTCCATTCTTGACTTCAGTCGCAGGTTCTTCAAAGGTTGGATGACTTTGGGTAGGCCTGCTCAGTGTACCACTTACCTGTTACTGACTTCTGTGTGTCCAAAACAACACGCTCCACAATTCCACTCGATTTCAAAATGCAGTTATCATTTTCCTCTCTATTAATCGGGATTTTCTGAGAGTTAAGGGTGTGCCGTCATCATCAAAGACACAAACATTGTTCTAAGTCTTAGTCGGCATGTCATAATAGTACAGCCAAGTCTCGTCATCTGTCGCGATGTTATTCACATACTGAGACTGTCGAACAGAAAACTTCATTAACATCTCCCGGCACCAAGTCACAGGTCGTGTCATTTGCTCTTCCGTCAGTCTATGCTGCAGAGACAACAAAGTTTCTTTGCTTGCAAATGATCATGCAGAATCGAACGAATTTCTGGTACATTTGGCCCCGAGGTATCGTTTATCTGCTTATGGGTCACTTGCCATTCTTCGTCTAGAATTTTCCTCACAGCATCAACTTTTCCTCAGTAACTGATGATAGTGGCCTTCCCGTCCTCTCTATTTCCTCCGGATTGAATTTTCCTCTTTAGAATTCTGTATACCACCTGAATACAGTTGCACCATGTGGATAAACATTACCCGGAGCAGGAGTCATTCCCTCAAAGCACTGGTCTATGTTTAAACCACGCACGAAGTTGTACCGCAAAACTACTCGAATCTCACTTTCTTACCACGATGCCGTGACAAGGACTTCAAACTAACCCTACTAGTGAATTACTGCGACCACAGACTAGGAACATTGGCTACAATATTGTTGCGTCATATTGCTAAACTTGCCAGCTCCCTTTATGGGGAAACCAGGATGAAGAATGAGAACGTTGAGGTATAGTGCTACAGAAGATTGATAATCTGACGGTCCGATAAGATAATAAATGAGGAAATTCTCGCCCAGATTATGTGGAGGAACGAACATAGGGGAAACATTGATAAGAAACAGAAAAAGGACGATGTGACATGTGTTAAGCTATCAGGGAATAACGTCGATGGTACTAAAGAAAACTGTAGAGGGTATTAACCATAGGAAATGATAGAGATTGGAATACATCGAGCAAATAATTCAGTATGTTTGGTACAGGAGCTATTCTGATGTCAGAAGTTTTGCCCTGGAGAGGATTTTGTAGGGGGATGCGTCAAACCAGTCAGAAGACTGATGACTCAAAATATTTTCAAACAAAAATCGTACACAAAACAATGGGGTACTTTGTTTTCTTCCATGCCGTCTGTTATATTTAACGTTTATCCGTTTATGATTACTACTACGGAATCTGAATCGTCCGGAATTTTGTAATGCTACCCGTTCGAAGATTAAAACTATGCAAAATATTTTCATTGAAGCAACCATCCTGATAGATACAGCAGCTGGAAAGCTCTCTCTCTTACTCTGGATACCTATGATCCCAACCGATTTACTCATCCATTCTAAGTGACTTCAATTACGAATCACAGTTTCGTTTGCATAAATAATGAACTATAAAAATCAGAAAGAGGGGAAAGACGTAGGGGGACAGAGAGAAAGGGAAGGAGCATACGCAAAGAGAGGTCATTAATTCCAAGTGACTTTAATTACCAATCACAGTTTAGTTTGCAGTATTAATGAAGAACCACAAAAGTTAGAAAGATGGGCACCGGTAACATGTAGGGGGACAGAGAGGAAGGGAAGGAGGATATGCATAGAGAGGTCATTCATTCTAAGTGACTTTAATTACCAATCACAGTTTAGTTTGCAGTATTAATGAAGAACCACAAAAGTTAGAAAGATGGGCACCGGTAACATGTAGGGGGACAGAGAGGAAGGGAAGGAGGATATGCATAGAGAGGTCATTCATTCTAAGTGACTTTAATTACCAATCATAGTTTCGTTTGCAATAATAATGAACAAGGCTGAAGTTATAAAGAGAGAAAAGAAGACAAAGAGGTGGGGGGGGGGGGGAGGAGAGAATGGAAGGGAAGAAATGTATAGAGACGTAATAGAACTAGGAGATGGACAAAGAAGAAAAGGGACAAAGGCAGAAGGTGGGCATACAAAGGTAGAAAAACGCGATGGATAAAGAGATGGGGATGAGGGAGTACAGGGGATGGACAAAGAGGAAGTGGAATGAGAAGATGGACAGAGAGCGAGGAAGAGGGGCACCATAGGAGATGTGCAAAGGGAATCGGGAGAATTAAATATCTAGAGCTACTGGGTGGGGGCGTGGTTCAACAACTGTTGTTGGGGTCGCTAGTAATGTATTGTCACAATGTCTATTTTCTGACGGCGAGTATTTACTAAAGTTAATAATTACGGATTTATAATGTGACCTATAGCAGTTACCATGTAAACGTTCCCCTTTAAAAACCATCTTAACATGGAGCACAGCATAAGATATCAGCTAACACAAATTATTTTTCAGCGAGACTAAAATTAAGCTTATGACTATTTCTGTTAATTTTAATAAATGGAGTAACAATAACAATATGAATGACAGTTTTACTTATTTATTTACGCACGCCTGTTAGTTTCCGCCTCCATAGCTAAGTTCCTTGCTGGGAGCAATGTAACAGCTGAGGAATTGCGAGACTGAGAAGCGACGTCCCCAAGATTTGGAAAGCCGACAACGGTTGGAAAACCTGTGTCGAGGAGGATAACACGGCGGCGGGTAGGCTTCGTGCGAAAACGAAGGAAGGAAGACTATAGAGTTTAAGGTCTCTTCAACAGCGCAGTTGTTATACAGAACACAAGCTCGGAGAGTTGACAGCGTAGCGAAGGAATAGTGTTTGCCCTTTCAGAGGAACCATCCCCGCATTTACCTGTCTCATGAGTGCAAGTCCAATGTGCTAACCACTCCACCATCTAGCTCGGTTGATATCGTGGAGTCCTCTGGGCCTGATCGAGTACTTTTTTTCCCCTTTTACTCGTGTTAGCAGTAACATATGGTATAGTGAACGGTGTCAGAATAAGGTAAGAGTATGATACAAAAACGTGAGGAATACAAATAAATAATTTACACAAATAATATTAAAAGAGACCTTGAGAATACATATTGGACTCCAGAAGGAGAGGTGTCTGCTGAAGCAAAGCGAAATCGCATTTTGGTGATGTCTTATCCAAATACAAAGTAGTGTTTCTTTTTAAATGTGTGACTGTGGGCTTATAGTTCACATTACCGGCATGATTAAACTAAATTCAATGTACAATAAATATTAACTGCAAAATATAGTCTGTTTAACAAAGCAATCTGTTTTAAAACAAGGAAACTAATATGATAGTGATGAACAGCAGTAGAGCAAAGAGTAATGCCTTGCTAAACATCAGAAGTCAGGAATATCGAAAGAAGAAATGGCGTGTATAGTACTATTAAGAAAACAAATTCTGATGAGATCTCAGACTAGAAACAATAAAATAGCCATATTACAGTTGAATAGTTATAATAATAATAGTAATATTAATTATAATAATAACAATAACAACAGTATAAGAAGGAAGATTTGAACTGCAGTCACTGGCAAATGTGTAAAAAAAATTAGGTACGCGTAAAGTATGATACCAATATATGCTATATAAGAACTTATAATACTGTGTATAGTAATAATAATATAAAATGCATATTGTAGATGTACTAAAATATGATATGAAATTATTTACTTTCACCGAGATAGACAAAAAATGATAATGAAGGAGAATTAAAGGAGAAAAGATAGATATCATGCTCATCAATGAATTGTTTCTGAACTGCTGATTTTCAATCCACTGGCTGAAATTCTAAAGGACAGGCAGTGTACACAATGCTCGCATTAGGAAAAGGAAGGGAAGAGGCAGGATGTGTACAGGTAAATGAATATAGAATTTTATTCATGGGACATGAATACAATTCACTTTAAAAATAAAACTCGGCACAATTTTCGAAAATCGCTTTTAAGATCACACCGCACTACGGCATTTTATGATTATTTAACTGCAACTGGTCCATTAATACTCATCTCGACATCTTACACACAGCGCCTAAGTGACATGTTTGAATTCTGTAGAAGATTCAGTCGTTGTAAGTAGAACTCTTGTGTTGGACTGCGTCTGCGTAAAACAATATGGGATTGTGGGTCTGTCTTGATGCAAGCACTTTCTGTTTATTTACTCCTCAAAACTAGTTTCAGCGGTATAGTGCCGTCATCATTGGGTTTCTTTATTCTAAAAGGTTCACGGTTAGTACATAACGAAAAACATTAGTTACATGTGTACTGTCTGGTTCCATACATAGTGTGAATAATTTTATAGTACATATTTACTGTTGTGGTTGGCAGGAGAGCCAACCGTATTTTTCTAAAGGAGGCCGAAATGCACGCGTCTTAGCTCACGCAGGCTGCCGTGAGGTCCGGAACATGACAA
Organism: Schistocerca gregaria; assembly: GCF_023897955.1. Lineage (NCBI taxonomy): Eukaryota > Metazoa > Arthropoda > Insecta > Orthoptera > Acrididae > Schistocerca > Schistocerca gregaria. The sequence goes on along the minus strand of NC_064925.1, from coordinate 136,699,415 downwards.
GGGAATTAGAATTGAGAAAAACGGACGTAGCTGGTGGAATACTTAACTTTAATCCATTCACGGAGAACGTCGCTCTTTATGGTACATGATTCACAATATCAATAGTACTGATATTGGCTCTTTGCTAGGTCGTAGCAAATAACGTAGCTGAAGGCTAGGCTAACTATCGCCTTGGCAAATGAGAGCGTAGAAGTCAGTGAACCATCGCTAGCAAAGTCGGCTGTACAACTGGGGCGAATGCTAGCAAGTCTCTCTAGACCTGCCGTGTGGCGGCGCTCGGTCTACAATCATTGATAGTGGCGACACGCGGGTCCGACGTATACTATCGGACCGCGGCCGATTTAAAGGCTACCACCTAGCAAGTGTGGTTTCTGGCGGTGACACCACATTCCTCCACCGCAAATCGGCGTACGGTTGTGGCATAAGGCTTCCGCCCGCCGTGGGGAGGACCGCATTTTGACGTATGCGACGAGGTGGGGAGACTAACAACAGGTGAGGCTATGCCACCCGCACCCTGCCATTCGGACCGCGGGAGCTAGGAAACGCCAGAAAACCTGCTCCAGGGTGCACGCCAACATGCAGTGTATGCGCCCGTAGAGAGACAGGAGGGGCCGAAGGGTCGACCTCCATCGGGCCGGGGCACCCGACGGGCGAAGACGACATATGGTCCGGAGCGGGCAAGAGTTCCATGTCGGTTGACAACTGGTCACGGGAAGCGATCGGCGGCGCGTGACCCAGGGAGGCGCCCGGCGGTAGCAGCGACGCGTCCACTGTGGGCGACGCCGGCGGGAGAACAGGCGGCGGCGGCGGCGGCGGCGGCGGCGCGTCGCCATGGGGCAAAATGGAAGGCAGCGTCGGTAACACCTGGGGCTGAGGCGAGCCAGTAGATAGTTCCCCGGGGCGCTGACCGGACGGCACCGCCGCTGAAAGACGGCGAGCGGCAGATCCCGTGCGACGACAGAGGCGCAGCTGACTGAGATGCCGACGCACCTCACCAGAGGCCCCCAAAACCAGAAACATAGCGCGTCCGAGGCAGCGAAGAATGCACCCTGCGAGCCATCGCCGTGAACCTCGGTAGTGGCGATAGTACGTAGACAACGTCGCCTGGAGCAAAGGTAGGTGTCTGCCGCTGCACAGGAACCTGGTGCGGCGGATGTAGCAAAGACATCAAGGTTCGATGACGACGAACGTGGAGCAACTCAGCCGGCGAACGACCATCTCGGGGCTGAGAGCGATACGAGGACAAAAAGAGCAATAACGCGTCCTCCCGCTAATGCGACTCGTTCAACTTCATCATCTATGACTTGAATGTCCTGACCAATCGTTCAACGGCACCGTTTGACTGTGGCGAAAACGGCGCGGACGTCAGGTGTTGAATACCATTGGCCCTGCAGAATGACTAAAATTCTGCTGACATGGATTTTGGGCCATTGTCTGAAACAATAGTCTGTGGAAGATCTTCAATGCCAAAGATAGCAGATTACTCTTGGATGGTGGCAGATGACGTCGTGGAAGACATCCGGACAACAAAAGCAAAATTACCGAACGAATCTACCACAACCAATCATCGAGCATTCCAGAATGGACCAGCAAAATCGATGTGTAAGCGTTGCCAAGGGGAAGTGGCTTTTGGCCATGCAAAGAATTTCCGCGGTGGTGCTGATTGTTGTTCGGCACACACCAGGCAAGAAGAGCACATATTCGTAATCGCGGTATCGATTCCGAACCAAGTACAGTGCTGACGAGAAAGTTGTTTCGTTCTCACTATACCCCAATGTCCTTGGTGGAGAAGCCGTAAGACAGAGGACTGCAACGAACGTGGTACCACGACCCTGGACTGATCATTATCAGAACGCAACAGCAAAACACCACGTCGAACAAAAAAATGTCTCCTTGTGAACAAAAAATCGGCGAACCAACGGGTCCCCGATCCGTGACTTTGACAAGGGCCATTGCGTAGCAACAAAACGCAAAACGGTAGCAAGGACAGGGTCGGCAGCTGTGGCTGTAGCTACACGACGAACATCAATCGGAAACGATTCGACCACATCATCGGTTTCCGCATCAATGAACATACAAAGCAAGTTCGGAGGAATCGAATCCCCTATCCTCAGCAACAGGCAAGCGGGACAACGCATCGGCGTTTCCGTGCTTAGTAGTGGACCGATACAAGATATCGTAGCGGTACTGCGAGAGGAAAATAGACCAGCGAATGAATTTCTGCGCTGTACGTGGAGGTAGAGGCTCGGTCGGATGAAAAAGCGATGTCAAAGGTTTGTGGTCTGTGATTATGGTAAAGTGACGACCATACAAGAAATCATGAAACTTTGTAACACCAAATACGAGAACCAATGCTTCTTTCTCGATCTTTGAATAATTTCTGTGCGCAGACGAGAGCAATTTGGACGTAAAGGCAATAGGGCGATCCATCTTTGTGCGGAAGCACAGCACCGATCCCGAAATCCGATGCATCCACCATCAACAAGAGGGGCTTCTGGGGATCGAATGGCGTAAGGCAAGTATTGGAAAGCAACGCCGATTTCAACTGGCGAAAGGCGCCTTCGTATTCCGTCGTCCAGACGAACGGAACACCCTTACGGCGTAAGCGATGAAGCGGAACTGAAATGGAAGAGGTGTGGGCACATATTTTTTATAATAGTTGATTTTTCCCAGCACACACTGTAGCTGCTTCAAATTCTGCGGCGACGGCAAGTCTCGTATGGCACGGAGGTGCGTTGGACTGGGTGTATGCCTTGGGCATTGAGTACATGTCCAAAGTATGGGAAGTCCCGAGCAAAAAACACATTTGTCCTTCCGCAAGCGAAGACCATTTTGTCGCAAGACCTGAAATAATATTCTGAGATTGGCCAAATGTTCTTCTTCCGTCTTTCCGGATATCACAATATCGTCCAGATAATTTGCTGCAGTTGGGACCGACGCACAAACAGTTTGTAGATATTGCTGAAACAACGCAGGGGCGGATGCACACCCGAATGGCAGTCGTTTGAATCGATACAAACCAAGATCCGTGTTAACCACCAAAACGCGCTGGGATTCTTCGTCCACCGGTATTTGCAAGTACGCATCTGCTAGGTTCAACTTTGAAAAATGTTTACCCGGGCACAGTTTATCAAAAAGATCTTCCGGGCGGGGTAAAGGAAAAGTTGCAATCACTAGTTGTGGATTCACTGTTGCCTTGAAGTCCACACAAAGTTTCAACTTTCCAGAAGGTTTTGGCAAAATTACTAAGTGTGATGCCCAGAGAGAAGCCTGCACACGTTCAATTACACCTTGTGATTCCAAATCGTGTAATGTTTTTGCGACCTCATCACGGAATGCGTGGGGAACATTGCGCGCTCTGAAAAATTTCGGTTGCGCGTTTACTTTCAGTTCCAAATGTGCTTCATAGTTCTTAGCGCAACCGAGGCCCGGTGCAAAAATGTCTGCAAATGCTTCACATAGAGGAGAAACACTGTCTGAAGGCACAGTCCGGTTCACTGATAGGACCTTATTTACTATAGACAAGTTAAACAACTGAAATAAATCGAAACCAAACAAGTTCACTGCAGAAGAAGAACGAAGGACGTAAAATGACACAAGTTTTGTTTGTCCTTTGTATGTTACAAGAAGACTGCACTGTCCTAACACAGGGATATCGTTACCAGAATACCTAGTTAACTTAACATTTGCGGCACGCAACGGAGGAGCAGTTTGTAAGTGTCTTGATTGATCAGTGAAACTGCAGCTCCGGTATCGAGCTGGAATGGTATCACTTTGCCGTTAATGTCCAAGTCCACAAAAAGTTTATTGTCCTGCTGACGACAAGAGCGACTGTCTCATGCAACGTGGACTTACACTGGTACATAATCACTTGCGACTTGACGGGAGTTCCGGCGATGTCGACGCACACTATTTTTGGGACGAACACAGTCATTGTTAGAGAGAGTGGCACTGGGTGGAGTGGAATGAACTACATGAATTTCCATGGGCGAAGGATCGCGATCCTGAGTATCCTTGGTTCGATTCCGATGCCGGCGCGAAGCAAAGGTCCTGGAACGGTTTTGAGCTTCCGATCTGAGTTTTTTCTGGCAAACACTCTGAACATGTCCTTTTTTAGTACAATAAAAGCAAATAGCTTAGCGTGACGGGCAATTCTCACGCGAATAGCACACCGCGGGCATGATTTGATCACTGCATTGGCGTGCCAGCGCGATACACGTGGCTGAGAGCCTGCCGGGCGCGAGGGCTGTTTACTGCTCCGTGCACCTCGCCCGGCTGGTCGGTTAACCTGACACACTGCTGGCGAAGTTTCAAATGATTCCTGAGCAAAGTCAAGTGTGTCCTGCCGATCCAATATGTCCATCACTTGTTGAAGGGAGGGAGTTACTAGTTTCAAAATCTGTTCCCTTATATGAACATCAGAAACGTTCTGTGTAATTGCATCACGTACCATGGTATCTGAATAACGGAGTCCACATTGACACTCAAAAGCACAATCCCTAGTAAGGCCTTGCAAGGTTGTAACCCACTCCCGATTAGTCTGACCTGCCGTACGTTTTGTACGGAAGAAGGTATACCTTTTTGCAACTACATTGACTGATTCTTTGAAATATGCATCTAATGCAGACAAAATTTCTTCGTAGGACAGAGTTGCGACGTCGCGTCCGGGAAATAATTTGACTATCACACGGTACGTGGTCACACCTACGGAAGAAAGGAGGAAAGGCTGCCGCTCGTTACCTTGAATTCTGTAGGCGGCGAGATGGAATCGAAATTGGCGTGACCATTCCGTTCATCTTTCCAGTGCAGCATCAAAAGGTCGAGAAGTGGGTGCAACAGCGTGTTGTGGCTGCGTTAGCGGTGAAGCGGCTGCTGCCGCATCGTTTTGCATCGCACGTTAATCCTGGACGAGCTGTCCAAGGGCATCCAGTAAGGCCTGCGTCTGCTGATTCTGTAAGCGATAAAATTTGGACAGTATATCTGGAGATTGTGGCGAAGCCATTACACAAGTAAATCAGGGCAATATCGATAAGAACACCTTTACTCTCGTCGCCAATGTCGTGGTTGGCAGGACAGCCAAGCGTGTTTTTCTAAAGGAGGCCGAAATGCACGCGTCTTAGCTCACGCAGGCTGCCGTGAGGTCTGGAACATGACAAGGGAATTAGAATTGAGAAAAACGGACGTAGCTGGTGGAATACTTAACTTTAATCCATTAATGACGAACGTCGCTCTTTATGGTACATAATTAACAATATCAATAGTACGGATACTGGCTTGCTAGGTCGTAGCAAATAACGTACCTCAAGGCTATGCTAACTATCGTCTCGGCAAATGAGAGCGTAGAAGTCAGTGAACCATCGCCAGCAAAGTCGGCTGTATAACTGGGGCGATTGCTAGCAAGTCTCTCTAGACCTGCCGTGTGGCGGCGCTCGGTCTACAATCATTGATAGTGGCGACACGCGGCTCCGACGTATACTACCGGACCGCGGCCGATTTAAAGGCTACCACCTAGCAAGTGTGGTCTGGCGGTGACACCACATTTACTTTAGAATCAGTGCATAATTTCTACGTTTGTTCCCGTTTATTCAGCATACTGTTAGTTATTTGCACAGGTAGGATCGATTGCAACAGTTTAATTATAGCCAGTGTGAAAATCTGTGAGGTTTCAATGGCTTCAGAGCCACTAAAAGACTGCGACTAACGTGAGTTCACGACAGATTGCGTTACAACCTACTGCCCACAAAAATTGTGTCACTATATAATCGGAAATTCTAATTACAGTAACATAGGCGTTTGTAAGCTCATATTTTCGCATTTGTGTATATCCACCCATACAAGTACATTAATCCCCAGTGTGATTTTAGGAATCCCGTATATTTTCATATTTTGCGTATTGTGTTCAGACATTCCACCCTACAGCGTATCTCCAGCTCCACTCTATGGAAGACAACTCTTGCACGGTGCGCTCCACAGTGCAGAAGGATTTTCTAGTCGCCTCTTTGGAAGTTGATTCCACTGGACGCCACATCGGCATCCTTGTGCCTTAATCTACCTCTGTTATCTTTCCGGGTATAGCGGACCAATACTTAAACGTAGAATCTGAACCACGTGTCTTTTCTGGAATATCTTCACGTTACTGTGAGGTGAAGGCTAGCGTTAAAGGTGGAGTGATAAATTCTGGTGTCTGACTGAGAATCTTACAGTTTCCAGGATTGCGCTTTACCATTTTTTTCTTAGTGTAAAGTCACTTTTTAATGATACCGTGATAAATTTTTCATACATCAAAACAAAAACATTTTAGAAATTTTACACTTTACTTGGAAACTATGATACAAAATATCATTTTCGCTCGCAAACAGCGAATCTATTGCATTGTAAATTGTGATATAAAAATTAAATTCTCTTAAAATAGTGTACAAAATTCATGCTGTAACTACCATTATTATTATTATTGTCGTTATACTCCATAATTTACACACACACACACACACAAATATATATATAATTTATACACATTTAACATATTGCAAAATTGCGTCCATAAATAAATCTAAGCAATTCTACACCTAATTCTACATACATACTCCTCAATCCGCCATATGGTGCGTGCTGGAGAGTACTCCCGTGCCACTACTAATCGTTACTTTTCTGTCCCATTCGCAAAAAAGAGCGGGAAAAAAATGACAATCTATATGCCTCCACATGAGCCCTAATTTCTCGCACCTTTCCTTTGTAGTCCTTTCGCGAAATGTATGTTGGTAGTAGTAGAATTCTTCTGAAGTCACCTTCAAATGCTGGTTCTCTAAAAACTCTGTTTTGTTCCTCGAAAACAAAGTCGCTTTCCCCTCCAGAGATTCCCATTTTATTTTCCAACGCATATCCGTAATATTTGCCATATAAATCTAGCAGTCTGTCTTTGAATGCTTCAATCCGACCTGATGCGGATCCCAAATACTCGAGAAGTACTCAAGATTAGGTAGTACGTGTGTCCTATACGCGGTCTCCTTTACGGATTAACCACACTTCCCTAAAATTCTACGAACATGCTCGTTCCACTTCATTTTGTTCTGCAACATTTCGCCCAGGTATTTAAACATTACGGGTTTGTTTTTACTACTCATCCACATTAACGTACATTTTCCACATTTGGAGTTAGCTGTCATTCCTCACACCAACTAAAAATTTTTATCCAATCATCTTGAATCCTTCTACACTTACTCAGCTTTGACACCTTTGCGTACACGGTAGACTGCTATCCACCTTGTTTGACTGATCATTTATGTATACAGAAAATAATAGTCCTATCTCACTCCTGACGATAAGCTTGTCTCTGATGGCCAATCGCTATCAAGGACAACGTACTGGCTTCAGTTACTTAACACATCCTCGCCACTCATATACATGGAAACCGATTTCGTACGTTCGGACCTTCATTAACAGTCTGTAGGAATCAGCATGGGTTTCGAAAAAGACGGTCGTGTGAAACCCAGCTCGCGCTATTCGTCCACGAGACTCAGAGGGCCTTAGACACGGGTTCACAGGTAGATGCCGTGTTTCTTGACTTCCGCAAGGCGTTTGACACAGTTCCCCACAGTCGTTTAATGAACAAAGTAAGAGCATACGGACTATCAGATCAATTGTGTCATTGGATTGAGGAGTTCCTAGATAACAGAACGCAGCATGTCATTCTCAATGGAGAGAAGTCTTCCGAAGTAAGAGTGATTTCAGGTGTGCCGCAGGAGAGTGTCATAGGACCGTTGCTATTCACAATATACATAAATGACCTGGTGGATGACATCGGAAGTTCACTGAGGCTTTTTGCAGATGATGCTGTGGTGTATCGAGAGGTTGTAACAATGGAAAATTGTACTGAAATGCAGGAGGATCGGCAGCGAATTGACGCATGGTGCACGGAATGGCAATTGAATCTCGTGGTAGACAAGTGTAATGTGATGCGAATACACAGAAAGATAGGTCCCTTGTCATTTAGCTACAAAATAGCAGGTCAGCAACTGGAAGCAGATAATTCCATAAATAATCTGAGAGTACGCGTTAGGAGTGATTTAAAATGGAATGATCATATAAAGTTGATCGTCGGTAAAGCAGATGCCCGACTGAGATTCATTGGAAGAATCCTAAGGAAATGCAATCCGACAACAAAGGTTGTAGGTTACAGTACGCTTGTTCGCCCAATGCTTGAATACTGCTCAGCAGTGTGGGATCCGCACCAGGTAGGGTTGATAGAAGAGATAGAGAAGATCCAACGGAGAGCAGCGCGCTTCGTTACAGGATCATTTAGTAATTGCGAAAGCGATACGGAGATGATAGATAAACTCCAGTGGAAGACTCTGCAGGAGAGACGCTCAGTAGCTCGGTACGGGCTTTTGTTAAAGTTTCGAGAACATACCTTCACCGAAGAGTCAAGCAGTATATTGCTCCCTCCTACGTATATCTCGCGAAGAGACCATGAGGATAAAATCAGAGAGATTAGAGCCCACACAGAAGCATACCTACAATCCTTCTTTCCACGTACAATACGAGACTGGAATAGAAGGGAGAACCGATAGAAGTACTCAGGGTACCCTCCGCCACACACCGTCAGGTGGCTTGCGGAGTATGGATGTAGATGTAGATGTAGAAGTGAAGCACAGTGTCAAACGCTTTTCAGAAATCTAGAAATATAGAATATTGGTGTTGCCGTTCATTCATAGTTCGCAGTATATCATGTGAGAAAAGGGCAAGCTGAGTTTCACACAAGCGATGCTTGCTAAAATGGTGCCGATTAGTGAAAAAATGGTTCAAATGGCTGAGCACTATGGGACAACTGCTAAGGTCATCAGTTCCCTAGAACTTAGGACTATTTAAACCTAACTAATCTAAGGACATCACACACATCCATGCCCGAAGCAGGATTCGAACCTGCGACCATACCGGTCGCGCGGTTCCAGGCTTTAGCGCCTAGAACCGCTCGGCCACCCAGACCGGCCCGATTAGTGAACAAAAGCTTTTCTGTTTTTGGGAAATTTATTATATTCAGCTGGGTGGAGTGGCTTTGCGATTCGAGACGCTACAGTCTGGAGCCGAGCGACCGCTACGGTTTCAGGTTCGAATCCTGCCTCGGGCATGGATGTGTGTGCTGTCCTTAGGTTAGTTAGGTTTCATTAGTTCTGAGTTCTAGGCGACTGATGACCTCAGTGCTCAGAGCCATTTGAACCATTTGTTATGTTCACACTGAGAACATGTTCATGAATTCTACAGGAAAACAGTCTTAAGGATTTTGGTCTATAATTTTGCCGATTTATTCTTTTACACATTTTATATACGTCTGCCACCTGCGCGTTTTTCCAGTCACTTTGGACTTTGCGCTGGGCGCGGTATTGTCGCTAAATCTAAACTAAGTAAGGGGCCAATGCTGTAGAAAAATATTTGTAAGACCGCAGTGCAATGCCATCAGGACCTGACTTCTTTTTTTTTTTTTGAACTTTCAGTTGTTTGTCTACTGACGGGATGCTTATTACTATGTCGTCCAGATGGGACCCTGTGCGAAGGCCAAACGACGGTATGTTTGTACGGGTCTCCTTCTTTAACGATTTCTTAAACGCGAAATTTAAAATGTTGGTTTTCGTTTTGCTATCTTCAACTGCCACGGGAGACTAGCCAACGAGTGACTGGATTGAACCCATAGCCCCGTTTAGTGATTTTAGGTAGCGCCAGAATTTTCTCGGTAGCAGTCACATTTTTTACTAAAGCTGTGGCCTCACGGACCGTGCTGTCGAACGTTAACGTTGAGCGTGTCAAGTTCAACGTGCTGCTGAACGCTCAGGAACGATGCGACTTGTGCACACGGTACGTGGGCCCCAACGTGGTATACGCGATCGCAACGCACTCCAGTGGCAGTTGAAGGGTGTTTCTAGTTCGTAAATCACACTGTTTACTCAGCGGGCGCGCGTAAAATTCCCACATTAGCTCTGTTAAAACGCTCATTTCCTCCATCGTCCATGAAAAGGAAAGTACCATGTCCAATTAATAAGAACACAGGTTTATAAAAGTTCCATTACACACAGTGCGGTACAAATGTGGAATACTTCTCCGCATAAGATAAGTATTATTTCATCATTCCCAGATTTTAGTAAAACCCCAAGGTCAGTCTTACTTGATCAGTGTTCCTACCCAGTAGCAGAATATTTGCCACATCTGGATTACCAAGCGAAAATGGAAAAGGACCAAAATATCTTTATACAAGTAGTGCAAGCTGTCCTGGATATTAAGCCAATCGAACAAAGTCACCCTTTAAAAAAATGTGAACTTATATTTACATAACATCTAATATTATAGTATATACTTATATTAAATTAATAATAAAATATCAGAACCCAATAAAAACGCGAATGTTAGGAAAAAAATTTGGAGGTGGTAAGACACGAACCACCGCCCCGCCATCAATGTAATCTTCCGGGGCAGTGACGCATTTTTTTTTTTTTTTAGTTGATATTTGTGTTTGGTCGTTGCGGACGACACATGACATCCGTTCGAGTTCACTGTTGATCCTTTCATTCAGTTTTCTTTATTACACAGGCCAACCAGCTCTCTGACCGAAGACGCTGAGCTACCGTGCCGGCGAGCTAGTTAGTACGCTACAGCAATAAGATACTCCAGACGTCTAATTATAGTATCTTACCTCGTGCAGAAAACCTTAATCATAGATATGTTACTAATTGAAGTTTAATTATAACAAATTGTACCAAGAACAATGCGTTTTGGGTAGATCTTAAGTGTGTCGCTGCCTTCAAATAGCCTACACTCACAATACGCAAGTTACAATAATTCTTTTGCCACTTTTGCCACAAATATGATGTTTCTCATCATTTTATTGGAACGAATCACACAGTTAACAACGGTTATTTCAGTGATTCTCAGTTTGCTGGTGCTCAGAAACGGTATGTATCCATATGGGCTTGAAATGAACGCCAATATGGCGCCTCACAACTCTGTACTGAAGGGAGACGGCGTGCGTGTGACGTACGTGTCGTTGTGCCATCTCATTGGTCAACGCTCAGACGCACGCTCAGAATATCTGACATGCCAGATATTGCTCTGCACGTTCGGAATGACTCCCGAACTTGCTATTCCACGCTATGACGTCAGAAACTCGGCACGCTCAACATTCAGATGCAAGGTCCGTGTGCCGACGGCTTAAGAGATGACGGAGGTGGTTGTTGTACGCTTCGTGCGTAAATCTTTTCACAGACGCAAGAAATTCTACTACACTTTGCCTGTAGTCATTTGTGCGTCCTCTTTTGAACCGAGTGTGGAACAGCTTTGCTCCTCAGCATTTTCCGCCCTTAATCCACTTACTACGCACATAATTCAGCCAACGGACTTGCCGCAGTGGTAACACCGGTTCCCGTCAGATCACTGACGTTAAGTGCTGTTGGGCTCGACTAGCACTTGGATGGGTGACCATGGAGTCTGCCGAGCGCTGTTGGCAAGTGGGATGCACTCAGCCCTTGAGAGGGAAACTGAGGAGCTACTTGATTGAGAAGTAGCGGCGCCGATGATAAGTAAATCAGCAGGTGCAGAACTTCGTAGAGTGTTCTAAACGTTCATGGTGGTGTCTGTTTGTTCTATGTCGTGTCTCCCTACCACTTTCGCGCAACGACGCTCTGAGCGTGTTTTTTAGGGAATTGACTAGTTTGAACCTGGGACCTGTTGCTGGTAAGAAGACGCCAGATCACACATGACATGTAGAATTCAGAAGAGTTCAGTGAGACTAGCGATGATATAACCAAATACTAAATGATCTCAGCGTCAGCTCCACTGCACTCCCTGTAAAAGAATATTAATACTAACATAATTTAGTGGAAGGGGTTCAAGGCTTTCCTGTTTTTAGTTAGCTGGTAAAATAACGTCGAAAAAGCAGTTAAGTTTACCACTGGAAATTTTATTCTACTCACAAAACATTGTTTATAAATTTCACTATTGATAAAAGGAAGTGTTTTAATACAGGATGGTAAAAACCAACTGCGTTCAACAAAAATGTGAACGAATATTCCCTGAGTGGGTTTCCAAGTTCTGCAATGGATCGAAGGATGACCTATGCCATATCACATCTATAATCTAGGTTTAAATTAAGTTTCACAAAAGAGAAAAACTATCAAAATGGTCTACAGTGACCCTCAATTATCTTTAATAACTTGTCGTAAATTACAGTGGCTGATGTGGCTTCTCAATAACTATATAACAGTAAAATCATCGCGTTTCAGATTTTTACTTCAAGTGGCAAATGTGAATACCATGAGCTTTAATTGACGATCGACACTAGTATTACGCAAAAAGGAGGTGTAACAGATGAGACTTCTGCAGCTCTGAGTGAAGCTTTATGCGCTGTTATGCGGCATCGCGTGCGTTCATTACCTTGTCGGTGTTCGTCAGGGCAGCTGCCGGCGCAGCACGGCTCTGCTCACCTCGCCATCTCGGAAGCAACTCTCTTTCTCCTTACTACAATTTAGCGAAGTTGGTTTAAAAAAAACTATCTGGCTGTGTTTTCATCTGACCAGTCAGGGTCTCAATGTTAACCTTAAGCTCCGCCTACAAAAATTCTGTCTATCCAATGAGAAACGTTATACTTTTCGTGGTGGGGTTATGTTTTTAATGTTTGCAACGTAACAGAGACGCGAAAAAGTCTTACGCTAAAACCTGCAGCTGGTGTGGTCTTTTTAGCGTTATCGTGAGATCTGTACTGTTTTTCTGGAGGGCTCTATCTTTTAACATGGGCTGGCGGGTGGTCCTAATGTAACAGACAAGGGAAAAAGTCTCACGCTAAAACTTGCAGGTGGTAGTGGCCCTTTTTGTGTTATCGTAAAATCTATACTGTTTTTCTGGAGGGCTCTAGCTTTTAACATGGGCTGGGGGGTGGTCCTTGACATAACAGAGACGCGAAAAAGTCTCACGCTAAAACGTGCGGGTGGTAGTCTTAGAGGTAGCCTGGCGACGTGGGTGTCCAGTCCGTCCCTTATCGTAGGGCCTTCTAGCTTAACACGGTTCTGCTCTCGGCTTCTGTTCTCGTTTCTCCCCTCGGAACTGCGTCGGTCTCACGGTGGGAAGGTAGGACATGCATTTAGGCATTCTTGTGTTAGTCTGTGGTATTCCATTTGCTCACTCGTTACTCGTATTACTTTGGTTAATTTAATGTCACGATTTATTCGGAGCTATGTGACATACTACTGGATTTGCTTGTCATGTCAGGGTTTTCATGGAAGGTGTTGGATTTGCCTGACACCTTACAGTGTAGACGAGTAATTTGGATGAAACAGGCTTAAAATATATGCGAATGTGTTTCTAACTTACGACCACCTGTGCACTGTGGAGAAATTGCAGATGTGAACTGAAGCGGCGTCACATGTGGAAGAGCGTAAAGGTCACTGACTTTGATGAACTGTGTGTCGTCTGACATTCTCACCGGCTCTAAATTGCACAGGCCCACGCACTTTGTTTGTAACAAGCCAAGCGCGAGGTTTAGGCGTTTCATGCGCCTTAGACCGGTTTCTGTCGTACTAATAGGGGTAGGAACCCACTAGTACTGCGCACCTGTCATCAGTAAGGTAGCTTACAACGCAGTTTTAGACTGGCATACGTTTTAAAGTAAAGGGTTATCAAACTGCAATCGAAAACTGAGAGATCTATGAAGTGGGGAGACATTATAATTATGACATTATAAATGTGAAACAAGGTTCGCTGCCTCGGCTGAATTTCTTTATTGCGATGGGTCTATTTCGGCTATATAGGCACTGTCAAGGTGTCTGCGAATAACACATAGAACTTTATCACTATTTGCTGAACTTTTTCTTTTTCTTTTTACGTGTTATGGCAGTATGGTGTGTTACAAATTGGTACTTACACCTAGTTATTCTTGGCTTCCAGTTTACGTCGTTGGATTCAAATGGCTCTGAGCACTATGGGACTTAACGTCTGAGGTCATCAGTCCCCTAAAACGTAGAACTACTTAAACCTAACTAACCTAAGGACATCACAAACATCCATGCTCGAGGCAGGATTCGAACGTGCGACTATAGCGGACTCGCGGTTCCAGACTGTAGCGCCTAGAACCGCTCGGCCACTCCGGCCGGCTACATTGTTCGGTACTTATTAAATTGCAGTCTATGATTTTGTGATCTATGTTTGTATTTTAGCGAAATTATGACAGCTTGTTGGTCATTTTTCACATCTGTAGATACAGTCCAACGTATTTCAGTTTACATGTTTCACCCACGACACTATGTGATTACAAAGCTGATTTACGTAATCTTTGAAGTTAGTTGGTTATCCGTTTGATCTTTGCTTCTGATCTTCAAACGATAAATTAACAATGAAAATGTCCGCACCCGTTAACTGAATGGTCAGCGCGACTGCGGGTTCGATTCCGGGCTGGGTCGGAGATTTTCTCCACTCAGGGACTGCGTGTTGTGTTGTCCTAATCATCCGACATGCAAGTCGCCGAAGTGGCGTCAGTTCGGAGTACTTGAAGCCGACGAATGGTCTACACGTCGAGAGGCCCTAGTCACACGACATTTTTTTAACAATAATAATATCAGGATTTTGCATCGGTGTGATGTTTTTGTTGTAGTTGTTGAATTCGGAAATGAAGAAAACCACATAAGAACTTAAGAAATGTCACGTGTCCCATTTCATTTTCCGGCTATGTCGAAGAACATTACTCCGGTCTGGCTTGACAAATGAGGAGCGCCGGAACAAAAACCGATAAATCCTCATTTTCTGTTAATACAGAAAGTAAGAAATAGTGATCTCTAAATGGCTCCACAAGCTATAAAGAGAAGAAACACACCATAAAACACTTGATGTCGCGTTGTGCTGAAAAGTATTTTGTGGCAGCATGTATTACTCCCGTATCTCCCCCTACATCTCAAACACGCGAATACAGCGAAAGTGGGTATATCGAGTTTTATTCCGGCGCTCCTCAAATGCACCACGTTATTCTAATTGGTTTGACATGATTCTAAACAGAGAAAACCGAAAATGGGGACTTGTTCACGTAAAGCAGTGTTGATATTAGGAATAGTTCCTCGGAACTGAAATTAAACTTTCAACGTTCTTAAAAATTTGCAAGTTGCGGCATGATAGCGGATAAAGCCCTGAGCCAGGAAGTATAGAATGAATTTCTTTTATTTCCGCCTATTATCACATTTGATAATGTTTCAAATTAACATCTCATCGCCTCTCATATATTGCCCCATCGTTACATGGTATAGAGTGCATCACATATTTGCTCAATTTTCTTACATTTTTTTCGTTTTACTCTCGCGTCCGATTCTCCCTCTCATTTGATTGACAAAAAAATATTATTAAGCGACTGTTACAATATTTTGCTACACTTATCTTGAAATCGGGTGTCGCAGGTTACTTGGGGCCCTCTGGCGGTTAAGCTCCTCCACCTCCTCGCCTATGCCGCATTCTAGCGGCTACGTCAACAGGTGCCGCTGATTACGTGCTTTAGATTTTTGTTTTCATTCCTTTTCGCTTATTTCCTTGGTTAGTCTATCAACTTAGTGTAATTTAGCTACTTCCGTAAGCTTGCTCTTGTGTATGTTATTAACTTCATCTACATTGACCACAAGACCGTCTCAGTCACATATTATCACTTAATAATTTTAAATTTAACTTTTTTGTACCTAATTAATTGCTGACTGGAACACTCTCTTTGAAGTACTGAAGGTGGCAGGAGTGAAATACACGGAGAGAAAGGCTATTTACAATTTGTACAGAAACCAGATGGCAGTTATAATAGTGAAAGGAAAGCACTGGTTGGGAAGGGGGTGAGACAGGGTTGTAGCCTCTCCCCGATGTTATTCAATCTGTATACTGAGCAAGCAGTAAAGGAAACAAAAGAAAACTTCGGAGAAGAAATAAAAACTTTGAGATTCGCCGATGACATTGTACTTCTGTCAGAGACACCAAAGGGCTTGGAAGAGCAGCTGATCGGAATGGACAGTCTTGAAAGGAGGATTTAAGATGAACATCAACAACAGCAAAACGAGGATAATGGAATATAGTCGAATTAAATCGGGTGATGTTGCCGGAATTAGATTAGGAACTGAGACGCTTAAAGTACTAAATGAGTTTCGCTATTTGGGGAGCAAAATAACTGATGTTGGTCGAAGTAGGGAGGATATAAAACGTAGACTGGCAATGGAAAGAAAAATGGTTCAAATGGCTCTGAGCACTATGGGACTTCTGAGGTCATCAGTCCCCTAGAACTTAGAACTACTTAAACCTAACTAACCTAAGGACATCACACACATCCATGCCCGACGCAGGATTCAAACCTGCGACCGGAGCGGGCGCGTTGTTCCAGACTGTAGCACATAGAACCGCTCGACCACTCCGGCCGCCGCAATGGGAAGGAAAGCGTTTCTGAAGAAGAGAAATTTGTTAACATCGAGTATAGGTTTAAGCGTCAGGAAGTCGTTTCTGAAAGTATTTGTATGGAGTGTAGCGATGTATGGAAGCGAAACATGGACGATAAATAGTTTGGACAAGCAGAGAATAGAAGCTTTCGAAATGTCTTGCTACAGAAGAATGGTGTAGATTAGATGAGTAGATCACGTAACAAATGAGGAGGTATTGAATGGAACTGGGGAGGAGTTTGTGGCACAACTTGGCTAGAAGAAGGGATCGGTCGGTAGGACATGTTCTCAGGCATCGGGCGATCACCAATTTAGTACTGGAGGCCAGCGTGGCGGGTAAAAATTTTAGAGTGAGACCAGGAGATGAATACACTAAACAGATTCAGAAGGACGTAGGTTGCAGTAAGTACTGGGAGATGGAGAAGCTTGTACAGGATAGAGTAGCATGGAGAGCTGCATCAAACCGGTCTCAGGACTGCAGACCACAACAACAACAACAATTATTACACTTTATCATTGTAGTGACTTACACATTTGGCAAGGCGAATTTAGATTTTACCTATTGTAGTCTGCACTTATTGCATACTGTAGAATTTTTATAACTGGCTGTAGACTTAGAGTATCGTCGTCTAACGAGCTTATGGCACAAACATGTTTTGGCTACTGTATTGCAGTTTGTTATGACCAGCAGCGATTACGACAGCGTGACTCTGCCATCATATTTTAAAGATGGGCGACGATGGTGTTGTGTCGTTGACAGTGGACTTAACCGGAGTTGGCGCGCTCAGACAGTCCCCAACTAACGTCACGGCTGGCGCTTTGAAGTTCGCTGCCAGCCATAAGCGCGGTCCAGTCGACAATCTGCGCGCCGCCGTCCATGAGGTGAACTCCCGGGCCGTGATAATCGGCGGCCACACGGAGCATCGGGGTTGTGTTCAGCCGTGGCGTACGACAATTCGAGTATGGAGTTTGAGCCGTGCACGGCTCGCGTTTATCCCATTTATTGTTTGTCGTCTTCTATTACCGTACTGCCGCCTCGTTTTCTTACTCCATTTACTGGCGTTACTAACTTCCTGCCTTACTTGCCCATGAGCGGCAGCAGCAGCGCGTATCGATAAATGCACTGTCATCCGGGTCATCTTGTGTCTGGCAGTCAGTTGGACCAGCAGTGCAGTTGGGAGGAAGTAGCGGTGAAGTCGGGGACGGAGCGGCGGTGAGGCGCCGACAGCCAGTGCTCGCCGACCACTGGAGTCACACATTAACTATCTGACGGAGGGAGATTGGAGCAGGACGACCCTTGGTTGGTCGTTCGGTTGGTCGTCTTATCGGCGGACGTATATTTGGCCCTTTCACCGCTTCCGGTACTGGGAGTTGGTCCGTTGGCGTGGAGCAGCGAGGAAATCTCCACGATGCGTAATTTGGCCGGGCCTGCTGGCGGCCTCTATGCAATGTAGGAGTGTGTGTGCTGTTCCCATTGCTATGAGGTTCGTGGCTCACCGATCCTAGACATGACTTAATATACCAGCAAGTCACGACTGTTCACATTGTGTCATTTGGAGTTCGTTATCGGCTGTTGGGATATTCCCGCGAGCAATAACGTGTGTTTTCACGTTTTAGCCACACTCCGGTGGGTTATAACTGTACTTGGTTACTTGAATTAAAGTGCACCAACGGAATCTTCTGCCTTGTGGCCGTTAACGTTCCGGTAACGTGCCCTGGCCGTTGTCGTAAATTCAGGCAGTGTACTTTCCTCATCATGTTGTCACTGTCCTGCACAGTGTGTAGTGCCAATACCTTCTACGTTGTTCCATTGAACTCCCTGTTTGTGTGTTGGTTGGGGGAAGTTTAGGTTATCTTATCGGTGGGTCCGCTGGCTGTCTTTTGGTTGGGTTATCGTTAGATTGAGAATGGTTGGGCCGAATTCCTGTCTCACCTAAGCAAGCATTGGTGTTAGAATTCCAGGGCGACCATCCGAACATCCCAGCGCCCTTGTGTGTACTCCCTTTTCTTGTTAGTTCTTGTTGTTTGTACTTGTATGGCTTCTTGTTGATTTTTAGATTAAGGTAGTTTTGCCCTTAAGGCGCCAGATGCTTTGGGCCTTCAGCCTAATTTAACAACTGTTTTACAAAAAGCCTTTGACATTTTTAAAATTAATGTTATTGAGTCTTAAGTGTTGGTCCTTCAGCCGATTATCAATTTAAGTTTTTGCTCTTAAAGTGTCAGATTCTTTGGGCCTTCAGCCTAAGTAAGGAAATGTTTTAAGATAAGGCTTTCTCTTTTAAATTTCTGATTTTGGTTGAGCTTTTAAGTTATTGGCTTTCAGCCGTTTTTAAATTAAAGTGGTCTTGCCCTTAAGACATGAGATTGCACGGCTCATTCAGCCGCTAATTAAGTTCCAAAACTAAAGCTGTGCTTTTTTAAAAAAACAATTTTTCTTAGCTCTTGTAATGTTTGATCAAATAAAATCTTGCGTGTTCGAATGTAACTGACAGCCGCTTATTGTGGTCACTTTCCGCAACTACCTGTCATGTCCTGCGGGTTTAGCAGGGCGTCTCAGAGTTCTCGGGTTGCTGTTCATAACTCAGTTCGTAGTGGAGCACAGCGTGTGAGACTTAACTACAAGTGCATTCGCCCGTAGCCTTCGCATAGGGACGAGTGTTTACTACAGTGACTGACATTGCGGCCCCCATGGCTCCAGGACGGACATATTCTTGTTGACATTGCATTCAATAACACATGCCTTCTCAGGCCACTGCTTAGCTGTATCAGCTGTTGGTAAGCCTTTCAGGACAGGAGGTCGTGGTTCACGAAAGTCTTCTGTTCCTAACGTTTCGTCCAGAACTGCGCTGGACATCTTCAGAGGGGTCGTTCCTCCGTTGAGCCTTGCCGACTCAGCGCATGAGTAATGCCTCTGAAGATGTCCACCGCAGTTCTGGACGAAACGTTAGGAGCAGAAGAGTTTCGTGCACCACGACCATATATCCTTAAAGGTTATTATTTTAGTACATGTAAAATAGGTATGCCTAGTTATATTTGAAGTGCGTATTTAAATACCCATCAAGTAATAATTTTTCGTTAGGGCCTATTTAATTGTTTTAAGGCATAATTTGTGCACTATTTGTATTCTGTTTCCCATATTTTGTTGCAGATCTTAAGATGGTCATTGCTGACCGAAACCGGTCGTCTAAGGGCCAAAAGGTCTTGTGACCATTGTCGTAAATAAACGAAATTCATTCATAAAAGTTATTAGATTACCTGTTAATTGGACTGCCACATGATAGAAAAGGCAACTGCTCTAATGTGCAGGGAGCTGACGTATCCTACAGCACTCCACTGCGACTGTGACGAGTCCACGAAATTGTGTGAGTGAATCCCATCCCCAGAGACGGAAGTCGGATACGGAAAATCGATTTACGCTTTAGCAGAGGAGGCGTGCACCGCGTGTAAAAGTGCTGGAAATTGAATCTCGCGGCCCCCGTACGTGAGATTTTTCCAATGAAAGGAAGACTCCTGTTACTGGGAAGCCGAGCCTCCGCGAAATTCGTCCGGGTTTCCGCGGCAAGAGTGATTAAAGCAGGGAAAATCCCCAGAGAGACGTTACTGCGAGTTACGTGTGCGTTAAGACCGCCTGGAGTAGGATTAGTGGCTGTAGTATTACCTTCCCCCAAGCATTCTTTTCCTGTTTTCATTTTTCCCTTTTTTGTTTCTACTTGCCGGGAATAGCAGGAAGGGATCAAGATCTCTCGCTCTTAGCGGAAAATTAATCGCCCACCTTAGCGCAGCTCATTATCGCATTACTCGTGAGCAGAGGAACTCGAGGAAGCGGTGTAGCGGCAGTCGAGTGCATGAATTCTGGGAAGATGTTAATCAAACGCGTGAGGGGATACAGCCGCCTTGTTTGCAAACACTTGCGGCGGATTTCTCAAGCTGTCGCAGATCCCGCGACAACTGTTAGACGGAGAGAGCTAATTTCGGACGAATCCAGCTCTGCAGCGCACACCGATAAACAGGGCGCATTGTGTGTCGGCAGAGAACGCCGCTCTCATTAGGAGAGCGAAAAGGGGAAATGACCCTGCAGAATCCATTACACGGCTCGAATTTAGATGGCGCTCCAGATCGTTCAGTGGAAACTGCATCAGAAACACTTACAGAATTTCCTAAACAATTATACTCAGGGAGAAAATTTTGCTAGTTACCATTTTCTTTCATTCAAACACACTATATTCCTAAAGCATTATTTTAGATATTTCACCCATCCTCAGCGCAGTAGTCGTATACGACGAAATAATAAGCAACAAGGTGCAGAGAAAAAATTTAATTTCTTTACTGCTTTTGGGCACTTATTCAGAAGACTGCACAGGAAAATACACCACAAATAAGTAGAAGTGAGGTAGGCATGTTAAAATTAGGGACGAAAAGTACATAAATTTTAAAAATTTTAACATAAGAAATGGTATATATTTATGCCTACCGCATTATTTGCGAGTGTCAACAGTAAGATGCACACAGCAAAATGCTGTGATCCTACACTATATACAGGAGCAATAAGTAATACAATACTGATCTATCAACACAATAAGAGCTCTTATATGTAAATGTGGTTCATAGTGTCTGTTCAAAATTAGTATAAAAAAGCGAAACAACAAGAGCAGACATCACGCCAGAACAGGAGTTAATGAGCTAATGACATGCATATCACGAAGTTCGTCTCAAAGTTGTGGTGTAGCTCCACTTGTCGTTGGTATTAACTTATTTGATTTATCATTAGGCTTTTGTATTATTTACTACGCTGCTTGTATCCACTCACAATTTCGTTTACTTTGTTTAATTATTTTATCGTACTTCCACCGCCACCCTGTTCTGGTATGATTCTCGCGAAAACAGGAGAAATATTTCAGATCGACCTCCACTGTGCGAGATATCAAAAACGAAGGATAACATCGAAACGTGGCCGAATTAGGCCAATTCAGGTGTAATATGATCCACAAATGAACTCTTTAAGATTCAGAAAAAATTGACGTTTCGACGGCTGTAAGAGATATCCTCCAGCTCTTCCAAGCCACCACAGAACAGGTTGAAATTGTGCATTTTTAAATAAAGTTTACCGCAATGATGGATTTTTAAAAGAAAAATATTAGCCATTCAGAAACTGATCTAAGAGGAACTTAAAGCATTTTTTTATTTATCTATCGTATGTGATCCACTATATTAATTTCACAATTTTTATTTCGAACTCGTATTTAGCATTGTCGAAGATCCCAAGCAAACAAATGTTTGTCGAACTGCTCATACTTCTTTCAAATCTCCTCCACCTTATAGTATCTACCGTATTGAACTTTTCAATTTCGGTATTAGACTTTTCATCTGAGCAGTCAGTATCATCGCTCTACCGAATTTTGTACGCAATGACAGTGGTTTTGAATTTTCACTATGTTTTCTAACCTATTACGTGGAAGTTTGCTCCAAAAGTTAACAAATTAGCTGGAGGGCAGAAGGTAAGGGAGTGGATTTTACTTGATCCCACGGTGAAACCGAAAATATTGCAACATCAGATAGCAAGAATCCAAGTGAAGAGCCATCATATACCAGAAGGCGTAAGTCTTTAAACCAGTGGAAAATCAAAGCATCACACTAAAACAATTTCACAAATACTGTTAGCAAAATGTCATGAACAATCACAAAAAGAGAGAGATCTGGATGAATAATCAGAATGTCAGCCACATTTTATGAGAGATGAGTCCTGTGTAGAACAAATAAACAATATGAACTGAAGGTGAACAAAAAGATCTAACGAATAATGGTGTTTATTTGTGGATGTTAAACAAGCTGGCTAAATTCGAAAGCTTAGAATAATTTGGAAGACATTAGTAACAGTGTAACAACAACATGAAAAGAGTAGATTGGTGCTCCACATATGTAAGGCAGCGAGTCACAGACAGGCACAATGAAAATGAGTGCTAAACGTCTCTCTCTCTCTCTCTCTCTCTCTCTCTCTCTCTCTCTTTCTCCCTCCCTCCCTCTCTCCCTCACTCACACACACACACATACACACACACACACACACACACACTCTCTCACACACACAAACAACATACAAGGTCACCAGCTGCGTGCTGGGGTCCAACTGCAGACTTCCACTATGTCTGATGTGCGCAGCGATCTGCTGGGGTTCATGGTGACATTAAGGACGAGGCGCCGGGTGGAAGTGGGGGGAGGGGGAGAAATGACAGGTTAGGGGAGGGGGGAAATGCTGTGATAACTGTGGGAGCATGCAGGGATGAGATGGGAGGAAGGTTGGGCTTCAAGTTTCAAAGCCAGGAGTCGGCACTGTGTTCGGGTAAGGGGCAGGGTGAAATAGAGTGGGGAGAGAAGGGAAGGGTAAAAGGTTAATAGATAAAGGCGTGTGTAGTGCTAGAGTGGGATGGCTCAACTGGCTCTGAGCACCATGGGATGTAACATCTGAGGTCATCAGTCCCCTAGAACTCAGGAGTAGGTTAAACCTAACTAACCTAAGGACATCACACACATATATGCCCGAGGCAGGACTCAAACCTGCGACCGTAGCGGTCGCGCGGTTCCAGACTGAAGGGCCTAGAACCGCTCGGTCACACCGGCAGGCGCTGGAGTAGCAACGGGATAAGTAGGTGGAAGACATGGACTAGCGAAATCTGAGGCTAGGTGGCTATGGGAATGAAGGATATGTTGTAGGGAGAGTTCCCACCTGTACAGCTGGTGTTGTCAGGTAAAATCAGCGTGGTGCAGGCTGTGAAGGAGTCCCTGAAGTGAAGCACATCACATTGGGTAGCATGTTCAGCAACTGAGGGGGGATGGGACGGGGGGGGGGGGGGGGGGAAGGTCCACCCAGCTTCTTACTTGTCATGCTCACGTTGTCATATCTCCAGGTCCCTAAAGACGAACCCTGTTTCGCCACCAAGTCTACTAACCACATTCAATCCAAAATCAGTAACGAATCTCATCTGACACAGATCAGTCCTCCATCCAACTGTGATCTCCTTGCATACGCTTTTAACTTTCCAGCACTCCCTAACCTTCAACCTTGTCCCACCATCATTCCTCAAGCCCCTCTACAGGGAGATCCAGTTTAAATCCGCAGTACATCACCCAAAAAGTGAGCAGGACCTTATTATCCTACATGTCGACAAAGGCTCCACCACTATAGTTATGAACCGCAAGAATTAGCTGCCCATGTCCCTTTGTGTGAGTGTGTGTGTTTTCAATTTCGGAAGAAGGATTTTTTTGTCTCAAAGCTTAAATGTGCCACAGTCTTTTCATTATGGCTGTCTGTGACTTTGCGCCTCGTCTATGCAGTGAATATCAATCTATGCTATTCACACTGTTGTTATTGCATCCTGGACTTGCCACTGTTAGAAAACAGTGGCTATTGTGTATTAAGAGATATAAAATTCAAAACTGCTGTGCCAACCGTTATATGCGGTTCACAGCTGTGCCCACAGAGGGTGCCATATGCCAGGCATTTTCCAGTGTGGTGCCACATAGTTATGCTCAATCGCCTCATGGATGGTACACTTAACAGAGAGCATTACGTTTATGCCATAAGACATTCAAACATTATGATCCCTCAGCCGAAATTTAGGTCTGCTGCCACAGAGGGCTCTGACACCAGGAACTACATCCTTCATGGACGTTCTTCCGCCTTCGCGGATAAATGTGGCCGCGATCCTTCACTCTGCCAGTTGTCGCCGATCTGAGATTGCCGACCAAATCCAGCTGAAGATCAGTGATTAACAGTTGTCACGGTTAGCACCTACTGTTTCACCGGGTGACCGTCAGAGAGTCAACGACGAATGTCAAAGCGTTTCTGTTTATTCAAGGCTGGACTCTCTGCCAGTCCTGACTGAACAAGTACTAGATTAGCAGCCAATGTTCACTGAGCTAGCTTAGACCAGAGTTCAGAACATTTTCTTCAACGCCACACATCTTCATTACACTAACGACGAGAAGACTTCCCTCAGAGGAAGAGCTGTTAAAGTAAGCGAACACGTGTCTCGGCCTATCTGTTGATACTCGAGCGTTTCTGAAAAAACGACGGTCAAAGTTTTCGAAGTCCTTAATGTACACTATGTGATGTAAACTATCCGAACACCTGGATGAAAATGACTTAAACGTTCGTGGCGCCCTCCATAGGTAATTTTGTAATTCAATATGGTGTGGTCCCACACTTAGCCAAGAGGACAGCTTCCACTTTCGCAGTCATTTTCTTGGGGAATGGCAGCCCATTCTTCACGGATTGCTGCACAGGGGAGAGGTATCGATGTCGGTCGGTGAAGCCTGGCACGAAGTCGGCGTTCCAAAACATCCCAAAGGCGTTCTGTAGGATTCTGGTCAGGACTCTGCGCAGGCCAGACCATTACAGGAATGTTACTGTCGTGTAACAGCTCCGCCACAGACTGTGCATTATGAACAGGTGCTCAATCGTGTTGAAAGATGCAATCACCACCCCCAAATTGTTTTTCAATAGTGGGAAGCAAGAATGTGCTTAAAACATCAATGTAGGCACGTGCTGTGACAGTGCCACGCAAATCAACAAGGGGTGCAAGCCCATGAAAAACACGAGTGCAACGTAACACCACCGCCTCCATATTTTACTGTTGGCACTACACATGCTGGCAGATGACGTTGACCGGCCATTCGCCATACCCACACCCCGCCATCGGATCGCCACATTGTGTACCGTGAATCGTAACTCCACACAACGTTTTTCCACTGGTCAGTCGTCCAAAGCTTATGCTCCCTACACCAAGCGATGCGTCGTTTGGCATTTTATCGGCGTGATGTGTGGCTTATGAGTAACCGCTAGACCATGAAAACCAAGTTTTCTCACCTCCCGCCTAATTGTCATAGTACCTGGAGTGGAGCCTGATGCAGTTTCGAATTTTTGTGCTGGATAATGGTCTGGATAGATGTCTGCCTATTAACTCATTACGACCATCTTCAACTGTTGGCGGTCTCTTTCAGTGAACAGACGAGGTCGACCTGTACGGTTTTGTGCTGTACGTGTCCACTTCACTGTCACATCGGAAACAGTGGACCTAGGGATGTTTAGGAGTGTAGAATTCCACGTACAGACGTATGACTCAAGTGACACCCAGTCACCTGACCACGTTCGAAATCCTTGAGTTCCGCGGAGCGCCCCATTCCGCTCTCATGGCGTCTAATGCCTACTGAGGTCGCTGATTTGGAGTACCTGGCAGTAGGTGGCAGCACAGTGCACCTAATATGGAAAACGTATGTTTTTGGAGGTGTCTGGACACTTTATATCACCTAGTGTAGCCATTAAGCGAATAAAGATTTCAATTGATGCGGTGGGACAGTGCCTAGCGTCGCGACAACAAAGTTTTGCGCCCAGTGTTCGGAAGGCGATTATTATTTTTAGTTTTGTTTTTCATTTATCTGCCCTTGTTCGCAGAAGATTACTACGCTACTATTTCCAATGTATATAGAAATAACGTTGTCCTTATTCACCTACTAATTGTATACCTGGTGAAAAATTAAAAAAAAAAGAATAAAGAAAAATTAACGAATGAGAAATTTATTAGATATCGTTTTCGGTGGAATTTCTGTGGTGTATCGTAATTAATAACGAATTGCAAGCGTCAGTTTTCGATAAAGATATCCGTTCTGCATGTTTGCCGCGAAATTATTGGCAACGTGCGAATGTTAACGACGTTTCCTTCCCCGAGTGTGGTTCGTGCAAAGAAAGTGCGATGCTCGTAGTGTTCGGAATTTCTATATTGCGAAGGTTTCTACGATTTGTATCACCGAAAGGAATGCAACAAATCTTCCTGAAGAACAAACATAAGGGGAAAATATAATAACTGAGATAATAATTGATGTAAGAATGAAATGTGGGAATATGAGAATTTAAAAGCATTGTGATCCCTGATAATACCACTCACACATGTATATATTATCTAATAAATGTATGACCCTGACTGTGTAATGCAGTTGTAACTTTAAAATTAATACAAAGCCGTTGTATCCCTTAACTTGATTAGAAACGTTTGTATAGAGGCTGTGGCGTTAGACTGTGCCAGAGGCACATACAATACCTTGAAAATTTACACCGTCGTTTTCTCAGGAACGGTAAAGACTCTGCAGAGAAGCCGAGACGCGTGTTGGCTTCTTTTGACTCCTCTACCACTGAGCGAACTTCCTCGGAAACTGGTTTATGACACTTGCCATGTTGTAAACTGTGTATTTACTTGTAGAGAATATGAATAAATGATTAGCTATTACTTACTTATCATTGTGTTACCCATATGTTTTGTTATAATAGAACTGGGAATTTGTGGTAAGGACTATGGGGCCAAACTGCTGAGGTCATCGGTCCCTAGGCTTACATAGTACTTAATCCAACTTATGCTAAGGACAACAAATACACCCTGCCAGAGGGAGGATTCGAACCTTCGACGGAAGGAGCCGCGCGAACCGTGACGAGGCGCCTGAGACCGCGCGGCTAACCCACGCGGCTGGTATGATTTTACCAGCCTTAAATTAAAGCCGCCCTAGCTGCTTAACTAGGATTTTATTATGTCTACACACCACCGGTTTCGGCCTTTATATTAGGCCATTATCAACGTGAAAGTTATGCTGTAGAGAAGCAACATCACATTTTACCTTTCAGGTAAACTCGATAACGGCCTAATATAAAGGCCGAAACCGGTCGTGGATTTCACAAATTTCCAGTTAAGCAACTTAATCCGCTTTTCGTTAACTGAGCAACACTTGCGGAAATACGGTAACTGGACCATCAAAAAATTGAGAAACTAATTAATCGCCCTGCTAGGAGTGTAAATAGTTGGAAGCGTGGAAGCCTGCCATCTATATGCAAGAGGTACAACGACATTTGGTTCCTGCTTCCTTTTTGTTGCTCGCCAAACTAGAGCCCTTGCAAAATGGTTCAAATGGCTCTGAGCACTATGGGACTTAACATCTATGGTCACCAGTCCCCTAGAACTTAGAACTACTTAAACCTAACTAACCTAAGGACATCACACAACAGCCAGTAGAGCCCTTGCAATTGAGTATTTAGCGCAAATAAATAAACGGCAATGGTTGTTTGAAAGTGCTAATGTCTCGTTACCGAGAATAAAATGTTTAATACTTGAAAAACTGTTATTTTGACCTGGATAAATATTACAAGGAAATTTGGCACTTTTGTGTGTTTCAGTTTCTTTTCTAAATGAGATCTACTGCTAGTAAGATAACCTTTAAAGACATAACATACCTCAAATCCATACTATTTATCTCAAGCATTAACTGACTTGAATTTACATACATCCAATTTAAAGTGCAGGACGACCTGACTCAGCGTGGGGATGCAATTTTAAGTGAATTTTGTTACAGCAACTCTGAAGTAGCGAGTTTAAAAACAAATCTTAATCTCTAGGCTAAATTGAATCACTATAAAGAAATTAACAAATTAACCCCAAGTGACTTAAAATCTGGCAAGGTTACATACATTTTTTTCTACACCAGAACTCTGTGATTTGAATAACTTTTAAAAGGAAAACAAGTATTCGTAGGCAGAATCAGCCTATACAAAATAGAAAGCGGGTTGCTTTCGCCGGTACCACGTCAATCGGCCTGTCTCAGTTACAGGAAACAGCAGCTTGGCAGTGATAAACAACGACGTGAATGGTTCTTGGTACTACAACACACAAAATTCCAACTATACACATTCAGCGAAGAGGTCTCTGTAATACAGTAACTGGATATAATAAGATTGGCTCCAACAACTCTTTAACTAGAACTTCCAGAATTAGTAAGTACAATCAAGCGCAACTATGACAAACCCGGACAAAACTTTACACGTACTTCAACAGGTCGCAACCCGTTCCCAAACAAATATAAGTTTAGCGTCCACAGACACAGTGTAAGTTTTCTTCCGTTAACAGCTAATGCGAACGGCTCACAGATACACGGAGCAGATCAACAAACGCTAACACCAGTAGTGATGAAACAAAGACGTGAGAACGACCGGGACTTTACTGGGAACCAACATCGTTTCGAGCTTTAAACAGAAATTCTCTTCGGAACTAAAGCCGTTATGAGTGTCTTCAGCATAAATCTTCATTTGCAGAACAACTAAAGGCAGTTTTTCAGTTCCATCGGAGCTGTTCCAAGCCTTTCGTCTGACATAGCCGTTATCCAAGCTGAAGGATGGATTCCAATACCCTTACGGGCGTATTCAGCATAAATCTTCATTTGCAGAACTCCACAGTCACAGTATTGCCTTACAGGAAGCGATCACTGGCCATCTACGTGTTACCGTGTCGATCTCCTGACCTGATCACTCTCAGATCACAATGGTGGACAGTCGTACACTTCACCTTTCGCAGTCGTGGCATGGCGGTTTAGCTTGTCCCAACCACCTTACTGCCCTCGCGAGGTGGGCCACGAACAGCGCATCAATTTCTAGGTACAGATCTTCAGTGTTAAAGATCGATTCCAGCCGACCACGATTCAGGACTTAGTGGGCGGATTCAAGACAAAACAATGTAAAGCAGATGGGAGAGACATCAGAAACAGTTGAGATTAAAAGATGACTTAGACACGACGAAGAACTATTACATGTCTTTATATATAAAGAAGAACACGAATTCCCTGGAAATGGGGTACTCTAAAACCTGACTTTTAACCATTGGGAAATAGCAGAGGTTGAAAATACAACTTCAGTCGTAAGTTACTTTATTTTCACACGACCGGTTTCGGACTGTTATAAGTCCATCCTCAGGTGTCGTAGCTGTGCTGTGGTCCCCGAGCGCCGCCTGTACCAGGCGCGGTGTGCTGCCTATGGGCGCAGAACAGGGAACTGGGAATAATTTATGAAATCTGGTGTAAAGTTTGGAAGTAGTGCAAGAACAGATACTTACCTGTAAGTAGCAGACACAGTTTGACTAAAATTCTGCTCAAAAAGATAGAAAATCAGAGAGAAGTAACGACAAAATGTAATATCACATTTAACTAAAAAATACGGACATACCAGCTGAACAGACAAAATTTATCATCCAAGAGAAGCTATCCAGCCTAATGGGAGGGAAAAACAAGCTACCAGAGTAAGTTTTTGATGATGATTTTATGTTCCACTGAACAGAGTAAGATATTTCAAAAATCGCTCTCCAGAATTGCCCAAGTCCGGAGGCGCTGCACACAAATAACCTTAGTTGCAGGATTCATAAAACGAAATGAATTAATCGGAACAAACAAATGAAACATCATGAGGAACATATTAAGAAATAGGTCAAAATGAATCATGAAATTAGAGAAGTAGCACGGAATTTATACAAACGTAAAAAGGTGACAAATGGAAGAAATAAATGTTCTGTGGGCATATCCAAACGACAAACCGTAGTGTATTGACGAAAAGACGTTAAACATTTCAAAATGTGTAAAGCGCTTCAAGATCTGAAAGAAACTGGCAATTTGAAGAATTGATATTAATGAGTGGGCTAATTTCTAAGACTAAACAGTTCTTTTGTGGCGTGGAATAAAATTGATGGCAAATGACTGGAGAGAAAAAAATGAATAGATAGATGGGAATTGGAGAAAGCTGAAAAATAATGTCTTGAACATGAACCATAGCTGGTATGTAAATAAAGAATAATAATCAGACTTTCCATTCTTGTAGCTACTAAACACATATTTCAGTGATCGTATACACGAGTAACATGTGAAAGCAATCCACTTGTAACAACACAGGCCCGTAACTGATCTCTCTCCCTCTCTCTCACCCCCCCTCCCCATCCCTCTCCCGCTGTCTGTCTCTGTCCCCGTAACACAAGCGCGATGGGCTATAATTGCATGTCGGATAACATCTGCGTGTATTTAGAGGCGTAACAGTGGTCAGTTAGCAAGCTTGTTTACTTCCGTTGATTGATGAAGGACTTTGTCCATCAGTTGCAAATGTTTATTTGATGTTAGATGATGATACAGTTGTTGACACTTTAGGGATGATGTGTGTGAAATCTTATGGGACTTAACTGTTAAGGTCATCAGTCCCTAAGCTTACACACTACTGAACCTAATTTATCCTAACGACAAACACACACACCCATGCCCGAAGGAGGACTTGCACCTCCGCCAGGACCAGCCACACAGTCCATGACTGCAGCGCCTGAGACCGCTCGGCTAATCCCGCGCGGCTATAAGGATGATAATGATATGATTTTAGACTTTTGACGTTGTGGTCATTAGTAACCATTATATGTGTAGAGAAAAAGGTTCCATGATCAAGTTGCCTACGCATTAATTAATATTTTTGAGATGTTGTCTACATCCATTTCGTTTTTACATTTCTCACATTACCTAGAATTTCTGGTAGCGTATTCCCATATAAAAAGGCATAACAATTTGTTCCTAATGCTGTGCCACCAGTAATAGTTCAAGGTTACAAAAATACACTGTTTCATAAATTTGGCAACACACAAAAAACCGCACTACCTACACAAAATGCGATCAGCAGGACAGGTCGTGACTAGAATTTAGCTGGAAGGAAAATTGTAGACGAAAATGAATCCTCACTGTAAAGGGAGCTCTAACTAGACAAAAACGACTATGCGACTTAACATCTGAGGTGATCAGTCCCCTAGAACTTAGACCTACTTAAACCTAACTTACCTAAGGACATCACACACATCCATGCCCGAGGCAGGATTCGAACCTGCGACCGTAGCGGTCGCGTGGTTCCAGACTGTAGCGCTTAGAACCGCTCGGCCACTGCGGCCGGCTCTAAATACATACAGGATCACAAACATGATATAACTCAAAAAATGGTTCAAAAGGCTCTGACTCAACTTCTGAGGGCATCAGTCCCCTAGAACGTAGAACTACTTAAACCTAACTAACGTAAGGACATCACACACATCCATGCCCGAGGCAGGAGTCGAACGTGCGACCATAGCGGTCACGCGGTTCCAGACTTTAGCGCTTAGAATCGCTCGGCCACTACGGCCGGCGATATAACTCAAATCTACATCTACAAACACATTCTTGAAATCATTGTTCAGGTATGGCAAAAGTTGACAATAAAATTGATTTACTATCTCGATCCATCTGCATATCGAGTTAGTTCAAAGTGACTTCCTTACATGCCTCTGCACGCCCTATTCCCACTTATCCTCATGGTCAAAACGGGAAGTAAATCATGCTGGCAGAGTTTCTCGAATACAAATTTTTTAAAATTATCTAACAGCACTACTCCAGGATTAAGGTGCATCTATTCCAAGGACTCCGGCTTACGTTCGCCTAGCATTTATCTCTATTACAGTTTCTTATGGTACATACCGTCCTATTACTATACTAGCAATGCTTCTCTGAATTCATTAGGTGCATGTTTTCACACACCTTTTTTTCAACATTGAAATAACGTGCTAGAATTGCTCACACTCAGAGAGGTGTAAAGGCTACCATAAAGTACCATAAGTAAACATAGCCTTCTGTATGTTTTCTAATAGCTCAAAAAATGTGTGTGAAATCTTATAGGACTTAACTGCTAAGGTCTTCAGTCTCTAAGCTTACAGACTAATTAACCTAAATTACGCCAGTGACAGTAACACTTTCTTTATTTCACTATCGCAATTTCGGCCTTAGGCCATTATCAAGTGAAGCTTTTTAGCTCGTTTTGCTTCTGTGTAGGTAGCTTTAATTTTCACTTTGATGTGTTTTGGAAAAACGTCATCATTCTTGCACTGTTTGTTAAACTTTATACATTCTGTTGTCTTCAGTAGTTTTATCCTCCTTCGTTGGTAATTCAGCAATATCCCGTGGGTCTGGTTAGGCAAGCAAAACGAGCTAAAAAGCTTCACCTGATAATGGCCTAAGGCCGAAATTGCAATCGTGAAATAAAGAAAGTGTTACAGTCGCCGGCGTAAATATGGTGTCTTTTATAAAGTTCTACATGACTGTGAATCCCAGGTATAAAAAGTTAATTAAGTTCTATTAGTTATCAGCTGCAATATATTATCGATAAGGATGCAAAATACACAGTGGACTAAAACGGATTGATGTGAGGTTCTAATTGTTGTTGTTGTTGTGGTCTTCAGTCCCGAGACTGGTTTGATGCAGCTGCTCTCCATGCTCCTCTATCCTGTGCAAGCTTCTTCATCTCCCAGTACCTACTGCAACCTACATCCTTCTGAATCTGCTTAGTGTATTCGTCTCTTGGTCTCCCTCTACGATTTTTACCCTCCACGCTGCCCTCCATTACTGAATTGGTGATCCCTTGATGCCTCAGAAAATGTCCTACCAGCCGATCCCTCCTTCTGGTCAAGTTGTGCCACAAACTTCTCTTCTCCCCAATCCTATTCAATACGTCCTCATTAGTTATGTGATCTACCCATCTAATCTTCAGCATTCTTCTGTAGCACCACATTTCGAAATCTTCTATTCTCTTCTTGTCTAAACTATTTATCGTCCATGTTTCACTTCCATACATGGCTACACTCCATACAAATACTTTCAGAAAAGACTTCCTGACACTTATATCTATACTCGATGTTAACAAATTTCTCTTCTTCAGAAACGCTTTCCTTGCCATTGCCAGTCTACATTTTATATCCTCTCTACTTCGACAATCATTAGTTATTTTGCTCCCCAAATAGCAAAACTCCTTTACTACTTTAAGTGTCTCATTTCCTAATCTAATTCCCTCAGCATCACCTGACTTAATTCGACTACATTCCATTATCCTCGTTTTGCTTTTGTTGACGTTCATCTTATATACTCCTCTCAAGACACTGTCTTCAACTGCTCTTCCAAGTCTTTTGCTGTCTTCGACAGAATTACAATGTAATCGGCGAAGTTTTTATTTCTTCCCCATGGATTTTAATACCAACTCCGAATTTTTCTTTTGTTTCCTTTACTGTTTGCTCAATATACAGATTGAATAACATAGGGGAGAGGCTACAACCCTGTCTCACTACCTTCCCAACCACTGCTTCCCTTTCACGCCCCTCGACTCTGATAACTGCCATCTGGTTTCTGTACAAATTGTAAATAGCCTTTCGCTCCCTGTATTTTACCCCTGCCACCTTTAGAATTTGAAAGAGAGTGTTCCAGTCAACATTGTCAAAAGCTTTCTCTAAGTCTACAAATGTTAGAAACGTAGGTTTGCCTTTCCTTAATCTTTCTTCTAAGATACGTCGTAAGGTCAGTATTGCCTCACGTGTTCCAGTATTTCTACGGAATCCAGACTGATCTTCCCCGAGGTCGGCTTCTACTAGTTTTTCCGTTCGTCTGTAGGAATTCGTGTTAGTATTTTGCAGCTATGGCTTATTAAACTGATAGTTCGGTAATTTTCACATCTGTCAACATCTGCTTTCTTTGGGATTGGAATTATTGTATTCTTCTTGAAGTCTGAAGGTATTTCGCATGTTTCATACATCTTGCTCACCAGATGGTAGAGTTTTGTCTGGACTGGCTCTCCCAAGGCCGTCAGTAGTTCCAATGGAATGTTGTCTACTCCGGGGGCCTTGTTTCGACTCAGGTCTTTCAGTGCTCTGTTAAACTATTCACGCAGTATCGTATCTCCCATTTCATCTACATCCTCTTCCATTTCCATAATATTGTCCTCAAGTACATCGCCCTTGTATAGACCCTCTATATACTCCTTCCACCTTTCTGCTTTCCCATCTTTGCTTAGAACTGGGTTTCCATCTGAGCTCTTGATGTTCATACAAGTGGTTCTCGTATCTCCAAAGGTCTCTTTAATTTTCCTGTAGGCAGTATCTATCTTACCGCTAGTGAGATGTGCTTCTACATCCTTACATTTGTCCTCTAGCCATCCCTGCTTAGCCATTTTGCACTTCCTGTCGATCTCATTTTTGAGACGTTTGTATTCCTTTTTGCCTGCTTCATTTATTGTATTTTTATATTTTCTCCTTTCATCAATTAAATTCAATATTTCTTCAGTTACCCAAGAATTTCTACTAGCCCTCGTCTTTTTACCTACTTGATCCTCTGCTGCCTTCACTACTTCATCCCTCAAAGCTACCCATTCTTCTTCTACTGTATTTCTTTCCCCCATTCCTGACAATTGTTCGATTTTGATCTTCCTGAAACTCGGTACAAACTCTGTTTCTTTCAGTTTATCCAGGTCCCATCTCCTTCCCACCTTTTTGCAGTTTCTTCAGTTTTAATCTACAGGTCATAACCAATAGATTGTGGTCAGAGTCCACATCTGCCCCTGGAAATGTCTTACAATTTGAAACCTGGTTCGTAAATCTCTATCTTACCATTATATAAACTATCTGAAACCTTCTAATATCTCCAGAATTCTTCCATTTATACAACCTTCTTTCATGATTCTTAAACCAAGTGTTAGCTATGATTAATTTTTGTTCTGTGCAAAATTCTACCAGGTGGCTTCCTCCTTCATTTCTTAGCCCCAATCCATATCCACCTACTACGTTTCCTTCTCTCCCTTTTCCTACACTCGAATTCCAGTCACCCATGACTATTAAATTTTCGTCTCCCTTCACTATCTGAATAAGCTATTTTATCTCATCATACATTTCTTCAATTTCTTCTTCATCTGCAGATCTAGTTGGCATATAAACTTGTACTACTGTAGTAGGTATGGGCTTTGTATCTATCTTGGCCACAATAATGCGTTCACTATACTGTTTGTAGTAGCTTACCCGCATTCCAATTTTCCTATTCATTATTAAACCTACTCCTGCATTACCCCTACTTGATTTTGTATTTATAACCCTGTAGTCTCCTGACCAGAAGTCTAGTTCCTCCTGCCACCGAACTTCGCTAATTCCCACTATATCTAACTTTAACCTATCCATTTCCCTTTTTAAATTTTCTAACCTACCTGCCCGATTAACTGATCTGACATTCCACGCTCCGATCCACAGAACGCCAGTTTTCTTTCTCCTGATAACAACATCCTCTTGAGGAGTCCCCGCCCGGAGATCCGAATGGGGGACTATTTTATCTCCGGTATATTTTACGCAAGAGGACGCCATCATCATTTAATCATACAGTAAAGCTGCATGCCCTCGGGAAAAATTACGGCCGTAGTTTCCCCTTGCTTTCAGCCGTTCGCAGTACCAGCACAGCAAGGCCGTTTTGGTTATTGTTACAAGGCCATATCAGTCAGTCATCCAGACTGTTGCCCTTGCAACTACTGAAGAGGCTGCTGCCCCTCTTCAGGAACCACACGTTTGTCTGGCCTCTCAACAGATACCCATCCGTTGTGGTTGTACCTACGGTATGGCTATCTGTATCTCTGAGGCACGCTACCCTCCTCACCAACGGCAAGGTCCATGGTTGATGGGGGGTAGGTTCTAATTATGTGCATGCAATTTATTTTATGTAAAGATATAAAATACGCAGTGGACTAACACCGAATGACGTGAGGCTCTAATTATATGAAAAAAGTCGTTGGTTCCCAGTTTCTCTCTTACACATTCGCTTATGTTGTAGCAATACTATCGGCAAGCCTACCATTTCCTACGCCATTAATGTACTGTACAAAAACTACCAAACCGTAATTTTGGTATATTGCAACTCCAGTCACAGTGCTGTCTTCAACGCCAGGGAAGGTCAAGAATTCTGAACGTATGCAGTGCACCCTGCACGTCTGCAGAGGTCTCTCACCTGTCTGCACACTTCCCGTACTACGACACTACGCTGTTTGAGCAGATAGGTTGAGGAAGAGGGGAAATCCGAGAACGCACTGCATTTAAATGACAATCCAGTCGCTAAGGAAAACAGCGTGCGGCTTGGTTGCATATTTCTTTTTTATCAGCGACATACAATGACAAGCCAAAACACTACGACCACCGTCCACCGCGACTCCGGATGCTATTTAGTGGCTTTGCAGGCTCGTGATGCGGAGTAATAAAAAAATGTAAGCGGAGCAGACATGGAGGGGCAATCGTCCTAGCTAAGATTGTTGTTGTTGTGGTCTTCAGTCCTGAGACTGATTTGATGCAGCTCACCATGCTACTCTATCCTGTGCAAGCTTCTTGATCACCCAGTACCTACAGCAACCTACATCCTTCTGAATCTGCTTAGTGTATTCATCTCTTGGTCTCCCTCTACGATTTTTACCCTCCACGCTGCCCTCCAATGCTAAATTTGAGATCCCTTGATGCCTCAAAACATGTCCTACCAACCGATCCCTTCTTCTATTCAAGTTGTGCCACATACTTCTCTTCTCCCCAATCCTATTCAATACATCCTCATTAGTTACGTGATCTATCCACCTTATCTTCAGCAGTATTCTGTAGCACCACATTTCGAAAGCTTCTATTCTCTTCTTGTCCAAACTAGTTATCGTCCATGTTTCACTTCCATACATGGCTACACTCCAAACAAGTACTTTCAGAAACGACTACCTGATACATAAATCTATATTCGATGTTAACTACTTTCTCTTCTTCAGAAACGCTTTCCTTGCCATTGCCAGTCTACATTTTATATCCTTTCTACTTCGACCATCATCAGTTATTTTACTTCCTAAATAGCAAACCTCCTTTACTACTTTAAGTGTCTCATTTCCTAATCTAATTCTCTCAGCATCGCCCGATTTAATTGGCCTGCATTCCATTATCCTCGTTTTGCTTTTGTTGATATTCATCTTATATCCTCCTTTCAAGACACTGTCAATTCCGTTCAACTGCTCTTCCAAGTCCTTTGCCGTCTCTGATAGAATTACAATGTCATCGGCGAACCTCAAAGTTTTTACTTCTTCTCCATGAATTTTAATACCTACTCCAAATTTTTCTTTTGTTTCCTTTACTGCTTTCTCAATATACAGATTGAATAACATCGGGGAGAGGCTACAACCCTGTCTCACTCCCTTCACAACCACTGCTTCCCTTTCATGCCACTCTACTATTATAACTGCCATCTGGTTTCTGTACAAATTGTAAATAGCCTTTCGCTCCCTGTATTTTACCCCTGCCACCTTCAGAATTTGAAAGAGAGTATTCCAGTCAACATTGTCAAAAGCTTTCTCTAAGTCTACAAATGCTAGAAATGTAGGTTTGTCTTTTCTTAATCTTTCTTCTAAGATAAGTCGTAAGGTCAGTATCGCCTCACGTGTTCCAACATTTCTACGGAATCCAAACTGATCCTCCCCGAGGTCCGCCTCTACCAGTTTTTCCATTCGTCTGTAAAGAATTCGCGTTAGTATTTTGCAGCTGTGACTTATTAAACTGATAGTTCGGTAATTTTCACATCTTTCTTTGGGATTGGAATTATTATATTCTTCTTGAAGTCTGAGGGTATTTCGCCTGTCTGATACATCTTGCTCACCAGCTGGTAGAGTTTTGTCAGGACTGGATCTCCCAAGGCCGTCAGTACTTCTAATGGAATTTTGTCTACTCCGGGGCCTTCTTTCGACTCAGGTCTTTCAGTGCTCTGTAAAACTCTTCGCGCAGTATCTTATCTCCCATTTCGTCTTCATGTACATCCTCTTCCATTTCCATAATATAGTCCTCAAGTAAATTGCCCTTGTATAAACTTTCTATATACTCTTTCCACCTTTCTGCCTTCCCTTCTTTGCTTAGAACTGGGTTGCCATCTGAGCTCTTGATATTCATACACGTGGTTCTTTTCTCTCCAAAGGTCTCTTTAATTTTCCTGTAGGCTGTATCTATCTTACCCCTAGTGAGATAAGCTTCTACATCCATGGCCTGTAAATGGGGAAATCGATTGAGATATGCGACTGTGACAAAGGGCAGATTATTATTACGCCAGAGCCCGTGAACGAGTATCTCGGAAACGGCGAAGCTGGTCCTATGTTCATGTGTTACAGTCGTGAGCACCTACAGAGAGATGTAGGACAGTTAAACCACCATTAGGCGCTGACTGGTTGGACGTCCACAACTCTGCAAACAATGTGCGATTCCGAGGCAAGTCTGCTCTGTAAATTAGGACTGATGGTGTTCTGTGGCGTCTCTGGTGAAAAGACTACAATGCTGGAGCGTCCACTTAAGTTTCGGAGCATTGTTGACCATGGAGCTCCGCAGCAAACCACCCCTAACGTGCCCACATGCTCACCCAACGACAACGTCAGTTACGATTGCAGTTGGCAGGGAATCATCGGGATTCGACCGTCAATCAATGGAAATGTATCGGCTCTTCGGGTGAATCATATTTTTCCTACACGAATCAGCTGGTCGTCTCCACAAACACCGCCATTCAGGTGAACGGCTGAACAACAGCTCGAAACGTGCAGCGTGTCATGGACGCAGGCTGGTGGAGGCAGTATTATGATATACGACACATTATCCTGCGTTTCCGTGGGATCTTTGGTAGTACTCGAAGACATGCTGATAGCGGCGAATCGCCTGCATATCTTCATGCTTGATGCCTTCCCAGGAGACGACGTCATCTTTCAGCAGCACAATTGTCCGTTTCTCGGAGCCAGAACCGTGCTACAGTGGTTTGAGAAGCATTATCCTGAACTCACGTTGATGTCTCGGCGACCAAATTTGCCTGATGTAAATCGTATGGAACCCATCTGGGTCAATATCGGGTGCCATCACCGTGTACGCAAATCGGCGGCATGTTATTTACGTGAATTACATGATCTGTACGTAGATATTTAATGCCACATACCTCCGAAAATCTACCAATAAACTGTGGGATCCCTGATACGCAGAATCAGTGCTGTATTTTGTTCCAAAGACGGAAAATCTGCCTGTAATGCAGGTGGTCATAATGTTTCGGTTTATCTGTTCTGATCACAAAGAAAAGAAATTTTTGTTTTATTCATTTTTGTAATACTGGAGACATAATAAAATTATCGGGTGCAAGTGTCAGCGTAAGGAAAAATGCAGGGAACATCAGAGATTTTCGTCATTCAGTTTGTCACGTAATTATGACCTTAGTTTCATAAGCGAAAAAAGCCTCTGACTCACCTGTGTTGATCAAAATATTGTATCACGTTTGCGCCCCCTTTATGGAGACGTGAACACCCTTCCCAAAGAAAACTCCTGGACAGTTTTAATGTAAAATAATTTATTTTTTAAATGGTAGCTACGCTGGAGACCAAATACACTCCTGGAAATGGAAAAAAGAACACATTGACACCGGTGTGTCAGACCCACCATACTTGCTCCGGACACTGCGAGAGGGCTGTACAAGCAATGATCACACGCACGGCACAGCGGACACACCAGGAACCGCGGTGTTGGCCGTCGAATGGCGCTAGCTGCGCAGCATTTCTACACCGCCGCCGTCAGTGTCAGCCAGTTTGCCGTGGCATACGGAGCTCCATCGCAGTCTTTAACACTGGTAGCATACCGCGACAGCGTGGACGTGAACCGTATGTGCAGTTGACGGACTTTGAGCGAGGGCGTATAGTGGGCATGCGGGAGGCCGGGTGGACATACCGCCGAATTGCTCAACACGTGGGGCGTGAGGTCTCCACAGTACATCGATGTTGTCGCCAGTGGTCGGCGGAAGGTGCACGTGCCCGTCGACCTGGGACCGGACCGCAGCGACGCACGGATGCACGCCAAGACCGTAGGATCCTACGCAGTGCCGTAGGGGACCGCACCGCCACTTACCAACAAATTAGGAACACTGTTGCTCCTGGGGTATCGGCGAGGACCATTCGCAACCGTCTCCATGAAGCTGGGCTACGGTCCCGCACACCGTTAGGCCGTCTTCCGCTCACGCCCCAACATCGTGCAGCCCGCCTCCAGTGGTGTCGCGACAGGCGTGAATGGAGGGACGAATGGAGACGTGTCGTCTTCAGCGATGAGAGTCGCTTCTGCCTTGGTGCCAATGATGGTCGTATGCGTGTTTGGCGCCGTGCAGGTGAGCGCCACAATCAGGACTGCATACGACCGAGGCACACAGGGCCAACACCCGGCATCATGGTGTGGGGAGCGATCTCCTACACTGGCCGTACACCTCTGGTGATCGTCGAGGGGACACTGAATAGTGCACGGTACATCTAAACCGTCATCGAACCCATCGTTCTACCATTCCTAGACCGGCAAGGGAACTTGCTGTTCCAACAGGACAATGCACGTCCGCATGTATCCCGTGCCACCCAACGTGCTCTAGAAGGTGTAAGTCAACTACCCTGGCCAGCAAGATCTCCGGATCTGTCCCCCATTGAGCATGTTTGGGACTGGATGAAGCGTCGTCTCACGCGGTCTGCACGTCCAGCACGAACGCTGGTCCAACTGAGGCGCCAGGTGGAAATGGCATGGCAAGCTGTTCCACAGGACTACATCCAGCATCTCTACGATCGTCTCCATGGGAGAATAGCAGCCTGCATTGCTGCGAAAGGTGGATATACACTGTACTAGTGCCGACATTGTGCATGCTCTGTTGCCTGTGTCTATGTGCCTGTGGTTCTGTCAGTGTGATCATGTGATGTATCTGACCCCAGGAATGTGTCAATAAAGTTTCCCCTTCCTGGCTTCCTGGGACAATGAATTCACGGTGTTCTTATTTAAATTTGCAGGAGTGTACTTCCATGTGCACATGCTCAAGAGTGATTTCAACCGAAATGGTAAGTGCTCTCAAAAACAGCTCAAGAACAGATGTAAAATTGGTGGTGTCCTGAAAACGTTTAGAAAACTTTACTTGCAGTTCTTTCAACGCAGTAATGGGTCCTTCAAAATTCGCGTTTTCCTTAACGGCAGTAATCTTAATGAAGGGTCAGTGTTTTCCGGCAGAATTTGAGTGAATTTTCTCATTTAGCGAGAACTGAAGAGCGATATGTTTAACTATTAAAACCCATTCAACAGCCAAGACTTAATTTTTTTTTTTTAAATTTAAGAGAACCAGTTTTAACAGACAGTGCTGTCATCTTCAGATCTTAAAAGCTTTTGTTGTAAAACACGTTCATTTTACGCTGGCCTCACGCACAAGACGTCAAGTGGATTAAGATAGCACATTATAAAAGGTGTTTCACCCCTAAAATATTTTAAAAGATGAAGTTCCTTGTGTAACAGGCATAGCCTGGCTTAAATAAAAAATTACTTTACAACATCTCGGTTGTTGAATGGTTTTTAACTGTCAGAAGTTGTTCCCTCCACAATATGGATCCCCCTCAAATTAGAAATAAATTGCTTCTCATCTTGCACCGTTTTACCGTGGCCACTGGGCGTCAACTGCACTTAAAATGCGGGGTCTGCAATCCATTCCGCATGTTCTGATTGTCCTTCCTGTTTTTCTTTTTCCTTTATAAACTCAACAACAGCGGGTGTTAAATCGAATAATCGTTCCATTCATGCTCCTTGACTTAATTAACGGCATTTTACAGAAATATAAAGTCTCCATATTCTTCGTTCAGTTCCGGAGAATTACGACAGCTAATAGTGAGTGCGACTTCAGCAAATTTGCTATTCATACCATCAATTTCATCGAGTGTTCAATGCCTGCAAATGTAGGACAGAGTGCTTCTAGATGTACAGAACATACGCTCTATCAATCGTTGTAAGTTTTTACCTTCCTCAACTGAATTTTTAAATTATTTCTGCATGATGTTGTAACGTCATACCACAGAAAATCACGGTGCCACTTGGTACGTGGCAGCATAATAAATATTGAGAATTCTCATTCTTCTCTTCTGTCATTTACATTTTTTTAAAGACTTGTGAGGTTAGATTGCTAGACTGTCTTTTTTTGTTCTAACAGCAACTGCCCCTGTGAACTACCTTTGCACCACAGACAAATGTCGCGATGGAAGAACAGCACAGACACTACGATTCTACCGAACTGATAAATGTCGTCCCGATCGAAAAGTGCTGCAGCATACTGCTAAATGGAATACCGCGCTGTACCGAATACTTTCGAGAAGGACCGAGCAGTTCCGAAGTAGCCCAAGCCTCGGACATTAAGCATGCAACACAATGTGCTGGCGTGCAGTTTTGCACGCCGTGACTAAATCTCTTCCATGAGATCTTCTTTGTAGATGTGATGCACTATCTGAGAAGGCTCTAACAAATCTGCCTACCATTTCACTAATAAAATAAAAAGACTTTTTTTTTAAAAAAAAAGAAGGAGATCAAGTTGATGAAATCTTCTTGGGCTTCCATCCTCGTAGCTGCGTCGAAAATCCGCGACGTTTCGGTGAGTGTCATTGTCATCATCTTCGCCAGAAGTGTCATGAGACTCACCGAAACGTCGCGGATTTTCGACGCAGATACTCGGATGGAAGGCAGAGTAGGTTTTATCGGTAGTATACAGCGGGAAAGATTGCATTCACACAGGAAAATAAGTTGTTCCAGTGCATGGAGGTGTCTGTGAAATAGGGTGTGCAGCATTTGCTGTTGGTGGTCTCTCCTCAGACAAATTATGGCCACACATAATGCAAACATTTATTTACCAAAGTTTGTGCTACTGTACGAGTACTCATTCCTAATTCGTACAGCTTTCCACCAAAACAATATTCCAATTCGCTTCTTGTTCTGTTCAATGACTTTTAACTCGCTTCTTGATCACCTGATCATTTCGGAGCAACTGTTGTCATTTATTGAACAAAGATTTCTCCCCCACAATAACTGATTGAACTAATAGGTATGCTGTTACTTATAAGGTACATTATCCTCCTAGATGTAAAATCAGGGTGAATACTGTCATTTGATCATAAATTATTACTGTACAGCTAGCTAAATGTTATCCTGTGGCTTCCTTGTTACTGTCTTTCGTTGCTTTCATTATCTTGGTACTCACCTGTGCTCCTAAGTAGTCCTTGTCGAAGAAAAAGATAGCAAAACACACGTTTCAAGAAATATTTTCTGAAAATCTCTTAAAATAATGTGCTTATGGATCACTAACGAAATGACCTTCACGTTCAACCATTGATCAAGGTTTTTTTTAATTTACTATTTTTACTTTGTTCAGTTTGTGTAACTGTCAGATGTTCACTGAAGAGAACATTGTAGAGAAAGAAACTGTAACTTTTCCATAAATCTAAATAATAAGTGGTCACAATGAAACATGATTTAACAGTACAAATAATAATAGTAATAAACATATTTCTTAAGAATATATTTCATTCTGTAAACCCAAATAATAGGCATAAACCGGAAGTTGTCACGCATCGCCTAGCAATAGGAATCCCTTTTGAAGTCAAAGTAAGAAACCCCAAGTGTTAAACTGCCCCCTACATGTGGTTCATAGAATAAAATCTGACTCGCCTTCGGTCTAAAAATATTATTTGTGCTTTAGGTGTCACTATTTGTACATCAGGTGAGTCACCAGTTGATGACAAAAAAATCCAGTCATTATTATTTTGGTTTTCAGTATTTGTCCTTTTACCAATACAAGCCAATTTTAGAACATCTATTGTTTTCATTAGGCGAGACCCAGCATGGGTTAAGTATTTTATGAAATGCGTTTTAACCTTCGGCTGTTTTATTTAATCTCTATATCATCTACGGTTTCGATCAAAGACAACCATTACTGGATGTGGAGTAAAACAGATCTATTAAAAACATATCCCATTTTCCTTTAAGCTGATGCAACATCAAAGTTGTCACAGTGAAGCCACCCAAACAGCTATCATAACCCACCCAAGAAATACTAACGAACAATGCTACAAGTCAAATATACAATGTACTCTAGAAGAACGAAAGGAATTTACACAGGCAAAGTTCCACATTTGCTGAATAACATCAAAGACAGTACATTCAACGAAACGGACATAAGACTGGCAATGTCAGACATTTACAGAGTAACATCAAAGATAGTATGAAATGTACTGACTTTGATGTTACTCTGCAAATGTCGAAATTTTCGA
This sequence comes from Schistocerca gregaria, assembly GCF_023897955.1. Lineage (NCBI taxonomy): Eukaryota > Metazoa > Arthropoda > Insecta > Orthoptera > Acrididae > Schistocerca > Schistocerca gregaria. The sequence goes on along the minus strand of NC_064925.1, from coordinate 136,655,222 downwards.
GTGTTATGTCCGTTTCGTTCTTCTACGGTACGTTATCTGTTCGACTTCAAGCATTGTATTTCCAGGACGGGTTACGATAGTAGTTTGAGTGAAGCTCGATGCTGCATCAGCTTAAAAGGAAAAAAAGGATATGATTTAACTGATTTGTTTTACCTCACATTCAGTGATGATGATCTATGATGGGAACCGCTAGACGATATATGTAGAATAAATGAGACAGCATATAGTTAAAATACCTACCTACTTACTTACTTCCTTATATTGGCCACTTATATTGTCTCACTCATTCCAGCCTTCCACAGCTTGTTCATCTCCCAGTCTCAGTATCTGCATGTCTCCCATGGTATTATCCTTTCATCTCGTCCTCGGTCGTCGTAGTAGTTTCGTTCCTTCGGCTTCTCCATTCATCCTTTATTACTGTGTGCTCCCCTTTCCTCCTCACATGTCCTTACTACCTGAGTCTTCACTCTCGATACGATGTCAGATAGCATATACAATTTTATGAGTCCTCTGTTTCCCCTCATTCTCCACTTTCATGTTCTTTCATTGGTTGCATTGATCCATATATTTTTCTCACTACTTTATTTTCAAAAGTTTCTTTTTTTGTGAGGGTCCATGTCCCGCTTGCGTGCCATAAGATGATGGTCTGAAATATTCTTGTTTTTGCCTGCCTGGATAGTAACTTATATCTTACGATGTTATGTATAGCTTCTAGACCTCTTCCTCCTCCCCCGCAGCTTGAATTCTCGTTACTACCTCTTACTCTACAAGGTTCTGTTGGTTGATGTTAACACCGAGGTACGTGAATGTATCTGGCTTCTGTATTCCTGATTGTCAGATGGTTTGGTCCTAACTGAGTTCTTCTTCCTGTAATCATGAATTTTTCTTTATTTTCATTTATACTTAGATCTACTTTCTTATCCTCTTCCGTCAGTGCAATTTCCATTTTCTCCAGGTTTTCCATTCTATTTCCCACAACGTCTTCAGCGAAAGGCACATTCTTGCGTTAGTCTAATCAGGGGGTTGCTCAGTGCCAAATTGAAAAAGATTGGTGATATAATATCTCCTTGTCTCAATGCGCTTTGTGTCTACTCTTTAATTCCATCGCACACATTGTAGTCAGCATTATCAGTTTGTCTGGTATCCCACACTCTGCCATTATCCTCCACATTACCTCTCTGTGCGACGTCATATGCTTTGCTGAAGCCCATAAACATACTGAAGGTATCGTGATTGCACTCCCAGTTATCATCTAGTATTAGTGTTAGCGTAAATATTTGGTCGGTTATTGACTTATCCTTCCTGAACCACACTTCTGCAAAATCGACGTCATTTTTCCAAGTTTACTAATTCTTTTCTCTGTAGTGTATATTCCCTGTGTGATGGTACTAAAATTGTTCCTGTATCTCGTTTTCTGAGGTGGAAAGTGGGAAACAACCCAGCTGGGAAACTGCCCAAAAACCGCACACAAACTGATCAGTACGACAGCTACTGCTATTAATGCGCTGAGCGGATTCGATCCACGTATTGCTCACCTGCCTCTCTCGCAACAAGCGCGTTGCGTGCTACAGTACAGGAGCAGTTATTCCATGAATGCCAGAAGAGGTGTAGAAATAGAACAGAAGCTGGTAAGTCTCTCGTCGGTTTCTGTCTAGGTTACAGTGTTTAATAACTAGAATAAAGTGCAGTCCACTTAGGCTACTACATTGGGCAATTCTTCTATTTAAGACAAGTTAAATGAAAATTCATAAAGTGTAATACAACTGTTTATGCCACTCACAGTTGTCGAAAAATGAAATATAATCATACGAATCATTCAGAGACGTTAGTATACAAGTCCTTGTCTTGCCTCTTTTATAACAATGGCCATGAACTTACGGCGTTTTATTATCGCAACCACAAGGGTATCAACGTCAGTGTGGTATCTGCTCAACGCGAGAAGCACAAAAAAGAGATAAAACGTTGTATCGGGTTTGGACGCTAGGAAGGGCGTTCTGAAAGATAACAGTGGCGCTGGCAGCGTGATCTACGCTAGGTCAGTCACACCGCCACAGCTGCGGCACAGCACCCGTTTCGCCAGTACTGAACTGTGTACATCCACCTCGTGCTACGTAGGTCGTCCTAGCATCCACAATGAACGATCTTCGGTGGCAGATTATATTACGCTACTGCAGTTGTTCATTTAACATGAGGCCATTCTTCAGAGAAAAATGTTTGAAGATCTGTAACTCTTCCAAAATAATTAGTCTAAAACCTTTTCTTTCGCAGTGCAAAATTCCGATGTCATGAATTTCCATATGTTTGTGGCCTGTGATCAACAGGTGGATGGCAAAGGTTGAGTTGTGAATGTTTTCCCTAAAAGATGTTCTTTGTATCTGGTAGAGAAAGAACGGAATATTTGGCCTATGTAATAGGATTTACATGTATCACAACTCATTTTATAGATTCCTGAGTTCTGGAGCGGAGACCGTTCTGATTTTAAATCACTTATAAGATTGCTATGTAAGCTGTTGTTAGTAGAAAAGGCTACATTGCAGCTGTATTTTTTCCTGAGTAATCGCTGAATCCTGTAAGATACTGGACCTATATACGGAATGGAAAAAGATTTTTTTTTTTCTTTTCGTTAACTTCATTATTAAGAGAAGTGCTGAGAGTAGTAATTCTGGCTTTGGCCTTATTTCTGAACATTTTATCTACTGTAGTCGGCTTTTTTTCGTTATTAACTGCAAAGGTTTTTAAGAGATTTGTCTCAATTGCAAGATTTTCGGCGGATAGTGGTGTGGAAACAGCTCTGTGGATGGCTGAGGGAAAGAAGGGATTTTTATGGGATTCGGAATGCGTTGAAGGGGCTGATAGAATCTGGTCAGTGTATGTCTCTTTGAGAAAAATGTTAAAGGCGGTTCTATCGTCAGTTATCGTTAATGTTAAATCCAGCCAGGTACTACATTCCCCGCCGTGTCGAATTACTGGGTGGCGGCCGGCGCGTTACTTTACTAAAAAATACAGTATAAGACATGAATAGGAAATATGGGGGGAAATTAGGGATTTCAGATTAATTTCTAGGGAGGGATCGTTAGACCTAGGACTTCTTCTATAAAATCAGATATTTCTATTATTTTGCAGCTAATGATTAACACGTGCTGGGTTGATATTCATCGCAAAACAGGGAAACAGTAACTTTCTCGGCATCTTGCTTACGTTATAATATCTTTGCATCATGTTTTGTAAACAAACAGTGTAAGTCATAATTTGCATTTGATGTGTATGATATTCTATATAATGGAGGAGCCACAATACCTTCTAAACTCAAAAAGACGCAAGAGAGACAGAAAATCACACATGGAACCATCACCACAAACATTCTTTAAACAAATGCTCAAGTATACTTGAAAATGAGAATAAATTCTCGAAACGCGTTGTGCTAAGCATAAAAAAATAAGTGACTGGTGCTGTTTTCATTATTTAAATCACGCGTCATAGTCGTCGACTCTTTCCCTCTTACTGAAACATTCAGCAGCGTAAGGCTGGTTGTGACTTATTGAGAAGACGAGTACACAATCTTGCTGTTGTTAAGTAACACTGACAAGGGGAAGTTATCGACTGATGGGAACAGATGGGCTTTAACGAAGTTGTATTTTGTGAGACTGTGGAGATTGAAAGACGAAAATAAATTAATAGATGCAAAGAACTCAATTGCAAATGCGTTCCATTGGAGGAGAAGCAATATCTGTAATATGTTTTAATATTTTGAATATGTTTCACGTTATAGTCCACGATTTAGACGAAAAACATTCATATTTCGTCCAATGAAAACTAAATGGTTGTATTTTTGTTTACTCCGTTTCCACTATGTGGAAACATGAGTGCTGCATCAAACGAAAACTAGGCACAACGACACTGTTACATCTCTGCGGCGAAAAGCGCACTATTTCTGTATTCATCTGGTCACGGTAACTTGTGTTTATGGGCTAACAGCTCGTTGCATAGCTTATCAATCATTTCTGTAATTTATTTTAATAATTCATCGCAGTTTATAGATTGCACTACATCCTCACGTGACGTTTTCTACTACTGTCGCTATACACTCGGTAAAGTTTCGAAAGTGTCTGTATGTCAACGTAACTGTTAGACATTAAAAGTGAACAAGTAAGGTTTGTGTACTTAAATGTACTTACAAACATAACAATATTCGCTACTAACCGATCAGTTGTTTTATTGGCATATAACTACCTTCTGTCATATAGGCAGATCGGATTTTTTAAGACATTTCAGCTTGCACTGCAGAATAGCTATAGAGCCGAAATCATGACTGTGTGAAATAAATGAATAGAAATTTACATTTTAATGGTGGCAATTATTTTTCAGAACGGTTTCAGATGTAGCTGGAATACTCAAAGTACGCGTATTTTTCAACAGGGTCGCATACCTCCTTCGTGACTTGATGTCTCAACTGTGTTACTATTTCAGAGTCCAGTATCCAAAATATTTCTGTGCTATCCTCTGTTTTTGTGCTACTACGATCATTGAACGACTGTGTAAATGACTGTTAATCTGCAAGCTTTTGGTACAACTGAATTTTTTGGAGCTTCTCACCTGATGAGTAGAAAAAATTTTGGTTTCGAATTTAATGAACGTTTTTTGCAATGCTGTCCGAAAATTCAGTTTGAATTCGTTTAGTTTTTCCCAGCGAACAAGACTTTGGTTTAGTTTAGACCTTTAATGAAGCTTTATTTCCTCTCTTACCAACTTTCTTCACACCATTCATGCCCTTAGTGTATTTTACTAAATAAAATACACGTTAATATTATTTATTGATGTTACACATTTCCTGCATCCATCTCGAGAAGAAAAGTCGACGGCTGGAGTAACTTCTACGAAGGCACCACATAGCAAAAAAACTTTTAAAGCTGGAATATCACCACACCTTTAAAGCTTAATAGAAGTGTTTCAGACTTCCTAGCAGCATTGCCACAATAAAGGGTTGTTGTTGTTGTTGTTGTTGTTGACGTCGTTGTCCTCTTTCGACGTCAGCGTGAATGTAGATGTATTTTTTCCAACGATTTTCACAATTTTTGGCCCAACTGTGATTAACATCATCCCTGTTTCATCGCAGTTCCATATCCGATCAGGGGAATTCCTCATATTGTGATTATTACTGGTTTTCTCAAGAAACTCATAAACACCTTGAATAACTGCCGGTTTTGCAGAAGATGCGCGATACCTAGGTAAGTTTAAAAGTGAATTATCAAATACACAGGTGTATCACTATTTTATTTTGTTCTTTTATTTTTTATATATTTTAACCTTCCTTAAAGATATACAACACCGCCTACACGAAACATCCAGGTAAGTTTTCATTTCTTCGTACTACAAGATGGAATCAGCTCTTAAGATCAGCATACCACTTTTCTTCCACAATTTTCCTTTCATAACGGTGCCCTGCTGTTGCTTTACATTTTCTACCAGTGTGTAGGCAAGGTTTCTTATGTGGATAATATATAGTCCAAATCTAATCTGCTTTTCAGATATGTATAAAGCGCGCTCTTGATCAGCCTTCGAAAGCGGAAAAAACGGCCTACCCAATGTTCTCAGTTCAAATATCTTTGTTTGTTGAAATATCTTGGTTTGTGCTGCAGTCGAAGTGCTCTGTAGTTCTCACAACATTTTCTTTAGAGTGGTACAAGGGGTTGAATAAAGCTTTGAACCTTTGTAAATGCTCCGTCACCCTCTATACTTCCCTTACAGCCAGTACGAGAATTCTTCCATTATGTGGTTTTATGGAGTGCCTTTCACGTTTTGTGTGCAAGTAAAAATACAGATATTGCTCTATATTTTATCATATTGGCGTTGTCTCCTCCGCAAGTAAATATAAAAAGGCGTTAAACTAGTTACTGCGTAAAAGATTTACTTGACATTATATCTCACCATTTTAGCACCACAATAATGAATAAATTATATAAATTTACTTATCTTTAGGTCTACACTTCGTAGCATGAATAAGCAGAATGAATATGTACGCGTGGTATCACTTTCATGAACTACTTAATTCAGCCACCTCTTTCGTTTATATTTGTGTGATATCCGTGGTTAAGTAAGAGGCCATGTTGCAGAAAATGCAGAAATAAAGCATAAAACGTAAATTGTTCCACCACAGTGTATACGCTAGATTATTCAATTATACCATGCATTGATTTCCTGTGATGTTATCTACGTCAACAACCATTATTAACGTCTCTGCATTGATATTTACCTCTGTATTCTGTATGTTTTCATCTGTGGTCACAAAACACAGAAAAGGTCGTACGTTTTACCTATGTGCACCACATAGCATGTGCTGTAGTCGTCCCCTACCCCATAGAGTGGTACGGCATGTGGAGCTGAAAAACAGGCGACTTAAGCTATCGGCTGAATACTCCAGTACGTTTAATTCACGGAGCCTGACACCAGCAATTAGGTATCCTTACCCTGCTTATCAGAATTTAGGATTTTGGTGCAGTATAGTTCTGGTTTGAGACAAATTTTTATTCCTGTTGTTAGGCACCGATTATTACCATTAAGAAGTAAGGCTAGAATTGGGGCCTGACTAGAGACATTTCTGCACCTGAATGCAACAGACTTTATAGGCGTGTCAGTGCTTGTGACACATCGTCACCAGAGATGTGCTTCAATGCTGGACATTACTCCAGCTAGTAGTCAATGATGCGAGCCTTGTAGCTACACGTAATCGATCTTACTATTGGTCTGAAGTATCGGAAGTTACCTGTCATCCGATTTGTCATTTCCACCATATTGATGCCAATCTCGGCTCATTTCATTTGTGGAAACCTCTCCATCAACTCTCAAGTGCAGTCGTTTGCGAGATCGAAGCCCTTCAACATCCTGGTAGCAGAACCTCATTTTTAAAAGCTCAGCAACGTCGTGTCGAATTTGAACGTTCTCGTCTTACTAGCTATGTCGGTATTTGACATCTTTTATCGCTAATTAGGCTGCAATTACCAAGAAAGCATGTCCATTCTGCAGAATTCCTCCTAGGACTTGAATAGTTCCAGCAGCAGAAACGCTTCCAAAACCTCGGTGTTCTTGATGCCGAGCCAGTTTCCAAATTGATTGAGTGGTCATAGAATATCCGCAGTTATTACATCAGAAGCGTCTGAAGGAAGATATAAATAATGTTTTGCTAAAAGCAAGCGTGTCAAGTTGTAAAAGAAGCGTACATTGCGAAATTTCCTAAGATATTTAAAAAGGAGTGCCACAGCGGGAATTCTAATCTGTGAGTTTGGCTTCAAACCCAGGTAAGACACAAGACCCGTCTTCAAAACTTCAGATACGCCAGTACGTTTATCCTACTTTCCGTTGCGCTTCAGAGTCGATCAATTAGAGAAAAAAAGGCACTGTTGTTTATATGTGGGACACTACCTACCGCTGACGTATTTTACCACTGAAAATGGTAGCAATGTGAACATTACCGCATTGGTAAACACGTGGAATGTAACACCATAGTGTCGGCTTTCCAAGTGTTTCTATGTTTCTGCCAAATGCTGACAATAAAAAAAAGTAAAATAAAAAACTAACATTCACTATAGCCACTTAAATTTTGTCATAAAACTTTATGTTTGAAGATCTTGAATGTGGCTGTTATGCTTGAACATATTTTATCCCTTAGAATGGCAAAAGTGGTGAAATGGTCAATTCTGCGACTCTAGTATAAAGACTGACAATGCATTTAGTCCGCGCCGGCCGCGGTGGTCTCGCGGTTCTAGGCGCGCAGTCCGGAACCGTGCGATTGCTACGGTCGCAGGTTCGAATCCTGCCTCGGGCATGGATGTGTGTGATGTCCTTAGGTTAGTTAGGTTTAAGTAGTTCTAAGTTCTAGGGGACTGATGACCACAGCAGTTTAGTCCCATAGTGCTCAGAGCCATTTGAACCATTTAGTCCGCTGTTATTGTCTACTGAAACTGTAGGTCACTAATAAGTGATTGTACGGAAGTGAAACAGTGAATTTTAAGGCAGAAAACGGGTAATTCCGCTACTGACGAACAGTCCTTCTCAAACACTCGCACATTGTTATTGCACTTCCCATTCTTCCACTTGTAGTATAGTTTGTGCGGCTGCCCATGACGGCTGTTAGTACGAACGAAATCTCAACTGTAATTTTCACAGACTTTGCAATAGGAACTCACCCGCATCAAACGGTAATTTAAAACACGTACAGTTGTGTTTTACACAAACAGGAGAGCAAATAACTGCGATGACTACTCATACCGAAGCGGGAAATACTAAATTAGGTTGCATTGTATAGTATGGTATACAGGTAAAAACATGCACAATTTTCTACTACCCTCCATTTATGACGCAAAAATGACAAGGAGGCCAAAAAACGGCATATAAAAATATTTCCTAACAATTCAAATTTCTTTGTATGGAATAATTATCACAACATAAAATTGTAAATGGAAATGCAATAAGTAAAAATAAACAGTGAAATTAGACAATAAGAGAAAACTGAATTCGTTCACGTAATAAATTTGCGTTACGATTAATGTCTTTTTTTTTTTATAGAAGCACAGATACCTAAGAAAGGCGACATATAGAAACGCTCAGATAATATTTGTAAAGTGAAAGAATTATATTAGATTTATAGAGATATAGTTATCACATAAGAAAGGAGAGGCATATTATGGAACTCTAATTCCATAATTATAGAATCTCCTGATTCTCTCCCAGTGCAAGTTCTTGGTGTCAAAGGTTTGACTTCCTTTGGTTTCCACAAGACGATGACACACAGACAAGGTTGTACATCTGCATCTATACTTTGTAAGCTACCTTCGTTGTTGAGTTGGTGCGTAATGTGTGTATCAATGTCACTTAACCCCGTTCCTCTTTCAATCGTGAATGGTTCGTAGGAAGAATAGTTCGAAGCAAAAACCAACGTACTCGTATTGATCGCCTCCTTGAGGAACGAACACCACAACGTGATGCAAATGCCTCTCTTACAGCGTCTGCCACTGGAATTCGTTGCGAATATCAGTGACCTAGACTGAAGCGCCAAAGAAACTGGTATAGGCAGGCGTATTCAAATATAGAGGTATGTAAACGGGCAGAATACGGCGCTAGGGTCGGCAACGCCTGTGTAAGACAACAAGTGTCTGGCGCAGTTGTTAGAACGGTTACTGCTGCTACAATGGCAGGTTATCAAGATTTAAGTGAGTTTCATCATGGTGTTGGTTCAAATGGCTCTGAGCACTATGGGACTTAACACCTATGGTCATCAGTCCCATAGAACTTAGAACTACTTAAACCTAACTAACCTAAAGACATCACACAGCACCCAGTCATCACGAGGCAGAGAAAGTCCCTGACCCCGCCGGGAATCGAACCCGGGAACCCGGGTGTGGGAAGCGAGAACGCTACCGCACAACCACGAGCTGCGGACTCAAGATGGTGTTGTAGTCGGCGCACGAGCGATGGGAGTCAGCATCTCCGAGGTAGCGATGAAGAGGGGATTTTTTCCTTTCGACCATTTCACGAATATACCGTGAATACCCGTAAGTCGGTAAAACATCAAATCTCCGACATCGCTGCTGCCCGAACGGATGACTGGAAACATGTTGTCTGATCGGACGAGTCTCAGATTGTATAGAAAGGATGGACGTATGAGGGTATGGAGACAACCTCATTAATCCATGGATCCTGCATGTCAGCAGGGGACTGTTCGAGCTGGTGGAGGCTCTGTAATGGTGTGGGGAGATGTACAGTTGAATGATATGAGCCTCTGATACATATCTAGATGTATCAGAGGCTCCAACATGTGACACGTAAGTAAGCATCGTGTCTGATCACCTGCATCCATTCATGTCCATTGTGCATGCCGACGGACTTGCGAAATTCCAGCAGGACAATGCGACGCCCCAAGCGTCCAGAATTGCTACAGAGTGGCCCCAGGTACTTCTTCTGAGTTGAAACACTTCCACTGGCCACCAACATTACTGAGCATATCTGAGATGCCTTGCAGCGTGCTGCCCGGAACAGATCTCCTCCTCCTCGTACTCTTACGGATTTATGGACCACCCTGCGGGATTCACCGTGTCAGTTTCCTCCAGCACTACTTCAGACATTAATCGAGTCCATGCCACGTCGTGATGGGGTACTTTTGTTCGCTCGTTTGGGTCCTACATGATATTAGGCAGGTGTACCAGTTTATTAGGCTCTTCAGTGTATTTTCAATGCGGCGAAAGACTTGCTCATTAATGCTGTCGTAACTGGCCTTACTGGATCTTCTGGGCCTTTGCTTATGAGGTGCTGAAATGTTTTGGATTCTTCTGCATGTCAGATTCACCTGCATCGAGTTCTGTCTTCATTCCCTGAACGCCAATAAACGACACACCTGTTGCTTCGATAGCTAGTTTCAACGTGGATTTTAGTTTCTATAGAGCAACTAGCACGTTTACAGAGTTTGTGAATACGTAACTTCAAAGCAAAAATATAGGTAGGTATTACTTTATATACAGACAGTCATCTAGGTTCATGGGTTTACATTCTCGCTAACTGAGTTTCGCAACCATTTCGCGTATTTTACTGTGAATAACTTTGCCCTACACACAGATTTTTTTCTGGTGGCATCTACAAGTACGAATGCGTTCTCACAAAGTATTTGCTACTGTAGCACTCCGCTTCACTAAATAGTAACACGTCCGAACTGTCCATCGACTAAGCAATGTGTTTACGGTGTTCACGTCTGTTTGCATGTTCTCCGTACTCCTCCTGAATACTACGGCATCTTCCACGGAAAGCCTCATATAACTTCCAAAACTCTTGGCTTTAGACCCTCTCAGTTCGATGAAATCTCTTCCTCCGAGGGCCAGTGAATACTACATGGCTCCTAGCGTCAACGGGAAGCACCAGCGAACGTTCTGCCTCTAACAAAAGCTGTTACCCTCTGACGTGATCTATCGCTCCTAAACATTTGGCACTAAGACTTCGAAAAACGAGGTATGTATTGCGAATTCAGTCAATCGTACAGCTTGTCATGTATTTCGCACACTGTTATTTTGTTCACTAGGTCGCAACGAGGAACGGCATCGAGCAGCTTCTGGAAGTCAAGGAGCGCAATCATTATGACGTACAGTCTATATCTCGTGGGCGAACTGAGATAGCTAGTTTTTGCACTATCGTTGTTTACGAAATCCATGTTGCTGCCTACAATGAATTCTTAGACTGACAATACGGTTTGCATTACTCGGATTCGCCGCCAGGAGTCAATATATTTCGTCACATGGAGGCTGGATATACACGTCAAAATCTACAGTAAGCCCCACAGCACGTGACATCCTGAGATTTTGTTTACTGGACACAAGCGGTGGCGACTATTCAGAATACAAAAATTATCAATGGTAAGGCAGCAGTATCAGTGCTTGTTGTGGGATAAAATCGCTCGTAACTGGACTCAGGTAGATTGTGACTTACGATCTTCCTGGCGAACGTAAATCATTAGACCCAAGAAGTGGGACGGTTACTATAACGAACCCATGGTCAGTGTTCCTAACTGAGAATACTCCCAACATACCGGTATTAATCACACGTTTACAGAGTCAGTACGTTGCGAATTCGTAACTTCAAAGTAAAAATATAGGAAGGTATTGCTTTATATACAGACAGGCACCGAGGTACATGGGTTTACATTCTCGCTAACTGAGTTTCGCTAAAGTACTCAGTTCCTAAGTATCTGCTGTTTCGACTACGGTGAGATAGTTGAATGTGAGTATTATCTACTTTCTGAGAATTGTAGGTAACGGAACCTGAGATGCCCAAGCAATTATCTAACATCATTTACACAGAAATTCGTAATCTGACTAGACAGACGTTAGTTCAGATAACACACATAATGTAAGAGGCGATAGGTTTTCCACAGTCCATCTAAGAGCTAGACTGTTATGGTAATGTGTACAATCATTTTACTAGATCTGTATCCTTTACCAATCGAATGACAGGTGAATGAATTTGTGATTTCCCGTCAGAAAGGTCACACTTCGTAGTAATTGACGAAAGCCATGGAGTAAATCAGAAGTGATTGATGGCGTTCCCCAAGGTAGGATTATAGGCACTTTTCTATTCCTTACCTATATATACGATTTGGAAGACAATCTGAGCAACCGTCTTTGGTTGTTTGCAGATGACGCTGTCGTTTATCGACTAATAAAGCTATCAGAAGATCAAAAGAATTGCAAAACCATTTTAAAAAAATATCTTAATGGTGCGAAAATTGGCAGTTGACCCTAAATAACGAAAAATGTGAGGTCATCCACATGAGTGCTAAAAGGAATTCTTCAAATTTCGGTTACACGATAAATCAGTCTAATCTAAAAGCTGTAAATTCAACTAAATACCTAGGTATTACAATTACGAACAGCTTAAATTGGAAGGAACACACAGAAAACTTTGTGGGGAAGGCTAACCAAAGACTGCGTTTTATTGGTAGAACACTTAGAAAATGTAACAGACCTACTAAGGAGCCTGCCTACACTACGCTTGTGCGTTCTCTTTTAGAATACTGCTGCGCGGTGTGGGATCCTTACCAAAAAGGACTGACGGAGTACATAAAAAAAGTTCAAAGAAAGGTATTATCGCGAAATATGGGAGAGAGTGTCACAGAAATAATACAGGATTTGGGCTGGACATCATTAAAAGAAAGGCGTTTCTCGTTGCGACGGAATCTTCTCACGAAATTCCAATCACCAACTTTCTCCTCCGAATGCGAAAATATTTTGTTGACACCGACCTCCATAGGGAGAAACGATCACCACGATAAAATAAAGGAAATCAGAGCTCGTACGGAAAGTTGTTCGTTCTTTCCGCATGCTACACGAGATTGGAATAATAGAGAATTGTGAAGATGGTTCGATGAACCCTCCGCCAGGCACTTAAATGTGATGTGCATAGTATCCGTGTAGATGTAGATGTAGACATATCACGTACTGCATCATTGCCATCGTACCGTATGTTTTTAAAAGAATGTCAGGGTTTCAGTAGTTTATTATTACTTTTGGATGTAAGGTCCAGGGTTTCAGTACTGAAACATAATAACAGAGATAACGGTTTAGCGTACTACAAGTTGCTGTTTAGTTCTCTTTTAACATACACTGTATTTTACTATGAATCAATTTCATCCCGTGACTGAAATTCATTCGTTTGGAGAAATTTTTACTATGAGAAATAACATCCTCCAGCTAGAGATAAAATGGTGTGAGGTTAAATGAATGGGAAATGACAGTATAAAAGGACAGCTTCATCTCTCCCATTACATATGGATAGATCAATATGTACTTACATTTTTTGGTAAGATTAGCAGCAATAACATTTTGTGTTTATACAATCGTAACTTAACACGCGCTAGCAGGCATTTCAGTTAAGGAATTTCTGCTCATGGTACAGCCGGCTTCAATTCCCGCAGTTGAAATCACTAGACAGCTGTTATTCATCTTATTGAATCACTATCAAGTAGGATATGTCTTAAAAATAGTTACCAACTACTAACTGATTGGCCTGCCGATGTGGACGAGCGGTTCTAGGCGCTTCAGTCTGGAACTGCGCGACCGCTACGGTCGCAGGTTCGAATGCTGCCTCGGGCATGGATGTGTGTGATGTCCGTAGGTTAGTTAGGTTTAAGTAGTTTTAAGTTCTAGGGGACTGATGACCTCAGATGTTAAGTCCCATAGTGCTCAGAGCCATTTTCAGTAACTGATTACGTTTTTGTTGAAAACGTTCTATCGGTTCTTGGCATTACCGGATTCGATAAATATGTTTTTCATCAGTTGGCTGCATTATGTTTACAGTACAATCTGTCAATCAACTGTTGAATGCTTTAAATGCTATGGTACTCTAGAGTGAAATCATTTCAGACTGATAAATATTCGTAAATGAGGCGGAAATCAAGGGTGAATTCAAGTCAGAAATGGGATGATGAACACATAGAACATGTACTTACACTAAACATGTCCTGTTCGTTCTGAAGGCACATTTTGTTAGAAAAAAATACATTGCAACTACCTTATAAGCAACAAAATGACAAGAAATAATAAAATGTATCAAAGAAAAGTTTCACCATCTAAGTGACTGGCCACTTTTTTATAATATATCTAGTAATACAACCACAGAACCCTAATAATGTCATCCACTGACAAAATAGCTTTGTCGCATATATTTAAGGCACAATATTATCTCCAGTTCTTAACGTCGCCAACGCACAGAGTATATCAATCCTGGTTGCATTTAAATAAGACCGTATCTACCACTAAGTAGCGCATCACTATAAAATATTTCATAGTATCCATTTAATTTCGTATTCAAAATGCCAATTAGCCATACAACTCAGAAAACAGTTGAAGACATTTAAAGCTCTGTTATTTCTCGAATGTCTTTCATCTGTTGCTTGCGTGATGAAGTGAATACTTCTTCGGTTTACGCAAATTTCGTTGTTTTTACAGCGTTCCTTTAACATGACAACTTACCCTGGAACTTTTTACTTCGTGGGATGGATAACGTTTTTGTGTCGCTTCCGAGACGTACACAAAACGCTCGGGGCTTAGTATGTAAACCGGCACTTTGTGCTAAAGGTGACCCCAGGCCAACATCTGTGTACGGCAGAGACCAAACAGCGCATGCATAGTACATCTAAAGACACCACACTATCAGGGGATCCGTATCAACGCTGCTCCGCTTTTCAAAGGAAAATTTAACCGTCAACAGTTTTTAACTAAAAGTAAAGTACAGTTGACAATAACGTGTGCTTGATTGCGCTACACTGGAAATTGTAGATGACCGGTATGAAATTATGTATATCTTTGAACGTTTGAGTACAGTCGTCGTTATCCCGCGTTATTAAATTACATTTCCAAGGGCCACAGTTGTTATACATTCGTTTTCTGTTCCGCTCTTCTGTTCATAATTACGAATTTGCGTCACTATATTGCTTACCGAGAATTCTTTACGTTGTTAACCCTTGCAATACCAATGTGTAGGTGGGGGGGGGGAGGTACTTTAGTCTATCTTTTGACAATATTGTCGACTACTCAGATACTTCACGTACTAAATTTTTGAAAAAATATTTATAGTTTTTAATGAATTTTTCTACCTGTTTCCATAAATTTTTTAAATGTTCAGTTGAACATAATCCAGTATATGTTACTTTCCGAGTGAATATCATATTCAGTGAAACTTCCTGGCAGATTAAAACTGTGTGCCGGACCGAGATGTTGACGGACGGCGTCATTATCTTGTAGTTTAATGCCAGCCCAAATGTTCCCAAACTTCGCAGAACAGCTTCTGTGCAGTTTGGAAGGCAGTATACGAGATACTGGCAGAAGTAAAGCTGTGAGGATAGGGCCTGGATCGTGTTTGGGTGGCTCAGTTTGGCCAGCACGGTAACTCAGCGCGTTCGGTCAGAGGGTTAGCTGCCCTCTGTGATAAAAAAAAGAAACTGAGTTAATGGATCAACAAAGAAATGAAACGGGTGTCTTGCGACGTCCGCGTCGAGCAGATACAACGAACGAAAACGAGCAAAATGAGATTTAAAAAATAAAAAAAAATAAAAAGTTCGTACAGCACTTGCCCGCGAAAGGCAAAGGTCCCGAGTTCGAGTCTCGGTCCGGCACACAGTTTTAATCTGCCAGGAAGTTCCATATCAGCTCGCACTCCGCTGCAGAGTGAAAATCTCATCATATTCAGTACTTTCAGGATCTGACTTGAATTACACATAATTATCTCTTTAAATAGTATATTGTGACTAAAACTCAACGACAATTAACGAAATTTATCAACAACAAATAACGAAATATACGAAACTTCCTGGCAGATTAAAACTGTGTGCCCGACCGAGACTCGAACTCGGGACCTTTGCCTTTCGCGGGCAAGTGCTCTACCAACTGAGCTACCGAAGCACGACTCACGCCCGGTACTCACAGCTTTACTTCTGCAAGTATCCGTCTCCTACCTTCCAAACTTTACAGAAGCTCTTCTGCAAAACATGCAGAACTAACACTCCTGAAAGAAAGGATACTGTGGAGACATGGCTTAGCCCCCAGGCTGTGGCTGTTATCAATCAGGGAAAGACGTTTCGGACACCCTGTATTACTAGAACCATAATTAACCTAAATCTGGAGAAGAAAATTGATGTAGATTTATAAAGCACCTGAAGATGAGCCCCCAGAGATTGAAATGGATCGTGCATTAAAATAAAATCACAATTGTGACTAAAGATGATTGTTTTTATTGTACGATTACACTGGAGAGATTTACTGTGAGTACAAGCCAAGTTAGTGCTAGATATTGGACGTTATGCCATTTCAGATAGAATCAAAGTAATAGGCTTACCAATATGAGTATATATTGCTGAAAAGCCGCTCACAGTTCATCAGTGATAAGGACCCTGAGCAACCTCAAGTCTGCCATGATCCAGGGATACCACAAAGTTATCTCATTTTGGGCTATCGGAGCGGGCATAGGCATCCTGAGCCTCTTAATTAAGGTTGGGGCAGTCTATGGCTCATTTTCTCCCTCGTGTTGATCCCCTTGCGTGAAAATCGAATCGTCTCTGTCCTTTGTCCCCGATCTCGAGGCAGGCGTATGTTCCTGCTGAGTCACACACTGTTGTTATAAGCAAGTCTTGCGCTGACTCAGGCCTGCAGTTTTTTCACGATGTGTTTATCAACGAGAGTATGCGACTCTTCACTCCGGTCTCCAGAACACGTTCTAAGTGGCCTGTGACATCACATAACCCTAGTGACGTTTAGAAGATCGTTTCTCATCCCTGAGGTGAGGTGCGGCACAATACGATCTGATTCTTTATGCTGCGAATATCCAGTTTCATATATCCCTTCTTTCCTATATAAATATCGTAATGCACATTCCCGCTGAAGAATATAATATGAGGAACGGAAGGCATCTTTCAAATGACAGTCCCAACGAATTATCTGTTCACTGCGGTTTTTATCGTGTTGGGGTTAAATTCATCATTCTTTTCTATTGAAATATTGAGCTGTCGCACTTTTTTTCGGCAGCTTCAGAAGACTTTCAAACATCCGCGCATTACATATCTTTGGTTCCATGATATGACATTTTTCTCGTTCTTGTTATCTTCGGTTCGAATAGTGGTTAGATGCAGTTGTCTATGTTAATCTGTCCTGTATTAGCCTCTTCATCTCCACATAACTATTTCAACATAGCCCCTGGGAGCTCCTCACTGTGATCAAACCTTGATCTTCGTTTACGATTTTTAAGCACCCCGCACCCCTTCATAATCAGACTGACCAGTCCTTGATGCTTCAGGTATTATCCTACCTACCGAACTCTTCTTCTAGTTAAATTGTGCCACAAATGTCTTCCCTTCTAGGTGCAGGTCAGTACCCCTTCGTTACTTATCCTATCTACTCATCTAATATTAGGAATTCTCCTGTAGCAGAACATTTCAAATCTTTTGTTCTCCTATTAGCCTATGTATACCGTTTATCGTCTACGTTTCACTTCCGTGTCCGTGTAAGGCTTCTGCCCAAGGAAATCCTTAAAAATCATTTTTACCTTAAAATTAATTTTAGCTCGTAAATTGTGTACTTCATAAACGTTTTCTTATCATCTCCAATCTGTGTTTTATGTCCTCTTTACTTGTTACTTTTCTCTTCTTTTCTTTAGTGCTTATCCCGTCGAGTAAGGGGTCAATTTCTTTCAGGATCTGGTAAATTTTATTATATTATTTTTGTGGCTCTGGGTGCCCTAATGATGCCACAGTCATCAGGGTAACATAAAGGAGGCAATCGTGTAGACATTATTCTGTATACTGTCGAATTTAGACTGTTTGTGTATCTTATTCTCCGAGCCGTAATTTGGTGACCAACCTAGAATTTGCATAAACGAGCGTGGGGACCGCCTAAAGGCCATAGAGTCGGGCACGTGTACAAGCCCACGTTCGTTAATCCACCGCGCGGACTCGATGCTAGTCTAGTTCATATCCCTGTCTCACAAGGTAGTGCGCTCCGCCTTAAGCTGTATGGGCATGTCATCCCCTTTACTTACGTCATCGTCATTTCTTTCGTTTTCAGATTCCAAACCTAAACCATTCTCGATGTATCATTTACTAATCTAATTCCATCGCCATTAACCAAATTAGTTAGAGTACAATTCCATGATTCTTTTTTTAGTTTCCTTGATCTTCATCCTACAACCTTATTTCAGGTTACTATCCATTGTGTTAGGTGTTCTTACAAGTTCATCACCGTATGTGAAAGATTAAAATTTCATCGACAAACCGCAAATTACTACTACAATCCCTTTCCCAAATTTTTGCATGCTTTCTGTTGTGTACAGCTTCATAAACATGTCCGAAAGAGCAGATACCATCTTCAGATAGATAAGGCTTACCGGCCAATGATCTTCTTCAGTGCGGACATACCCACATTGCTCAAACTCTTACGGTAATCGGTAGATTGGCTGCCGCGAGTAATAAGTTTAGTGGGCAGGGGCACTACAAATATAGTGTGTAGACATTAAGTTGGGAATCTCATGTATACTTTTTTGGGCCGATTCCTCAGTTTGCTGCGCGTCGTCGTGTTGACGCTTTGCTAGAAATTTCGTTAGCTTACGTCTTCCAATTCTGTAACACTCTTTGAAGTTAAGCGACCATCCACTACTTCCCTTGAAATCACTCTTATCTATTGTTGAATTCTGTCTACTTGTCGAGTATGGGGTGTCCAGGAAACCTGCTTTCTCGGATCGCTAGACAACTTTCAGACAAATCGCGTTAATGAGTTTTATTACGAAAAGTGTCCGACCCCGGTAGCTGAATGGTCAGGGTGACGGATTGTCAATCCTCTGTGCCCGGGTTCGATTCCCGGTTGGGTCGGGGAATTTTCTCCGCCCATGGACTGGGTGTTGTGCTGTCCTCATCATCATCCTATCATCCTCATGGAATGCAGGTCCCCGAAGTGGCGTCATATTGAAAGACTGGCACCCGGCGAACGGTCTGCCCGACCAGGGTCCCTAGCCATTAGGCTAAATAAAGTTACGAAAATAAAATACGAGAAGTAAACGAAAGTACTTAACTCTGAGTTACATAGATGTGCCTCAAGCAAAGGGTGACATGCAAAATAATCAATGTTCTTCAGTACAAACAATCGGAGTAATACAGTTGATGCTTTATCCAGGTCGCTCGTCTTGTCGCTGCTGTAGAACTCGGCCGCGGCCAGTCAGGCGTGGCGCTTTATGTCCTCTTCGCATAGCGGCTTTTTTTTCTTTTTTTCTTTATTGATTTTCAATTCCCCCCGAAGCGGGCGGGCTGGCAGCAGCTTAGTACGCTGCTCTAAAACCTACTTTTTTTAAAAATGGAAGAAGAAAAGAAACAAGAGAAACAGGCGATAAAACGGTGACTTAAAGTGTAAAATGGCGGAACAATGCGTGAAGTTAAAACAGAAAGCAAAAGGGGTTCGCAATGTTAATAAAATACACAGGAATCAGACAAGGAACATAGTAGACACACAATTAAAAAAGATGGCGACAGTCTGGTTTCTGTTTGCAAGAGATAAAATATCACACCCAGCGAAAGTATGGTGGCCATTCGCAATACTTCCCAAAAGACACAACACGGAACACTCACTGTAAAACACTGCACGAAAATGGCGTAACAAAGATGACACTCCTGAGCCAAAGGCAATTGGAGGGGGGGGGGGGGGACCTGCAGGAGGGGGAAAAACAAGGGGGGAGGAGAGGAAAAAACGAAAGGAGGGAACCAAGGAGTGAGAGGACTCATAAGGGGGGAGAGGGGCAGGGCAGACGCAAGAGGGTATGAGAAGAGGCAGAGGAGGGAAATGCAAAAGGACGCGGGGGAGAGAAGGGGGCAGAGAGAGAGGGGAGGTGGGGGAAAAAAGAGGATGGAAAGGGGGGCAGATAGCATAGCAGCCGCTGCTGTCACTTTGTCGTACTGGAGAGGGGTCAGCCCTCTCCGCCCTCTCGTTTCCGACTGGCATGCCAGTGCATGACTTTATGCCATAAGACCTATGTCACGCGCAGTTTGATGTGCGTAACGTAGAATGTCACATCTTGTAAATTGCATGGAGCATCTTTGAAACTCGCGAACACCAGTTTTCGTAGCTTGTGCGCCTTGTCCTCCTTTGAATATCAGTAGCTTTTCTTGTGTACTACACGGTCATATTACTGCGGACATAATCGAAATCTATTTGTAATTGTTCTTTTTACAGTGCTGCGGATGATCTCCGTGTATTTAATTATGTTTAGTACTCGCTACTTTGACAGCACTGTTCACTGGAGACGCAATTTGTGGCCCCTTGTCCGACAATGATGATGAACAGCTTGACTCGACACCTGTTTCGGTATCAATTGCTTGTACGTTGTCCGCACAGTAGAGTGTATACCACACCACACTTTCCACTGACTCATCTTGCAGAAACACTAATATTTTGTCTGCCACATCTTTCTCACTTTGCGAAATTCCTCTGGTTCCGTTCCGAAAAAATGACAGCATTGGCAGCTGTTGTAGACGTAATGCAATGAATGCTTCGTTTATCGTTGCCGCTGCTCTGGTTTGTATCAACACCACTAACATTGTAGCACTGTTGTGAGTTATTCGTTGCCGGCCGCTGTGGCCGATCGGTTGTAAGTGCTATATGGATATGGCGTCTGGTGTTTTGGACATGTCCGAAACAACAGACACCATTGATCACTTGCAGCCGTCTAGAAAGAAATTAGAATTCATTTACTACCTTCAGCTGCTGACGGGCGTTGATACATATCAACAGGGACAGGTTAAAATGTGTGCCCCGACCGGGACTCGAACCCCGGATCTCCTGCTTATATGGCAGACGCTCTGTCCATCTGAACCACCGAGGGCACAGAGGAATGTGCGTCTGCAGGGACTATCTCGCGCATACCACTCGCGAGACCCACACTGTCACCTTGTATGTCCACACACTACATTCGTAGTGTCCCACCCCAACACTCTCATTACTCATGGAAGACATTCTTACCAAGTCCCGTAAGAGTTTGAGGAATATGTGTACCTCCACACAGAAGAAGAATGTCATGACTTGTATTGCCAGAACTATATACTGAACTATATTCAGCCATGTAAGCAGGAGATCCCGGGTTCGAGTCCCAGTCGGGGCACACATTTTCACCTCACCTGTTCCTCTTGATATATATCAACGCCCGTGAGCAGCTGAAGGCATTAAATTAATTCTAGGTTCTAGGCGCTTCAGTCTGGAACCGCGCGACCGCTACGGTCGCAGGTTCGAATCCTGCCTCGGGCATGGATGTGTCTGATGTCCTTACGTTAAATAGGTTTAAGTAGTTCTAAGTTCTAGGGGACTGATCATCTCAGATGTTAAGTCCCATAGTGCTCAGAGCCATTTGAACCAGTTTTTGAATTACTCGTCGACTAACCAGTTCATGAAGGCTTATGCTGTGCTCACCATCGGATACCTTCAGTCCCTCTTCTTGTTGCCATCAGCGGCCAGTATTGTGATTGCGTTGTAGATAATATGTGGGGGGTCGAATGCAGTAACCATCATTGGCCTTTTATGACCTCGCACTGTTCGCCCCTGCTAGCTCAATGGTCAGCGTGACAGATTGTTAATCCTCTGGACCCGGTTCGATTCCCAGATGGGTCGGGGAATTTTCTCCGCCAAAGGAATGCGTGTTGTGCTGTCATCATCATGCTACCATCTTCATCTACTGCAGGCCGCCGAAGTGGCGTCATTTTGGAAGACCGGCACCCGGCGAACGTTCTGCTCGACGGGGGCCCCTAACCATACGATAGGTTCCTTGTTAGACTAATTTGTCCTCTGATATTTTAGTTGTACGCTGATAAGCCAAAACATTGTGACCACTGCCCGCCGCGACGCTGGATGCTGTCTGGTGGTGTTGCGGGCACATGACGCCGTAACAAAAGTATTAATCGGAGCAGACACGGACGACGGATCAACCTAGCGAAGATATGGGCTGCAAATGGGGAAATCTGTTGAGATAAGCGATTTTGACAAAGGTCAGATTATTATTACGCAGAGGCTGTGAACGAGTAACTCGGAAATGGCGAAGCTGGGTGAATGTTCACGTGCTACTGTTGTGGGCCTCTACGGAAAGTGGTAGAAGGACAGTGAAACTACCACAAGGCTCTAAATGGTCGGACATCCACGACTCTTTACAGACCACGGCGTTCGAAGACCTGTCTTTCCTGTAAAGTAGGATGGATGATGATCTGAGGCATCTCTGCTAAAAGAGACAGCAGACAACTTCTACGTGTCCACATGTTGACCCAATCTCATTATCAGTTACAATCGCAGTGAGCACCAGGCCATCGGGATTCGATCGTTGATCAATGGAAACGTGTCAGCTCTTCAGGTGAATTACATTTTTGCTAACCAGTTCAATGGCTGTCTCCACAAACACCGTCATTGAGGTGGACGATGGCTCGAAACGTGCAGCTAGCCATGGATGCAGGCTGGTGGGAGCAATATTATGCTGTGGGAGACGTGCTCCTTCTTTTGCATAGGACCTGCGGTAGTAATCGAAGACACGCTTACAGCTGCGAACAACCTGCAAATGCTAATGGTTGATGTCATGACGGCGATGTCATCTTCCAGCGGTATAAATGTCATCATTTCGGAGCCAGAACCGTGCTACAATGGTTTGAGAAGCATTATGGTGAACTCACGTTGATGTGTCGCCTGACAGTACCTTTTTTCTTTTTTTGGGACATCAGCCTTTTGACTGGTTTGATGCGGCCCTCCACAAATTCCTCTCCTGTGTCAGTTCTTCATCTCATAGAAGTACTTGCAACCTTCGTCCTCAATTATTTGATGAATGTATTCCAAACTCTTTCTCCACAGTTTTTGCCCTCTACAGCTCCTTCTAGTACCATGGAAGTCATTCCCTCATGTCTTAACAGACGTCGTATCAGCCTATCCCTTCTCCTTATCAGTGGTTTCCACATATTCCTTCTCTCTCTGATTCTGCGAAGAACCTCCTCATGTCTTACCTTATCAGTCCACCTAACTGTCAACATTTGTTTGGTGATTCACATCTCAAATGCTTCGATTCTCTTCTGTTTCGGTATTCCCACATCCCTTTTTGCATCACCATACAATGCTGTACTCCAGACGTACATTCTCGGAAATTTCTTCTTCAGATTAAGACCTATGTTCGAGACTAGTAGACTTCTCTTGGCCAGAAAATCCGTTTTTACCATTGCCAGTCTGCTTTTCATGTTCTCCTTACTCCGTCCATCATTGGTTATTTAGATGTCTAGGTAGCAGAATTCCTTAACTTCATCTACTTCCTGACCACCAACCCCGATGCTAAGATTCCCGCTGTTCTCATTACTTTCGTCTGTCTTCGATTTACTCAAAATCTATATTCTGTACTCATTAGATTGTTCATTCCATTCAGCATATCATGTAATTCTTCTTCTCTTTCACTTAGGATAGAAATGTCATCAGCGAATCGTATCACTGATATCCTTTCAACATGACATTTAAATACACTCCTGTATCTTTTATTTCCATCATAGCTCCTTCGATGAATAGATGAACAGGACGGGGGAAAGACTACATCCCTGTCTTACATCCTTTTTAATCCGAGCACTTCGTTCTTGGTTGTACACTGTTATTATTCCCTCTTGGCTCATGTAAGTTTTGTATATTACCCGTCTCTCCCTATGGCTTACCCCTATTTTTCTTAGAATTTCGAACATCTTTCACCATTTTACGTTGTCAAACGCTTTCTCCAGGTCGAAAAATCCTATGAAAGTGTCTTGATTTTTCTTTAGTCTTGCTTCCATTATCAACTGCAACGTCAGAGTTGCCTCTCTCGTGCCTTTAACTCCTCTAAAGACAAACTCATCGTCAGCTAACGCATTCTCAAGTTTCTTTCCCATTCTTCTGTATATTATTCTGGTCAGCTACTTGGATACATGAGGTATTAAGCTCATTGAGCGATAATTCTCGCACTTGTCAGCTCTCGCATTCTTCGGAATTGTGTGGATGATGTTTTTCCGAAAGTCAGAGGGTATGTCGCCAGATTCATACATTCTACACACCAACGTGAATAGCCTTTTTGTTGCCACTTCTCCTAATGATTTTAGAAATTCTGATGGAATGTTATCTATTCCTTCTGCTTTTTTTGATCTTAAGTCCTACAAAGCTCTTTTAAATTCTGATTCTAATACTGGATCCCCTATCTCTTCTAAATCGATTCCTATTTCTTCTTCTATCACATCAGACACATCTTGCCCCTCGTAGACGCTTTCATTGTATTCTCTCCACCTAACCGTTCTCTCCTCTGCATTTAACACTGGAATTCCCGTTGCACTCTTAATGTTACTACCCTTACTTTTAAAGTCACCAAAGATTTTTTTGGACTTTCCTATATGCTGAGTCTGTCCTTCCGACAATCATATCGTTTTCGATATCTTCACGTTTTTCATGCAGTCATTTCGTCTTAGCTTCCCTGCACTTCCTATTTATTTCATTCCTCAGCGACTTGTATTTTTGTATTCCTGAGTTTCCAGGAACATTTTTATATTTTCTCCTTTCATCGATCGACTGAAGTATTTCTTCTGTTACCCATGATTTCTTCGCAGTAACCTTCCTTGTATCTAAGTAAAACCTATTGAACCCATATGGGTCGCTATCGGGCTCAAATCACCTGCGCGTTACTTAAGTTAATTACGTGATCTATGCGTAGACATCTAATGACACACTTTCATAAACCTACCAACAAGCTGTCGGACCCCTTATACACAGAATCAGTGATGTATTTCGTTCCAGAGACGGACAAACAACTATTAAATAGGAGGTCATAACCTTTTGGCTCATGAGTGTATTTATTACACCTTCTATCCGCAAGACGAGTTAAGCTACCGATAAGCTGAAATCCCTCTTTACATCCATGTTAAGCGGAACACATTTATAAAACAAGAATACTCAGTACCAGTTAAGTATTGGAATTATTAATATAATCCTGCAGTGGAGCGGAAATGTGAAGAACGGCGGCTTTGTCGTATTTGAACGGACGTGGGAGATTTAGTGCTGTAGGCTTCTCCTACGTGTCCGCCGTAAATCAGTGTGCGCCGAGGCGCAGATCGCAAAATGCCGATAAGAACACCTGGCGCTGCCTGCCATTTCGACTGCCAAAACCTGGATAACGCTGAGTCTTTCTGCTAACGTCAGATCCGGGAGGAGTTCTTGAGTACACCTGGGGCGTACCTTAAAGCAAAGAAACTGCCTCTGTTTAGCCTCGTCAGTAGAGAAATCTGATTAAAACTTGAGGCCGCAAACAGATGCTTCACACCGCCAAGTGTGACTGCTGAAGCAGACATTTCGCTACAGTATGCGCAGTACAAAACAGCAGAGCGTAGCTTGCGTTGGAGCCGACGACGAAGTATTTTCGTTGATTCCGCCTATCTACCGGCAATCTACACTTGATGCGACTGCGCATTGATCAAAAATACGTTCCTAAAACACGTTATCATATCACTTTAAACTAGTGAGGAAATACTACGTACAGTGAGATATGAAAAGACTCATCGCGTACCATATATGCTGGGTATTAAAAAAGTATCCTAAATTTGGAAGTAATATGGAGAAAAACAAGGAAAAAAATGAACAATAAACGTTGGCTCTAAAATACATACCTTAAGAGCTATAAGAACTTGTTCATCTTCGCTACTGCGAAACTCATCTCTGCAACTAGACAAGTCCCCAAAGCTTTCAGAGTGTGCATTTTAGAGCTCATATTTAGCTTTTAAGACACACTGCAAGTATTTAAAACAAAAATTTACCCACTACATGTACGACTCGCACACTTAGGGTTCCATACAAACTTAATAAAGTATATAGAGATATCATCCTTCCCGCCATTCGAGAATCTCGATGATTTTTGTCTATTATCTACACTGAGACGCAAGATATCGATCCAGGGATTCCAAGACTTTGAAGAATGTTTTAATTTCAGCTGGCCGAAGTGACCGTGCGGTTCTAGGCGCTGCAGTCTGGACCCGCGAGACCGCTACTGTCGCAGGTTCGAATCCTGCCTCGGGCATGGATGTGTGTGATGTCCTTAGGTTAGCTAAGTTTAACTAGTTCTAAGTTCTAGGGTACTAATGACCACAGAAGTTGAGTCCCATAGTACTCAGAGCCATTTTTTTTTAAAATTTCAGGTTTTGGAGTCGAATAACAAATGACAAAACAAATATTTTTCGTGACGGTTTTTTATTTTATTTTTATTTATTTGCTTATTCACTTATTTTTAATCTCTCTCCCGACTTGCTTGATGCGGCGCACCCTGAGTTGCTCTCCTGTGCCAACTTCTTCACCTTAGAGTAGCACTTACAACCTACGTCCTCAATTATTTGCTAGGTGTACTATAATCTCTGTCTTCCTCTACAATTTTTACCCTCCGCAGCTCCCTCTAATACAATGCAAGCTGTTTCGCGATGTATTAAAAGACGTCCTACCAACTTGTCCATTCTTCCTGTCATTATTTCCCGTATATTCCATTGCTTAAAATTTCTTATACCTTCTCAAATTCTCCCTATTCTTTTGGATTTCATCACTGGAATACTGAGTAGACACAGATAAGCCAGAACGTTATGACTACCTGCGTAATAGCCGGTATGTTCGCCTTTGGCAGAGATAACAGCGGAGACATGTTGTGGCCTGGAAGCAATGAGACCTTGGTAGGTCGCTTGAGAATGTTGGCACCACATCTGCACCAACAAGTCGCCTACTTCCCCTAAATTCCAGGGAGGGCTGCGACGAGTTCTGACGACACGTTCAGCCACATTCCTGATGTGTTCGACCGGTTTCAGATCTTGCGAGCTGGGAGCCCAGCACATCAACTCGACACCGTGTTCCTCAAACCATCCCGTCACACTCCTGGCCTTGTGATATGGTGCTTTATCTTGTTGAAAAATGCCACTGCCGTCGGAGATACGATCGTCATGAAGGGGTGCACGTGGTGTGCAACCAATGTACGAAATTCCTTGCTAATCAAAGTGCCTTTCATAAGCTCCACTGGACCCATGGATGGCAATGTGGTGAATCTTCCTCAGAGCAAAATGGAGCGGCCGCTAGCTTGAGTCCGTCCCGCAGCACAGACGTCAATGTATGTACCATAATTTATCGCATACTATTATACACAGTCATATCGCCAACTATTTTACATTTCATATCAACACCTTTACCACGTACAAAGACACAGACATTATCATCATGACCAAGTTTACAAGACCTACGAGTTCTCACACACAAGGGTTTATCAATAAAAAAATTGTCGATGTTTCTCTAACACCACGGAGACAAAGTGATCATAAAAGTTCTATAACAGAAAAAGTAAAATCAAAACCACCTCCTCGAAACACAGTATGCCTCGTCGTGTCTTCCGACGGAGGCCTACGATTTATAAGTCTGTTTTGGATGTTGAGGCTGAATATAATATCAACATTAGTTCGTCTGTTTTAATTGATGTTCTTACAGGTCAAACTGCGTTTCAAGGAGGTGGTTTTGATTTGACTTTTTCTGTTACTGACAATCCTATTGGTCAGTGTTGGTTGACTGTTCATCTAATACGTATTGATACTACAATGAAAAGACTTGCTACATCATTGGAGCAGATACCTCCTCGTGGTGTTCTTGCTTATAGAACTTCACTTTGTCTCAAGTTCGTGGTGTTGGAAAAACATCGACAAATTTTTTTATTGGTAAGCCCCTAGAAGACGACAGATTCGCACGCTCCTGTCGGCACGTTGAAGAAGGCACCATATGATGATTCTCAGACAATGCGACGCTATACCATTGCACCAACGTGCAGTTCAGATGGCCACGTGGCCATTTCAGTCGCAGTTGTCGATGTCATGGTGGTAACATTGCCTCATACGTGTGACGTCGGCTGCAGAGGCCCATTGTTAGGAGTCTTCGGTGCACTATGTTTTCAGACACACTAGTACTCTGCCGAACATTAAAGTCTCATTTTAGTACCAACACAGTTCGCCCCTGTCCTGTTTCAGTCTGCCCAGGCTACGACGTAAGGCATCTGTAATGAAGGCTGGTCGCCCAATCCCACGTCGTTTGAACGTGGTTTTAGTTGGTTTCGCCACTAAGGCACTCCATACAGTTCTCCTCGAACTCCCGACAAGTCTTGCACTTAGAAATGCTCGTGCCGAGCGTCCGAGCCATCTCAACCTCCCCTCGGTCAAACTCGCCTTCTGCATAAAATACTCGGACAGTACGCTCGCTGATACTACATACACGAGAATGTGTCTGACTAGCAGTTATTCCTCGCAGGTGACGCTGCTGTCGCCTGGACGGGTTTATATCGATGGTAAGTCGGTGGTCATAATGTTCTGGCTGATCAGAGTAGGTTCAATGAGGCAAGCCAGATACCTCCTGGGGTATCAGTATCCACACAAATCTCGATTTGGTCTGCATTATATTGTTTTTCTGCTTCAATAAGCATTCGCTGCTAACGTGGTTTTAAGTTTGAGTGGAGAATATTTACCGTAATCTAGTTCTCGAAACACCAGTTAGTGAAATTTCATTTTTAGGTGGGAGGTTATCCTCATCTGTTGCATCTATTAGTCAGGCCTATTAGATGAGTGGCCTGCCAATCGAGTGCTTTTGTTATTCGTACATCAGAAATATTTTCGTGATTTATCATATCCACTGCAACTATGCTGAAAATTAGAGTCCTATCACCCAACAGTTAAGCTATAATATATTCTCGTCTTCACTTCTTAACGCAACGGAATGGATTACGCATATGACTAATAGCTTGTACACATTTCCTTTCTGTGGCATATATTTTAATCAAAGCTTGAGCATCCTAGCAAAAAATGGAACTCATGATATAATGCCCCAGCAAAATGGCTAACCACAACTCAATATTCAAGCCCACCAACTGTTTCATACGTCTCCCCTTTTATTATAATAAATTCTTTCACGCTAATGATGCAAAATTTCTAGCATTATACTTAAACACAATAGTTAAACAAGGGATTCTCCACCCAATGGGCATGACATTAGATGAACATTTTACTATTCTATGGCCTCGTAATGTTTCTGTCTATTGCTACTGTGCACTTTCTGGATTGGTAAGGAATATTTCGCTACTTCATCCTCTCCCACACTCTCATAAGCTCATTCATTAGCAACATAACGAATTTACGGACAATCGGGCTGTACTAAGGAAATAAAATGCTTGACCCTCCGTATTTTAAACAAATTCGCTACTGTCTCATTTAAATCACACAGATTAAATTTACAAAATAAATCACATTGGCAGTATAAAACACATCAAAAAAACAAAATTTTTAGTTATCTACTTGTTCTGCTCTCTCACATCAATCAATAGTCACACAATAGATCACACGTCACTGACTCACGTAATAAATTTCCCTACGACAAACTATGGATGATTTATGCACATCTCCCTGTGCAATGAAACCCACATGGTGTTGTCGGGTAGGTGGCTGACTCACCTTCATTCACTCTGAGTATCAGAGTATCAGGCTAGCGTCATACGAATGTATCTTATAATGGAAATTTTGTTATCTTAATTATCTCACACACGGATCCTCAACTGAAAGACTGGACAAGCACTGCTATTTTTTTATTGTCTCATACTCAGGCTCAGTCTCACACTGTACTTACCACGTGGAAGTGCTTGTCTCTAATTCAAGTTCTGAACACGCAGTTCTTAAATATTTTCAACTTAGATTTACACACGCAAGTATTTCACTTTAATATTACCACACGCAAGCAATTTTATCTTATAATTGCAACACGTGGTATTTCGGAACAATTCATATGAGCCACCCACCAAAAGTTTCTGAAAAGAGAAATCATTATTTTTATCTACTCTTAAATATTCCACATTCCTACCATTTTCATTTAAATCTGTTTTTCTGGGGCACACATAGAGCACGTTTTCACACCTCAGGAACCAGCGACAGGGTGCTGAAACATGGCCGTTCATCCGGTCATCCCGCGCTTCTGCAGAACTGGGGGAGGACCTTGGCACCGTGTTGGTCAGCCACATTAAAGGCCCTCTAGTGCTCTGGTATACTTCCTCTCTTTGGTTCGGCCAAAGGTGACCAGGGAATCGTCTCAAAGATGGTTATAGAATCTACCTACACTATCTGTGGTCAGCAGACGACGAGCCATTCATTCAATTCACAAACATAACCAAATTGGATATAGGCATCTATTTTAAAGAAGTGCTCATCTGAATAATTAAATATA
The DNA here is from genome assembly GCF_023897955.1 of Schistocerca gregaria. NCBI lineage: Eukaryota > Metazoa > Arthropoda > Insecta > Orthoptera > Acrididae > Schistocerca > Schistocerca gregaria. The sequence continues at coordinate 136,624,929 of NC_064925.1, read as the reverse complement.
TAAATTGTCCTTCTTTCCTACATTGGTATCCGTCTTTGCTATATTAGATACGTAAGGTATAGAATTTGGGGAGACTTAACACTAGCTCTAGTACTTCCTGTCTATAAAAAACCAGACAGAATGCTGTGAGAGAATAAAGTAGGAATATGGTAATTAAAATAGGATAAAATTATACCCAGTGTGTGTAACATTCTTTATTCGACCGCAACTCAAAGAAAATCGGCCGGTGTTTCAAAAGGTCCATGTTCTGACAAGAACGATGAAGTATGCTGTTGTAGATATTTTCTATGTCGAGCAGTTATGTACCCTTTCATACCTTATGTACCATAACATTTCTTTCGTCTTAAATAACAAATTCAAATCATCTGTACACTGGTTTATCATCAACTGATAAACAAGGAAAAAACACAACACTAACCATCTAAATTCACCGCACCTGTGAGATAGCGATGAGTTGCTCACTCGAACCTGTATAATGAGGAACGTACATAAAAAAGGGGACCTACACCAGTTTAGCATTGGGGTCCGTCACATCTGTGCGATATCTATGAGGTGCCTAGTCAGACTCGTTTGAAAAGGAACGACTGTGTAATTAAAGTTGTGAGGAGCGAAGGCAGTGATTTCAGTATGAAGTGCTCTGGAGAAATCATGAGAACTACATTCCTCCATGACTGACACCGCATTCAAAACTCTCGTTCAACAGATATTAGAGTAATAATCGAAATTTGAAGGCCGTTATGAACTGAGTTAAAGGAACTTCTAAGATACGCGCGGGAAGTCCCAGTTTCGTTTAGTTACCGCGAAATATTCTTTAAAGGTATCTCTTATCTTACCTTACCTTACCTTACCTTACCTGGAACACGTGAGACAATACTGACCTTACAACGTATCTTAGAAGAAAGATTAAGGAAAGGCAAACCTACGTTTCTAGCATTTGTAGACTTAGAGAAAGCCTTTGACAATGTTGATTGGAATACTCTCTTTCAAATTCTAAAGGTGGCAGGGGTAAAATACAGGGAGCGAAAGGCTATTAGCAATTTGTACAGAAACCAGATGGCAGTTATAAGAGTCGAGGTACATGAAAGGGATGCAGTGGTTGGGAAGGGAGTGAGACAGGGTTGTAGCCTATCACCGATGTTATTCAATCTGTATACTGAGCAAGCAGTAAAGGAAACAAAAGAAACATTCGGAGTAGGTATTAAAATCCATGGAGAAGAAATAAAAACTTTGAGGTTCGCCGATGACATTGTAATTCTGTCAGAGACAGCAAAGGACTTGGAAGAGCAGTTGTATGGAATGGACAGTGTCTTGAGAGGAGTATATGAGATGAACATCAACAAAAGCAAAACGAGGATAATAGAATGTAGTCGAATTAAGTCGGGTGATGTTGAGGGAATTAGATTAGGAAATGAGACACTTAAAGTAGTAAAGGAGTTTTCCTATCAGGGGAGCAAAATAACTGATGATGGTCGAAGTAGAGAGGATATAAAATGTAGACTGGCAATGGCGTTTCTGAAGAAGAGAAATTTGTTAACATCGAGTATAGATTTAAGTGTCAGGAAGTCTTTTCTGAAAGTATTTGTATGGAGTGTAGCCATGTATGGAAGTGAAACATGGACGATAAATAGTTTCGACAAGAAGAGAATAGAAGCTTTCGAAATGTGGTGCTACAGAAGAATGCTGAAGATTAGATGGGTAGATCGCATAACTAATGAGGAAGTATTGAATAGGATTATGGAGAAGTTTGTGGCACAACTTGACCAGAAGAAGGGATCGGTTGGTAGGACATGTTCTGAGGCATCAAGGGATCACCAATTTAGTATTGGAGGGCAGCGTGGAGGGTAAAAATCGTAGAGGGAGACCAAGATATGAATACACTAAGCAGATTCAGAAGGATGTAGGTTGCACCAGGCACTGGCAGATGAAGAAGCTTGCACAGGATAGAGTAGCATGGAGAGCTGCATCAAACCAGTCTCAGGACTGAAGACCACAACAACAACAACATCTCTTACCTCTAGTAGATAGCGCTGGTTATCAAATAAAGGCTTCGTCCTAAAATCCAAAAAGGATATGTTTTAGTGATAGTAAAGAATCTTACAGCCGCCTCCGGGTCTCATCTCGAATAATGAATGTGGCGTTGAATCCTTACTGAAGTCCTTCCAGCACTGCGTCCGAGAATGGAACAGCAAGAAGGTAAAATGATACTTTTTCACTGTAAATTCTCTGCAACACACCATACGGCGGCGTGCAAAGTACAAATGCTGATTTCTTCATAGTAGTGCCATCAAATTAGTGGTTGGGTTCTTGGTGATATAGTCGCGTTCGCTTAAGGTTATGAATGTCGCCACTTTCCGTCCTTTAAAAAGGGGATAATTTCCGTAGGAGCCAGTTCATGCAGATGTTTTCTCTTTTGTTCAACATCACCTTCACTAACTCGTTCTACTGACTGTCAATGCTGTTCCCCTCTTTCCTACCATCTGCACACACATTCTTACGGGGTTTCACACATGATTCTAGCCAACATGTATGGGAGTGTCAGCGAGGTGAATGGAAAATCAGGGTCCTTCAACAAAGGAAATAGCTTACAGTACGTTAGTTGGTCCCGTCTTAGAGTATTGTTCGTCTGAATGGGACCCTTACCAGTTGGGTCTGATTCAAGAGATTGAGAAGGTCCAAAGAAGAGCGGCAAGATTTGTGACTGGTACATTTAGCCATCGCGAGAGCGTTACAAATCTCAGAAAGTTTGAAGTGGGACACACTTGTATATAGAAGGCGCGCTAAACGGAAGGGCTGCTCACTAATTTCCGAAATCCGATCTTCACTGAGGATGTAGACCATATATTATTACAACCAACTTTCAGATCGCGCAATGACGCCATTCAAAGATAAGGGAAATTAGAGCTCGTACTGAGGCGTTCAGACAGTCGTTTTCCGCTCGCGCTATCCGCGAGTGGAACACAGGGGTGTGGGGGGCTGGGAGGGGGGATGGGGGGGGGGGGGACATGACTTTAGCGCGAATAGTGCTCTCCGCCACACACCACATGGTGGCTAGTGGAGTATATATGTAGATGTAGAATGTGTCTTATGCAGTTATGCTTGCTTTGAATACGGTAGTGTACATTGTCCTATTTACTAAACTGCGTTGTGATGATAAATGCATAGGACATGAGGATGGTAGCTGATGTTTCAGACGGCCAGTGTTACCTAGTAACTCTTTGACAAGTCCTCCCTATGTACGCAGCCAAAGGAAACGTGGTTTGGGTACTCATTTTCACCACAGTTGGGCGGAGGAGACGGTATGTTGTTGGTGCAGTGGAGGTATTGTCTGGATGGACCGTGCTTGAACTCATGTGTTTGACGACTTAGAAATTCCGATCCACACCTGATTCCACGGTACCATCGTCATGTTGGTGTCATCATGCCTCAGTGAATTTCTTTCGCCTTTAAATTTTGTTTGCATCTGATTATAACATTAGGAGAATGTAAACTGTAAACAATGACTATTCTAGCGTATGTTTAAATCTCATTGACAGCATTCTGTGCTTTTTAGGTTAACCTAAAATGCGTTTTGTGGTCAGCTGAGCTTTACTAAGTGCTAAAGGTGAATCTCATTTTAGAAATTAATTGAAAGGAGATTTCTTTAGAATGTTAGCATTGCCGTTGATATATGTTTTTGTTCTTGGTTCTTTCTGACTATTTATATGTATGGTTGGTACTTTTCCCCAGTTTCGGATTTGTTACTATTTTCTATATTTCTTTCCTTTGCGGGTCTAGGAAACCCTTCAGTTTTGTTTCGTTATTTATTATCACATGCGATATGTAATTGCAAATGAACCACGCTAACTTTGGCAAACGTAGAGGCCCGAATTTGTAAGTAGTGTCCTGTTCGATGTGCCTTGTGGCTGCTGAAGTAGTATATTTGCATAATACAGCATTATCCATTTCCAAACGTCCGTCATTGGAACATCCAACCTTTCTGTGTATGGTGGTATTGGCAGTATGGAGTCTGTTCTGGGTGGATACTGTACCGTCGCTCTGCGATGGATAAGTCATTGGTATAGATATATAGGTCAGAGCGTACGTCCGAAGCTACGCTCTCCTCAGCGATATTTCTCTATGTAGTCTTTCCGAGCATGTCCAGTATTTGCAAGTGAATGTGCCATGTCACTCGTTTATCTGATGATAATATTTCGGTAATACACTTTGTGCTATGATTGCTTCTTATTTTCATTTTTTCTACAGGAGGTTGAACGTATTTAATATGGGTGGAAGTATCCCTTAGTATTGGTCCACTTCGTACAGTTTCTCCAGGTGTGCCCCATGCTTCCTCGAAGAGTATTAGTCAACGCACGACTTGCAATTTCACTTTCGCCAGTATCTCTTCTCCTACCCTCCAAAACAGATCTAGTACTACTGGGAGAAAGGACAATGAGGACAAATGAGTTATCCACAGCCTAGAAGATTGTTTCCCGAATCAATTTTTAGTCTGCAGTCGAGCGTGCACTGTGCAATGAAAATTCATTAATCAATTTTTAGTCTACAGTCGAGCGTTTGCTGAACAGTGAAAATTCATTCTGGAGAGAACGCCACCTTTATAAAGGGAGGATTTAATAGTGGCATTTAACAACGGAACTTCACTAGAAAACAACTGCGAGTTATTACCAGAATCAGGTAAGAAACGGGACGCACTTTCCCTACGCCTTACACATCTTAATTGTTAGAAGCATATAGTACTGTGATGTCAGCTCCTTTGTATTAATGGTGGACCATTGCTGGTTTTACGGCTGGCGGTGTCAGACCTTCGCGAAATTAACTTCGGCACTTTGCCAATAGAAACATTAAGCGGAGTGCTATGGCTCGTCACAGATCAGCTGGAGGGAATTACCGGTGACAGATGGGCAGACACTTGGAGAGGGTAGTTGCCGTAATACCGCTCGGGCTGCAGCGAGTTCTGGCAGAGGAGAGCTTGAGGGACGAAGCAGATGTCCGCGACTGGCTGACGTCCACACGTATCTCAACAACTCACTGAAAAATCAAAACAGATACTACCTTGTGCAATTCTTATTGTCTGTTTTCCGTTTCATTCTCGTGTGGAACGAGGAAAAGGCAACCGGGAGCACAAAATCTGCAAAACGATGCAGTCAATTCCTTTAAATACTTAGAATTTTAGTGGGTTTATAGAACAATAAAGTACAGAGGGTTTGAGGCACAGATAACTAAGACACATAGTTTGATAAAAGTGTGGCAGAAAAAATAAAATATAACTTTATGCGTATTCTCATGTTCGTAAGGTGTAGAATTTGGGGAGACTTAGCACAAGCTCTAGTACTTCCTGTCTATAAAAACTCAGACAGAATGCTGTGAGAGAATAAAGTAGGAATATGGTAATTAAAATAGGATAAAATTATATCCAGTGTGTGTAACATTCTTTATTCGACCGCAACTCAAAGAAAATCGGCGGGTGTTTCAAAACGTCCATGTTCTGTTCATGGAGTATTCGAGGCGTGTAGCAATTTTAATGTCCAGTAGTGTACATTTTCTCTGATCATGCAGTAACACTTCAGCATTAGGATGTTGTTTCAGTTTATTACCTGTTTAAATATATTCACAACACTTTTTCAGGCAGTATCCAATTATGCAAAAGGTACCCGCAATAGTAAATCGTTGCCCGACACACAGTTCAGGAGATGCGACGCTATAAACACTGAGATGTGTGAAAAACAATAACATGTTCAACCACAATGATTTTACAAGTTAAACTTCAAGTATTTAACCCATAAACCAACTTATAAAGGTATTACTTATATGTCGTGTGGGGTTACGATTGCAGTTCCCATCAACGTTTTAAATGTTGTACTGTGCAAGACATCAGCATGCAAAGGTTTACCGTAAGATGCTGCTTCATTTGCTGAAACCATATGGTGTATTCAGATAAACTACTATAAGTAAAACGAGATTTGTTGCTCTTTCAGGTCACCTAAGCGTGGATATACGATGTGATCCGCACAACTACAGAGACACACTGCTGAAATACAGTCTGTTGCCGGTCAGTCCATGTGTGGTGCATCTGGTTGTCTAGGCCTTGTATAGTGCCGTGCGTTCTGCAGGTGGCGTATTGGGCGACCCCTGACACCCTCAATTCTAGAGAGGTCAAGCGATTGAGAACCCTTTCAACGAAGCCTGAGAATAGCCGTCGGCACAGCCCGGGCGTAAACTGGACTCGTCGTTTAAGGCAATCTGCCTACGGTCTACTTCAGCCCAGCGTGCCTTTTCGCGAAAGTGTGGGAAACAGAGCTGACCATCACTGGCAGGATTAACACACTACTGGCCATTAAAATTGCTACACCAAGAAGATATGCAGATGATTACCGGGTATTCATTGGACAAATATATTATACTAGAACTGACATGTGATTACATTTTCACGCAATTTGGGTGCATAGATCCTGAGAAATCAGTACCCAGAACAACCACCTCTGGCCGTAATAACGGCCTTGATACGCCAGGGCATCGAGTCAAACAGAGCTTCGATGGCGTGTTCAGGTACATGCAGCTTCAACACGATATCGCAGTTCATCAGGAGTAGTGACTGGGGTGTTGTGACGAGCCAGTTGCTCGGCCACCATTGACCACACGTTCTCAGTTGGTGAGAGACCTGGAGAATGTGTTGGACAGGGCAGCAGTCGAACATTTTCTGTATCCAAAAAGGCCCCTACAGGACCTGCAACATGCGGTCGTCCATTATCCTGCTGAAATGTAGGATTTCACAGGGATCGAATGAAGGTTAGAGCCACGGGTCGTAACACATCTGAAATGTAATGTCCACTGTTCAAAGTGCCGTCAATGTGAACAAGACAGCTTCAGGCAGTGTTGGCTTCGGTCACACAGCTTGAGGCTGTTACCAATGGGCAACACTGTGGGGGTCCGGATGGGGTTTGTCGGGGACGGCCAGCTCGTCCCACGCATCCCACGATCGGACTACGACTGTGGCTGCCCAGGATACTGCCCACATTGAGGCTGATCCCTCACCTGTGGTAGAGTGGGAGGTCGTCTCGAGGTGTGGCAGGGGGTGAAAGATATTCCGGAGGGCTGAACGGAAGGCCTCTCCAGTTTGTCTGACCAACCGGTTTCAGGCTCTGTCTCCGACTGATACTGAAGTTCGGCCTTCAGTCTGCAAGATCCGAGCAGTCGCAGAGGGTGGGCTTACTGGTAGTTGGGAGCTCCAATGTCAGGCACGTAATGGGGCCCCTTAGGGATATGGCAGCAAAAGAGGGGAAGAAAACCAATGTGCACTCCGTGTGCATACCGGGGGGAGTCATTCCAGATGTGGAAAGGGTCTTTCCCGTTGCCATGAAGGGTACAGGGTGCACCCATCTGCAGGTGATCGCTCATGTCGGCACCAATGATGTGTGTCGCTATGGATCGGAGGAAATCCTCTCTGGCTTCCGGCGGCTATCTGATTTGGTGAAGACTGCCAGTCTCGCTAGCGGGAGTTCACCATCTGCAGCATCGTCGACAGGAGTGACTGCGGACCTTTGGTACAGAGCCGAGTGGAGGGTCTGAATCAGATGCTGAGACGGTTCTGCGACCGTGTGGGCTGCGGATTCCTCGACTTGCGCCATAGGGTGGTGGGGTTTCAGGTTGCGCTGGATAGGTCAGGAGTCCACTACACGCAGCAAGCGGCTACACGGGTAGCAGGGGCTGTGTGGGGTGAACTGGGCGGTTTTTTAGGTTAGATGGCCTCGGGCAAGTACAGAAAGGGCAACAGCTTCAAAGGGTGCGGGGCAAAGTCAGGACATTCGGGGACCAAGCAGCAATCGGTATTGTAAACTGTCGAAGCTGCATTGGTAAAGTACCGGAACTTCAAGCGCTGATAGAAAGCACCGAAGCTGAAATCGTTATAGGTACAGAAAGCTGGCTGAAGCCAGAGATAAATTCAGCCGAAATTTTTACAAAGGCACAGACGGTGTTTAGAAAGCATAGATTGCATGCAACCGGTGGTGGCGTGTTTGTCGCTGTTAGTAGTAGATTATCCTGTAGTGAAGTAGAAGTGGATAGTTCCTGCGAAATATTATGGGTGGAGGTTACACTCAACAACTGAGCTAGGTTAATAATTGGCTCCTTTTACTGACCTCCCGACTCAGCAACATTAGTGGCAGAACAGCTGTGAGAAAATTTGGAATACATTTCACATAAATTTTCTCAGCATATTATAGTCTTAGGTGGAGATTTCAATTTACCAGATATAGACTGGGATACTCAGATGTTTAGGACAGGTGGTAGGGACAGAGCGTCGAGTGACATTATACTGAGTGTACTATCCGAAAATTACCTCGAGCAATTAAACAGAGAACCGACTCGTGGAAAAAACATCTTGGGCCTACTCATAACAAACAGACCCGAACTTTTCGACTCTGTAAGTGCAGAACAGGGAATCAGTGATCATAAGGCCGTTGCAGCATCCCTGAATATGGAAGTTAATAGGAATATAGAAAAAGGGAGGAAGGTTTATCTGTTTAGCAAGAGTAATAGAAGGCAGGTTTCAGACAACCTAACAGATCAAAACGAAAATCTCTGTTCCGACACTGACAATGTTGAGTGTTTATGGAAAAAGTATAAGGCACTTGAAAAATGCGTTTTAGACAGGTACGTGCCGAGTAAAACTGTGAGGGACGAAAAAAACCCACCGTGGTTCAACAAACTAGTTAGGAAACTACTGCGGAAGCAAAGAGAGCTTCACTCTAAGTTTAAACGCAGACAAAACCTCTCAGACAAACGGAACCTAAATGATGTGAAAGTTAGCGTAAGGAGGGCTATGCGTGAAGCGTTCAGTGAATTCGAAAGTAAAATTCTATGTACCGACTTGACAGAAAATTCTAGGAAGTTCTGGTCTTATGTTAAATCAGTAAGTGGCTCGAAACAGCATATCCAGACACTCCGGGATGATGATGGCTTTGAAACAGAGGATGACACGCGTAAAGTTGAAATACTAAACACCTTTTTCCAAAGCTGTTTCACAGAGGAAGACCGCACTGCAGTTCCTTCTCTAAATCCTCGCACAAATGAAAAATTGGCTGACATCGAAATGAGTGTCCAAGGAATAGAAAAGCAACTGAACTCACTCAACACAGGAAAGTCCACTGGACCTGACGGGATACCAATTCGATTCTATACAGAGTACTCGAAAGAACTTGGCCCCCTTCAACAGCAGTATGCCGCAGGTCTCTATAGGAACGGAAGGTTCCAAATGATTGGAAAAGAGCACAGGTAGTCCCAGTCTTCAAAAAGGGTCGTCGAGCAGATGCGCAAAACTATAGACCTATATCTCTGACGTCGATCTGTTGTAGAATTTTAGAACATTGTTTTGCTCGAGTATCATGTCGTTTTTGGAAACCCAGAATCTAATCTGTAGGAATCAACATGGAATCCGGAAACAGCGATCATGTGAGACCCAACTCGCTTTATATGTTCATGAGACCCAGAAATTATTAGATACAGGCTCCCAGGTAGATGCTATTTTCCTAGACTTCCGGAAGGCGTTCGATACAGTTCCGCACTGTCGCCTGATAAACAAAGTAAGAGCCTACGGAATATCAGACCAGCTGTGTGACTGGATTGAAGAGTTTTTAGCAAACAGAACACAGCATGTTGTCATCAATGGAGAGACATCTACAGACGTTAAAGTAACCTCTGGCGTGCCACAGGGGAGTGTTATGGGACCATTGCTTTTCACAATATATATAAATGACGTAGTAGATAGTGTCGGAAGTTCCATGCGGCTTTTCGCGGATGATGCTGTAGTATACAGAGAAGTTGCAGCATTAGAAAATTGTAGCGAAATGCAGGAAGATCTGCAGCGGGTAGGCACTTGGTGTAGGGAGTGGCAACTGACCCTTAACATAGACAAATGTAATGTGTTTCGTATACATAGAAAGAAGGATCCTTTATTGTATGATTATCTGAAAGCGGAACAAACACTGGTAGCAGTTACTTCTGTAAAATATCTGGGAGTATGCGTGCGGAACGATTTGAAATGGAATGATCACATAAAATTAATTGTTGGTAAGGCGGGTACCAGGTTGAGATTCATGGGAGAGTCCTCAGAAAATGTAGTCCATCAACAAAGGAGGTGGCTTACAAAACACTCGTTCGACCTATACTTGAGTATTGCTCATCAGTGTGGGATCCGTACCAGATCGGGTTGACGGAGGAGATAGAGAAGATCCAAAGAAGAGCGGCGCGTTTCGCCACAGGGTTATTTGGTAACCGTGATAGCGTTACGGAGATGTTTAGCAAACTCAAGTGGCAGACTCTGCAAGAGAGGCGCTCTGCATCGCGGTGTAGCTTGCTCGCCAGGTTTCGAGAGGGTGCGTTTCTGGATGAGGTATCGAATATACTGCTTCCCCCTACTTATACCTCACGAGGAGATCACGAATGTAAAATTAGAGAGATTCGAGCGCGCACGGAGGCTTTCAGACAGTCGTTCTTCCCGCGAACCCTACGCGACTGGAACAGAAAAGGGAGGTAATGACAGTGGCACGTAAAGTACCCTCCGCCACACACCGTTGGGTGGCTTGTGGAGTATGAATGTAGATGTAGATGTAGAGGAGACCGAGACGTGTAACCAGTGGCACCCCATACCATCAAGCCGGGTGATACGCCAGTATGGCAATGACGAATACACGCTTCCAATGTGTGTTCACAGCGATGTCGCCATACACGGATGCGACCATCATGATGTTGTAAACAGAACCTGGATTAATCCGAAAAAATGACGTTTTGCCATTCGTGCACCCACATTCGTCGTTGAGTACGCCATCGCAGGCGATCCTGTCTGTGATGCAGCGTCAGGGGTAACCGTAGCCATGGTCTCCGAGCTGATAGTCCATGCTGCTGCAAACATCGTCGAACTGTTCGTGCAGATGGTTGTTGTGTTGCAAACGTCCCCATCTGTTGACTCAGGGATAGAGACGCGGCTACACGATTCGTTACAGCCATGCGGATAAGATGCCTCTCATCTCGATATCTAGTGGTACGAGGCCGTTGCGGTCCAGCACGGCGTTCCGTATTACCTGCCTGAAACCACCGATTCCATATTCTGCTAACAGTCATTGGATCTCGACCAACGGGAGTAGCAATGTCGCGATACGATAAAACGAAATCGCGATAGGCTGCAATCCGACCTTTATCAAAGTGGAAACGTGATGGTACGTATTTCTCCTCTTTACACGAGGCATCACAACAACGTTTCACCAGGCAACTCCGGTCAACTGCTCTTTGTGTATGAGAAACCGGTTGGAAACTTTCCTCATGTCAACTCATTGTAGGTGTCGCCACCGGCGCCAAACTCGTGTGAATGCTCTGAAAAGCTAATCATTTGCATATCACAGCCTCTTCTTCCTGTCGGTTAAATCTCGCGTCTGTAGCACGTCATCTCCGTGGTGTACCAATTTTAATGGCCAGTAGTGTAACTAGCGGCCAAAGGTCGGACAATATAGCACGAATATATTCTCTCATCCGACATGCTAAAGTGGTGACAGACGTTAGACCATATGTCTGTGTCATAACGAGCCCTTTCCCAAATTCAGAATTGAGTCAAGTTTTCTGCATGACGCGTGATGCAATATCTCAAGCGGAAACAGAGCTCCATTACATGCATCAGCCTACATAGTTTATTAACTAACTTCGCTCCAAACCTATTTCTTTTTCTCGTTGCTCTCTTTGCTTATGGTGTGTCAAAAGAATATCAAGAAAGCACTTTTAAGTCATCAAAATATAAGATTTAGTGGAACAGAAGACTGTCTCCCTAAACAGCAACACAAGACTGTTTCAACTTAACTGCCACCCAAAGTGACCACTCTCGTTGCAAGACAGCGTATTTTATATATCTGCATCGAAAATCGATGTATCTTGTAATTTTAGCCAAACGGTAACAGCTTTCTTGACAGTATCGGCGTCGTGGAATCTCTTGCTAGTTAGCTCTCAGTAGCAACAACTTTATGTCAGCCAAGTATACTCGATTCCGTTGACAAAATACGAATTCGTGACTGAGAGGTGATTTCTTTTTAATTCAGGAAGATGGACTGGCCAATATGACCACTAAAAAAAAAATACGGGTCAGTTTCCAACAGTAGATTCCATTACGGCAGACGACACCGCTTTTCAACAAAATACGAGAGTGAAACCTGACATCGCACTGGAAACTAAACGTGATCTCTAAACATTAACTTGAATGTTTAACTATATGCTGAAACAACTTTTTAGCTGCTTTCTGGCCAATTTTCGGTCATGTCGTGGTGAAAACGCAATCTCATTCAAGGAAATACCGTGATACAACTATTAAACTTTCGCAAACGCAACATAACATCTGTTCACGTGTTTCAGATGGAAATAGGTTAGTGAGTATTAGCAAGGTGATCTGCAAAGCTAACACACTGAAGGAAAAAAACGCAGCACCGAGAACGAGTTGTGCGACATAAACGAAAGTTGGAGGGAGTGTTTCTACATCTGAAAAATGGTGTCTCTTCAAATCTTCAGATCATTCTAGCTGCATTAGAGTGGTGTTAGCAGCGTTACTATGAGCATGCAAAACACGTATGCTTTAAATGCACGATGTAACGGTCATGAGCGTAAGTTACATTTGAGACTGGATGTGATTTCATGTTAGTCAAGAATGCCTTTAACACGACAAAACGGTATTACCAGCACCTCACTGAGTTTGAACGAGGTCGTGTAAAAGGGCTACACGAACCTGGATGTTCCTTCTGGCATACTGCAGAAACGCTTGGCAGAAATGTACCCACTGTGCCTGATTACTGAAAGCGGAGCCCACGAGAATGCACGTTTGCATACTTGTATTTAACGTTGTGACGGTTACACCGGTTATTAACGTACCAGCATTTCACATTGCAGTGTCTTATCTGCGTTTTCACTGATGTCTGATCGTGCAGTGTTAATCATTTAAATGCATTATCTAGACAAATGTATTCTCGAAATTTCATTACTCTACGACAATTATTTATATTTTCCCGTCATGCAAATATGTGGCGTAAAGTGATTCTCATTGGCAAACAGTCGTGCAATGCATAGGTGCATGCCATTTGTGACATCTGAACTTCCATTGAAATCTGATATTATTAATTTCTGAGTTCTAGTGATTTTCGAAGAACTTATTAAGAGAAGTTCAAATGGCTCTGAGCACCATGTTACTTAACTTCTGAGGTCATCAGTCCCCTAGAACTTAGAACTACTTAAACCTAACTAACCTAAGGACATCACACACATCCATGCCCGAGGCAGGATTCGAATCTGCGACCGTAGCAGTCGCACGGTTCCGGACTGCGCGCCTAGAACCGCTAGACCACCGCGGCCGGCCAACTAACCTAAGGACATCACACACATCCATGCCCGAGGCAGGATTCGAACCTGCGACCGTAGCGGTCACGCGGTTCCGAACTCAAGCGCTTAGAACCGAAAGGCCACAACGGCCGGCTATTAAGAGAAGTGATCTGAAGAATGAGTTTCCAGTAGAACTTTGTTCGTCAGAAAACTGCGACACAAATACAGTATTCCACAGTATTCCCCGGTAAGCTGAAAGATTACGTAATACGTGGTAGTAATATATGACTCTATGAAGCGAGGGCACTGTTTGTTTATAGAGATCCGTTAAATGGGACAAAGAGTCAGGATATGACCAGTGCTGGCCTTGAACACACTAAGGCACGTGGTTCCAAGAACGAACACAGACAGTTTCAACTTATTAAACTGACGAATGCGGAAAATATTTCAAATTTAATCTAATGTTCACTATTTAAGATGCATACTAGCCAGCCAGCTTTTCACAGGCGACTGCAAGCAATCTCAAGTACTACACAAAGTATTACTGCATGTTTTTACAATACAAAACTTTATTAAGCGGTTTGCTCGTGTCTGATATACTGAGAGGGGGATTAATTCCACGAATGCACAAAAGCGAATGAAATACGGCTGTATATCACTGTCCACGAGGGCATGCGAGTATGAACTGATAACAAAGGACAGCTAAAATCCATTGTAATTTGAATAAGCGAACCTTAGGGAAATTTGCTCTCGCTAGCCATCACCTGAAATGCAAATGCGTCTACGTGAATGCATTCGGATTCCTCCGTAAGTGTTGCTTAATCCAAGAGCATGTTGTTGCATCGTCCAACAAGTATAATACATTACCGCAGAGTAGGTCTAAACGGAATAAAATTCAGCGTCAGAATGGAACTTCCAACTGACCATGTTTCCATTCAGCCGAAATTCCGTGACCACCCTCCACTTTGCTTCGCGCTAGCCAAAGTCCTTCACCTATGATGATTGACATGTGATGTACAGAGTGTCCTAGGACGAATGTTAAGTATTTAGGGATTTGGCAGGAACGATCATTCGAAGCAAAACAATCTGTTAAACATGAAGAGCATACCTTTAGAGCTAAGAGCACTTTTCCATATTCTATACTGTGCAACAAAGCTCTTCTACTGCAACGCCTTAGCCTTCCATATTTTTGGGAACTGCTAGTACCTAATGAAAAAAGCGAAAACTGTCAAGTAAAACTGGGATCAACAATGCATACCTTAAGAGCTATGAGCACTTGTTCAATAGATCACATGTATCATAGTAATAAAGATGCGTAAGTGCTCGTAGCTTTAAGGTATTAACTTCCATGTGTAGCAGACACTTTTGCTTCGAATAATCGTGCCTGGCATATTCTCTGAATGCGGATCATTCCCCCTGCTACATCCTGTATAGTACAGTATTTGTCACAAGATCTTGAGGATATAGCATATAATTTGCACAAGTATATTCGCTATTTTCATCTGTCACTGAATTGTATACGAACGTGGCTAAATTTCAAAAGGAACGTAAATAGATGTAGACTTTCAGTATATCCATTTCACGTACGCTACACAAGGTAAGACTGACGGATGCTAGAAACGGTTTCACGACAAGAACAGCGGATTTAAAATAGCACGAATAATGGCGAAACCTGATACCAGACGTGTTCTGGACGCCAGTATCGATTCCACCAGAGACACTGAATGAGACAGCCGGTGTGACCTCGCGGTGCTGTAATAGACACTATAATAGTCTGAGACCCCCCACCCCCTCGACACCCCATCCTGCACTGCCCTTGTTTTCCAGACTTAATTGGCGTGAGCTCCACTGGAAGCTCCTGCGACTCTCGACACGAAAACGCCGTGTTAGTTGGTGATGTTCCATCCGGCCTTCGTGTTCAATTTAAGCTCCGTAATAAGAGAAGAAACCCAATAAGCCTTACTCGTCCTCGACGAAGGAAACATTCATTAACTCGCTCGCATCTGGTCAATGACACCCTGGCGGATTCGTTACGCATCCAAAAATAAGACGCGTGGCGTGTCAGCGTTTCTGTTGGGACCACATCAGTATTGTTTCCAGCAACAGCGAATAGCGTTGACAGTCAATGTTTTATAGAAGAACGCGATGTGAAACGCTCAAAACGTGCCCTGCACTACCTACTCCCTCAGTCTAAAACGTTTCGAGACTGGATTAGTGAGACAAAAAAAAATTTAAGATGAAACTTCATGACAGATTAAAACTGTATGCTGTACCGGGACTCGAACCCGGGATCTTCCCCAAGTACGGCACCGACCTGTCCTCACAGCTTTACTTCCACCGGTGCCTCTTCTCCTACCTTCCAAACTTCACAGAAGTTCTCCTGTGAAACCTGCAGGACTATCACTACTAGGAGAGAGGATGTAGCGGAGATATGGCTTAGCCACAGCCCGGGAGATGTTTCCAGAATGAATTTTTCACTCTGCAGCGGAGTGTGCGCTGGTGTAAAACTTCCTGGAAGATTAGAACTGTGTGACGGTCCGGGACTTCAGCCCGGAACCTTTGCCGTACTGGTTTTAATGCTTCAGCTGTTCTTCAAAGTATCCTCCCTCCCCCCACTTGAGTAGAAAGCACGAAACATCCATAGATCCGTATGAAACAGTGCAGCTTTTGTTTGGTGTGTCGTTCATCTCTTGCCTCACATTGGCACCTTCTCCGCTTTTGATGAGCCTTCAGACACCCATTCTCCGTCGTTTTGTTGTAGGTTCGGTAACATCAAGTCTCTTCACCAGTGATGATTTTTCCCTGAAAATAATTGTCTGTGTTTTGCCAGGTATCCACGTGCTGTTGTTTTTGTTTGGGGTCATGGAGTATCGGACAAACTTTGCACACATATTTCTCGTCTTCAAAACTTTCTAGAGAGTGTTTGAGTACTTGATTCAGAGATACGTGAAACGTGGGACTATTGGAAAGCAGGAAAGGTGTGGAAGGGGCCTAATCAGTTACCGTTGGTTGCACAGAAAACACATACTCTTTATTTTCAAAAAACAAAACTCTCAACAATCCTTTTTAAGGATTTTACTACACTCGTAGCTGAAAGCGTTAGTAGAAGAATTGCAGGTTATTGTCGGCTGAAAGCCACAGCAATGTTACAAACAATTAACGACTGAAGGCCAGCGGCAATTTCAGAATACACAGGAGCTGAAGGCTTGAATTACAAGTAAGGTGGAAAATTGCCCTCTAAAAATACCAAAACCTTTTTAAAACTATAATGTTACTTAATAACCGTCTTGATTGCAAATGTCACATGTGACGTAGCATGTGAAAACTGCTGGATTTGGACGGGTTACTCCTCTAACTGAAATATCAGATCTGAAGATGGTTCTGAATGAACCGAAACCGGTCATATGAATAAAAAAAATTTGCAATCAAGACGGTTTTTAAGTAACATTATAAAATCACTGATTGCTGTTGTCCCGTAAGACATTATGTCTGTTTTTGCAAAGCTTTTTAAAACTATCTTAACGAACTGTAACAGGCTATAGTAATGGGTGCAGGCCTTGGTAAGAGAAATTGAAAGGCCTCAAGCAGTGTTACAAACAATTAATGGCTGAAAGCTGGAATTACAAGTGGGGAAGGCAATAACATGTCAAAACATTAGAGTAAATCTTAAACAATTATGACAACTTGTCCGAAAAAGACAGACTGATCCACAGACTGTGCTCCCTGGATTGACCTGAGGAAGGTGACAACAGCTGTGTTAGTGGTGAGACAGGCAGCCAAGAGTTGTACTCACGTAACAGGATGTGAACACAGTCTACACCATTATGAAGCCACCACCAGCTTGCACAGTGCCTTGTTGATAGTTTGAGTCCATGGCTTCGCGATGTCTGCACCACACTCAAAGACTACCATCAACTCATACCAACTGAAATCTGGACTCGTCTGACTAGATCAAAGTTTTTAGTCACCAAGGATCCAACCAATATGGTCACGAGCCCAGGAGAGGCGCTCCAGGCGATGCCGTGCTGTTAGCAAAGCCACTTGTGTCGGCCGTCGGCCGTCTGCTGGCACAGCCCTCGCCACAGTGTCTTAACGGATACGTTCGTCTTACCTATCACATTGATTTTTGCCGTTATTTTACGCATAGTTGGTTGTCTGCTATCTCTATCAACTCTACGTAAACGCCGCTGCTCTCGGACGTTAATTGAAGGCCGTCGGTCACTGCGTTGTCTGTGGTGAAATGTAATGCCTGAAATCTGAAATTCTCGGCACACACTCGACGCTGTGGATCTTGGCATATTGAATTTCCTACATCTACATCTACATCTACATCTACATCTACATCTACATGACTACTCTGCAATTCACATTTAAGTGCTTGGCAGAGGGTTCATCGAACCACAATCATACTATCTCTCTACTATTCCACTCCCGAACAGCGAGCGGGAAAAACGAACACCTAAACCTTTCTGTTCGAGCTCTGATTTCTCTTATTTTATTTTGATGATCATTCCTACCTATGTAGGTTGGGCTCAACAAAATATTTTCGCATTCGGAAGAGAAAGTTGGTGACTGAAATTTCGTAAAAAGGTCTCGCCGCGACGAAAAACGTCTGTGCTGTAATGACTTCCATCCCAACTCGTGTATCATATCTGCCACACTCTCTCCCCTATAACGCGATAATACAAAACGAGCTGCCCTTCTTTGCACCCTCTCGATGTCCTCCGTCAATCCCACCTGGTAAGGATCCCACACCGCGCAGCAATATTCTAACATCCATCCTAACGATGGAATGTCCAATGGATCTAGCTCCAACTACCATTCTGCGTTCAAAGTCTGTTGATTCCCATCCTGCTGCTAGAATCATGTCGGGACCTTTCCACATGAATCGCCTCAGTACAAACGACATAACCTCCAATTAACTGCCCTTTTATTCTACCGCCATCTGTTTATGTGCATATTGGTATCCCACGACTTTTGTTGCCTAAGTGTACTACATGTGTTAATATCGTTGATCAGATGTTAATTTTGATAGACGAAGTCCCCAAAGGAGGATGTTGTTGTTGTTGTGGACTTCAGTCCTGAGATTGGTTTGATGCAGCTCTCCATGCTACTCTATCCTGTGCAAGCTCCTTCATCTGCCAGTGCCTGCTGCAACCTACATCCTTCTGAATCTGCTTAGTGTATTCATCTCTTGGTCTCCCTCACGATTTTTACCCTCCACGCTGCCCTCCGGTACTAAATTGGTGATCCCTTGATGCCTCAAAACATGTCCAAATAACCGATCCCTTCCTCTAGTCAAGTTGTGTCACAAAATCCTCTTCTCCCCAATTCTACTCCACACCTCCTCATTAGCTATGTGATCTACCTATCTAATCTTCAGTATTCGTCTGTAGCACCCATTTAAAAAGCTTCTGTTCTCTTCTTTTCCAAACTATTTATCGGCCATATTTCACTTCCATACATGGCTACACTCCATACAAATAATTTCAGAAGCGACATCCTGACACTTAAATCTATCCTCGATGTTAACAACTTTCTCTTCTTCAGAAAGGCTTTCCTTGTCATTGCCAGTCTACATTTTACATCCTCTGTACTTCAACCATCATCAGTTACACTCCTGGAAATGGAAAAAAGAACACATTGACGCCGGTGTGTCAGACCCACCACACTTGCTCCGGACACTGCGAGAGGGCTGTACAAGCAATGATCACACGCACGGCACAGCGGACACACCAGGAACCACGGTGTTGGCCGTCGAATGGCGCTAGCTGCGCAGCATTTGTGCACCGCCGCCGTCAGTGTCAGCCAGTTTGCCGTGGCATACGGAGCTCCATCGCAGTCTTTAACACTGGTAGCATGCCGCGACAGCGTGGACGTGAACCGTATGTGCAGTTGACGGACTTTGAGCGAGGTCGTATAGTGGGCATGCGGGAGGCCGGGTGGAAGTACCGCCGAATTGCTCAACACGTGGGGCGTGAGGTCTCCACAGTACATCGATGTTGTCGCCAGTGTTCGGCGAAAGGTGCACGTGCCCGTCGACCTGGGACCGGACCGCAGCGACGCACGGATGCACGCCAAGACCGTAGGATCCTACGCAGTGCCGTAGGGGACCGCACCGCCACTTCCCAGCAAATTAGGGACACTGTTGCTCCTGGGGTATCGGCGAGGACAATTCGCAACCGTCTCCATGAAGCTGGGCTACGGTCCCGCACACCATTAGGCCGTCTTCCGCTCACGCCCCAACATCGTGCAGCCCGCCTCCAGTGGTGTCGCGACAGGCGTGAATGGAGGGACGAATGGAGACATGTCGTCTTCAGCGATGAGAGTCGCTTCTGCCTTGGTGCCAATGATGGTCGTATGCGTGTTTGGCGCCGTGCAGGTGAGCGCCACAATCAGGACTGCATACGACCGATGCACACAGGGCCAATACCCGGCATCATGGTGTGAGGAGCGAGCTCCTACACTGGCCGTACACCTCTGGTGATCGTCGAGGGGACACTGAATAGTGCACGGTACATCCAAACCGTCATCGAACCCATCGTTCTACCATTCCTAGACCGGCAAGGGCACTTGCTGTTCCAACAGGACAATGCACGTCCGCATGTATCCCGTGCCACCCAACGTGCTCTGGAAGGTGTAAGTCAACTACCCTGGCCAGCAAGATCTCCGAATCTGTCCCCCATTGAGCATGTTTGGGACTGGATGAAGCGTCGTCTCACGCGGTCTGCACGTCCAGCACGAACGCTGGTCCAACTGAGGCGCCAGGTGGAAATGGCATGGCAAGCCGTTCCACAGGACTACATCCAGCATCTCTACGATCGTCTCCATGGGAGAATAGCAGCGTGCATTGCTGCGAAAGGTGGATATACACTGTACTAGTGCCGACATTGTGCATGCTCTGTTGCCTGTGTCTATGTGCCTGTGGTTCTGTCAGTGTGATCATGTGATGTATCTGACCCCAGGAATGTGTCAATAAAGTTTCCCCTTCCTGGGACAATGAATTCACGGTGTTCTTATTTCAATTTCCAGGAGTGTATTTTGCTCCCCAAATAGCAAAACTCCTTTACTACTTTAAGTGTCTAATTTCCTAATATAATTCCCTCAGCATCACCCGACTAAATTCGACTACATTCCATTGTCCTCGTTTTGCTTTCTTTGATATTCATCTTACATCCTCCTTTCAAGACACTGTCAATTCCGTTCAACTGTTGTTCCAGTTTCTTTGCTGTCTCTGACACAATTACGATGTCATCGGCGAACCTCAAAGATGTTATTTCTTCTCCATCGATTTTAATATCTACTCTAAATGTTTCATTTGTTTTCTTTACTGCTTGCTCAATATACAGATTGAATAATATAGGGGAGAGGCTACAACCCTGTCTCTTCCTTCACAACCACTGCTTCCCGTTCATGCCCCTCGACTCTAATAACTGCCATCTGGTTTCTTTACAAATTGTAAATAGCCTTTCGCTCCTTGTATTTTACACCTGCCACCTTCAGAATTTTAAAGAGAGTCTTCCACTTACCATTGTCAAAACTTTCTCTAATTCTACAAATGCTAGAAATGTAGGATAGCCTTTACTTAATCTGTTTTCTAAGATAAGTCGTAGGGTCTGTATTGCCTCACGTGTTCCAGTATTTCCACAGAATCCAAACTTATCTTCCCCGAGGTCGGCTTCTACCAGTTTTTCCATTCGTCTGTAAGGAATTCGCGTTAGTATTTTGCAGCCGTGACTTATTAAACTGATAGTTCGGTAATTTTCACATCTGTCTACACCTGCTTTCTTTGGGATTGGAATTATTATATTGTTCTTGAAGTCTGAGGGTATTTCGCCTGTCTCATACATCTTGCTCATGAGATGGTAGAGTTTTGTCAGGACTGGCTCTCCCAAGGCTGTCAGTAGCTCTAATGGAACGTTGTCTACTCCCGGGGCCTTGTTTCGACTCAGTTCTTTCAGTGCTTTGTCAAACTCTTCATGCAGTATCATATCTCCCATTTCATCTTCATCTACATCCTCTTCCATTTCCGTAATATTGTCCTCAAGTGCATTGCCCATGTATAGACTCTCTATATACTCCTTCCAACTTTTTGCTTTTCCTTCTTTGCTTAGAACTGCGTTTCCATCTGAGCCTTGATATGCATACAAATGGTTCTATTTTCCCTTCGTGCGGCCACAATAATGTCGGGACCTTTTAACATGAATCGCCTGAGTACAAACGACAACTCCACCAATTAACCGCCCTCTTATGCTACCGCCATCTGTTTATGTGCAAATTGTTTGACTTTTGTCACCTAGTGCTACATGTGTTGAAAGATTTCCACAATTTACGTCTGTAGAGGGGTAGAGAGGACCTGGTCAGAATTAGCGTGGTGTAGGCACCCTTTATGGTGGGTTGAATTATAAAGTGCAGATTTTTCTGAGCATTAAGGAGGTTTATTCCTTCCGCAGGATACGAGTGAGCTTGCCTACGTTACTTTGTTAGGTACTGCTCAATCATGTCGTTGATCAGATGTTAATTTTGATGTCGGAACAAAGCCCGCAAAGGAGGATTAGGGCAGGGATCTCGTCACTGCTAGTGGGAAGACAGCGACAGAGAGATTGTCAACCCTAGAACCGACGCACCAGGCTTCAGGCAGCAGTTCAAACCGGATTTCCCTCCCACGCACCCTACTGGCTACCGACAACGGGGCACAGTGGGCAAGTCAGCAGGTCACGTTAGTCAATAACAAAAAATTTTGCTGAAGCTACGACCCTTCTCGGTAGGTAGGGCAGAATGAACTGTATTACGAACATTGAACGAGAATATGAAAATTAAAAATTAAAAGTAAAATAAAATTGATAGGCCACCTCCATGGGTTCTTCTTCCATTCGGGGACTAGAGTACAGGAAGAAATTTCGTTGCTTTTGTCTTCGTGACAATTACTTAAGATGTTGGCTGGAAGAAACAGAGTGCCATTATTCTTGTATTGCTACATAAATCTCAGAATAGTGGAGGTAAGCGCATGCGCTTTATCCACATCGCCTCTCTTGTAGCGCGTCTGCTGGAACATGTTCAGCAACATTTTCAGGGTCTCAGGATGACTATACAATCTCGCTACAGAGCAGCTTTTCCCTGGAAGCTGAAACTTCTCCCTCTCTTCTGCTAGTTCAGTTCGATCAGGATTTCAGATGGAAGAAAAAAAATTTAGGGACAGATTCAGTTGTAGCTTATCCGTTGAGGCAGAGCCCTCACTACTTCGGCGCCACCAGCTGATCTTAATGTTGGGTTGCAAGTGAGTATTTCCAGAACAGAATTACTTAAATGAAGGTCCTATTACACATACGAGTCCCAAGTGATCAGAAACGTGCCACTATTTTAAAACGGATCTTTTGCCCATGTTTATATTTCACCTAAAATTAGACCTCTACTAAGGGAGGACTTGCTGGATGACGTGATTGAGGATCAATTGGAAGTCTATATACATTGATGGAAAAAGAAATCGCAACACCGAGAAGGAGTTGTGAGACATAAACGAAATTTCGCAGACGTGTTTCTTACATCTTAAAGATGATGTGTATTCAAATTTGACAACTGCTGCTAAGACTGCGAAGGTGTGAAACAGGTTTGCTTTAAATACACGCTGTAATGATCGTGAGTGTTAGTTACCTTTGCGATTGGACGTCGTGAGTTCATGTTAGTCAAGAATGCCTTTGAGACGACAAAAACGGACGAAATCATCGACAGCTCACTGAGTTTGAACGAGTTCATGTAATATGGCTACTAGAAGTTAGATATTCCTTCTGCGATGTTTCAGAAAGACTTTCTAGAAATGTAACCACTGTATAGGACTTCTGGCAGCGGTGATCACATGACTGTATGCATGTAAGAACGCCAAGTGGCACTACAGAGAGGGAAGCCATTATGATCGGCGTATGGCTCTGTACCCTACTGCATCTGCACCAGCAGTTTGAACAGAAGTTGACAGCAAAGTGCCACAGCGAACTAATACAAATCGGTTACTTCAAGGACAGCTCTAGTACAGACGCCCTGTAGCGTCTATTTCACTGACCCAGAACCTACCGTTTTCGACTTCAGTGGCGTCAAGCAAAACTCATTGGTGGGTAGGGTGTAAGTCTTTTGGATTTTATGATGAAACATGGTTCTTCTTCGGTGCAAGTGATGCCCTTGTGTTCGTTAGGAGAAGGCCAGTTTAGAGACTGCAACCAACCTGTTTGCGTGCTAGACACACTGGACCTATACTTGGAGTTATAGTCTGGCGTACGATTTCGTGTGACAGCAGAAGCACTCTCGAGGTTATCCCAAGCGCCCTGACTGCAAATGTCTACGTCGAATTGGCGTTTTCCAACACACTAACGCTCGCGCACATACTATTGTTGCAACCCAACATCCTCTACGGAGTGTCGGCATGACTTGGCCTGATCGATCACCAGATATGTCTCCAGCTGAGTACATGTATGACATCATTGGACAACAACTCCAGCGCCACCCACAAACAGTATTAACCGTCCATGTACTGACGGGCAAAGTGCAACAGGCAACAGGCACGGGACTCCATCCCAAAACTGATATCCGACACTCGTACAACAAAATGCATTGACGTTTATGTGATAGTTGCAACATTCTGGTGGGTACACCAATTATTAGTGTATCACAATTTGCAATGGCTTATCTCGAGTTTACATTAATCTGTGATCTTGCTATGTTAAATGTATCACCTAGACAAACGTATTCCCGAAATTTCATTACTCTACATTAATAACTTTCTGGTGCTTCGATTTCTGTCCATCAGTGTAGATGCACAGTGGGTAGTGTTAGAGGTTTGTAAGACTTGCGATTAAATGAGGCAAAATGGACAGATAATATTCCTTCTGATTTTCTGAAATTATTGAGGGAGTAGCAACAAACCGACTGTTAGGTTAGTTATGTAGAATGTATGAGGCTGGAGACATACAATCATCGTCTGCCATGTAAGCAGGAGATCCCGGGTTCGAGTCCCGGTCGGGGCACACATTTTCAACGTGTCCCCAATGATGTATATCAACATCTGTTTGCAGCTAGGGTGTCGATTTAATTATCATTTCATTACAGTATCATCAACATACACCCGAACACAGTAAGAACTATAGCACAATCAGCTTAACGGCTCATGTATCCAAGTTGCTGATAAGAATATTATACAAAAGAATGCAAGTAAAAACTAGGCTCTTTTTAACGATCTGTCTGGCTTTAGGAAAAGTAAAGGCACCAGGGAGCCAGCCATGACGTTGTTTTGGAATGGAAGCAAGACTTAAGAAAAATCAAAACAAATTCGGAGTATTTTTCCAGCTAGGAATACCGTTCGACAGTAACAAGGCGCAGAATGTTGAAAATTTTGAGAAAAGACGGTTAATACAATGTACGAGAAACAAGAGGGAAAAGTGAAAGACCGGAAGGAAGTGCTCGGATTAAAAAGGGTCTCAAGACAGCGACACACTCCTTCTTCACTAGTGCTAAATCTGAACATCGAAGAAGCGATGACGCAAATAAAAGAACTGTTCAAGAGTGAGATTACAATTCATGCTAAAAGAATATCAGTAATAACATCCGCTGATGACATCGGAAGCCTCAGTGAAATTTAAGAAGAATTACAGGATCTGTTGGATGGAATGAGAGCAGAACATGGGCTGAGAGTCAATCCAAGAGAGACGAGTCAGTCTTTGCACCAAATACAAAATTGTTAAGGCTTTCGTGGCCACTTGTTGACAAACTGCCTATTGGCTTCTGTCACGGGTTCTTCGGCCGACGTTCATCTAATAATTTTTCTGACGTTTCGCCAGCACGAGTGGCTGGCATTGTCAAAGCTTCACCCTCCATTGCCGGTGGTGAACTAGAGCCGAGCTCGCGGGCGCACACTATATGTACCTGGCGCGCCAACGTCCGAGGACTTCTTCGCGGTCATTTCCGGTGCGGTTCTCCTCTTGCTACCTGCAACGGTCGTTCGCTACAGTACGGGAAGCCAGGATCCTGTTTGGCTTTAGGAAAAGTAAAGGCACCAGGGAGCCAGCCATGACGTTGTTTTGGAATGGAAGCAAGACTTCAGAAAAATCAAAACAAATTTGGCATTCCTGGCTTCCCGTACTGCAGCGAACGACCGTTGCAGGTAGCAAGAGGAGAACCGCACCGGAAATGACGGCGAAGAAGTCCTCGGACATTGGCGCGCCAGGCATATACAGTCTGCGGCCGCGAGCTCGGCTCCAGTTCACCACCGGCAATGGAAGGTGAAGCTTTGACAATGCCAGCCACTCGTGCTGGCGAAACGTCAAAAAAATCATTAGATGAACGTCGGCCGAAGAACCCGAGACAGAAGCCAATAGGCAGTTTGTCGTTTGCACCAAATCTTTCTGTCTTTCGTAACAATTTTTTGACGAGATTATCTTCCTTGCGCGTCTGTGTCGTGTGCAAACAACAGCAGAGCTAAAATATTTCCAGCGCCTGTTTAATTAGATATTCCGCTTATTACGTCATACTCCACCCTCAAATTCCGTATTGCGAAGGGTGCGTTCAGTCTCTCTCGCAGCCCGGCGGTTTAATTACATATTTCGCTCACTGCATCGCACTCCCAAACTTTCGCGATGGTATGTGCGAAAAGGACAGCTACAACGTGCAATTATCAAACTTCTCCCCGTTTTTCATGTCAGTGACACATGATGCGCTGATGTACGATTATCTGTCCACTTGCGGGAATCATTTAATCGCTGTAATTTTATTATTTCCGAAAGAAAAATGTTTGAAGTACATAAACGTGCCTTTAGAAGCTTATCCGGAGATCGATAACTAAATTTTGGCGACCCGACCGTGATTTGTTGCACGACGTCTTTTTTTTGCGCTATTTCACAAAGGTCACAGAAAACTACACTTCCACAATGCTAAAAGCAGAATTTTAATTTTTGTCTGCTCCACAATTTTCCCAGTTTGCTGTTTCAGTTCTCAAGTTTTGTAGATGCTTTACCAGATGTCACACTATCCATCATATATACATCTACATGAATACTCTGCAAATCACATTTAAGTGCCTGGCAGAGGGTTCATCGAATCACCTTCACAGTTCTATATTATTCCAGTCTCGTATAGCGCGAGGAAAGAATGAACACCTATATCTTTTCGTACGAGCTCTGATTTCCCTTATTTTATCAGGTGATCGCTCCTCCCTATGTAAGTCGGTGTCAACAAAATATTTTCTCATTCGGAGGAGAAATTTTGTGATTAGAATTTCGTGAGAAGATTCCGTCGTAACAAAAAACGCCTTTCTTTTAATGATGTCCAGCCCAAATCCTGTATCATTTCTGTGACATTCTCTCCATATTTCGCGATAATACTTATCTTTGAACTTTTTCAATGTACTCAGTCAGTCCTATCTGGTAAGGATCCAACACCGCGCAGCAGTATTCTAAAAGAGGACGGACAAGCGTAGTGTAGGCAGTCTCTTTAGCAGGTCTGTTACATTTTACAAATGTTCCGCCAATAAAACGCAGTCTTTGATTAGCCTTTTCCAGAACATTTTCTTCATGTTCCTTCCAATGTAATACCTTCCTAGGTATTTAGTTGAATTTAATGTGTTCCTTTTAGCACTCATGTAGATGACCTCACACTTTTCGTTATTTATGGTGAACAGCCACTTTTCGCCCTATTCTGATATCTTTTCTAAACAGTTTTGCAGTTTGTTTTGATCTTCTGATGACTTTATTAGTCGATAAACGACAGCATTATCTGCAAACAACCGAAGACGACTGCCCAGATTGTCTCCCAAATCGTTTATATAGACAAGGAACAGCAAAGGGCCATAACACTACCTTGGGGAACGCCGGAAATCACTTATGTGTTACTCGATGACTTTCTGTCAATTACTACGATGTGCCAAGCGAATTTCCTAATGAAGCCACATAATAGGCACACACATCGAATCTGCGTAGGGCATCAAGTCATTTCCTAAAGTCAAGACACGACACCAGTGCAGATAATTACTGGTTTACTCACACAGGTTTTTCCTGTTTTTACTACACAGTACTTAACTCAAAAGGTTAATGAATTACTGTTTAGTTTCAAGAAACAAAACACATTTACGGCGTATAGTTATCCTTCTAACTATCTCGAACTGGTAAAATAAACCTTTTCGCAAATAATTAGTTCTTTCTTTTTATCAGTTTCTGCAACCAGTCCGAGTAAGTAATGATCACAGTCCAAGTAACTAATGATCACAAAAGTTTAAACTGTACTCACGTAAGCCCCTTTGCTCGCATAGTATTTACACCTACCCAAAGTTCTACAAATTAATAGTGATACGGCGTTTGCCTTCCCCGTTTTCAATTTACGATATCTCTGTATTTAATACGGGTTCCAAACGCAACATCGATGGATTAAGCGACACCATAAATCCTCTCCGTTCCCTGCAGAAGTGTCACACCATATCAGTATTTGCAACGAATCATACTGAGTGTTAAGAAAGCTCTCGTAAGATAATAATATCTCTATAAAAAAAGTAGCGCTGTTTGTGAATAGGCTTAGCGATTTACTAGCGTACTGAGTACTTCTGCATAAATAACATTTTCCGAGCTGTCTTACTGTAATTACCATATTCCTGCGAACGACCTTCATTTATATCTTATAATATTATTAAATAGTTTAAAAATATCAATGCTTTTCATACTCAAAAGCAATCAGTTCTCATGAGCCATCAAATCGTCATCATGCCACATTAGCACAATGCACACATCTCGATAGGCGAAATTGCTTACGCACGCCGATGTTATTGTCCTCGACTCGGAGTCAGCAAGTTTCAATCCTGGAAAATGAAAGAATTTCACCGCGAATATTTGGTCTACAGGGGAAGGGCGGGTGGATGGCTGAACACTGCTCAAGACCAGACTTTAAGGAAATATCCTAATTAAATTTCAAATCTCTCCACAACGTCCGATAAAGTGAGTGCATGTGACACTGTCCATAATCATCCGTCCGTCAGATGGCGACTTCAGGCCAGGGAGTCCTCTTCGTGCTCTTCGAGACTAGCAGGCTATTCACTGGCACCTATTTTCGCCATCTTCCTTCGCGTACATAGGCGTAACTCTTACAGAAGCCAGTCAACCAATTGCAGTCACCTTTCCCAAAGATATACGCTTAAGACTCAACTCGCATACAAGGCGTCTAAAGACGACATTTTGTGTAGAGGTGAGAAGACTCATTCAGTCAGTCTGCTGATCGACCTCTCGGAGTCTCCCACCAGTACTATTTTGCAAAAATATCTTCCGCGCGTTTATTTCTGAAGGGTGACACGTCTCTTTCACATCCTCTAGTGGTGATTATGGTGTATTATTTCAATGGAAGCGAAAATACGGTCACTATGTGGTACAAGGTGTATACAAGGTGATCCATTGATAGTGACCGGGCCAAATATCTCATGAAATAAGCATCAAACGAAAAAACTACAAGGAAAGAAACTCGTCCAGCTTGAAGGAGGAAACCACATGGCGCTATGGTTGACCCGTTAGATGGCGCTGCCATAGGTCAAACGGATATCAACTGCGTTTTTTTTTTACGCAGGAACCCCCATTTTCATTACATATTCGTGTAGTACTTAAAGAAATATGAATGTTTTAGTTGGACCACTTTTTTCGCTTTGTGATAGAAGGCGCAGTAATAGTCACAAACGTATAAGTACGTGGAATCACGTAACATTCTGCCAGGGCGGAGGGTATTTGCTTCGTGATAACGTTACCCGTATTAAAATGGACCGTTGACCAATTGCGAAAAAGGTCGATATCGTGTTGATGTATGGATATTGTGATCTAAATGGCCAACGGGCGTGTGCTATGTATGCTGCTCGGTATCCTGGACGACATCGTCCAAGTATCCGGACCGCTCGCCGGATAGTTTGTTATTTAAGGAAACATGAACTATTTAGTCACATGTGAAACGTCAACCGCGACTTGCAACAGATGATGATGTCCAAGTAGGTGTTTTAGCTGCTGTCGCGGCTAATCCGCACATTAGTGGCAGACCAATTGCACGAGAATCGGGAATCTCAAAAACATAGGTGTTGAGATGATACATCAACGTCGATTGCACCCGTACCATGTTTCTATAAACCAAGAATTGCATGGCGATGACTTTGAACGTCCTGTACAGTTCTGCCACTGGGCACAAGAGAAATTACAGGACGATGACAGATTTTTTGCGCGAGTTCTATTTAGCAACAAAGCGTCATTCACCAAGAACGGTAACGTAAACAGGCATAATATGCACTACTGGGCAACGGAAAATCCACGATGGCTGTGACAGGTGGAACATTAACGACCTTGGCGGGTTAATGTATGGTGTGGCATTATGGGAGGAAAGATAATTGGCCCCCACTTTATTGATGACAACCTAAATGGTGCAATGTATGCTGATTTCCTACGTAATGTTCTACCCGTGTTACTACAAGATGGTTCACCGCATGACAGAATGGCGATGTACTTCAAACAAGATGGATGTCCGGCACATAGCTCGCGTGCGGTTGAATCGGTATTGAATAGCATATTTCATGACAGATGGATTGGTCGTCGAAGCACGCACTCTCATCGAATCTGACGTTCCCGGATTTCTTTCTGTGGGGAAAGTTGGAAGATATTTGCCATCGTGATCCAACGACAACGTCTGACAACATGTGTCAGCGCATTGTCAATGCATGTTCGAATATTAGGGAAGGCGAACTACTCGCTGTTGAGAGGAATGTCGTTACACGTATTGCCAAATGCATTGAGGTTGACGGACATCATTTCGAGCATTTATTGCATTAATGTGGTATTTACAGGTAATCACGCTGTAACAACAGCATGCGTTCTCAGAAATGATAAGTTCACAAAGGTACATTTATCACATTGGAACAACCGAAATAAAATGTTCAAACGTTCCAATGTTCTGTATTTTAATTTAATAAACCTACCTGTTAGCAACTGTTTGTCTAAAATTGCGAGCATGTGTTTGTGACTACTACTGCGCCATCTGTCACAAAGCGAAAATAGTGGTCGAACTAAAACATTCATATTTCTGTACGTACTGCACGAATATGTAATAAAAAAGGGATATACTATTTTTTTAAAACGCAGTTGATATCCGTTTGACCTATGGCAGCGCCATCAAGCGGGCTAACCATAGCGCCATCTGGTTTCGCCCTTCAAGCTAGACGAGTTTCGTTCTTTGTAGTTTTTTCGTTTGACGTTTATTTCGTGAGACGTTTGGCGCGGTCACGATCAATGGACCACCCTGTATTTTAGAAAAGCAGAGCATGTTTTCTAGCGACATCAAACGTTAAAATAACGCAGAGGACAGTTTTGACGATATTCAGCAGCTACGTCGCCAGCTTCATAAATACATTTTGTGGCTGCCTGCGGTGCAAGTCATTGTCTGTTATCTCTTTGTTGTCGCGCATTGTTACTGGGATACGGGGATCTAACTGCTACAATTATCAACTTGTCGAGAGGGCTCTGCCCTGTTTGAATCACGCCAGTTCTGATTAGATTCAGGTCTGTCGTCACGATAGTGTCTGTCTTCATATCGGTAATTTCTGTAATTTCCTTCTTGTCGACCACGTTGTGGAGAATTTCTCCCGGAATCGTAACTGCGAGGTGGACCGTAGCGTCTGAAGTTATTTTGCCTCCCTTGATAAAAATTATTCTGGTTCCTGTATTGTCTGTTTTCTACAGCTACCTCTGTCATATTCATCACAACGGAGAGGTGATCTGTCCCTGTAACCATTGTTATTCTTACAGTTGTTGTCATATGGGTGGTGTTTGTTTTGGTCACGATTTGCGTTATAATAATATCGTTGTCGTGTTCTGTTATTATTTCTGTCGTCACGGAAATGTGACGGATGTGACCTGTAATTATTATTCTCCTGTTTTCGCATCATGCGAGTGTCCGTGTAGGTTTCCAGTTCTTGCAACAGTCCCTGAAAAGCTTAAATGTCATCTTTTCATCGTCCTGCCAAAATAACATGTCTTACATATTAAGGCAATTTAATTAAACAAATGCGGATGAGCTCCGAGGGGCTGTACGGGTTTGACAAATACTGATTTTTGTGCAACATAGCTTCAAAATATTTCACCGGGCTGGAAAATTCAGTCTGTTCGTAATGTTTCATCCTTATTATGCCGTGTTTCGCTCGATCTTGAATAGCCTGAGACCAATAGGCAGAAAGGAAGGTATGATAGTAATCCCCTTCATTCTGATATTCGATATTCGTCCCAGTCATCCCTTTCCCGTATGACATGACTTTGTGATGCATTAATTTGGTACAAGTTTAACTGTGATTCTTGATTTTCATTAAAAGGTTTTATTACTTTTTCTTACACTTGGTTTCTGATGCTGATTTTAATGGAAGGTCTCAACGCCGTTAGAACCATGCCACTTGGTGGAATGGTACGCGGTCATTGCGATGAATTTCACTTGACACTACGCTCTGTACTGAACTGTTTTATCTAGTACATAAACTTGTTTGTCAATGAATTTACGTGTATTTGCTCTTAACTTCCATCTACACTCCTGGAAATTGAAATAAGAACACCGTGAATTCATTGTCCCAGGAAGGGGAAACTTTATTGACACATTCCTGGGGTCAGATACATCACATGATCACACTGACAGAACCACAGCCACATAGGCAACACAGCATGCACAATGTCGGCACTAGTACAGTGTACATCCACCTTTCGCAGCAATGCAGCTGCTATTCTTCCATGGAGACGATCGTAGAGATGCTGGATGTAGTCCTGTGGAACGGCTTGCCATGCCATTTCCACCTGGCGCCTCAGTTGGACCAGCGTTCGTTCTGGACGTGCAGACCGCGTGAGAGGACGCTTCATCCAGTTCCAAACATGCTCAATGGGGGACAGATCCGGAGATCTTGCTGGCCAAGGTAGTTGACTTACACCTTCTAGAGCACGTTGGGTGGCACGGGATACATGCGGACGTGCATTGTCCTGTTGGAACAGCAAGTTCCCTTGCCGGTCTAGGAATGGTAGAACGATGGGTTCGATGACGGTTTGGATGTACCGTGCACTATTCAGTGTCCCCTCGACGATCACCAGAGGTGTACGGCCAGTGTAGGAGATTGCTCCCCACACCATGATGCCGGGTGTTGGCCCTGTGTGCCTCGGTCGTATGCAGTCCTGATTGTGGCGCTCACCTGCACGGCGCCAAACACGCATACGACCATCATTGGCACCAAGGCAGAAGCGACTCTCATTGCTGAAGACGACACGTCTCCATTCGTCCCTCCATTCACGCCTGTCGCGACACCACTGGAGGCGGGCTGCACGATGTTGGGGCGTGAGCGGAAGACGGCCTAACGGTGTGCGGGACCGTAGCCCAGCTTCATGGAGACGGTTGCGAATGGTCCTCGCCGATACCCCAGGAGCAACAGTGTCCCTAATTTGCTGGGAAGTGGCGGTGCGGTCCCCTACGGCACTTCGTAGGATCCTACGGTCTTGGCGTGCATCTGTGCGTCGCTGAGGTCCGGTCCCAGGTCGACGGGCACGTGCACCTTCCGCCGACCACTGGCGACAACATTGATGTACTGTGGAGACCTCACGCCCCACGTGTTGAGC
This sequence comes from Schistocerca gregaria, assembly GCF_023897955.1. Classification (NCBI taxonomy): domain Eukaryota; kingdom Metazoa; phylum Arthropoda; class Insecta; order Orthoptera; family Acrididae; genus Schistocerca; species Schistocerca gregaria. The sequence goes on along the minus strand of NC_064925.1, from coordinate 136,591,966 downwards.
AATTCGGCGGTACGTCCACCCGGCCTCCCGCATGCCCACTATACGCCCTCGCTCAAAGTCCGTCAACTGCACATACGGTTCACGTCCACGCTGTCGTGGCATGCTACCAGTGTCAAAGACTGCGATGGAGCTCCGTATGCCACGGCAAACTGGCTGACACTGACGGCGGCGGTGCACAAATGCTGCGCAGCTAGCGCCATTCGACGGCTAACACCGCGGTTCCTGGTGTGTCCGCTGTGCCGTGCGTGTGATCATTGCTTGTACAGCCCTCTCGTAGTGTCCGGAGCAAGTATGGTGGGTCTGACACACTGGTGTCAATGTGTTCTTTTTTCCATTTCCAGGAGTGTATAAGTTGTGCTTTCCTCACTGTCGTTTTGGCCGGTATTCTCATGAAGGCTTATGCCTGAAGCGCGCAAATAAAAAGTTTTGACAACAGGGGGACTATTGTTATTAGCATCCAAATAGCAGCGATAAAGAGTTACTCAGTATTGTGAGATCTAGCTACAGAGTCAAAACAGTTGGGGATGTTATTCGTACTTCAGCCCAAAGATCCATGCCCGCACAAAACTTGTTTACTGCTACAGCTCTTTATATCGGAGTGGATTTCGCACTGTGACTAAAAACTGTTCAAATGTGTGTGAAATCTTATGGGACTGAACTGTTAAGGTCACCAGTCCCTAAATTATCCTAAGGACAAACACACACACACATGCCCGAGGGAGGACTCGAACCTCCGTCGGGACCAGCCACACAGTCCATGACTGCATCGCCTTTGACCGCTCGGCTAATCCCGCACGGCACGCTGTAACTATCAACATAAATAATTGATGGACAGGGCGGCAAATAACAGAAATGTGGCTACACACTAGCTTATAGCAAATAGCATTTGTTCAGAATACGTTACAAAGTGGCGCTTAACTTTGGCACAGTTTCATTTGTAGCACTTGACGTCTTATACGTAATACAGTGACATCTAAATAGCTTTGTCTCTTGGCAGTCAATGGTACTGTTGCTATGGCTGAACGTAGTTATGAAGACACACTTGGTTAACTGTGTTGTTACTCCGGAAATGGCGATTGCTAATTCACAATGGGACTCGCAGAACTGTGCTGATTTGCGTAATTGTAGACCTTGAACTGTACTGGCTGAAAGCAGTTTTGGAACATTTTGAGTGTCCGCGATGCTTCGTAATTTCTGCCCGCTGGAGAAAGAATTTACAGTGACAGCACTGCCTTTGGGGGCTGGAAACACTAACAGCGTATGAGTACGATGCGAAGGTGGATGTGGCATAGAAGCTGAAAGTGGTCAAGATTTGTGAGCGCCATATGGAGGTTGCTCACAAGACAAACTCCTCATCGCATCCCCCTCTGACTTAGTAGCAAAATGGCACTGTGGATAGCCAATCAAAAACTGAACACAGTTCAAGCACGACAGCACAAAGAAGGTGTACTTGTCAGTGAAAAGAGACTCAAAATAGAAACAGTGAACGGTCCATGTTAAGATGTGGAACATCTAGCAAACTGCCACAACCACGCTGTGGTGGTTTTGTGATCACGGTGTTGGACTGCAAAGCAGAAGAACCGTGTTCAAATCTCCCTCGTGCCCCATTTTTTCCCACAAAATTATGATCTGTCCGTCCAGTCATTGACGTGTCTGTTCTTCTGTAGTCTTGGCAACTGTCAAACTATACATTAGTTATACAGGGTGATAAGTATTTAAACCGACAAACTCTGGGAGGTTGTAGGCGACACCAAAACAAATATTTTTCCCTAATGTCATTTTTCCCTATAAGGAGTATTTAAACCGGTAGAGGAGGATTTCTTTGGCGGCAAATTAATTAAACCAACAAACACTTTTCCATTTTTATGACCAAGAGACAACACATTAACACAACCCAATTTTAATTACAGTAGATTTGCAGAAATGCCTCCACTGACAAGTAAACAAAGGTTACACCGTCGGATCATGTTCTGTCTGACACGGGTAAAAACCCCAGGAGGACCCTGAATTGTTCCTCCGGCTGCTACTATCCGGACAACCAGATCCTCTTCTGATGAAACAGGAGTTGCGTAAACAAGGTTGAGCATCTCTCTCCACACAAAAAGGCCAGAGGGAACGTGTCTGCTGATCGAAGGTACAGGACCACCTCTGCCAATCCACGTATCTGGGAACCGATGGTCAAGTAATCGACGCACATGACGACTGAAATGTGCCTGTGCCCCGTCATGTTGGAAGTACATGCACTGTCTTGAAGGGAGCGGGACGTCTTCCAGCAATCCTGGCAATGCTCTGGCGAGAATATTGTATTTGTGCCTGCCATTTAATGGCCTAGGTAGCAGATACGGCCCAATTAAACAGTCCCCAACAACACCGACCCACACATTAACGAAGAGCCGCACTTGATGAGCGCTAGTAACTATGGCATGTGGGTTATCCTCACTCCAAACATGCGAATTGTGCATGTTGAAGACTCCATCAAGCCCGAACGTTGCTTCATCGGTAAACAACGCAGAGGATGGAAATGTAGGATGCATTTCATACTGTTCCAGGTACCACTGCGAAAACTGTGTTCTGGGTGGATAATCAACTGGTTCCAGGTTGTGGACACGCTGTATGTGAAATAGACGTAACAATTGCTCTCGAAGGACTGTTCTTACATTCGTCTGATTCGTCCCCATGTTACGTGCAATTGCACGAGTGCTGATTGAAGGATCCCTGGGATATGGCGATTAGGATGTTGTTGTTGGTAAACCCGCTGTGCAGCTCGTCCGTTGTGGTGCGCTGCGTAGTACGCACCAACCATATCAGTGTACTCACTCAGGTGTATCGCTCCATTAATAAACAGAGACAATGCACTACTACACTGGTGGACAGCAGTTGCCTACAGTTGAAGAGCGTAAGAAGAGCGTAATACGACCTCTACCGGTTTAAATAATCCACATAGGGAAAAACGACATTAGGGAACAATATTTGTTTTGGTGTTCCCTACAACCTCCCAAAGTTTGTCGGTTTAAATACTTTTCACCCTGTAGAATATGAGTCATGTGCTAAGAATATACTACCGTGGCAAGTAAATTTGTTGAACAGTAACAGGAGGCGAAATGGCGCATAGACCTCCCACAGAAATGGAAATAACAAATAAGCGGATATGAGCTACGTTACAACAAACTTTCAAAACGGAACACAAGCATCATAACATGTGGGAGCAAATAGGAGGTACGTATGTTTGGAGGTTCCTTCCCTACACCTCCATGTTGCGAACGGGTGTTACACCACGACACGGACACAAGTTTGAATACAGCGAACAGACACATCAATGACCGGACGGATAGTTCATAATTTTGTGAAAAAGTGGGATACGAGTGAGATTTGAACAAGCAGTCCAAAACGTTGACCGCACAACCACAAAGTCGTGATCGTTCAGATTCGCTCAGTGTTGTACATCTTGAGGGTGGCCCTCTTACTGTTCTTATTTTGCCTTTTTTTCACAGTTTCAGTACACTTTCTTTGTATTTTTGTGCTTGATCTGCGTTCAGTATTTGACAGTCTATCGATTGAGCCATCTTACCACTATATCGTCGGGGGTGGGGGGTTCGATGAGGAGCTTCCGCTATCAGAACTGAGAGGCGGCAGGTGGGTGGTTGTGCCTAGGTGGGGGCGGTCCCTCTTGGCCTTAAGGCTGGTTCGCAAAACAAACACGATTTCCACCACCTGAACTTCTCTTAAATACCAATGGCAGTGACAACCTGTGGCGTATCCTGTAATCTTGGTAAGGCATGCAACAAGAAACTCAGAAGTTCCATGTCTGTAAGACGTTGATCAGTCACCATGGTTTCATCTGTAGTCCTTGCAGGAATCATCAGTTACGTCGTCGAAAAATACGCTACTGGCCATTAATATTGCTACGTCAAGAAGAACTGCAGATGATAAACGGATATTCATTGGACAAATATATTGTACTACAATTGTCATGTGATCACATTTTCACGCAATTTGGGCGCTTAGATCCTGAGAAATCAGTACCCAGAACAACCACCTCTGGCTGTAATAACGGCCTTGATGTGCCTGGGCATTGAGTCAAACAGAGTTTGGATGCCGTGTACAGGTACAACTGCCCATGCAGCTTCAACACGATACCACAGTTCATCAGGAATAGTGACTGGCGTATTGTGACGAGCCAGTTGCTCGGCCACCATTGACCAGACGTTTTCATTTGGTGAGAGATCTGGAGAATGTGCTGGCCAGGGCAGCAGTCGATCATTTTCTGTATCCAGAAAGGCCCGTACAGGACCTACAACATGCGGTCGTGCATTATCCTGCCGAAATGTAGGGTTTGGCAGGTATCGAATTTACGGTAGAGCCACGGGTCGTAACACATTTGAAATGTAACGTCCACTGTTCAAAGTACCGTCAATGCGAACAAGAGGTGACGGAGATGTGTAACCTATGGCACCCCATACAATCACGCCAGGTGATACGCCAATATGGCGATTACGAATAAACGCTTCCAATGTGCGTTCACCGCGATGTTGCCAAACACGGATGCGACCATCATGATGTTGTAAACAGAACCTGGATTCATCCGAAATAATGACGTTATGCCATTCGTGCACCCAGGTTCGTCATTGAGTACACCATCGCAGACGCTCCTGTCTGGGATGCAGCGTCAAGGGTAACCGTAGCCATGGTCTCCGAGCTGATAGTGCATGCTGCTGCAAACGTCATCAAACTGTTCGTGCAGATAGTTGTTGTCTTGCAAACGTCCCAATCTGTTGATTCAGGGATCGAGACGTGGCTGCACGATTTATTATAGCCATGCGGTTAAGATGCTTGTCATCTCGACTGCTAGTAACACGAGGCCGTTGGCATTCAGCATGGTGTTCCGTATTACCCTCCTGAACCCACCAATTCCATATTCTGTTGACAGTCATTGGATCTCGACCAACGCGAGCAGCAATGTCGCGGTACGATGAACCGCAAGCGCGATGGGCTACAATCCGACCTCTATCAAAGTCAGAAACGTGATGGTACGCATTTCGCCTCCTTACACGAGGCATCACAACAACGTTTCACATGGCAGCTACGTTCAACTGCTGTTTGTGTATGAGAAATCGGTTGGAAACTTTCCTCATGTCAGCACGTTGTAGGTGTCGCCACAGGTGCCAACCTTGTGTGAATGCTCTGAAAAGCTAATCATGTGGATATCACAGCATCTTCTTCCTGTCGGTTAAATTTTGCGTCTGTAGCACGGCATCCTCGTGGTGTAGCAATTTTAATGGCCAAGATTCGAAATTTCATCTGGTGTAACAGATCTTTTTGTGTGGATATGATGGAGAGTGCAGACAGACGATTGCGTCCTTGCCCATTTCTAATGAATATTTTTGTTCCTTTCAGTGCGGAAAACGATCATTCTGCTGATGGCGATGTAGCTGGTATAGTTAAAATAAGTTCACAAAGTTTATATAGTTTTCGAAGACCTATGTGAATTATATTTTGGTACAGGAAACTGTGTTTCCTTTTCCCTGTGTGCTCTAAATGATAATTCTTTTTGTCCTAAAAGCTAAGTGCTTGCTATCAGTCTCTTGAGTATTTCCCAGTTGTATTTCACTGGGATTTAAAGTGCTTGCACGTTTCTCTTCATCTAACTGCAAATCAATCCCATTTTTATCAAACCTGGTCACGTTTATCCATGTACATGAGATTCTGATTGTTCATGCTACGTGCAGACTACGGAGGTCCGAATAACCGCGTACGTTATTATTCCAAGAAGATCTTCCCTTTCGGAGCAGCAAACGTGACCAACAGAAGAATTTACACCTTTCTCTGCCGCATAACCAAATTTTTGTCGTAAGTATCAGGATTAAATGTCCGTATGAATTTTCTTAATTGTCTTTGAAATGCTGATGCCGGGGAAGGCCGACCATTTTTAACAATTTCTAACTTTTCGTGAATAGTTGTGAGTGGAAAGGCTTATTAAAAGTACTGACTGTTATATCACTATTACAATCACTCATTTTGCGAAACTACTATCTGAAATATTATTCGGACACATTAAAAACGATGCAGTCATCCGTCACTTAAGTCAGGAGTGCAGGCTGAATGCAGTATAAGAGAAGAGAAAACGTGCTGATAGCAGGCCTCCTATTGCGTGTGTCTACCAATGTTTCACGCGAACTTGGTGTGACGTCACCAACGACCAAGTGGAGTCATGACTACCGCAGCACTCTGTTTATAAGTTTCAAGAACTAATACAAGGTAGTGCTCACGCAGGTGATCTATCTCCTGTGCGGCACAGAAACTACCTGGCGGTTCGTAGGAAAGAAAATACGTATTGTGAAATAGATATTATACAGGGTGTTACAAAAAGGTACGGCCAAACTTTCAGGAAACATTCCTCACACACAAAGAAAGAAAATATGTTATGTGGACATGTGTCCGGAAACGCTTACTTTCCATGTTAGAGCTCATTTTATTACTTCTCTTCAAACCACATTAATCATGGAATGGAAACACAGAGCAACAGAACGTACCAGCGTGACTTCAAACACTTTGTTACAGGAAGTGTTCAACATGTCCTCCGTTAGCAAGGATACATGCATCCACCCTCCGTCGCATTGAATCCCTGATGCGCTGATGCAGCCCTGGAGAATGGCCGTCCACAATACGAGCACGAAGAGTCTCTACATTTGGTACCGGGGTTGCGTAGACAAGAGCTTTCAAATGCCCCAATAAATGAAAGTCAAGAGTTTGAGGTCAGGAGAGCGTGGAGGCCATGGAATTGGTCCGCCTCTAACAATCCATCGGTCACCGAATCTGTTGTTGAGAAGCGTACGAACAATTCGACTGAAATGTGCAGGAGCTCCATCTTGCATGAACCACATGATGTGTCGTACTTGTAAAGGCATGTGTTCTAGCAGCACAGGTAGAGAATCCCGTATGAAAACATGATAACGTGCTCCATTGAGCGTAGGTGGAAGAACATGGGGCCCAATCAAGACATCACCAACAATGCCTGCTCAAACGTTCACAGAAAATCTGTGTTGATGACGTGATTGCACAATTGCGTGCGGATTCTCGTCAGCGCACACATGTTCATTGTGCAAATTTAGAGTTTGATCACGTTGGAATGAAGCCTCATCCATAAAGAGAACATTTGCACTGAAATGAGGATTGACACATTGTTGGATGAACCATTCGCAAAAGTGTACCCGTAGAGGCCAATCAGCTGCTGATAGTGCCTGCGCACGTTGTACATGGTACGGAAACAACTGGTTCCCCCGTAGCACTCTCCATACAGTGAAGTGGTCAACGTTACCTTGTACAGCAGCAACTTCTCTGACGCTGACATTAGGGTTATTGTCAACTGCACGAAGAACTGCCTCGTCCATTGCAGGTGTCCTCGTCGTTCTGGGTCTTCCCAGTCATAGGCTGAAATGTTCCGTTCTCCCTAAGACGCCGATCAATTGCTTCGAACGTCTTCCTGTCGGGACACCTTCGTTCTGGAAGTCTGTCTCGATACAAACGTACCGCGCCACGGCTATTGCCCCGTGCTAGTCCATACATCAAATGGGCATCTGCCAACTCCGCATTTGTAAACATTGCACTGACTGCAAAACCACGTTCGTGATGAACACTAACCTGTTGATGCTACGTGCTGATGCGCTTGATGCTAGTACTCTAGAGAAATGAGTCGCATGTCAACACAAGCACCGAAGTCAACATTACCTTCCTTCAATTGGGCCAACTGGCGGTGAATCGAGGATGTACAGTACATACTGATGAAACTAAAATGAGCTCTAACATGGAACTTAAGCGTTTCCGGACACATGTCCACATAACATCTTTTCTTTATTTGTGTGAGAGGAACGTTTCCTGAAAGTTGTGCCGTACTTTTTTGGAACACCGTATATATTGATTTATTTGTTACGGATGGACTATGACGAATATTTGTGACATAATCACTCATACACTGATAAGCATTATAGCCAGTATGATCATTGCCCACCGTGACACTGGATGCCGCCTGGTGCAGTTGCGGGCACGTGACACGGTAACAAAAGTATTTTACCGGAGCAGACATGAACCGAGGATCACCTCAGCGAAGATATGGGCTCCATATGATGACTTTTCAAAGAGCAGAATATTATTAGCAGAGCCTGCGAACGAGTGTCTCCAATGTGGTGAAGCTGGTCAAATATTCAGGTGCTAATGCCGTGAGTGTCTATGGAGAGTGGTAGAAGGACACTATCACTCGGCCCTAAAAGGTTAGACCTCCAAGGCTCTTCACGAAATGTGGGGTTCGGAGGCTTGTCTGCTCTGTAAAGTAGGATAGATGGCGATATTTGTAATCTCTTCAGAAAGACGACAATGCTTGCGCAAACACAATTGTTTCGGAGCACACCGTTCATCGCACATCGCTGAATATGGAGCGCTGAAGCAGACAAACCCTTCGTGGTCACATATTGACCCAAAGACATCGTCAGTTACGATTGTAGTGGCCACGGAACCATAGGAATTCGACCATCGATCAATGGAAACGTGTTGGCTCCTCGGGTGAATCATGTTATTGCTACACGAGGTTAATGGTCGTCTCCACAACGCAGCAATCGAGGTGCACGGTAATTAGAAACGTGCGGAGCGCCACGGACGCAGGCTGATGGGAGCAGTATTATGCCATGGGAAACATTCTGCCGAGCTTACTCGGGACATGTGTCAGTAATTGAAGGCACACTGACAGCTGCGAACCACGTGCGTCCCTTAATGTATGATGTGTTGTCCGACGGCAACCTCATAATAGTTCATGTCTCGGAACAAGAACAGTGCTACAGTGGTTTGCGGGGCATTATAGTGAACTCACGTTGGCATCTCGGTGACCAAATTCAACTGGTGAAACCCTGTGGTACGCATCTGGATCGTTATCGGCCGCCATTCCCGTGTACACAAATCAGTGGCCCATTATTTACGAGAATTAAATAACCTGCGTGTAGAAGTCTAATGCCATGCATCGCCACAAACCTCCCAAGGAACTGTCGGATCCCTGATACGCAGAATCAGTGATGTATTTCGTTCCAAAGACGGACAAACAAACTATTAAGCAGGTGGACGTAATGTTTCGGCTCGTCAGTGCATTTTGATGAGCATGCAATGCTTGCAATAAATACACGAAGAAAAAGCTCCTGGTGATGACCTGTCAGCATCACCTGCCATTACAACCTGGTATACAAAACTTTTCGGTACAGTCTGTCCAACGATGCGATTACGATATTTGCTACTCAGTAATAGCAGAATAAAATGAGGTAGAATTGTACATCAACAGCTTTAAAAGATGCTCAATACTTAGATTCTAAATTACATTTAGTGCCTTTCTACACTACAAATGTTTCCTTAGAGCTTTTCCACATAGCTTGCGTATGACTGTAGAATAAAATGGTCTGTGGCATTCTTACCTCCGTTCAAAAATACACTAATGGCATTTATCTCCTCTTTACTTGTCAATTTTGAAACATCCGAGTGCGTCGGAGGACGGAAAAGGGTTGGGGGGGGGGGGGGGGATGAGAGCTGGTTGTTTACGACTGAGGACACTTTGGGCTGACACAAATCTTCATCTTAAAATTTTCTTCCCCCTTTTTTTTTCTTTTCTTTCCTCTAACTCTAAGAGCGTACCAAAAGTTTGCTTTATGTAGACAACATTTAGGTACTTCATGTCTCTTAGTGATCCCTTTACCGGAAGCAAGGGCTCGTGCTGGCTAGTGCTGGCGCCATCCGAAAGAGTATGGCGCAGCGTAAGCAGAACATCCTTCCTCTGTTACAGAGAGCTGATTGAATGACTAGGTCACACTGCAAGGTACAACACTACCGTCCAATGACATAAGAAAAATCAGACCAAAGACCAAAACATTATTTAGCACTGCTGTAAGCTTTATTGGGAAAACCTTAAAAATTCCTGAATTCTTCACATTCATTATTGAGCATTCCGTTACGCATTGGCATAAAAGTAAAGCGGAAAAGCATTACTGGAAATCTGGTCATAATAAATTTAGAAAATTTAATAAACATAAATAAAGATAAAAAACGAACGGACACAAACAAGTATTCACTATCAAATAGCTATCACTTGTGTACGTGCCCAGTTCACAATCCCAATTAGTACACATAACATGCAAACAGCGGCCGCTGTAAGTCACACCAAGTACAAACAAATAAACTCACAGTTAATATCTTAATTACACTACTGGCCAGTAAAATTGCTAGACCAAGAAGAAATGCAGAAGATAAACGGGTATTCATTGGACGAATATATTATACTAGAACTGCCATGTGATTACGTCTTCACGCAACTTGGGTGCATAAATCCTGAGAAATCAGTACCCAGAACAACCACCTCTGGCCGTAATAACGGCCTTGATACGCCTGAGTTGTCAAACAGAGCTTGGATGGGGTGTACAGGTACAACTGCCCATGCAGCTTCAACACGATACTACAGTTCATCAAGAGTAGTGTCTGGCGTGTTGTGATTAGCCAGTTGCTCGGCCACCATTCACCAGACGTTTTCAATTGGTGAGAGATCTGGAAAATGTTCTGGCCAGGGCACCAGTCGAACATTTTCTGTATCCAGAAAGGCCCGTACAGGACCTGCAACATGCAGTTGTGCGTTGTCCTGCTGAAATGTAGGGTTTCGCAGGGATCGAATGAAGGGTAGAGCCACCGGTCGTAACACATCTGAAATGTAACGTCCACTGTTCAAAGTGCCGTCAGTGCGAACAAGAGGTGACCGAGACGTGTAACCAATGGCCAAAGCCCTCACATTTTCAAAGTCACCAAAGATGCACAACAGCAATTCAGAGGCCACACGTGAATCATAGACAAGTCATCCACAAACTAATACAAGGGAAAACAACGGCGACATCATTAAACCTGCCGACCTGCGTACAAGTAGGGACAACAGCATAATAGCAAACTAAAATACAACCAGACAGATTAAACACTGTGTCGGGCACAGGTATGTCCACATAAACCGTAACCTGCTAGTTCAATTAATACTCGAAGTTTTGGATACGGTTTATAGCCCCATTCTCTAGTTCTTTCTTTTTTCTTCTTTTCCGCTTCTTTTATGTTAGTTATGATTTTCTACTTAGTGGACACTTGAAAAAAAAAACACATCTGTTATGCTGGAGAGAGAGAGCAGTCCTGCCCCCACACCAAATGATGGGGGGCGTTTCTTCGATCTTTCTACTGGCCGTCGGCCACAGCGTGTTGATCTCTTGGGCTGATGACTTTAACACTGGTTAGACGGGACACAGTTGGTATATCACTCACCAGTTGAGTTTCGGATAGCAACAAGAGGAGAGGAGCAATAGCAACCAGAATCTTCCTCTTCTGTGGCTCTGTAACTCATAATGAGTCTTGGCCTCTTCCTCTATCCCGTTCCATCCATCCCCGTCCCTTGCTAGCATTTTCCAGTCTTCCGGAGGCCTTCTGTGACTCCGTCGTCCTTTCTAGTTTTCGAACGACCACGCCCCTCTTTCCACCTCACTTACCTCGTAATATCTTTTTTTTGTATTTCCGAGCCGGCCGGTGTGACCGAGCGGTTCTAGGCGCTTCAGTCTGGAACCGCGCAACCGCTAGTGTCGCAGGTTCGAATCCTGCCTCGGGCATGTATATGTGTGATGTGCTTAGGTTAGTTAGGTTTAAGTAGTTCTAAGTTCTAGGGGACTGATGACCTCAGATGTTAAGTTTCATAGTGCTCAGAGCCATTTGTACCATTTGTATTTCCGAGGCACGTGTTCAGCCCCCCTCAGCATGGGTGACCTCACAATTATTCTAACAGTCTGATCTTTGTAGATGCCGCACAACTCATGGGCGTATCTCTCTTTCTTAAATTGGACTGGTAATTTCCCTAAGTATCCTTCTCTCGAATGCATCCAGCGATTCAGTATCCTTTGCTGTCAGAGTCGAGGTTTCACAGGTGTATGTAAGCGTCGGTCTGATCAATGTTTTATAGATATTTAGTTTTGTGGTTCTAGCCAGAAGCATTGAAGACAAAAACTTTCTTAAAGTGAAATAAGCTTTTTTGGCCGTGATTAGTTTCTGCTCTTTTTCATAGGAGGTATCATTTAGACTGGCTACAATTAAACCCAGGGACTTGAAATGATCGACTCCTTCAAAGGTGTAACAGACCATCGTTATTTCGGCTTTCATGTTCTCCCTCGGCGCTTTCCGAGCAGTTAGGTATTTTGTTCTCTGCGCGTTGATATTTAGTCGTATATTCCTGCCAGCCTGATCCAAGTAAGGTGAATTTCTCTTACATTGCCGTCAGAGTTCTGGCTACTATGTCGATGACGTCCGCATATGCCTGTATCTGCACTGCTTTATGAAACCAGAACCAACTCGTCGAAATTATTATCTCCGCCCACTGAATGCAGACAACCTCTGCAACACCACCTGCTGGACAACTGAAGCGTGGAGAAAGATCACCTGACCTTATGATCCACAGTACACTCTGGTACATGTCGATGCCAGGGTACGAGTAGGTGGAAAATTTTAGTATCGTAGCCTGACGCAAATTAAGCAGGCTGAAAGTCGCTAGTATCTGATTTTGGAACACTGTGTGTTTTGGCGTTTATGACTTCTCTGGCTTATTGAATGGTAATGAAGGCTCAGGTTGCAGTCGTAACGTTCGCTGTCTACAGAGTTGCCAGCGATCGACTTAACGTCCATGTTGTTATTTATTTACTTATTTAGTTAATTAGTTCAATGTTGCGTGCATCATTCTGCACGATAAATCTTAATTATGTGGAACGAGTCATGTTACATTCATATCGCAAATTAATTTGTTAATATGGCTAAACGCTCAACATTTAAAAGTTTATTTTGTTTTATTATTTTTTAATATACACAAGTGAATCAGTAATTCCCCCTCCCCCCCCCCCTCCCTGCAACACAAGTGCACATACAACCTTTTATACAACACAATAATAGAAATTCTTCTACGAATAGAAGCAAATGTCAAGGAGAAACATTTTCACTTTGGTTTCAAATATTACTTTCTTGTCACACATTTTGTATCACTGGGTGAGTGATGAAAAATTTTTCTTGCGTCATTATGCACCCTTTTACGTCTTAAATACAACGTTAATGTGGAATAATGAATGTAATTTTTCCTTCTGGTATTGTAATTATGTACATCATGGTTCCTTTTGAACTGTAGTGGAATATTTACAAACAGCACATTTTTCTGTTATGATTTTTTTTCTTAAAGATAGGTAAGCCAAGAACATTATTCCATATGACATTATTCACTGAAAACATGTTAACATGTCAACTTACCGATACGTCTTTCCCAAAGATTTGCAGTGACTAAGTGCAAATGTGGCTGATACAAGTTGTTGTAGGAGTTCCAAAACGTGCTTTTTCCGGTTTGAAGTCTCGTCGGTATGGAAACATAAGAATTTTGAAGTTTCCACGCTATTTATTTCTTGCCCACCCTAAGTTAAACTTATCATTGGTGCAGTACCTCAAGATGATCAGAACTAAACATGTCGTGCCTCTTTAGAACTGAAGGTGAGACCGTTCGGAGCAAACCAGTCACTGAAACTTTAAAGTACCTTGTTTACATTTCTTCTGTTTCTGTGTATGCTTGGATTGATTAATATGCTAGTGTCATCTGAAAAAGATACTATTTCTGCTTGTTGTCTATTAGATGGAAGATCGTTTACTTATAAGAGGAACAATAGTGGATCTGACCCTTGGGCAACTCCATACATGATTTCTCTCCAATAAGAATTACATCCCCGGACTATATTGGTTGAATTACTAAGTACAACTTCGTGCATTCTTTTGGTAATATTTGGATTTCTACACGACAGATGCTTTGGTGAGTAACCTTGCAAGCCGCTATCACCGAATGCTTGTAATTCAACGTGAGTACACAGCAAGTTGCGACCTCATCATTAAATCCCTGAAGTTATTGCCCTTTGTATAAAATTTGGCCTATGAATGAACAACAATGCTGTCAAACTGTAGTTAATGAACTATGAAGCAGTAACGAAACTTTCATAGTGAAGGTCCTATTAACATGGATTTAAGGAACATAAATGTCAGTCAAGATCTTAGTCTCCTAATACAACCTATCAGTATAAATGCGTATTTCCTTGAAGACGAAACATTTACCACGCAGATGTAACTGATTTTTCTATGTCCTAGTGTCTAACGTCAGGAAAATGATACACTGAAATACAAAATGTCAATTCATTCATTGGTGCGGTTTGTGTCGTGAATTCTTTGCTATGCGTACTTTCCATGTTAGGCTGTAAATAGCTTTTAAATTGAGAAAATGAAGTACCTACGGAAAGCACGCACTACTGGTATGTACAAAGGGTAAATGACCACCGGTGCCAATAGGTATGAAAATTTGTGGGAGTGAAAAATGACTCGAGGAGGAATATACTTCATGAGATATTTTAAATGAACTTCAGTTATTATTCAGAAAACACACATGAAAAAATCCCCTCATATCCTTTACTATCCCCGTAATACTATTTAGACGGAGGGAAAGTTATGTTCTGGGATTATTCACTGAAGAAAAGGTATTGATCTTCGCATATACAAATAAAGACACGATCCACACAGAGGCCTAACCTTACTCACATGGATACACAACCGCAAGAGCCAGTCTCGCATCATGTAATATACCAATGCGTTGGCACGCATGCAAAACACATTGCAAGCTGGGCGACGCACTCGATAGGAGCAGAGTAGCCTATGTGCCCACACTGTGTTTCACCCTCCCCATTCTCTCATCATCCTACACCACTTTTTTTCCTTTGTTGTATTTCAGTGCCCCATCAGGCGCAGTCTGGCAGCAGCATATAACTGTTCTTCAGCCGAAAGTCATTAATCATACAAGACATTTAAAATAACATAAAGGAGAGAATATGGCGTACATCGATGTAAAAAAGCGGGAACATCTTGCAAGAGAACAGACAAAAAGGGGCGGCTACTCTAAAATGGAGATAAAAAGCTTAAAAAAGTAGCGCACACAAAACAAAACCACACACTGTATCATAAAAGTATCGACGGATGGTGTAGCACATAACAATCACTGACGATAACACTATGTACAAGTCCAGCATACAATTGATGCACAGGAGAACAGCACCAAACACAACACTGATGTAGTACACTGATGACGATGAGCCAACAGAGCAGATCTGCCAGGGGCATACAGACGAGGGAGGAGAGAATAAGAGGAGGACAGGGGGGAGGAGGGAAGGATGGGAGAGGAGGAAAAGGGGGAGAAGGGAAGAAGGAAGGGAGGGGAGGAGATAGGGGGAGAGGGGCGGGGGACGCAACCAAGAGGGCCAGGGAGGGAAGGACGTGGGAGAGAAACATTCGAGGAGGGGGAGACAGGGGCTCAAGGAGGGAAGGAGAAAAATCCGCTCTGGCAGAAGGCGGGGAGAGGAAAAAGCGGGCCCTGGGGAGAGGGGAGGAACAAGGCCAAGTTACAGCTGGAAGGAAGGGTAGGTGCCTTGGCGAAGTTCAACATCTGGGGAGGGGGGGAGGAAGATGCTGAAAATTGCCCTGATGAAGGAGATGGAGGGTATGAAGGTGGAGGGAGGGAGGGATACAGCGATAATGGCGCGGCAACGAGCAGGGGCTGGAGAGGAAGGAGGAAACCAGTTGGGGGAGGGGATCAAGCCTGCAGACAGTGTGAAGGATTACACCACGAGCATAACCACACGCTATGTATGCATCCATTACACTCACCTACATTGCCTAAAGAAAATCATTTTCAACCAATCAATTGGGATCTCCCATCTAACGATATCATATGAATTGACTTTCGCTGTCAAATAAATAGACTGGTGTACAAAATTAAAGCAAAGAACTGCTGTTATACCTTCCTGCGTCTAATTCACGATATAATAACACAAACTGCCAACAGATGTCGTTACGATCGGTTTCTGCACGGAAGATGGCATTCCGTTCAACAGACAACCGCACCAGCGATGAAGGTAGGGCATCTATCAAGTGGGGTAGTGTTCGCAAGATAGTTCCACATCCACAATCTCAGTGTACACAGTCACAGACGGTGCAGAATGCTACAGAGAATACGCCTACAAAATCTTTGCTGAGGAGGGCCATGGAAAGAGTGGAAGCAGGAGAGTCACAAACTGACGTGGCCCTACAGCTGAATGTGAATCGTTCTCTTGGTTGTCAGGTGTTGCGACAGTTTATAGAGATCGAAACTGCTTCCTGGAGACCATGTCATGGTCGACCATGTGTGACACCAACAAGAGTGGACCGTTATGTGATTGTAAGGGTTGACTGTACTGCCTTAGTACTGCACTGCAACTGACATCTGACCTCGCAGCTTACCTTGGACGTGTTCTACCAAGGCAAAAGGTGTGCAGAAAGCTTCACCAGAGAGGCCTTTGTTGTTGGAGACCTGCTGTCTGTTTACTTCTGGTGTTCTTCACGGAAGGGAACGTCTAGAGTGGCGCCATCAACATGCCACCTTTACGGTCGAACAGTGGTCCAACGATTTGGTCTAGAGAGTGATTATCGACGTATTTGCATCTGCATGGCACATGGAACACGATTTCTGGACCCAAACATTGTGGAGGAGATGACATAGTGGAGGATCCCTCTTCATAAAACTATACGGGTGAATCAGCAATCAGGGTGAGGAGATATTGGGATCTCATACGCGGCTCTTGCGAGGTGCTGTGGACCAAGACTTCGTATTGAGGGATGATAATGCTCGACCGCATAGAGCACGAATGGCTGATTTTTTTTCTTGTTATGGAAGGTACTGCGTGGTGTGATCTCTCTCCAGATTTGAATCCCATTGAGTACTTCTGAGATGCACTAGGGAGACGGTTTGCATCACATCAGCACCCACCAACCACTCTCCATGACTTGTGAGCAGCTCTCTACGAAAAATTGGTGTTATTGCCTCAACATGAGATTAAAGACATCATTCATACACTCCTGGAAATGGAAAAAAGAACACATTGACACCGGTGTGTCAGACCCACCATACTTGCTCCGGACACTGCGAGAGGGCTGTACAAGCAATGATCACACGCACGGCACAGCGGACACACCAGGAACCGCGGTGTTGGCCGTCGAATGGCGCTAGCTGCGCCGCATTTGTGCACCGCCGCCGTCAGTGTCAGCATGTTTGCCGTGGCATACGGAGCTCCATCGCAGTCTTTAACACTGGTAGCATGCCGCGAGAGCGTGGACGTGAACCGTATGTGCAGTTGACGGACTTTGAGCGAGGGCGTACAGTGGGCATGCGGGAGGCCGGGTGGACGGACCGCCGAATTGTTCAACACGTGGGGTGTGAGGTCTCCACAGTACATCGATGTTGTCGCCAGTGGTCGGCGGAAGGTGCACGTGCCCGTCGACCTGGGACCGGACCGCAGCGACGCACGGATGCACGCCAAGACCGTAGGATCCTACGCAGTGCCGTAGGGGACCGCACCGCCACTTCCCAGCAAATTAGGGACACTGTTTCTCCTGAGGTATCGGCGAGGACCATTCGCAACCGTCTCCATGAAGCTGGGCTACGGTCCCGCACACCGTTAGGCCGTCTTCCGCTCACGCCCCAACATCGTGCAGCCCGCCTCCAGTGGTGTCGCGACAGGCGTGAATGGAGGGACGAATGGAGACGTGTCGTCTTCAGCGATGAGAGTCGCTTCTGCCTTGGTGCCAATGATGGTCGTATGCGTGTTTTGCGCCGTGCAGGTGAGCGCCACAATCAGGACTGCATACGACCGAGGCACACAGGGCCAACACCCGGCATCATGGTGTGGGGAGCGATCTCCTACACTGGCCGTACACCTCTGCTGATCGTCGAGGGGACACTGAATAGTGCACGGTACATCCAAACCGTCATCGAACCCATTGTTCTACCATTCCTAGACCGGCAAGGGAACTTGCTGTTCCAACAGGACAATGCACGTCCGCATGTATCCCGTGCCACCCAACGTGCTCTAGAAGGTGTAAGTCAACTACCCTGGCCAGCAAGATCTCCGGATCTGTCCCCAGTTGAGCATGTTTGGGACTGGATGAAGCGTTGTCTCACGCGGTGTGCACGTCCAGCACGACCGCTGGTCCAACTGAGGCGCCAGGTGGAAATGGCATGGCAAGCCGTTCCACAGGACTACATCCAGCATCTCTACGATCGTCTCCATGGAAGAATAGCAGCCTGCATTGCTGCGAAAGGTGGACATACACTGTACTAGTGCCGACATTGTGCAAGCTCTGTTGCCTGTGTCTATGTGCCTGTGGTTCTGTCAGTGTGATCATGTGATGTATCTGACCCCAGGAATGTGTCAATAAAGTTTCCCCTTCCTGGGACAATGAATTCACGGTGTTCTTATTTCAATTTCCAGGAGTAGAATTTTCCGTCGACTGCAGGCCTGTATTGGTGCCAGAGGTGGTCAGAACCAGTAATGACCACATTAACCAATTGTCAGAGTGTGTGAGCAAATCCGTTAAGTAGGTAGAAAGACAAAGAACGTTTTTGTCCACCTGCATAGTGCAGTTGATTACGTTCTGTGTTCCTTACATTGTGTCTACTGTACTATCTCCTGTTTCTACAGTGTTGTGGCAAAATAAATGTAACCTTGAAAAATTTCCGTATGTTGCTTTAATTTTGGACGCCAGTGTACGTACACACGTAGATCCAGAATACTGTATGAAAACGCTGTGCATTCCTTTAACAGACCGCATAATTATTGAGCACACTCGGCTGTGGAGTGGACCCAAGGAGCTAACAACAACATCAGTCACATTAAAACAAACACAGCACTTTATTTAATAAAACATGCAACAAAATGCGACAATACATTGAATCACTGCAGCTTTGAGATTCAGTGAGGTGAAAGTCAGTAACCGTTCCAAGAAAATCTTACTACAGTTGTTTATATTATTTGTCTTTAATGTTAGAAGCTTCTGCATGAAATTCAAAATTATTTACTAATGTCAAGTTAATTAATTTAACAGAATGTAAAAGAAACAACATTAAATACGATACAATAATAATAATATGTTAAAGCAAATTGCCTACATGACCAATGCTCCGTATGATGCCGGAATGCTTAATTAAGTGATCTAAATATTTCAGCATCTAGCTTCAAAATTACGAGGGCTGTCCAGAAAGTAAGTTACGATCGGTCGCGAAATGGAAACGACTATGAAAATCCGATAAAGCTTTGCAACGATGTGTTGGGCAGTGTCTCTAGTATGACTCTAGGTAGAATTATGTCGCTCTTTTCATTCCTGAGCTCTTAGTGAGCGCGTAAAGATGTTATAGAAAATAGTGTCTCCAGCCAAGTACGAGGGCCTGGTGAGAATTTTCCCCTGTAGCTATGCAACCAACATTACATAACTGTTGTGCGGTTTCTTCTTCAAGACAATTCTCAGCCTCATTCCACAGGGGCAATGAAGATGTTCCTGCATCGTTTCAATTGGAAATGTTTGTTTACCCACAATACAGCCCATAATTGTCTCCCACTGAGTTTCATCTCTGCTCAAACGAACCGCTGGCTATGAAGACAACATTTTGGCACAGACAACGAGCTTTAGGCCAGCGTAGAGAATTGGCGGAAAGCACTGGCTGCTGCCTTCTATGATGAGGTTATTGGAAAGTTGGTACAACGCTACGACGAATGTCTGAGTCAGAACGGCGACTACGTAGAGAAGTAACTGAAAGGTGTAGCTAACTGTTACAAATGAAACATTTCTGATTTTCACTGTGATTTTCATTCCGCTATCAATCGTAACTTACTATCTGGACAGCCCTCGTATTATTACAGCTTGAGCTAATTTTCAGAGAACTGTTACTACTAATACACAATTAGAAAAATTCAGCCTGCCACTAATGGCCATTGGTTAAGAGTAAACAGTGGACCTCTGCAAGCCCAACTAAAAACCGTGCTCATACTCACGTCGTAGTTTACTGACAACTAAACTGAGGCGGTAAGTGGGGACTAGCCCGGTATTCACCTGGCGGGATGTGTAAAACCTCATAAAAACCACATCCAGGCTGGCCGACACACCGGCCGCCTACGGTAATCCGCCGGAAGGATTCTAACTGGGGCCGGCGTGCCTACCCGAGTCCATGAAGCAGCGCATTAGCGCTCTCGGCGAACCTGGCGGATAACAGAAATATGCTTATTTAAAGTTGTTTATAAAATTGACAATGAGAGATTTATAAATTTCATGTCACTTAAAAATAACCTACGACAAGACGGCCGTCACGGTCAGTCCCCTAATACCATTTAAATAAACAACATAGTAATTTAAACTCACAAATTCCTAGCGAACAGTACAATTAGAGCAGGCACTGCCTCTGATCTGTTCTGGTAAAACTTGATGCGCCCCAACACACGATAACTCAACACAATTTAACGACCACAAGATTGGTATAATAGGTCAAAGTCTTATTTCACTGAGCAAGATTCAGACAGCACTTCCGCAAAAGGCACCATAGGTCAAAGTCTTAATTGACTGAGCAAGATTCAGACAGCACTTCCGTAACAAGGCATTAACAGTCCATGACGTAAAACAAAGCCTATTTCCCTCTCTCTCTCTCTCTCTCTCTCTCTCTCTCTCACTCTCTCTCTCACGCACACACGCACGCACACACACACACACACACACACACTCACACACACACACACTCGCACCTTATTTCTCGCATCTGTCAGGGGATCAGGGGATGGCCGAAAATCCACGGTCCTGTTATGTCTCATAAGCTTACTTCCCAGTAATGGCCCGGGAGGCACAAAGAGCAGACGCTGCCACTCAATCTCCATGGCATTTATTGCATGCGACACAGTGGCCGTCTATAACACGCCTGCCCTAACAGGCTCACGGCTTCTCCAACTACTAACACCGCGCTGCTTGGACACTTCCTTCACCCTGCCACCCAACAAACATTGAAAGTGACTTACACATACTAAAACCTAGTAGCTATAGAACTAACTATAGAAGAAAAGTACTACATCCAAAAATCAGTCGCCCAAGGAAGGGAAGTAGTTCATGAATACACATTACTGTGCAACAAAACCCTCTTCGTCAGAATAGAAAGGGCTATACAAATAACACCCACACCAAAACCACTCATGAGGAAAAAAAAGAAATAAATAAAAAAATATATATAAAAATATATATATCGCCGGCTGTTGTGGCCAAGCGGTTCTAAGGCCTTCCGTCCGAAACCACGCGGCTGCTACGGTCGCAGGTTTGCATAGAGCCTCGGGCATGGATGTGTGTGATGTCCTTAGGTTAGTTAGGTTTAAGTAGTTCTAAGTCTAGGGGAATGCTGACCTCAGATTTTAACTCCCATAGTGCTTAGAGCCATTGGAACCATCTCTCTCTATCTACCTCTCTCTCTGACCCAGTGCTCAACACACACACGCAAACCCACACTAACCATACAGTACTGACGCCAAATACAATTAAAACTCGCGCGCTTCACCCAGCGAAACACGCCACGAAACAAATGAACACCACACAGCCTCAACAATACGTAATGGCAGCGAAAACTCCACCTACGTTTTGAGAAATCGAAAAAAGTGCAGTGCCAAGCGACCATAGGTTAAGAAGTAAGCCTCTTTATTTCGGCAGCAACACAGAAGAACGCACCACAACTTCAAAAATGTAAGATACACACAAAAAACGTGATACAGACTGATTTCCGTTCGTAAATGCATAACAAACAGAAAATGAATTACGTTTTGCTGTTTGCAGATGACAAGTTGTATACTGTGTAGCAGAATATCTACCAAAATAAATGGACAATAACATCATGTAAGGTATGTTAACTAATGCTTACATCCACTTTTCGCCAATTAAGCTGCAAATGGAACTTTTACATAATGTAAACAAAACAAATGTTAATATCTAACAACAATTTTACAGTTAAAAATAAAAATTGAACCCACTGACGATAGCACAAAAATGTGGGTGAAAGAAGGGTGTCTTGCATAAGGCGGAACTTACCATCCCATATTCGTAGCAAGCACGGACACAACAAGAAGAACTGCACCACAAGATGATTAGAATTATTTCTACTCGGTACTGGTCTCCTGTGCTCTAGTGACCAGTGTGGCTTTTGACTGTGCTAGGAGTACCATATAATAGGAATGCTTTCCTGCGTGCTTGTCATTAAATACAGTAAGAAGTTAAAGTGCATTTCATTTTGTACCTCGTGTCTCTTACTTATACCGATTTTCAAATGGTCACAGACTTGATAAAGTTAGTTTTTGATAGATTTTTACGGGGCGCTTCCTGATATTTCAAAACTATGCGTCGTTCCAGTACCATTGGCTGTGCACTTGTTCCAGTGCAGTAAGGTGTGTGCGAAAGCCTCCGTTTGAGCGCTATCGCTAGTTGTGCTTGGACAAACCAGACAGAAAGATGATTGTCCACGAAAGGCAAAGAGACGTGAATGCATCTGTATCCGACACATGGTCATAACCTGTAGACAAGTTTCTCTATCTTCTACTGCAGAATGAAGTGCTGGTTCCAAAGCTGATACGTCTCCTCATCTGGACTGCGTCCAAGAATAAGGTAAAAATGACTGATCTCGATCATTGAAACATTGTCCTTACTATGTTGATAAACGCTGCTCAGTAAAGTAAGTGATTACTTGATGTTTTTATATTGCTTTGAGTTGCATTCAAATGGGCAAACCGGAGCACAGAATCTTCGTAAAATGCTTTGTTTTGGACTTAGAATCGGCAAAGGTACGTCTTATAAGATGTTCAAAGTTTATAAGGAGACTACCGTTTTATTTTTAACCGGTTAACGTATTTATTTGGTTGTCCACTTAACAGTAGTGAAGCTGATTTTTATCTGTTGCTGACTGAGCTTTCTGGAATAGAAAGTGTACCCTTCCGGTCAGTAGTCTGCGAAGTGTAAAGCAATAACAGGCGAGTGTTGTTGTGACCAGGCGAAGCTGCTTTCGTCCGGCCGCAGCTATGGGTTCTTTGATTGCTCTGGGAGAAGTCTGATTATATCAGAACACCTGAAATATTAGTTAAATAGATACATAAATGAATAAAGGATTTAATCAACTTTGACACAGATATTTGCAAAGGATTCCTTGATAAGTTACAACTGTTATTGAGTATTAAAGGACCACTTGATGCCTAACTAACAAACTGTTCTCTTAAGGCACGAAAACCTTAACTGTCGCGTTGGTCCTATACTACGATGCAAACATCTTCAGATGAGTGGTCTTCAGGATTGCCTCCCATATGTCCTTGCGGACTGCAGCGAACCCTCGCTTATATCTGTGATATCGATTGGTGTGGCCAACTTTGGTGCTGCAATGCGATCTTTGTAAAACATCACAACTTTTATGCAGTGCATATGAATATCATATTCATTAAAACAATCTTGAGAGGAGAAATGGATTGTAAAAGATTTCATCTTCCTTTGATTGTGCTTTGACAATGATGAAACTGAGGAATTTGAAGAACGGATTGTTGGAATAACATTCTAGTCACACGATTTCACACACCCTGTTTAGTGTCACCGCAAGGCACCACACTCGCTAGGTTGTATGCTTCAAATCGGCCGCTGGCCGTCAGTACACATCGGACCCGTGAGTCCCCACTGTCGACGCTAGCAGACCGAGCTCCGCCACTCGGCTGGTCTTAGGAGACAAGCTAGCGCACTGTCCAGTTCTACAGCCGACTTCAATAGGAATGGTTCACTTGTTATAGCTTCAGAGACGTCATGTGCAGAGACGCTAGTTAGCATAGCCTTCAGTTATGTGAGTAGCTACGACCTCGCCAGGCGCCTCATACAGTTTATAAATTGACAACTGAACTATATGTGTGAAGCAATCAGAATTGTAAAGAAGCCTTCGCAGTTCAGTCTATAACTGCGCTTGTAATTATTATTGTACAAAGTCAAGATCGACGTTCACCACTGATGCTGAATTAAAGCTAAGTACTTAACTGCATTCCTGTCTACTAACTTTCTAATCACCTAAGATGTACCAGATACATCCAGTCAAGTATAGTTCATTGATCCTCACGTAAGCCTACGTGATCAACTCATGCAATTAATGACCACCCCTCGTGATCAGACTAAGAGTCAAATTGCGTGACTCAGCCGGGTCATCCTTTTTCCATGAGGCCCATAGTTCTGCCACATACATAATACCCTGACATCCAGTTACTTCCACAGGTAAACAACTTGGTGCTAGGGAAGAGATTGTGAAGTGCATCCTTCATCAGGATAGCTAAATAGCTATCCTGATGAAGAATGCACTTCAGGAATGAAATATACCCACATGGAAATCGTTAGTGAAAGTCAACTGATCTTAAAGGGCTCGATGTCAAAAAAATAGTACTCGCAGGATTTTTAATTACAAAAAAACAGCTTTTAAGTTGAGGTCATGAACTTTTCGCATATAAACCACTAAAAGATTATAGAAATGCTCTACATTCCCTGGCAGAGAATCTGACTCAATCGAAAGCAGAGCGAGATTAATGGTGCACTCCGCAAGGAAGGAGGCCGCTGTACATGTTGCAACGGATTACTTCCCAATATTACTTCGCAACATCATATACTCGTTCTTTGCTTGCTACAGAGGTGGTAAATACAATTGCAATAGGTGACAACCGTGCTACGGTAGTTTCTGTGTGTCGTGGGTGTTCCCAAAACACTGCGTCCCTCGCGAAAAACGCGGAAGTCGTTACCGTTTTAGCGCGACGCGCAGACCTCTGCTGCAATCTGCTAACTGCAGCTTTTACGAGATTACAAATCGGAAACGCCTCGCATAACACGTGGATTTTATCTGCTTGAGCTGGAGAACATTACTAAAGCATCTCAACATCCGTCGACGTAGTTCTTCAGGCCATCCAACATGTTTTCCAATCGTGGGCTAAATTTTTCAATTCCTCCCTCGTATTGCACCAAACTTTTCCATGGCATGTTTTAGACGTTCTAATCTTTTGCTTTTATCTAATTAAACTATGCAACGCTTCTCTGCCTTATACTTTTACCTTCAAACTCCCACCATTGTTTCACACTAATTGTGGGGCTTGTACAAAATTAGCGAATCTCTCTGCTGTCAGTGTACTTTTAATAATACTGAGTTTGAAAGAAGGATATAAATTATTGTAACTCGAAGTAGTTACATTTAATTATTGATCCACATGGGGATCTTAAGCATTTGAATGCGGACAGACTATTCGGAAAGGATAATTTATTGGAATGTAGTCGAATTAAATCGCGTGATCATGAGGGTATTAGATTAGGAAATATTTAAAGTAGTAAATAAGATTTGCTATTTGGGGAGAAAAATAACTGATAGTCGAAGTAGAGAGGATATAAAGTGTAGACTGGAATTGGCAAGTAAATCGTTTCTGAAGAAGAGAAATTTGCTAACATGGAGTATAAATTTATGTGTCTGGAAGATTTTTTTTCAGAAAGTATTTACTTGGAGTGTAGTCATGTATGGAAGCGAAACGTGGACGATAAATAGTTTAGACAAAAGGAGAATAGAAGCTTTCGAAATGTGGTGCTACAGAAGATTACTGAAGATTAGATGGGTAAATCACATAACTAATGAGAAGGTATTGAATACAATTGGGGAGGAGTTTGTCGCACAACTTGACTAGAAGAAGGGCTCGGTTGGTAGGACACATTATGAGCATAAAGGGATGACCAATTTAGTATTTGAGGGCAGAGCGGAGGGTACAAATCGTAGAGGGAGACCAAGAGATGAATACACTAAGCAGATTCAAAAGTACGTAGGTTGCAGTAGGTACTGGGAGATGAACAAGCTTGCACAGGATAGAGTAGCATGGAGAGCTGCATCAAAGCAGTCTCTGGACTGGAGACCACAACAACAACATCCTTATATAACCTTTAACAGTAAGATGCCAATCTAATATTAATTAGTAGCTGTAAGTAAAGGAAACATTGTACATTCGGAGGCTTCCACAGCCAGTGACAATTTAAAAAACATCGTTTCGGGTATTTGGCCGCATGGATGCGAAACGCTAAAAACAGCCCAGCCCTGAAGAGAACCGCTACAAATATGGTCCAAAACGTCGGTATTTTAGTTGTTTTTAGTGTTTTATAATGACTCAGTCTGATAAACAATTATTCAAATCAGATACAATGTTTTATATCATTTATATGTCTCCTGTGAAATTTAAAATTTCCCGGCGTATAGAGTGACGCATAAAATGTCGGGCGAATTGTCCGGTGTCAGTAACTTGCTGCTACGATATTTCGACGCAGAGTCATCTGGCCATCTTCTGGTGTATGGAACACTAAGTCTCTCACATATCGCGGATTGCGTGAAGCCGACTGTCGTTGCGCTAATAGAGAGTGAACAAAAAAAAATAGTTTTGATTCATCACATAACTCACTGAAATTTCTATTTCCGCAATGTAGAAACGAAAATTATGTACGTGGTGTTCAAAATGTCTCTCCGCAGTGCCGTATGATTGTTCACCTGCCTGGGTTACTTCCCTTCAAGTGGACTCTCCCAACATTCCACTGTTTCGTTTACCTCAGTAAAAATGAATATCATCATCATCATCATCATCATCATCATTTAAGACTGATTATGCCTTTCAGCGTTCAGTCTGGAGCATAGCCCCCCTTATAAAATTCCTCCATGATCCCCTATTCAGTGCTAACATTGGTGCCTCTTCTGATGTTAAGCCTATTACTTCAAAATCGTTCTTAACCGAATCCAGGTACCTTCTCCTTGGTCTGCCCCGACTCCTCCTACCCTCTACTGCTGAACCCATGAGTCTCTTGCGTAACCTTGCTTCTCCCATGCGTGTAACATTACCCCACCATCTAAGCCTGTTCGCCCTGACTGCTACATCTATAGAGTTCATTCCCAGTTTTTCTTTGATTTCCTCATTGTGGACACCCTCCTGCCATTGTTCCCATCTACTAGTACCTGCAATCATCCTAGCTACTTTCATATCCGTAACCTCAACCTTATTGATAAGGCTACCTGAATCCACCCAGCTTTCGCTCCCATACAACAAAGTTGGTCAAAAGATTGATTGGTGCACAGATAAATTAGTCTTGGTACTGACTTCTTCTTGCAGAAGAGAGTAGATCGTAGCTGAGCGCTCACTGCATTAGCTTTGCTACACCTCGCTTCCAGTTCTTTCAGTATGTTGCCATCCTGTGAGAATATCCATCCTAAGTACTTGAAACCGTCCACCTGTTCTAACTTTGTTCCTCCTATTTGGCACTCAATCCGTTTATATCTCTTTCCCACTGACATTACTTTTGTTTTGGAGATGCTAATCTTCATACCATAGTCCTTACATTTCTGATGTAGCTCTGAAATATTACTTTGCAAACTTTCAACAGAATGTGCCGTCACAACTAAGTCATCCGCATATGCGAGACTGTTTATTTTGTGTTCACCTATCTTAATCTCACCCAGCCAGTCTATTGTTTTCAGCATATGATCCATAAATAATGTGAACAAAAGTGGAGACAGGTTGCAGCCTTGTCTTACCCCTGAAACTACTCTGAACCATGAACTCAATTTATCGTCAACTCTAATTGCTGCCTATCTATCTATGTAAAGACATTTAATTGCTTGCAAAAGTTTGCCTCCTATTCTATAATCACGCAGAACAGACAATAACTTCCTCCTAGGAACCCGGTCATATGCCTTTTCTAGATCTATAAAACATAGATACAATTCCCAGTTCCACTCATAACACTTCTCCATTATTTGCCGAAAGCTAAAGATCTTGTCCTGACAACTTCTAAGTGGCCTAAACCCACACTGATTTTCATCCAATTTGTCCTCAACTAATACTCGCAGTTTCCTGTCAACAATGCCTGAGAAGATTTTACCCACAACGCTGATCAAAGAGATACCTCTGTAGTTGTTACAATCTTTTCTGTTTCCATGTTTAAAGACTGGTATGATTACTGCTTTCGTCCAGTCTGATGGAACCTGTCCCGATTCCCATGTCATTTCAATTATCCTGTGTAGCCATTTAAGACCTGACATTCCACTGTATTTGATGAGTTCCGACTTAATTTCATCCACTCCAGCCGCTTTATTGCACTGCAACCTACTGACTATTTTCTCCAATTCCACAAACGTGACCTTATTTCCATCATCATTCCTGTCCCATTGTACATCGAAATCTGAAACATTACTGATCGTATTTTCACCTACATTGAGCAACTCTTGAATATTCCTTCCATCTGCCCAAGGCACCAACAGGATTCACCAGCAGTTTTCCAGGCCTGTCCAAAATACTTGTCATTTCCTTCTTACCTCCCCTTCGAAGACTGCTAATTACACTCCAGAATGGTTTTCCAGCAGCTTGACCCAAGGTATCCAACCTGTTTCCAAAGTCTTCCCAAGATTTCTTCTTGGATGCTGTAATTATCTGTTTAGTTTTGTTTCTTTCTTCAACATAACTTTCTCTATCTGCCTGAGTTCTAGTATGTAGCCATTTTTGATATGCCTTCTTTTTCCTTTTACAGGCTGCCTTGACTGTGTCATTCCACCAAGCTGTTTGCTTCATCCTACCTTTACACACTACTGTTCTAAGACATTATCTGGCCACTTCTAGTACTGTGACCCTGTACCTTGTCCATTCCTTTTCCAGTGACTGCAATTGACTACATTCAACTAACTGGTACCTCTCTGAGATCACTGTTATGTACTTGTGTCTGATTTTCTTATTCTGACGTTTCTCCACTCTTATCCTCCTACACATGGACCTGACCTCCTGCACTTTCGGCCTCACAATACCAATTTCACTGGAGATTAAATAGTAATCAGTTTCCCCTGAATACACGTGTGTACCTCACAGCCTTCCTGAATTCCTTATCTGTTATTGTATAGGCAATGATAGATCTGGTTCCCCTGCCTTCCCAAGTATACAGATGAATGTTATGTTTAAAAAAGGAGTTTGTGATTACTAAGCCCATACTGGCACAGAAATCCAAGAGCAGTTTCCCGTTGCTGTTGGCCTCCATATCCTCTCCAAATTTACCCAAAACCTTTTCATACCCTTCTGTTCGATTTCCAATCCTGGCATTAAAATCACCCATGAGCAGAACATTGTTCTCGTCCTTTACTCTAACAACTACATCACTGAGTGCGTCATAAAAACTATCCATCTTATCTTGATCTGTCCCTTCACAATGCGTATATACTGACACAATCCTATTTTTCTTGCTAGACACCGTCAAATTTATCCACATCAGTCGTTCGTTTACATACCTTATTGCAACTACACTGGGTTCCATGTCTTTCCTGATGAAAAGCCCTACACCCCATTGTGCTATTCCTGCTTTGACTCTTGACAGGTAGACCTTGTATTCTCCCACTTCCTCTTCTTTCTCACCCCTTACCCGAATGTCACTTACAGCTACAACGTCCAACCCCATCTTACTTGCAGTCTCTGCCAGCTCTGCCTTCTTCCCAGAGTAGCCCCCATTGATATTAATAGCTCCCCATCTCGTTACCATTCTTTTGCCGAGTCGTATCTTTGGAGTCCCTGGTTTGTCAATTAGAGGTGGGACTCCGTCACCTCCAAAGGTGCGAGGCATTTTTCTCTGATTGTTGCCAGCATCCTATTTATAGTACCAGGGAAGCACGTTGCTAGCCTTACTTGCCCCGTGTCCCATTGAGTTTTACCCCTAACGGTTGAGGGACTAACCGGTGGATTTGGTAGTCTTTGCCGTCTGAGCACAAAGGTGGCCACGACTCGGAATATGTCCGAGATGCCCAGCCTTATTCCAAAGTAACTGGCATCCCGACTGTCAGGACCCCTTACTTGGCCACTCATACGTTGCCCGTGGTTCATGAACTAGCACATGACTACAGGAACCCACACCAATAATAATTCGTATTTCATTTCGGTGTATTCACTGCGGCATACGGGACTCGCGGCTAACAATCATACGACACTGCGGAGAGACTTTTTGAACACCCCGTACTTTTGTGTCCTACAATGTTCCCTTTTCCTCTTCCGCTATCAAGACTTGTTGATGCCTTAAGACGTCTTACAGTATTCTTTGTTAAGAATTTCTCATAGACCAATTTTTTCGCTTACTGTTTCTAGTAGTACCCCATTTCGTGTTTTATTTGTCGGTTTAATCTCTAACACCGTTCTGCAGCAGTGACCTACATACTCGATTAACAAGCATATTCCAGAATGAGATTTTCACTCTGCAGCGGAGTTTGCGCTGATATGAAACTTCCTGGCAGATTAAAACTGTGTGCCCGACCGAGACTCGAACTCGGGACCTTTGCCTTTCGCGGGCAAGTGCTCTACCAAAGGTCCCGAGTTCGAGTCTCGGTCGGGCACACAGTTTTAATCTGCCAGGAAGTTTCTTAACAAGCATATTGGTTCTCATCGACCTCGTTTGCATCAGTATGTGAATCTTTAGTCCTTCACTTGTACTTTTAGCATGTTTCGTTTGTTTTCGCCTGCGCTCGCCTCTGTGGCGGAACGCAGTACGGCTCTTACTGTCCCGTTTGCCTCTGCTGGCAAAATATCGATGAACCGCGCAGTGTTCTGTACTGTGTCTACAGGTTAGGGAACCTGTGCGGACCCCCCCTACTGTGGCTGGGATCAGCGCTCCTTATTCTGTCGTCCGCATAACCGGCTGTCCGTCCTTGACGGCCAATTCCGGCTCTACGGATTAAGGAGCGATTCTTCCATTCCCGGCTGCTTGAAACTGCGGAGGAGGCGCTCAATAAATCTGTCTGCTCAGCGAACCTCGTGACTTCCGACTTTTTCCCTTACCCGCATTTGTAAGGAAACTGGATTAGTTTCGCGGTTGATTACGGTCGTCGTTATATGGTAAACATGGCTAACAGACAGAACAGCATTATGTAGTGAGCACATTGTGCTAACGTGGGAGCGATCCAGATGTTTGTAAAACAATAAACTGGTAGCCAACATCGCAGGAATTCTTTTTACTCCATGATTACCGGTTTCGGCGAAACTGAAGCCGCCATCATCGGAGCTTAGGACACATACAATTTATCACATCAAGCAACTACACTACTGGCCATTAAAATTGCTACACTAAGAAGAAATGCAGGCGATAAAATTCATTGGATAGATATATTATACTGGAGCTGACATGTGATTACATTTTCACGCAATTTGGGTGCATAGATCCTGACAAATCAGTACCCAGAACAACCACCTCCCGCCTTAATAACGACCTTGATACGCCTGGGCATTGAGTCAAACAAAGTTTGGATGGCGTGTACAGGTACAGCTGCCCATGCAGCCTCAACACGATACCACAGTTCATCAAGAGTACTGACTGGCGTATTGTAACAAGCCAGTTCCTGGGCCACCATTGACCAGAGGTTTACAGTTAGTGAGAGATCTGGAGAATGTGCTAGCCACGGCAGCAGTCAAACATTTTCAGTATCCAGAAAGGCCCGAACAGGACCCGCAACATGCGGTTGTGCATTATCGTGTTGAAATGTAGGTTTTCGCAGGGATCGATTGAAAGGTAGAGCCACGGGTCGTAACACATCCGAAATGTAACGTCCACTGTTCAAAGTGCCGTCAATGCGAACAAGAGGTGACCGAGACATGTAACCAATTGCACCCCATACCATCACGACTGGTGATACGCCAGTATGGCGATGACGAATACACGCTTCCAGTGTGCGTTCACCGTGATGTCACCAAACATGGAGGTGAGCATCATCATGCTGTAAACAGAACCTGGATTCATCCGAAAAAATGACGTTTTGCCATTCGTGCACCCAGGTTCGTCGTTGAGTACACCATCGCAGGCGCTTCTGTTTGTGATGCAGGGTAGCCGCAGCCATGGTCTCCGAGCTGATAGTCCATGCTGCTGCAAACGTCGTCGAACCGTTTGTGCAGATGGTTGTTATCTTGCAAACGTCTCCATCTGCTGACTCAGGATCGAAACGTGGCTGCACGATCCGTTACAGCCATTCGGATAAGATGCCTGTCATCTCAACTGCTAGTGATACGAGGCCGTTGGGATCCAGCACGGCGTTCCGTATTACCCTCCTGAACCCACCGATTCTCCTACCAGTCAGTGGATCTCGACCAACGCGAGCAACAATGTCGCGATACGATAAACCGCAGTCGCGATAGGCTACAATCCGACTTTTATCAAAGTCGGAAACGTGATGATGCGCATTTCTCATCTCTCCTCCTTACACGAGGCATCAGAACGACGTTTCACCAGGCAACGCGGGTCAACTGCTGTTCGTGTATGAGAAACCTGTTGGAAACTTTCCTGATGTCAGCACGTTGTAGGTGTCGCCACTAGCGCCAACCCTGTGTGAATGCTCTGAAAATTTATCATTTGCATATCACAGCATCTTCTTCCTGTCTGTTAAATTTCGCGTCTGTAGCACGTCACCTTCGTGGTGTAGCAATTTTAATGGCCAGTAGTGTATTAGTATCACCATTGTTAGCCGTGCTGTTGTAACCGAATTTGTTCTAAGGTCAGATGATGGCGACTTCAGTTTCACAGAAACCGGTAATCGTAGAATAAAAAGAATTCCTGCGATCCTTGCTACCAGTTTATTGTTTTACGAGAACAGCATTAGATGAATATTTCCAGCGTTTGGCCTCCCGTTCTTTCACAAGCTGGAAAAATACGCAGGCAACTTTTGCTGTCCATGTCTGCAGAAACCTGAAACGTATCAACGGCAGTCGGATCCACGCCAGTCGTTTGCATTACGCATAACAAGCCATTATCATTCTATGCAAAGATTGGGAGACCAATATTAAATTGCGAAGTAGAGCGCTGGAGACGGAGTGGACTACACTTAGGTAACAAAAGTCAAGAGAGATGTCCTAAAATAGTGTTGAAGCTCGTTATGCCCGGCTTAGTGCAGTAGCTCTGCGTGTCCTGGACTTAACAAGTCGATGTGCGATGTTGCCTTTAAAGTCATCTACAATTGCGAAAGTGTTGCCGTTGCAAGATGTGCGCCGGCCGCTGTGGCCGAGCGGTTCTAGGCGCTTCAGTCCGGAATCGCGCTGCTGCTACGGTCGCAGGTTCGAATCCTGCCTCGGGCATGGATGTGTGCGTTGTCCTTAGGTTAGTTAGGTTTCAATAGTTCTAAGCTCTAGGGGACTGATGACCTCAGATGTTAAAGTCCTATAGTGCTCAGAGCCATTTGAACCATTTGAGCAGGATTATGTCCCATAAATATCCGGTGGGACTCATGTCTAGCGATATGGGTGGTCGAATCATTCGCTCAAAATGACCAGAATTTTCTACAAACTAATCTCAAATAATTTTGGCACGATGACGTGGGACATTAGCATCCATAACAACTCCAACTTTCGTTCGAATTCTGAAGGTGGCAGGGGTAAAATACAGGGACCGATAGGCTCTTTACAATTTGAACAGAAAGCAGATGACAGTTAAAAGAGTCGAGGGGCATGAAAGGGAAACAGTGGTTGAGAAGGGAGTGAGACAGGGTTATAGCCTATCCCCGATGTTATTAAATCTCTATATTGAGCAAACAGTAAAGGAAACAAAAGAAAAATTCGGAATAGGAATTAAAATGCATGGATAAGAAATAAAAACTTTGACGTTCGCCGATGACATTGTAATTCTATCAGAGACAGCAAAGGACCTGGAAGAGAAGTTGAACGGAATGGACAGTGTCTTGAAAGGAGGGATATAAGATGAACATCAACAAAAGCAAAACGAGGATAATAGAATGTAGTCGAGATGAATCGGGTGATGCTGAGGGTATTAGGAAATGAGACGCTTAATGTAGCTAATAAATTTTGCTATTTGGGGAGCAAAATAACTGATTTTGGTCGAAGTAGAGAGAATATAAAATGTAGACTGGCAACGTCAAGGAAAGCGTTTCTGAACAAGAGAAATTTGTTAACATAGAGTCCAGATTTCAGTGTCAGGAAGTCCTTTCTGAAAGTATCTGTATGGAGTGTAGCCATGTGTGGAGGTTAAACATGGATGATAAATAGTTTAGACAAAAAGAGAAAAGAATCTTTCAAAATGTAGTGCTACAGAAGAAAGCTGAAGATTAGATGGGTAGATCCCATAACTAATGAGGAGGTACTGAATAGAATTGGAGAGAAGAGACATTTGTAGCACAGCTTGACTAGAAGAAGGGATCGGTTGGTAGGGCATATTCTGAGGCATCAAGGGATCACAAATTTAGTATTTGAGAGCAGCGTGGAGGGTAAAAATCGTACAGGGAGGCCAAGAGACGAATCCACTAAGCAGATTGAGAAGGATGTAGGTTGCAGTAGGTAATGGGAGATGAAGAAGCTTGCACAGGTAGAGTAGCATTGAGAGCTGCATCAAACCAGTCTCTGGACTGAAGACCACAACAACAACTAAAATTCCATTGTTGTTTGGGAACGTGAAGTTCGTGATTAGGTGCAAATGGTGTCCAGGTAGCTATTTTCAGTCAATGATCGGCTTAGTTACGCCAGATGACCAAGGCCATTCCATGTAAACACCATCCTCACCATCACGGAGCTGCCACCACCTTGTACAGTGTCTTGTTGACAAATTGGCTGAAAGGCTTCGTGGGGTCTTGCGCCAAACTCGAACCTTACCGTCAGCTCTTACCAACTGAAACTGGGATTCATCTGACCAGGCCATGGTGTTTAGTCATCGAGGATCCAACCGATACGGTCATGATCCCAAGAGAGGTGCTGTAGGCGATGTCGTGCTATTAGCGAAGGCCCCCGCGACGGTCGTCTGCTGCCATCATTACCGCCAGCTTTCTCCGTCCTGTCCCAACGGACACGTTCGTGGTAGTCCCATACTGATTTCCGCAGTTATTTCACACAGACTTACTTGTCTGTTAGCACAGACAGCTCTAGAAAAAACGCCGTTGCTCTCGGTCATTAACCGAAGGTTCAAAAATGGTTCAAATGGCTCGGAGCACTATGGGACTGAACATCTGAGGTCATCAGTCCCCTAGACTTACTACTTAAACCTAAATAACCTAAGGACATCACTCACATCCATGCCCGAGGCAGGATTCGAACCTTCGACCGTAGCAACAGCGGGGTTCAGGACCGAAGCGCCTAGAACCGCTCGGTCACAGCGGCCGGCTGAACTGAAGGCTGAAGACCACTGCGTTGTCCATGGTGGCGGTAATGCCTTAATTTGGTGTTCACACTTTGAATCTCCGAATACTGAATTCAATAAACATTTCCGAATTTAAGTGTCCCATGCGTCTAACTCCAACTACACTTTCGTGTTCATAGTCTCTTAATTCCCTTCGTGTGGCTATTATCCTGTCGGAAATCTTTTCGCACGAACCGCCTGAGTAGAAATGACGCGATAGTAACGCCATCTGTATATCTGCATATCGCTATCCTATTACTTCTGGTAGCTGAGTGTATTGTAAGACTACGAATCTCAACACTGTGGGTAAAATGATGATGTATTCTGACATTTTTCCCTTCTTTACTTACTGATAATGATTTCTATAGTTTCTCAAGAAATAATAAGTCTCACAGCAGTTCGAATTCGACGTTGATCTATAGGTGTTCCCTGTAACTGGAAGGCAAGGTCAGTTCACAGTAGCATCAAGGGAAACGTAAACAGCCTCCATGAGCTATGATCTATTTGTTAACCGGTTTAGCCTTACGAAGTCCTCAGATTTTAGCTGTAGTCTTCGAAGAAGGTACAATATTCGTAAACAGAATTGAAAAAGATGTTACAAATGGAGAGTGAGGTACGAATAAACAGCAAATACCCTCGCTGGTGAGTGTTCATCGGAGGTGAGGGTATCATCTGGGGTGCCCCAGGGAAGTGTGGTATGTCCGCTGTTGTTTTCTATCTATATAAATGAACTTTTGTATAAAATGGATAGCAATGTGCGGCTGTTTGCTGATGATGCTGTGGTGTACGGGAAGGTGTCGTCATTGAGTGACTCTAGGAGGATACAAGATAACTTGGACAGTATTTGTAATTGGTGTAAAGAATGGCAGCTAACTCTGAATATAGATAAATGTAAATTAATGCAGATGAATAGGAAAAAGAATCCTGTAATGTTTGAATACTCCATTAGTAGTGCAGCGCTTGACACAGTCACGTCGATTAAATATTTGGGCGTAACATTGCAGAACGATATGAAGTGAGACAAGCATGTAATGGCAGTTGTGGGGAAGGCGGATAGTCGTCTTCGGTTCATTGGTAGAATTTTGGGAAGATGTGGTTCGTCTGTAAAGGAGACCGCTTATAAAACATTAATACGACCTATTCTTGAGTACTGCTCGAGCGTTTGGGATCCCTGTCAGGTCGGACTGAGGGAGGACATACAAGCAATTCAGAAGCGCGCTGCTAGATTTGTTACTGGTAGGTTTGATCATCACGCGAGTGTTACGGAAATGCTTCAGGAACTCGGGTGGGAGTCTCTAGAGGAAAGGAGGCGTTCTTTTCGTGAATCACTACTGGGGAAATTTAGAGAACCAGCATTTGAGGCTGACTGCAGTACAATTTTACTGCCGCCAACTTACATTTCGCGCAAAGACCGCAAAGATAAGATAAGAGAGATTAGGGCTCGTACAGATGCATATAGGCAGTCATTTTTCCCTCGTTCTGTTTGGGAATAGAACAGGGAGAGAAGGTGCTAGTTGTGGTACGAGGTAGCCTCCGCCACGCACCGCGTGGTGGATTGCGGAGTATGTATGTAGATGTATATGCCACTACCGCCTACGATACAACACAACACTCGCATCACTGTGTCATCTCAATGCCTCGCAATGAAATGCAGTACAGTACTCACATAAAAGCCCATTTGTTA
This sequence comes from Schistocerca gregaria, assembly GCF_023897955.1. Taxonomy (NCBI): domain Eukaryota; kingdom Metazoa; phylum Arthropoda; class Insecta; order Orthoptera; family Acrididae; genus Schistocerca; species Schistocerca gregaria. The sequence continues at coordinate 136,555,152 of NC_064925.1, read as the reverse complement.
ATATTCATTTTGTCTCAAAGTAATAACCGTAACAAGGAATTGCGATCCTGGTGTAGTACTGAATACAGATTGCATTGTACTCTTATCTTTAATTTTCGTGGCTTAGTCTGAAGTGGTTAACGGAAAGTACTAACTATTTCGCCATCAGTTTTCCAAACAATAACTGCAATAAATCTAATCCAGGTACAAATCGCTGTGTGCATCCAGTTCTTTTTTTTAATAGGAAATACAGAATATTGCAGTCATTTAAATTAATGCACCTTGTGATCCAGAACTTGGCGTTGTTATTACTCAAATTAGGGCAAAATCTGCAAACGGAAACGATGAAATAATATAGAGAAAAGAGCACAAGAAGAAGGCAGAAAAATTAATTACTCTGTCACATATACAGGGTGAATCATCTGAAACTTGCACCGCAAATACTGCGGAAATGGAAAGTGATATTGATGTGCCGTTTTCACAGAATGGATTGGTAGGCAGGGGCTCGTATTGTTAGCCAATAAATAGATTGTAATAATACTTAGAAAGTATATTTTTTTCTGTGGAAACATAGACTTTTTAAGTGGAACAATGCTTATTGACATTAACAAATTAAAAGTAGGGTAAATTACAATGTAACTGGTGTTTGTTGCAGGAATCTAGTGCTAGTCGTTTAGGAGATCGTGTATTGAAAATTTTTCACGTCGACACTTGTATACTACCTGTAGTAGCACGCACCTGTTGTGATTCCGTTCATGAAAAGCATTACTGGGGTTGTTTTCCGACTGGATAACTCTCTCCCACATACTGCTATTGTAACCCGACATGCTCTACAGAGCCGACATGCGGCCTTGGCTTGTTCGATCACCAGATCTGTCACCAATCGAGCACATACAAGACATCATCGGACGACAACTCCAGCGTCATCCACAAACAACCTTAACCGTTCCTATACTGACCGATTAAGAGGAACGGGTATGATACTCCATCCCACAAACTGGACTGCTCAATCCCGCGTCTGGCCATCCTGATTTAGGTTTTCCATGATTTCCCTAAATCACTCCAGGCAAATGCCGGGATGTTTCCTTTGAAAGGTCACGGTCGACTTCCTTCCCCGCCCTTCCCTAATCCGATGAGACCGATGAGCTCGCTGTTTGGTCTCTTCCCCCAAACAATCCAGTCCCAAAAACTAACGTTTGGCAACTGTAGAACAAAATGCATACAGGCTTGCATTCAACATTCTGTTGGTTATTAATGTACAAGCGTTTCACAATTGCAACGGCTAACCTTTCAATGCTAATCACCTAAATATGTTACCTACACAAAAGTATTCCCCGAATTTCATTACTGTCAATTAATTATCTCTTGATGTTTCTATTTTTTCCGTCAGTAGATAAATGAAAACTATGTTTTTGTCTTTTCAGAAAATAAATAATTGCAATAATTTACATTAACGAAGTTATTGAATCTATTTTGTTATTTATTGCAGGTTATTTTCCTATATCCAATGAATATCATTGAATTATTTGCACATCAGTTGTTGAAATTAACTTACAAAACAGGAAAATGGAAAGAACAACAGACAATTTATTTCCAGAGAACTGGAATCATGATATAGAAAATAACTGTTCCATGCTTCAAGTAGGTATCGTTTTTAACCGGTCGGGTTTTTCCATCTGTAAAACGGACCAGGACGCCACCGGAGGTTCGCCACGTGAGATCAGCAGACAGGACAGGACAACGTGTTGATGAGCGGCTTGCAACTGTGTGTATGAGAAGGGCATGCTGCATGAACATAACGAGGTTTGTCGCCGAGGGTAGTGTGTCTGGCCGCGATCTAGCAAGTGTGTGTGTATCATCTAGGGGCGCGCTAGCAAATATTGTAAGGTCAGAGAGACAGAGAGAGAGAGAGCAATTTAAGTCACTGTTAAACAACCTTTGCTGCACAGTCTTTGCCTCTACGCAGTCCATTCATTCTTAGTTGAAGTGTGGTAGCTGACGGTCGTGTCTGTAATTCTGAGTTGACTTTTGGTTGTATCTGTTAGACGAATGAAGATCGACTGTAAAGGACAGCAACTACAGTATGAATACGATGTATATATTACACAGCGAAGAGCTTATAGATTTTGAATAATGTTACTATTTTTTGCTTATCTACGGGTGCGCCAGCACTTATTGCAAGGTCATTTTGATTTTTGTATGGTATCGATGTGCACGTCAGAGGAAGAGCAAGTTAACTTACTGTTAAACAATCTTTTTCTTGTCCTGGTGGTCTGAGTTAAGACTGCAGCGCTGCGCACCTGATTAGTAGAAATGATTATTGCGAGCTAGTTAACGCTGTCGACTTGCTCAGAATTGAGACAGGGATCCTTCATTTTCCCTGAACCATGCATTAAGAGATCAAATAATTAAGCTGTCTGACTTTCATATAAATTCTAGGTTAGCATTGTACCCTCTTTAAATCATTATTCATTTTGTTTAGCATAGTATTGTTCAGACCTATGTTATGTGTGAAAGACACGCGAAGTTTACTCTGTCTTTTTCAATACATACTCCATTCTAAAATATTTGTCCTAGAATGTCGTTTCATGGGAATATTTACTTTCCCCACCAAACTGTTTCCCATTACGCATTACAGCATGTAATATGCAACACTTGCAAATTTTATTTCGAAATAGAAATCTAGCTTAGTCGCTACCCGCGTGCTTTCGAGAAATTTGCAACAATGTTGTCAAGACTCGAGGTAAGCTTTTAGGCCCCGATAATTGTTTTACTTCAGTTGCGCATTTAACATAAAGACAAGCTGCATTCAGACCAGTTACAGTTCACTTCAGTTCAGTTAGAGTCCGTTTAGTCAAACGTTAGTATCCGATCGTAAATTGGATAAAGCTGGTGACTACAAATATAGTGGTAAAGTTACAGTATGGACTTCAGTTTTAGAAACGGTGAGTATCGTTGTTAAATTGTGATCCGAATTTCTTCACAATATGGTAACTTGTCATCAGTGAAGTGTGGTTCTGAGCCGTTATGCTAAATGACGTTGCCGTCATTTCGTCATTGACGGTAGACAAAGTATGCTAAGCCAGGCTTACCAACTATTGCGGCTTCATTAATGGTTTAAACTTGTAAAGTCGGTTTTTTTTTCACAAGATCCATTCGCTGGCACTCTTCCTTAAGCTATTAAAGACGCAAAGCTTTTCATCGTTTCACTGAATACTTTGTTCATTTTCTCAAAGAAGGCTAATGCCAGTTGTAAGGCAAACTGTTTGCCGGTAATAAATGTAATTACCCGGTACCTTTTTAGAATTGTTTTTTTGGGGTAGTCAATGCCCGTGTTTTCTAAAGGCAAGAGCCTCGCCGCTAACGAAATAAACTGTGCACCATTTCTTTTCGTTCACTCGATAGTTGTATTCTCATGCAAGGCAAATCGCCGGCCTCTAGTAAATCTAACTCTGCAGTAACTTTCAACGTGCACTAAAGGACTACGCTGGCTATAGTTGTTGGTTAAAAGGCAAGGATGAGGCAGCAGTATGTACGTGTTTTAACCTCTTGCCTATAATTGGTGTTATTAGCTTTGAAATTGACTGGTGTTTTTCTGTTTTAGAAAGCGCCTTTTTTTCTTGTTAAGCTCCCGCTCTGTACAGTGACACCCAATGAAGGCGTAAACTGGGCCGTTTGAGTCTCACAAGAGAAGGCCATGACGTTGGGATCACAGATTTACTTCATACTTTGAACACCTTTAGTACTTTGTTTTTACACTTCTAGTTCCGTAGAACCAAACTGGGAAGTAAATCTCCAAGGTCTAGGAACATGTCAGTACATGAGCTTACAACATAAAAGTAATAACAGATCAAATCAGATGTTTATGAAACAAAAAAACAAAAAATTTAAAAAAAGCCGTAAGTTAATATAAGCGCAATCAAAAACATAACACAGGAATCAGCTTAATTTTCAAGTTTGGTACTGAATGAAAGCTGCTAATTCTTGGCAGTAAGCTGACATTGTTAACAAGAAAAGACAGTTGAGTGACCAACGTCAGAATCACCTGGCTAATGAAAAGGGATCGACAAGAGATTCGCGAACTTACATCACTCATTGCCCGGACCTCCCGTTTCTGACCCAAAAGTATCCTTTGACAATGGGAATAGTTACCCCAAAATATAATACTATACGTCATCAGCGAATGAAATGAAGGAAAGCAGACTACTTTTCGTGCCGAACTATCACATACTTCAGATAATAGGAAAAATGGGAGTATTAAGTCTTTGAACAAGATCCTGAAAGTGGAATTTCCACGACAGTTTACTATCTATCTGAACTCCTACAAATTTGAAATGTTCAGTTTCATTAATCATATAGCCATTCTGCCAAATTAAAACGTCAGGTTTTGTTGAATTGAGTGTCATAAACTGTAAAAACTGAATCTTACTGTGATTTAGCGTTAGTTTATTTTTGCAATTCATGAACTTATGTCATGAACTGCGCTATTTGAAATAGTGCCAGTGTTGCACACAACATCCTTTACTACCAAGCCAGTGTCAACGCCAAACAGAAATATATTAGAATCACCTGTAATATTAGAGCGCATATCATTTATATAAATAAGGAACTGGAGTGGCTCCAGCACTGATCCCTGGAACATCCCCCCCGCCCCCCATTCAGTCCCAGCACAGTGTATAATGACCTTTTGCTACCTGTCGTTAAAGTAACAGGTGACTCAATTGTAAGCTGCTCCGCCTATTCCATAATGGTCCAACTTCTGGAGCAATATTTTCTGATCAACACAATCAAATGCCTTAGTTAAACCAAGAAATATGCCTAGCGTTCGAAACCTTTTGTTTGGTACATCCAGTACTTCACAGAGAAAAGAGAATATAGCATTTGCAGTTGTTAAACCACTTCTGCAACCGAACTATACGTTTGACAGCAAATTATGGTAAACAAAATGATCAATTATCCTTACATACACAGCCTTTTCAATAACTTTTACCGAGCGAGGTGGCGCAGTGGTTAGCACACTGGACTCGCATTCGGGAGGACGACGGTTCAATCCCGTCTCCGGCCATTCTGATTTAGGTTTTCCGTGATTTCCCTAAATCGCTCCAGGCAAATGCCGGGATGGTTCCTTTGAAAGGGCACGGCCGATTTCCTTCTCCATCCTTCCGTCACCCGAGCTTGCGCTCCGTCTCTAATGACCTCATTGTCGACGGGACGTTAAACTCTAATCTCCTCCTCCTCCAATATCTTTAGCAAAAACTGATGGCATAAAAATAGGTCTAAAATTGTATACATTATCCCTTTCTCTCTTTTTATAAAGCGACTTTACTACGTAGTACTTTAAACGTTCAGGAAATCGACAATTCTTAAAGGAAAAATTACAAATATGGCTAAGTCCAGGGCTAATATGTGCAGCGCAGTACTTTAATATTCTACTAGGTACTCCATCATATCCATGAGAGTCCTTAGTCTTCAGTGATTTAATTATTGACTCAGTCTTCCCCTTGTCTGTATCACAGAAGAGTATTTGAGACACCAGTCTCCGAAAGGCATTTTCCAATAGAGTTATATGATACCCTGTAGAAACTAAGCATTCATTTAATTCACAGGCAATTTAAAAAAATTGATTATTAAATACTGTACATGCGGACTACCTGACTTATCAGTAACAGAAATGTTTTTACTACGAATTGACTTTATATCGCCGACCTTGTGCTGTTGACCAGACACTTCCTTCACGACTGACCATATTGTTTTAATTTTATCCTGAGAATTACCTATTCTATTTGTGTACCACATACTCTTTACCTTCCTAATAACATTTTTAGCACCTTAAGATAATGGTGCTACTGTAGCTCGATCGTGTCTACTTCTAAAATTTTGGTATAATTCGCACTTTGTTCTGCATCATATCCTTATTCCACTAGTCAGTCACTAGACTGCCTTTTATTGCTAGTACCCTGTTTAGTACGTTTTAATGGAAAGCAGCTTTCAAAGAGCGTGAGTAATATGTCAAGGAAAGCCTTGTATTTGATGTTAAGGAAAGCCTTATGTTTGACATCTGCATTAATGGCCCTATAAACATCCTGTCACTCTTGTTGCTTAACGAGGTTTAAAAAACTCTATTGCCCGGGGATAAGATTTTCTGGATAGTTTGTAAATGTGTATATATATATATATATATATAAAAAAAATTTGTATGAGTACAATACATTTTAGGGTTGAAATTTGTGCATCATGGTTTGAAAGGCCATTCACTCTTTTAGTGACAAAATGCACATCTAGTAATGAAGAATGAATAAAAATATTGGCTATGGCTGTGCTACTGTTCCCCTACAGCCTGCTTGGCAAAAACACGGTCTGCATTATATCATACGAATTTAGGAGATCTTCCAACATCCATTTTCTTCCACAAACACATATAAAATTAATATTGAAGTCACCACATATAACTAATTTTTTATACTTCATATAAAGTGAACCTAGAACCCTCTCTAGATTGAGCAGAAAAGCTTCGAAGTCAGAGCTAGGAGACCTATAAACAACAACCATTACATGTTTAGAGTCAACTGCCTCTGCACAACATTCAAATACCTATTCAGTGCAGAGCCGTGATACGTCTACGGACTCAAATGGATCACTGTATTTTACGTACATGGGAACTCCCGAACTCCTTCAAAACCAGCCAGCTAATATGTATCCTGGTAAAGGAAACCTCGGAATTGTGAAATTATTGAAGTAGTGCTCTGATATACCAATAATGTCAGAATCAACATCTATAAGCAGTTCACTAACTTATCTCTTATACCTCTTATACCTCTTATACAATGATGAAATATGTCAATTTCTTCGCTGTTTGGATACTTGACCTCCTTTGAAGGAAAATCCTTTGCTAGATGGGCTCCCTTCAAGTAGGGATACCTATCAGGTGACTTCAATCTAAGGAAGGTGCAGCTCTAACATCAATTGCTACAGGAATTTTCACAAGAGTGCTCCCACCACCGCACACTACACTGTCACCTATAACTTTGCCCAGCCTCCTCTTCTCATACCAACTGAGATGCAGGCCATATCTAGTGAAACCCGATCTACTGATAGGTGGCACCAATGCAATGTGAGCCGTTCCCACCGCCATCAGCGCCTTCTCCAACCCCATGTTAATACGCCTAACAGCAGCATTGAATGAGGCACATTATGACGCTGAAACAGCTGCACCAAGTGCACATTAGTTCTACCAGTCTGAATAGCTATCTTTACCAGGTCACGACCCACATCATACTCCCCATCCCTGTCAATACTATTCCCAGCTCCAACTGCAATCACTACCTGATCCTCTTTCGTAAAATTCGTACATAACTCCCCTATTATAACAGTCACCTTATCCAACCCTACACTAGGCTACACAATGTTGGTGACCTGGTACTCGCTCCCCAACACTTCCTGCCATGCAAACTACCTAGCAGCAGAACATTCTTCTTTCTGTTGTCATTTGCAGCTGACTTAGACTCCCTAACTGCTGAAGACTGTTACATGTTTCCTACACCTACAGCTACAAGAGGCTCCTCTCCACTAAATTCTGACAGGTGATTAAATCTTTGGTCATACGCAAAGTACAACTGACTGAATATCTCCTACTCCTATCTGCCTTCTTTACCAACCGCCAGTTCCCATTCCCTAGCGCCCTTCACCCTCCTCAGCCAGTCACTCCTTTGCGTTTCGTAACTACAGCTCTTGTTCTGGCATAACCACAAGCGCTGGAACAAAGTTGAAGAACGCAAGAGAAGAGAAGGTGGTAAAACAACGTTGGCCAATGGTGCGTTGATTAGGACTGCAGCACAACAGAAGCGACCTCTACAAGACGAGAATATAACGTCGGCTCGTGCCAGCCTCGGCTCAGTATCTGCTCAGTATCGGGACAGTATAGGGACAGGCCTAGCAGAGAACTCTACGATAGCAGTTATTAGTGAGTCACAAACTGTGTGTCAAACTTGCGTGAACACTTTATATAGCAAAGGACTCGGATTTACACTACTAGCCATTGAAGTTGCTACACCAAGTAGAAGTACAGTTGATAATCGGGTATTCATTGAACAAATATATTGTACTAGAACTGCCATGTGATTACGTTTTCACGCACCTTGGGTGCATAAATCCTGAGAAATCAGTACGCAGAACAACCACCTCTGGCCGTAATAACGGCCTTGAGACGCCTGAGCATAGTGTCAAACAGTGCTTTGGATGGCGTGTACAGGTACAGCTGCCCATGCAGCTTCAACACGATATCACAGTTCATCAAGGATAGTGACGGGGGTATTGTGACGAGCCAGTTGCTCGGCCATCATTGACCACACGTTTTCAATTGGTGAGAGATCTGGAGAATGTGCTGGACAGGGCAGCAGTCGAACATTTTCTATATCCAGAACGGCCCGTACAGGACCTGCAACATGCGGTCGTCCATTATCTTGCTGAAACGTAGGGTTTCGCAGGGATCTAATGAAGGTTACAGCCACGGGTCGTAAAACATCAAAATGTAACGTCCACTGTTCAAAGTGCCGTCAGTGCGAACAAGAGCTGACCGAGACGTGTAACCAGTGGCACCCCATACCATCACGTCGGGTGATACGCCAGTATGGCGATGACGAATACCCGCTTCCAATGTGCGTTCACCGCGATGTCACCAAAACACGGATGCGACCATCATGATGCTGCAGACAGAACCTGGATTCATCCGAAAAAGGCCTTTTTTCCATTCGTAAACCCAGGTTCGTCGCTGAGTATACCATCGCAGGCGCTACTGTCTGTGATGCAGCCTCAAGGCTAACCGCAGCCAAGGTTCAAATGGTTCAAATGGCTCTGAGCACTATGGGACTAAACATCTATAGTCATCAGTCCCCTAGAACTTAGAACTACTTAAACCTAACTAACGTAAGGACAGCACACAGCACCCAGCCATCACGAGGCAGAGAAAATCCCTGACCCCGCCGGGAATCGAACCCGGGAACCCGGGTTTGGGAAGAGAGAACGCTACCGCACGACCACGAGATGCCGGCGCAGCCATGGTCTCCGAGCTGATAGTCCATGTTGCTGCAAACGTCGTCGAACTGTTCGAGAACATGGTTGTTGTCTTGCAAGCGTCCCTATCTGTTGACTCAGGGACCGAGGCGTGGCTGCAGGATCCGTTGCAGCAATGCGGATAAGATGCCTGTCACCTTCACTGCTAGTGATACGAGGCCGTTGGGATCCAGCACGGCGTTCCGTATTACCCTCCTGAACCTACCGATTCCATATTCTGCTAACAGTCATTGGATCTCGACCAACGCGAGCAGCAATGTCGCGATACGATAAACGGCAATCGCGATAGGCTACAATCCGATCTTTATCAAAGTCGTAAACGTGATGGTACGCATTTCTCCTCCTTACATGAGGCATCACAACAACGTTTCACCCGGCAACTGAGTTCAACTGCTGTTTGTGTATGAGAAATCGGTTGGAAAATTTCCTCATGTCAGCTCGTTGTTGGTGTCGCCACCGGCGCCAACCTTGTGTGGATGCTCTGAAAAGCTAATCATTTGCATCTTCTTCCTGTCGGTTAAATTTCACGTCGGTAACACGTCATCTTTGTGGTGTAGCAATTTTAATGGTCGGTAGTGTATATTGCATGTCGCCAATCGCTTGCGACACGTTCTTGTGAATCCAAAGTTAAGTACTGTCAGTGTTTTCATTTGTATTAAAAACTAATAATGTTATTTGTTTGAATAGTTGTAAAGCATTCCGAGGACGCAGTATCTTTTATGCACTCTCTACGAGGTGAGTGGGCAGGACCACACACCTCTATTATTTTATTCCTGCTACAAATTCTGCATTTCCAGGAGAGAATCTCGCTAGAATACCAACCGGCTTCCCCACTTCATCCCCCTCGCCCCTTCCAATGAAAATACTTTGAACGTATCTCAGACTGTAACCCACTACTCATAAACCTACGAAAAGCCCACACTTCTCGCTCAAGGTAAAATATTAACAGTTACTGAAAAAACTAAAACGTTGGTCATCAAAACAGCATAATGTGTAAGTAGCCAGGTGTACTACCCTCTCGATTCCGAGAAAATCGCAAGAGAAGAATGACGTGTCTGTTTTGTAACTGATGTAACTGTGCGCAGGTGCCGGATGTTAAAGAGTTCATGGTGGTCAAGCGGTTAGCGTTCGAGCTACGTACGACAATCTCATATGAGGCAATGGTTCTAGTCCCTCAAACATTCATTTTTATAGTACAAGTGTAAATTCTGTGGTATTCAAAAAATTTGCACCTACTCTATTCGTTCTTGCTACATTACCTGCGTCTCAATGCTACGCAGGTTAACTGTCAAACAGGGCCTGCCTCTTTGTCTGCAGCTCGAAGCGTTGAGGTGCAAAGTAGCTACGGGCACCTTACCATATTGCATGTATAAGGGGTTTCGCAAATCACGACAGGCGTACATTTTCAGGAAAACTCTAAGCGTTTCTTCATTTACTTGTAGATTGTTATAAATATGCTTGTTCTAATAATTAAATTTAATCGAAAGTAGGAAGTATTGAAGTAACATGAAATTCACTATTACTTCATGCAAATACGCGTGGTTTCTTAAAATCATATTACCTCTGCCATATTATTTAAATAAATAATACGACCAGTGTTGAAAAAAAATATAGATTATAAATTAAGTTTAAACGGGAATCGACAGTCACCTCATTCACGTTCATTTTACGTAGCTCGAACGCCAACCACCTGACCACAAAGAACTCTAACATGCGGCACATAGCACAATTTTCACATCAGTAACATAACAGACGTGTAAAACTTCTCTTGCGATTTTCTCGGTTTTGCCAGAATAGTGCACCTTATAGTCTGCAGAATTATGTTGTTTTAACGGCCTACGAACGGTGTACAAAGTTTGAAGTAATCTGTGATCCCAACATCGTGGCCTCTACTTGGCAAAGGAGAGGGCCGGTCGGTGGGCAGGCGTGTGTTTTTGTTGCTGTATACTTTTTAAATTCACCTTCATTGATAATGAGATATTAAGTGGTTTGCTCGAGGTGCTCCGTGTATGGGTAGATTTTTAATAATGTTTAAGATTTCTCAGTTTTGAAAGTAAAAATTAAATCTTCGATGGTGAACATTACGGCAGTTGTATAAAGATTTAACTAAATGATTTTGGTATTTGGCTCTAGTAAGTAACTGATGACTACAGGGTTGCTTTGTCAGAAACGGTTAATTAATTCACATATGTGTCTAAACCAGGGCGAAAAGTATTAAAGCTGATTGTGGCTTGTTTTACTTGAGATATATGCTCTTTCACCTTTACATTATCAAGAGTACTTTCTGCTAGAGTGCACGCAGTAATTCTTGTGGGAAATAAAATTTGTTATTGTATTTGCTTCTAACGGCTCAGTGCTTTCCACCCGCAGATCCCAACGACCTGTTTTCAAATTACAAATAGGAGGAGGTGGAACATTTCTCTTGCCTTCGCAATCACCCTATCTGCCCGCAGGAGTATTACTTTTACCTGCATGTGAAATTTGTTGTGTTCTGAACCCCACTACAATCAGTTTTTTCGTGGTAACCATAGTGGTTACTGTCAGAAAAACAGAGACACTGGGCTGGACGGGATGTTTACTAATACTAAGATAGTCTAATGTCTTTTCAGTAGCGTTTTTACTACGCCTGTGTACTTTTCGAAGCACAGCGTGTGGGTGATAGGTGACTGCAGATCAAATGGCTGTGGGAGTAGAAGGACGAGACCCATTTAAGGATACGATGTAATAATACCCTTTTTACTTGCGTTATTTAGAATAGCACAATAGCAATTGATATGCTGACGACAATAAGCGGTTCTTAGCGGGTAAACTTTACTTAAATAAAAGTTAAAAATAAAATGAGAAACTGAAACTGACAATTTATTGAATTTCAGCCAAATTCAGTATGCTGGCGTATCTGTGCGATCTGTTACGAAAATTTAGAAAGGGATCATCTCCACAGGTGTGATCCGTTTGTGGTCCTAGTAAAAAGCGTCTTAGATCTGAAGTATAGAAGTCTCATTGTAATTGTTGGATATGGATGTAATGATGTAATACGACACGCTATACTACATGCATGTGAACATCACATTTCCACTGCAAGCTAGAAACAGTCGAAAATCAGTCACAAATAACAATTTTTAATTGGTTCGCCGTCATGAGAAAAAGCATTTCAATTGTTGCATGCACATTATCGGCATTAATAAACTATTTATACAACAGGTTACACAAATCAAGAAAATGGATGGTATTATTACGAAAGTAGGAATATTCTAAAAGAGAGTCATCTATATCTACATGACTACTCTGCAATTCACATTTAAGTGCTTGGCAGAGGGTTCATCGAACGACAATCATACTATCTCTCTATTATTCCACTCCCTAACAGCTCGCGGGAAAAACGAACACCCAAACCTTTCTGATTTCTCTTATTTTATTTTGATGATCATTCCTACCTATGTTGGTTGGGCTCAACAAAATATTTTCGCATTCGGAAGAGAAAGTTGGTGACTGAAATTTCGTAAAAATATCTCGCCGGGACGAAAAACGTCTTTGCTATAGTGACTTCCATCCCAATTCGCGTATCATATCTGCCACACTCTCTCCCCTACTACGTGATAATACAAAACGAGCTGCCCTTTTTTGCACCCTTTCGATGTCCTCCGTCAGTCCCACCTGGTAAGGATCCCACACCGCGCAGCAATATTCCAACAGATATATTTCATTTGTTGAAATGTAGTGCAGACAAAGGCAGATCTACTTTCATGACAATGTTTTACGAAGTCCATCTCACAAGGCACACATGGCTAGCTTCTGAATTCCCGTCGCGCGCATTATCCTCCGCTGCTGACAATACACTGACCATTGCGCTGTGCGACAGATCAATTGTTTTTTTTTCTGAATAACAACTATTTTATTCTCGATCACACATAGTCCGCTTAGCAAGCCGTAGGTGAGTAACCAGTATTTGGCATGTGCCTATTATTCCGCCTGAAGGAACGCTCGTCATTATTTTAATACTGCTCAGATCATGAGAATGAATAAAATCGTTTGTTAAGTACCCATTCCTGTCGCTCAGTGTTAAAAATACGATGGGTTACGGGGATTCCACCAAAACTGCGACAGAATTGGCAAACTACTTTTGTGTGAGTACTTAATCTTTTCTCATTCGAAGAAGCATCACCGTTTATGAGTAACGGCCACATTTCTCTTGGTGACTGGTTTAATTGTAATTCCTTTATCACAGAGTAATTTGCCAAACTCATCTCACAACAGCTATTGCGACAGAATTCCGAAACGGAATGCCTCATTAAACAAGTAATTGGCAATCACAGAGGTCTATAGCTTACGAAAAACCTAGTGTCGGTTTGTAGTAACTAAGGCTAGGCTCAAATTGAGACGCGTATAACATGTGTGACCTGATGCGACACTCGGGACCTTTGCCTCTGAGGACGGGGCCTGAGTCGTGCTTGGGTAGCTCAGTTGGTAGAGCACTTGCCTGCTAAAGGCAAAGGTCCCAAGTTCGAGTCTCGGTTCGGCACACAGTTTTAATCTGCCAGGAAGTTTCACATCAGCGCACACTCCGCTGCAGAGTGAAAATCTCATTCTGGAAACATCCCCCAGGCTGTGGCTAAGCCATGTCTCCGCAGTATCCTTTCTTTCAGGAGTGCTAGTTCTGCAAGGTTCGCAGGAGAGCTTCTGTAAAGTTTGGAAGATAGGAAACGAGGTACTGGCAGAAGTAAAGCTGTGAGGACGGGGCGTGAGTCATGCTTGGGTAGCTCAGTTAGTAGAGCACTTGCCCGCGAAAGGCAAAGGTCCCGAGTTCGGCTCTCGGTCCAGTACACAGTTTTAATTGCCGGCATGGTAGCTCGGCCTGTTCGGTCAGAGGGTTAGCTGCCCTCTGTAATAAAAAAACTGAGTTAATGGATCAACGACGAACTAAAACGGGTGTCTTGCGACGTCCGCCCCGAGCAGATACAGCGAACAAAAATGAGATTAAAATTTTAAAAAAGTTGGTAGAGCACTTGACCGCGAAAGGCAAAGGTCCCGAGTTCGAGTTTTAATCTGCCAGGAAGTTTCAAAGAAATTAATGTTTTCATAGATAGTGGTCTTCCGTTACTTGTTACCTTTCATTAACACGATAGACAAACTGTGGATCCTGTTATACTATTAATATGCACTTCCAATACACAAGAGAGACAAACACTTAGCAAACGAGTATATAACTTTCCATAAATGCAATTCACGACTTTTACTAAAGTGAGACAAAATGTTGACAAATTTGCAAGAAACTGACTCACCTTTATAAAATTTACTAAAGGCAGCACTACGATCATAACTAAGCAAAACTTTATAAGCCTCAGTTTTAAGAACATATAATCTCTAAAAGAAACAGCAAATTGTCTTTATTACCACAGCCTTCTATTTTGAAGTAATTGATTAAACAGGTGACTTTGAAACTTCACAAAACTGCATTTACTACCTCACACAACTTCACTAAATCCACAGTAAATCTGAATACTCCCTTCTTACCAAGCCGGGCGGAGTGGCCGAGCGGTTCTAGGCGCTACAGTCTGGAACCGCGCGACCGCTACGGTCGCAGGTTCGAATCCTGCCTCGGGCACGGATTTGTGTGATGTCCTTCGTTAGGTTTAAGTAGTTCTAAGTTATAGGGGACAGATGACCTCAGAAGTTAAGTCCCATAGTGCTCAGAGCCATTTGGACCTTCTTACCAAAGATCAAACAAATTATCTCGGTAATCATAGTTCACATGGAGAGGAACCTGAGAGGTGTTGTGATAGGGAAAAAATCAAGGCAGGTACATGAATTCAGTTGTAAGTTATCTTTTATGTGCACACTAAATCACCCAATAAGCTGATCCTTCACTGTATATTACTATGGTGCTCCATTACAGTGATTGCGCAATGTGGTGGCGATTGCATGTTGGTAGGTGGAATTGCAGGTTGAGTTGTTGGACTCTGTCATTTCTTGGTGGCGATGATAGGTACAAATTCCAGAATAGTTCCATCTATTTATCCATCCATTTGAGGCATTGGAAAGCGGCAGAAATAGCCTCTCTCGGAACCAGCACAATATACAACTTTTACATGGGCAGTGCACAGTTTGGTAGCTCGTCCCCGACTGACTCTTGGTCCACCTTTTCTACCTAGGCCAACCGCAACTAGCGCTTGCTACTAGATTCCGTTCCCGAGGGGAACTACCTTTTACATACAGGATGACTAAGAACCCTATGTGAGGATCAGCAGTTTACATAACAGCAACCAAACACATTAAATAAAACAGAACATTCACACATATTGACATTTCTACAAAAAATTATCCAAACGTATTCCAAACATGTACAGTAAGTTTTGTCTCCTCCCAATCAGGTCAAAGAATTTAAATGACAGATATACAACATTGCATAGAATCAAACCATGACATCAAAGTTTTTACAAAGAAAGCAGTATACAATATTGTGTTATCGATTCAGTCAAACAACGTTTACAGAAGCTCAACGATGTAACATTAAATGAAACAAAATCAAATTAAATCAGTAGAGCATTAGAGTTATGGTGTTACAAAAGGACTACTAAAAACATCGCAGAACAGGATTGGACAGTTACCCATCCACCCTACAGTCCTAACATAGCCCCCTCGGGTTTCCACTTGTTTGGGAAGACATTTTGAGGACGATGAGGAGGTGATTCTTACAGTGAAGCACTGGCTCCACCACCGTGACGAGGATTGGCACTGACAGGGCATACACGCCCTTTTTTCGCGCTGGAGGAAGGCCATACAATGGGATGGAGATTGCATCGAAAAATAGGGTGTGTAGAGAAAACTCCATTCTTCGTGTGTGTAATTGTTATTATCTTCAATAAATAATTGTTGAAGAAAAAATGCGGTTCATTACTTTCTGGACAACCTTCGTATTGATGGCATTCCGTTACAAATAAGTTGCATCACTTTACCTGCCAACAACATCGAAATACAGCGACATTTGCAACAAAGTAGCCAGGATGTGGATGTGAAGTGGTGTATTTGCCCGAGGTTTAGTACGCTGTTTCGTCTGGCTGCTTCTTCCTGGACCGCAGGTGCCGGATAAATATTGGACGGTACGAGTAAAATGAAGCACGACCGCCCCACCGACGATGCTTGCCCCCCAGTGCGGCAGAATGAAAGCGCAAACTTTGTCACCGAGCGCTGCCACGCATTACGGCCACCGGTCCGACAACCGCCGCCGTCGTTAATGAGCGACCGGCAGCAGACTCAGAGGCAGCTTATGTGTTTGTGTGCCCGCGCTCGCTTGTTTTGTACCTACACCTGTATTACGAGTTTTATGGCCCGCCTTTTACGATCCCGCATCTCTCGCCGTCCAAACATGTGCGAAGGTCACGGTTGAAAAGTGATCCGCTGCTACCAGACAGCCAGACTACGTGATCGTAATTGCCGGTACACACGTCTATCCTCCTTTCAGCACCGTACGAGAACTAGCGCAGTTCCCTTTATCTGGTTGACTTTGCACGAATTCACTTTGTGCCGAGGACCACCGTACTGGGTTTATAGGCAGGTGACACGATGTACGGCTGAGTAAATAGCTGCTCACACACATTGGTCAGATCTGGGGTGAACAATGTTGCGAACTTTATGTTGCAATAACGATGATAAACTGAAACATCGGCACTGAAACGCCCGCTAAACCTGCAGGGCAGAACAGGTGATTAGGAGTATGGAAAGGGCCAAATAAGGATGGGGTCACGTTCTAATTGTAATTTAATAACACATTTACAACCAAAGCGGCACATAGCCGAACCTTTACCAAATGCAACTGTTTCACGGCTAAAGGCCTCCATACAAGAAAGCTACAAAATCAACAAGATAAAAATGCAGTTAAAATAGCAGATAAAACAATTACAAACATATCACGGCTACGTGGAAAGCCTCAAGGCAAAGTAGCCAGAACAAACACACGCAAGGTGCAATACAAGTGGATGAAGGCCATAATTAAATTTCAAAATTTTAAAATATATTATCAAAATCTTTTAAAGGCAGGATGCCGCAATGTTTAAGCTTGAAAGATAATTTTAAGAATAAAGTTGCAAGGCTGAAAGCTCACAATTAATTTTCCAATATATTTTTTAAGAATATAACCATAAGTATTAAATTTTAAATAGCTGAAAACATATTATTAAACACCCGTGGTTCAAATGGCTCTGAGCACTATGGGACTCAACTGCTGTGGTCATTAGTCCCCTAGAACTTAGAACTACTTAAACCTAACTAACCTAAGGACATCACACACATCCATGCCCGAGGCAAGATTCGAACCTGCGACCGTAGCAGTCGCACGGTTCCGGACTGCGCGCCTAGAACCGCGAGACCACCGCGGCCGGCAAACACCCGTGGGAAAGACAAGAAAGACAACAGCACTCAGAAGCCTACATGGAGGTTGGTCTGCCCTCGTTCACTTAGGTGAGACAGGTGGTGAGCCCAACTACACCTCATCTGTCGGAACCCAACCAGGGGACAACCACGGACCGATCAACACAACGACTTCCTTGCCATCAATCAGTACATGAGAACTCAAAAGGTTACGAACGTGATAATCCACAATGATGTACGTATTAGCTGTCAAAATTACACACCACATTGGACTTCGACAACAGTTGAGGAAAGGACGCTGTCTGAAATTACGTTAGTGGCCAAAGCAGGTGACCGTAACACTAACGACCACAAGGCAGAAAATTCCGCTGGTGCACTCGAATTGTAGTCAACCAACATAGTTAATTGCGCCGCATGGCGGCTAAATTTCAGCAATAGAAACACTCGGTGCTGCTCTCAGGAAAAGCTCCCCAACAGCGAACCACCGTAACGAACCACACAAATTGAATGGACGTGGCTTGGGTAATTGAAACTACTAGTCAACTTTGACGTCCTGGGTTGGTGAACCACGAAACTCATAGCGGTCGGACAGCTCCACACACGCTCCGACACTGCGCAGCGACCGCTAGCGAAGCCAGCCGACTGCACCGCGTGGAGATAACTTCCCTGGTCCGCAGCAAACCGACCGACTTCTCTCAGAATGCCGACAACATCTAAAATAGTCGTCAATAAAAAAACGCCAACTACACACACAAGTTTGCACGAAGACCTGAACACTACCCAACAGTAATTAAGCACGCACGAAGAGAAATCTGGAGTTGATGCACACACAAACAGCCGACTCATGAGCGATCGGCGAGCCAAAACGCTTCGTCCGGTAGGACGACCGACCGACGATCCACCGAGACCGTGTGGCCCGGCTCAAGTGAAGCATGGCGGCAATGGTCGGGCGAGCTTTGTCGACGTAGACCTCATTGCTGGTCCAACCCGACTGCACCAGTGCCGCATAGAAACCCCCCGTCTGGCTGGTTCGGACTGTGCTCCAAACGCGTTCCAACTGACTGGCCCTCCCGAACTCCCCGAACTGGCTTACGACAGACAGAGACCGGGAAGTAATTGCAGTCAAGCAAAGGTGCCTGGTAAGGGGATATATCAATACGCGCTGCTAACCCCGCTCACTGAAGGCAAAGCGGCAATTAAGTGACAGTAGTACTTTAAATTAACCTAGTGAGGTGGAAGTGCGTTAAAATCAGGGTGTAAAATACATGTTGGCGGGAATACAAGCCACGCACGGCTCAGGCACGTCGACGTTAAAGGCAAAAGAAACGTCCTTCAATGTTGCCTAAATAACAGCCGAGTTCTTAAAACTGTCAATATTTTTTTCTTCGTTGAAACACAAATACTTCTGTTACTTTCCGTACGTAGTCATTGAAGCGAGAGAAATATTTATGAACGAATTACTCACTCAGTTGATGCTTTGGTGGTGTCAAGTAGTGTTTGGCCATAATATGCGAATTTCTCTTTCAGTTTCTAGCAATAATAATGAATTTGATAATAGAAGAAAAAATCGTTCAAATGTGTGTGAATTCCTAAGGGACCAAACTGCTAAGTTCATCGGTCACTATACTTAAGCGCTACTTAAACTAACTTACGAGGAAACGTTGATGAAATTGACCAAAAATATCAATTTTCGATTTATTTTTTATTTGTTATTACAACTAATGGACAATGTTCCCAAAGTTTCAATGTTTAAATCTCATCCGAAGTGCCTCAAAATCAATTAAAAGTGTGACGTGGCTTCCCTGCCACGCCCACGTTTTGAACAACGATTCTGTGTATTGCTTTCAACGAAACGTGTGTGGGATGCATTTCGACGGCAGTCATAAATACTCTTTGGTTTTATAGGTCATCTTTACCCCTGTTCCGTATTTTATAAACAAAAACAAACTAGCTGCAACGTTTATGACGAAGCAATTCTTCTTTGCCTTGTGATACGGACGGAGATTTCATACATGTGTTCGATTCTTTCTTCATTCAGTTATGCCACGATCACAAGGAGTTTATAAAAACCTGGATAAGCTGCGTTTGAATAAGTTAGGGAATGGAAGGCATGAGAAACAACGACAAACCAGCAATGAGGCTACGTCCGAAGTAAAAACAACTTCTGAAAAAGTGAACTCGTCTTCTAGAAGTTTCAAACTAAAAATTAGTGTGGTGGATGGTGTATACTACAGTGATGAATCTCAGTACACTGGGTTTAGATTAAATGACCGTGAAGTATTGGCTGCAGCAGTGAAATTTTCTTGTGTTTGTAAGACGTGTGGTAGTGATAACATTCAGATTGTAGCTGCCTCCCGATCTAGTTCTGCTGTAAGATCATGCTCTCAGGAAATTTCCAGATTTCATTTACTCGTTAACTATGTCGATATTATCCAGTAATTGTGTTAAGGAAATAAATAGATCACAATGGCGTCCCTTTTGAACGTTATTCGGAATAAAATAGCTTCCCACTTCAGAGCTGCACTTTACAGAGAACCTGGCGGTACTGGTACTGCTTCTGCCAGGAACATAAACTTGGCAGCCAATCTGCATATTGTGTGCAAAAAGTGTGATGCTGGTAGCTCATTCAAAACTTCTAAATGTAAAAATTGGTACTATGAGGTTTGCCTATGGATTGAGGTGCATTGGAGTTGGGAGAGAATGGGAACATTTATTGTGTGGAATAATGAGTATGCCAGCGCCATATCTGAGATTTAACAAATAAACTGTTTACTGGAAAACATAATTCCTGACGTGGGTGAGGACAGTATGATAGCAGCTACTGTAGAAGCTATTGCAGACAATGACCCATTAGATGACAAAGATTCTGGTCATGTTAGAACAGGTCTTGTTGTGTTATGTTATGGTACATTCAATAAAAGAGGGCATACTTCTTTGTATGGTGTGTCAGGTGTCATAAGTATTGATACAGCGGTGATACTAGACGTTCAACTTATGAGCAAATTCTGCCATAACTGTGCACTTAGTGGAGAATGTGAAGAAGATGTAAAAGGACATAACTGCAGCAAAACATTTTGTGGTTCTAGTAGTGGAATGGAAGGAGCTGGTATGCAGATTATTTTTAAGAGATCTGTCAAGGAACGTGGTGGCATATATGTGAAATATCTTGGGGATGGTGACTCCAGTGCATTACAGTCTGAGAATGAGAGCAAACCTTATGGAGAACTTTCAATTGAGAAACCTGAATGCGTAGGTCACGTCCAGAAGAGAATGGGCTCAAGATTGAGGAAACGTGCCAGTGAGATGAAGGGCAAAATGCTGGAAGATGGAAAGGGCATTGGTGGACACAACAAACTCACAAAAAAGATGATAGACTCTCTTCAAGTGTATTATGGCAAGATTATCAGACAGAACCTATCCAGTGTAAACGACATGAAAAGTGCAGTATGGGCTACATATTTCCACATGTCAACAGATGAACGCCCTATTCATAATGTGTGTCGCATTATCTGGTGTAAAAGTCGTCAAGCTCATACTAATAACAACCACTACATTCACCAAGAGAGACTTCCAAATTGTATCGTGGGTCTTGGCCAGCCCACTTATAGATTTCTGGCCGATCCTGCACTTCTCGAAAAGTGTTTTTGTGGCAAAAACCAAAATCCAAATGACTCTCGAAATTCACTCATATGGAAACGATACCCTGAAAACACATTTGCATCTGATACAGTTATCAAAATTGCAACTTATGATACAGTTATTGTATTTAATGATGGGAACGTATGGAGGATGAAGGTGTTAGAAAGAACAGGCTTAAATATAGGAAATTTTACCCAAGACATCCTGAGAAAAATTGATTTACAGCGCGTCTCTGCAGCTGAAAAGTCAGTTGAAGAGCTGGTAAAGGAAAGAAGACAGACTAGAAGAAACCAGAAGAGAAGCTTGAAGGGAAAGACGACCCAGAGCTTAAATGCGGTGCCTGCTGAAGAAGTTACGTAAGAAGAAAACATACGTTGAACTTTAAATTGCGTTTCCTGAAAAGTTTGTTTTTTAAAGTTTATGTACCTTTTCATCAGATTTTATGAATGCTGGAATTATGAAATTTTGTACACATATTTCTGTAAAACTAATAAACGTTGTCTCAAGAGCAAATTTGAAATTGTAATTGCAAGCTGAGATATGGGGTTAAGTGCTTGGAATTTTGCATTTAAAACTGTATTTGTGGAGTTATAATTAAAAAATTGTGAAAATTCTCCTATTTGAACTACTCCTAAAACTTCATCAGAGAAGCTTACAACAAATAAAAAGATGAAAGAGAGAAATTTTTGTAGAAATCTCTTGAATACTTTCTAAGAAAAGGGATGATACATATTTTTTTTGAAATAAAACTGAATATATATAATCAAAGGATTTATATGTAAATGTGTTACTTTCATGTAAAGCGTAGTACAAAATTTCATTGAAATATCTCCAAAACTGTGGATTTGGTGCATTTTTGAAATAGTGTGTGTTTTTCATCAACATCCCCCCTTATGCTAAGAACAACACACACATCCATGCCCGAGGGAGGGCTCGAACCTCCAGCGGGAGGGATAATAGAAGACGGGAAAGCATTTATAGAGGCTGTAAGGTACCCCTTCTTTTCAAGCTACATTGTTTCCTTATTTTCCAATTTCATAATTCTATATCGCGTCTGCAGATGTCATGTAGCATTCACTGAGTGAAGCGGTACTGCAGAACGCACACGTCCGGGAGTAAAATTTCAGTTCCCACCCTGGCTGAAGGAACCCGTGGACCATATTTCGTTGCCTGTAGACAGTGCTGTGAGACTGAGAGTGCCACTCAGTCAGTAGCGAGGTACGCAAGGTAAACACAGTTATTCTGGTGCGAAGAATGTAATCTCCCTTGATTAATATTTGCTTTTTCGAATAAAGATATAAGGAGAAGCGCCGGCCGGTGTGGCCGAGCGGTTCTAGGAGCTTCAGTCTGGAACCGCGCGACCGCTACGGTCGCAGGTTCCAATCCTGCCTCGGACATAGATGTGTGTGATGTCCTTAGGTTAGTTAGGTTTAAGTAGCTCTAAGTTCTAGGGAACTGATGACTTCAGATGTTAAGTCCCATGGTGCTCAGAGCCTTGAAACTTTTTTTTTTTAGGAGAAGCCTACAGGTTACAAGTAGTCTCTTAGCTTAAGCTAACGAAAATGAAAGAATAGCTACGAAATATCACGAGTGTAAGTGCGAGGTACAGGCTGCGCGTTGTAGTCGGTAGTTCTGTTGTAAGATCATGCTCTCAGGAAATTGCCATATTTCATTTACTCGTTAACTATGCTGATATTATCCGGTAATTGTGTTAAGTAAATAAATAGATCACAATGGCGACCCTTTTGAACGTTATTCGGAATAAAATAGCTTCCCACTTCAGAGCTGTACTTTACAGAGAACCAGGCGGTACTGGTTCTGCTTCTGCCAGGAACATAAACTAAAGAGTCAGAAAGAATCCTACACGGCGACTCGCTAAGATAGTCCAAGGACGGATTGTCCTAATCACTGGAAATACAAAAGCACGGCCGTTCATACTATACGCCTCTTACGCTATCCTCTACTGACTCACTGGCTCAATTGAGACAAGTTTGGAGGTTTGATGCAAGTGGTGGATTCTTGCAAGGTCTGAACTGTGATGATGATGATGATGATGATGATGTTTGGATTGTGGGGCGCTCAACTGCGCAGTCATCAGCACTCGTACAGACACTCAATTTTTAAACAGTCCAATGTCTTTACAGAGTACAATATAGCCACACTCACGAATGATGATGACGATGATGGGATGAAGAAGAAACCGAAACACCCGGCCCTGGGCAGAGATAACCTCAGCCCGGTCTGAACCATGATGCACTTATACAAAAAGTTTCTGTCTAAATCGTTATCTATTTCTTCAAATGGAGAACGCGCTTCGACAGATTCCCTTCAACAGATCTGACTTAAGACAAAAAAGGAATAAACACTCGATAAAATAACAATTTCACATACTACTAGACAGAAGATGACGTCACTAACTAATGAAAGAAAATACATTATACAGATTTAAAGGAAACATAGCAGAAACTTACAAAATCATTCGGAGTCCAAACCAGGAATTTGGTCTCGTGTGTGTGTGTGTGTGTGTGTGTGTGTGTGTGTGTGTGTGTGCGTGTTGGGAGAGGGGGGAGGAAGGTGTGTATGTATGTATGTATTTATGTATTGACTAGGGGCGTTTGAAAAGTCCGTGCAAAAATATAAACTGTTTACATGTTTAGGGTAAATCCTTTTTATGTTTCGACATAGTCTCCTTTTAGACTTACACACTTCGTCCAACGCTGTTCTAATTTGTTGATCCCTTCCGAATAATAGGAATTGTCCAAGTCTGCAAAATAGCTATTAGTTGCTGCAATCACGTCCTCGTTTGAATAAAGTCTTCGTTCCGCCAGCTATTTCTTCCAATTGGGGAACAAATAGTAGTCCGAGGGAGCCAAGTCTGGAGAATAGGGGGGATGTGAACGAGTTGGAATCCTATTTCCATTAATTTTGCGACAATAACTGCTGAGGTATATGCTGATGCATTGTCGTGATGGAAAAGAACTTTTGCGGTCCAATTGCCGACGTTTTTCTTGCATCTCGGTTTCCAGACGGTCCAATAACGATGAATAATATGCACCTGTAATAGTTTTACCCTTTTCCAGATAGTCGATGAGGATTATCCCTTGCGAACCCCCAAAGGTAGTCGCCATAACCTTTCCCGCGGAAGGAATGGTCTTCGCCTTTTTTGGTGCCGATCCTCCCTTGGTAACCCATTGTTTAGATTGTTGTTTGGTCTCAGAAGTATAGTAATATATACATGTTTCATACACAGTGACGAAGGGACGCTTAAAATCCTGCGGTTTCTTCCTGAATAACTGCAAACCTTCTTTGCAATACTTCACACGATTCCGTTTTTGGTCAAGCGTCAGCAATCGCGGAACCCATCTTGCGGATAGCTTTCTCATGCCCAAATGTTTCTCCAGAATACTATGTACCCATTCATTCGAGATGCCAACAGCACTAGCAATCTCATGCACCTTAACTCTTCTGCCATCCATCACCATGTCATGGATTTAATCAATAATTTCTGGAGTCGTAACTTCCACAGGGAGTCCAGAGCGTTCAGCATCACTTGTGCCCATATGGCCACTCCAAAAATTTTGAAACCACTTATGAACTGTTCTAAACAAAGTTGCAGAGTCACCGTAATGTTTATCAAGCTTCTCTTTAGCCTCCTGAGGCGTTTTGCCTTTCATAAAGTAATGTTTAATCACCATACGAAATTTCTTTTCGTCCATTTTTTAACAATCACTCGACTTCCTTGATTCACACGAACGCCAAACACAAAGAAATAGACCAATATGGTTGAAACTTGGCGTTCGTTCTTAAAGATGCTGCTAAGTAAACAAGACCTCTCTCGGACTTTGCACGGACTGTTCAAGCGCGCCTCATATGTATGTATGTGTATGTGTATGTGTGGTGAGCTCACAGAAATGTATCACCGAGCGGTCTCAAAATTCTGATGTTTTCTTATTCTGTTACCAACTACAATAGCGAGAAAATTGTAGACTGTGAAGTCTGAAAGATATGTTGCAAAGAAACTTCTCTGTCGTTCTCTCTTTCTCTCCCTATTTTTTTTAGGTTGTCAAGAAACAAATGCAGCTCTGGGGAGGAGGGCTACAGCCCCTGTAGCAGCTCCCCCTCCCTGCCTCCGCAGGATTCGACTCTGGAATCAATACATCGGATTACGTCAAGTAGTACATTACCGTAAAGAGAACAAACGCATTATGATGGTAACAAAGTCACGGATGAAAAAGTAAATTGTACGTAAATTTCCTTTATTTCACGTCTATGGTCACAAATTTTTTGTCATCGGACAACTGGTTTCGGTCTATAATGACCATCTTCAGATCAGTTTCATAAAAACATGTTCTAATATACGTGAGCCTTAGTGGCATCGTCAAGCACAAAATCAGCACCATCATCTTCAAGTATATACAAGTAACGGCATATGCAAGAGTCATCTTGTCACCAGCACTACTGTCCGCCTCGATAGTTGAGTAGTCAGCGTGACGAATTGCTGTCCTCCGGGCCCGGGTTCGAATCCCGGCTGAGTCGGGGATTTTTCTCAGCTCAAGGACTGGGTGTTGTGTTGTCTTCATCAACATTTCGTCCCCATCCAGCGCACAGGTCGCCCAATGTGGAGTCGAATCTAATAAGACCTACACCAAGGCGGCCGGACCTGTCCTGTAAGGGGCCTCCCGGCCAATGACGCCAAACGCTCATTTCCATTACCAGCACTACTGTTCAAAACAAACTGCCGTACAGTCTAGTAACTAGCCTCGCTACGCTTCCACGATATGCGGCGTCGGGGCACTTATACTGCAAGCTTCTTATGAGGATCACGAATTGGCGTTTTACTGCTTTTATCCCTTCATTTTCATTTCTTAAGCCCATGCCACATGTCTAGTCTTTCGCAGTTCGTTCATAGGATATATTAGGATGGCAATGTGTGCCTATTTGCTGTTAAATTCATCGTTTTTTCAGTTACGCCCCTTTTACACGGTGTAGTACTGGCTGACTCGGAAAATCTTTTCATGCCGTACTCCCACGGGATCTCGCATGCTACTTGATAAATTTTCTGCTTTGTTACATTACTGGTCCGACTTTCTCGTACGCAGTCAAGGTATGACTTGATGTTCACATTTATATGTACCCTTTTAATGTTAACTAATTTTATGAGGAAGCCCTCTTTGTTTTCCTTGTCTACTGCAGCTCCTGAAGATGGGATTTACATCCCGAAACCCGGATCGTGTAGACGATTTTATCGAAATAAAGAATTAGTCAAGTACAACTCTAGCGGATTTATTCATTTGAAAAAAGATCACAGACTGTGCTTGAAATTGTCATCATTAAAAGACGACACTGCATTGCTGTACTCGGCTTGTCAAACTGTGAGACATGCATATCAACACTGCCTGACGGATAGCACCAATAGCGTTTTCAGTGTTCTGCTGTAGCTCGCCCAATGTGAGAGGATTATTTGAGTACACCTGACTGTCCAACTTGCCCCACGGACGAAAACAACAGGAAGGGAGATGAGGCAATCGAGGCAGCCAGGAAGCTGCACTGCCTCTTCCGACTGTCCTCACTTCAACGAAGACTTATTGTACTCGCGACGACGTTGCCAAATTGGTGTGTGCTGCAGAAACCATGCATACAGTCGTCCGTCTTCTGTGAGTTGATCCACACACGGATGGAACAGTTTCTGGACAAACTGATTAGCATTATTGGTACAAGAGTCGTATTGTGATGGATCACCATGCACTGCGCACCCAACACCCTCTAATCAACTGCTCTTGAAAAAATACTGATGGGGATTTCCAGATGCGTAATGACGAATGTTCTGGGGTTTCACCTGACAGCCAGATCCAGGCATCATCTCAAGAAATGAAAGGTATATGAATTATTGCTTCTACTCTGTAACTACAGAACTCGTTAAAACAAAAAGGAGTAGAACATAAAATTTCACACCCATCACTCCAGGTCGTAAACGGTGGGAGCTAAAAAAAATGGAACAATGAACTACAAAATTGAGAAACATAAAAGAGAAATATGCTGTTATGACAAACACAGAATGTGGCAAAACAAATAATAAGTAATCTGCAAAAGAGTAAATATATAAGGCAAAAAGCAGAATAAGCTGTTCAACATAAAAACGAATCTGTCAAAAATAACACCACGATACGAAGCATGCATACAATGCAGACGGCATAAAATAACTCTCATAAATTATACACGAGCGAGCTCTACGCCTGACGACATAGCATCAAATAAACCGTTACGGGCCTTAAATGAAGGTCTGTCGTGATAATTGCTTTATTTAAACTTTCTGGGCGCTTAATGAAAAGTTATTATACAGATAGCGCTTTTCTGCGAAAGTGCAATTTCACCCTCTTTCGTGCTAAGCGGGGCGAAGTTCATTCTCGCTTTGCGAAGTACGTTTTTCACATTCGGAGTTTGTTTTTCCTTTTTCGTTAAAGCGCCGCTGGTTGTGCCTCGGCGTTATGTAACAGCACAAGACGCGGCGACATTAATTTTACAGTCCAGAGGAGCTCCACTTTACACATGGCCGAGCCGACTCCAGCTGTGTCTTTGTAACCCCACTATCTGAAATATCCCCAACTGCGGAGAATGTTTTTTCTCCCTGCATTCACTTTTTTTTGTTTAATTTCAAGCAGCCACACCTTGTCTTCGTTTTTCGCTGGGAGCGGAGTTCTGATGCCCAAAACCCACTCCACGTTTATTAAAATCCGCCTCGGGCTCCGCCGGCGGTTGTAAGGAGATCGTGAAACAAGAAAGCGTCAAGTGTATCTCAGCGCTTTCACTGCATTTCGCTGTTTAACGGGTTTCGTCAACTATAAACTTTAGCACAAACGTTCCTTCTGTTTAAAGCTCAACTGGATTCCGTATTAGTTGCCACAGAGTTTCGTTTCTATTACACAAAACGATTCCCTCCAGATTTAAAATTGCAGGGAAATGAGATATCAAGAGCAACATGTTCCTGCTGCTAGTATCGCACCTTCAAGCACTTTTGTAATATTTGGAGACACATCCACAATCTAAAATATTATTTAGGGGACGCTCTTATTACTGAATCTACACACATTCGATTTATCGATGTAAGTCATTCCCTAAAACAGTCGCTCACTGTTATATTGTTTCCACTCCAACGGGAAGACCAACCCGTTTGCAGTGTCTGTGACGTATTTATTTCAGTCATCACGTTTTAATGTAATTCATTTCATATTCTGAGGAAGAGGCCCGTGTTAATTTATGTCGAATCTGCCCCCTATTTTAGCTGACTGTGTTGATGATGAAGTTAAGGAATTCTGCTACCTAGGCAGTAAAATAACCAATGACGCACGGAGCAAGGAGGACATCAAAAGCAAACTCGCTATGGCAAAAATGGCATTTCTGGCCAAGAGAAGTCTACTAATATCAAATAGCGGCCTTAATTTGAGGAAGAAATTTCTGAGGATGTACGTCTGGAGTACAGCATTGTATGGTAGTGAAACATGAACTGTGGGAAAACCGGAACAGAAGAGAATCGAAGCATTTGAGATGTGGTGCTATAGACGAATGTTGAAAATTAGGTGGACTGATAAGGTAAAGAATGAGGATATTCTACGCAGAATCGGAGAGGAAAGGAATATATGGAAAACACTGATAAGGAGAAGGGACAGGATGATAGGACATCTGCTAAGACGTGAGGGAATGACTTCCATGGTACTAGAGGGAGCTGTAGAGGGCAAAAACTGTAGAGGAAGACAGAGATTGGAATATGTCAAGCAAATAATTGAGGACGTAGGTTGCAAGTGCTACTCTGAGATGAAGAGGTTAGCACAGGAAAGGAATTCGTGGCGGGCCGCATCAAACCAGTCTGTAGACTGATGACAGAAAAAAAAAAAAGTGTCACGAATATGATCAAACTTTCAAAACTTTTTGTCTGAATTTCAAGCTGAAGTTTCACGTGTGTTACAGTAAAGCTAGCTCGTATTTTATTAGTACAGTCATCAGTTATCCATGTATTTCTCCTGTACCATTTCAGGTCTTTCTTTGTTCTGTTTCAAGTTTTATCGAAAAATTTTGAGCACAAGAGTAAATTAATAAACAGGGGATCTAAAATGCATACCTTAAGAGTTACCAGCACTTGTTCATCTTCGATATTGTGGAACACATCTCTTCCACTGCAATGTCTTTGCTTTCCATATTTTGGGAGGAGATTATGTAGACGAAAACAAGAAAAAATGTCAGTAAAAATGACTTCAGAATGCGTGTTTCAAGAGCTAAGACCTCTTGCTCAACTTCACCACGTGAAATATGTCTCTTTTGTAGAACAAGTGCTCACAGCTCTTAACGTATGGATTTTAGAGCTCATATTTAATCGACTGTTTTTAAAATTCGGAAAGCAATGAGATTGTTCTATCTTATATAAACACAGATGGATGTCAATGGATTTTTGAACACGTATAGGCATCGATGTCGAGATGTGCTGAAGTCTGTCTTCACACAAACAGTGGCCATGTTGTTATTTGTTCCTCCTCAAGTGCATACCTGCATTTGGATCTTCAGGGACTCTGTTGTGAGGTGTTTATGTACTCAGTCATAATACATCATATCGGGAATAGATTGGTTGCCGGGCTATGTTTATGAGAATTACTTGCTGATACCGGCCGGGGTGGCCGAGCGGTTCTAGGCGAAGAAGTCTGGAACAGAGCGACCGGTGCGGTCGCAGGTTCGAATCCTGCCTCGGGCATGGATATGTGTGATGCCCTTAGGCTAGTTAGGTTTAAGTAGTTCTAAGCTCTAGGGTACTGAGGACCTGAGAGGTTAAGTCCCATAGTGCTCAGAGCCATTTGAACCAACTTGCTGATGTCGTTGTACATTTAGTCTGTGCCTTTAAATTTAAAATAACCGGTATAATGAAGAGTTACCATATTGACGATTGCTTGATGCCTTAAGGACTATCCTATAAATCACTCCCTTCTTTTACTCAAGTTATGCTATAAATTTCCTTTTTCCCCAATTCGATTCAGGACGCTCCTCGTTCTTCGATCTACCCATCCAGTTTTCATTATTCTTCTATATCACCACAGTTCAGAAGCTTTTATTTTCTTCTTTTCTGGGTTGTTTGTTGCTCACGTTTCACTTCTGTGCAAGGTTACACTCCATACAAAAACCGTAAAAAACAGTTTCAAATATTTAAATTTATATTCGAATTTAATTTCTTTCAGATACGCTTTTGTTGCATAAGGCAGTTTGCATTGTGTATCCTCTCTACTTACGGCGTCGTCAGCTTAGTTGTCCAAACAGCAGAACTCATCGACCACTTTGTAGTGTCTCATTTCCTAATCGCATTCTATCAGTATAACCTGGTTTAATTTCACTAAATTTTATTGCCCTTGTTTTCCTTTTGTTGGTGTTCGTCTTAGAACCTCTTTTCAGAACATTATCCATACTGCCCAAACGCTAAAAAGCTGTCTCACTCTCTTCTCAAGTACTGTTTCCCTTTCATTCCAATGGATTCTTATAATTGGAATCTGGTTACTGCAAAAGTTGTAGATAACTTCTCGCTACCTGAACTTCACCTCTGCTACCGCTCTTATAATTGCAGTCTGCTTTCTGCTCAAGTTATAGATAGCTTCGCGCTCCCTCTATTTTACCGCTGCAACTTTCAGCAATTTCGATGAGAATATTTCATTCAACACTGTCAGATGCTTTTTCTAAATGTATAAGGTTTGAATTCCTTCATTATATCTTGCAAGATAATTCGAAGGATCTATATGGCATTGCATGTTCCTACTTTTCTCTGGAACCAAAACAGATTTTCCGAAAGGTCGACTACCAGATTTTCCATTCTTCTCTAAATAACTCCTATCATAATTTTCAACTATGGCTTATTAAGCGGGTAGTTCGGTAATATTCATGCCTGCCAGTATCTGCCTTCTTCGGAATAGCATCTATTACAATGTTCTTGAAGTCTGAAGATATTTCGTTCCTATGATATACCTTAATACAAGGTGGAGTAGTTTCGTCTTAGTTTTTACACATATAAAAAATATTTTCCTATTATAAATGTAATGGTACACTCAGATAAATCTAATTTGCAAGAATAATCCGCACTTGAGAGAACCTGCTTCTCTGCATGAAACGTATAGTTTATTACGACTCAAAGTGCCCGCGAGCCGTCTCTCCTTATTGAGCGCCATAACTTTTTCCACATCACTTGTTATATTAGCAGAACTGTCGGTAACCGGAAGGATAGCACTGATCGGAAGTTCCGATTCACCCACGAGCTGACCGGATCCGCTAAATAGCTGTGTGTACTCCGGTCAAATAACTGCCCCCCCTTCGTTCGGTCCGGAGGTGCTCTGAGTGGAAAATACGGAGCACATCCGTACGTAGAAGAACCCGCAGCTGCCTACTGTTCAGGTGCAGCAGAGCTGAAAAGCTACCAACCTGAGAGGGGACACCGAGCAAGGCCTATTTTATGCATCCGTCTGACGTTGCACAAGTAGTTTCCAAGTAGGCATCCCACCGCCAATCGCGGATGCAGACAGAGGGCTCCCCTCAGCTGTAGTATCGAGACAGTATCAACTGCACCTCAAGACAGCATCTGGATCTTGCCTACGAGCCGGCCGCTGTGGCCGAGCAGTTCTAGGTGCTTCAGTCCGGAACCGCGCTGCTGCTACGGTCGCAGGTTCGGATCCTACCTCGGGCATGGTTGTGTGTGTGCTGTCCTTAGGTTAGTTAGATTTAAGTAGTTCTAAGTCTAGGGACTGATGACCTAAGATGTTAAGTCCCGTAGAGCTTAGAGCCATTTGAACCGTCTTGCCAACGATCACCTCGAAGTAGAGCCAACTCGACATTTTACAAGTGATCGTACTTAAAATTCACTGGATTTGGGACTACAGAGTAGTTAAAGACAAGTGCAAGTGAACTTCACTCTGCCATAGATGTTGCTTAACCCTGTTTGGCTGTATAGCTGCAGCGTGCAAGCAAGTCAGCTTATAACAGCGATTTCTTTCGGTGGTAGGGGTTCCCTTCCTGCGGTTTGGAGAATATAACGCAAAAGCGTGTATGTCAGTACTGGAGGTATCCGATATACTGGGATCTAATGACCAGTTATGATGTGAAGTGTACATCATTCTCCACCCAACATCACATAATCTCACCCACTTGCACAACACAAATGAGTTACAGCAGCGTGGATAAGCTTTAAAATCGGTACGCCAGGATAAACTACCACTCACTATCCTTCCAACAGTCTCTCCTCGCAGTTAAACTGTGTGCCAGATCGTGATTCGAACCTGGAAAGTTACTTTATTAAGCGACGCTCCCCACTTTCCAAACATATCAGCATCTATCTTGCATGCAATTATCGGTACGCCTGCGATGACATGCGCTACCTTATATGTTCCAAAACGCAGCGCTTAAAGATGAACTTCTTCTGAGGCTCATACTTCGGGTTCTGTTAATTATAGAAAGGCAGTGTCAAGCGTTTAGAATAGAGACCTATTGTATATCCAACAGTCTTAGTGTCAATGTACTTCAATACAGGATCCAAGTATGAATATTATTGCCTTCCTCCTGGTTACGAAATGGAGAAAATCGGTTGGTTGTTTTTGCATTTCATGTGGTTTACGGTGGCCCTTAATGTGCTTATAGAGGCACCATTATTTAATGGGTGGTTCCTTATGACATCTAAAAAAGGATTTTTTTACAATTTTTTCGTACCAAACCGAGACGCAACTAGGCTATACCCAGCAAATAGCTGAAATTTTTGCTATGCATTCTTAAAAAAGATCCCTATAACAAGCTGTCTCCAAAAGTTTTTTGATAAGTTTATCCGTTATCCAGATACAGTGGTTCCAATTTGCCCTGCTTCTACACGTACAATACGGACGAAAAACCCGGTATGAAGCGAAATCTAAATAATAAATAACTGCAGAAACTTCCTCAAATTTTAACATGTTCTCTGGGAATTTATCTAGAAGTGATATGTTCCCGTTATAAAAAATCTTTAATAGGTCATGGGTAGTTCGTTACAAAACCCCAAAAAAGCGTTTCACCCACTTTTTTTCGTATCCAAATCATGCCTCGGATTCGAAGACGGCTATGGCTGACATTTTTATGATATACTGCCAAGATTCCGATCTCGAACAACCTGAAAAATATTAGTGATATCTTTATTCGTTTACCATGAACAGACGTTCAATTTTCTCTTACATGCATACAAAAAGTGCGCACGATAACTCCGGTGTGAGGCGAAATCTGAATAAAATTAACAGCAGCAAAATGGTCAAATTTTAAAGATATGTTTTCTACAACTAGCCATTTTTCTAGAAGTGTCATCTTCGCGTTTTCGAAAATCTTCATCAGTTACCGAGAAACGCCTCAAAAACATGCATTTTGGGTACCAAAATCAAGCCGCAGATTCGAAGACGGCTATACACAGCAGATTGATGTACTTTTTACAATATATTCCTAAGATCTCAATCTCGAGAAAACTTGAAAATTTCCTTGTACCTTTATCCGTTTCCGTGGTACACAGGTTCAAGTTTATTCTATTTGTACACTTAAAATACGGACGTAAAATCTAGTGTGGGAGGGAAACGTAGTTTATAGAGTGACGTAGCATGGAGTAATACGCTTTAAAGCGTCTCCGTCATCATCAGAAGGATTCTGGGGATCCCATGTGGTAGTACTGAAACACTTGCAAAATTTTTGTTCATATAAAATACGGTCTTAGGCGTAAAACAAGTTTAGCGTTACTTAAATTTCACATAAGTGAACTACCAAAGTTTGCTGTCCCATAAATTTCTTTCCATGTGAGGTAAGTGCCCTGCTGTGCTAGAGACACGAAGAGCACCAGCGGGAAAGTGCAACTATCATAAAAATGGTGAATATGGCCCTTCAAAAACACTCTGAAACGTGCGGTACTAGCTGTCTCATTCTATCTTAGTCAGTGACATTAAAAATGTTCCTAAAAGTTTTCAGCAAACAAATATATTCGCACTTTTTACTGTTGAGACAGAAGGAGATGCAGTAGGAAAGAAACGGAAAAACAATAAACACACTACTGGACATTAAAATAGCTACACCACTAAGATGACGTGCTACCGGCGTGAAATTTAACCGACAGGTGGAAGATGCTGTGATATGCAAATTATTAGCTTTTCTGAACATTCACACAAGGTTGGCACCGGTGGAAACACATGCAACGTACTGACATGAGGGAAGTTTCCAACCGATTTCTCATACACAAACAGCAGTTGACCGACGTTGTATGGTGAAACGTTGTAGTGATGCCTCGTGTAAGGAGGAAAATGCGTACCAACACGTTTCCGACTTTGTTAAAGGTCGGATTGTAGCCTATCGCGATTGCGGTTTATCGTATCGCGACATTGCTGCTCGTGTGGTCGAGATCCAATGACTGTTAGCAGAATATGGAATCGGTGGGTTCAGGAGGGTAATACGGAACGCCGTGCTGGATCCCAACGGCCTCGTGTAACTAGCAGTCAAGATGACAGGCATCTTATCCGCATGGCTGTAACGGATCGTGCAGCCACGTATAGATCTCTTAGTCAACAGATGGGGACGTTTGCAAGACGACAACCATCTGCAAAAACAGTTCGACGACGTTTTCAGAAGCATGGACTATCAGCTCGGAGACCATGGTTGCGGTTACCCTTGACGCTGCATCCCAGACAGGAGCACCTGCGATGGTGTACTCAACGACGAACCTGGGTGCACGAATGGCAAAACGTAATTTTTTCTGATGAATCCAGGTTCTGTCTACAGCATCATGATGGTCGCATCCGTGTTTGGCGACATCGCGGTGAATGCACATTGGAAGCGTGTACTCGTCATCTCCATACTGGCGTATCACCAGGCGTGATGGTATGGGGTGCCATTGGTTCATTGGTTACACGTCTCGGTCACCTCCTGTTCGCATTGACGGCTCTACCCTTCATACGATCCCTGCGAAACCCCACATTTCAGCAGGATAATGCACGACCGTATGTTGCAGGTCCTGTACGGGCCATTATGGATACAGAAAACATTCGACTGCTGCCCTGGCCAGCACAATCTCCAAATCTCTCACAAATTGAAAACGTCTGGTCAATGGTGGCCGAGTAACAGTCTCATCACAATACGCCAGTCGTTACTCTTGATGAACTATGCTATCGTGTTGAAGCTGCATGGGCAGCTGTACCTGCACACGCCATTCAAGCTCTGTTTGATTCAATGTCCAGGCGTATCAAGGCCGTTATTACAGCCAGAGGTGGTGGTTCTGGGTACTGATTTCTCTGGATCTATGCGCCCAAAGTGCGTGAAAATGTAATCAAATGTCAGTTCATTTCTCCACCAGCTACGCGACATCTGTTTCATGAGAGAGTGAGGCTTGTTGGGAAAAAGAGAGACGACAACAGCATTAAAGACTTACCGGAAGTTACAATAGGATAAGAACTGGTAAGAAAATCGGTCCTTTACTTTTCAAAGATAAGATCCCGACAACCACTTAAATCGATTTAAGGGAACTGTGTAATACATAAACCTGAATGTCCATAGTATGGGTCTGAATCCAAAACACCCAGAATGCAATTCCAGCGTATTATCCACTGCAACACCTTGGAGCCCAAGCATTTGTTGGGGACGTGAGGGGAATCAGATAGGTAAAATGAATGACGAAGATTAAAGGAGAACCTTTCCGTTCACAACGCTAGTCTATATGTGGAGCCCTTTTCTGTTTTCGGTAGGTTTTTTAGGCATGTTACATAATCTTTCCCTACAATGCGACACGGAAAATGCACGAAGTTCAAAACGGAATCAACATTAGTTCATCTATTGCAAAAGGACACGAAAACCTAGGGGAATATCATGTTATGCGTTGGAGATCAGGTGTCTTAATTCCTTAACTGATAATGTTGCTCTGAACCATTAATGGTTTCCAATAGCCATTGTATAAGAAGTAAAGTTTTAACGCATTTGAACTGTCATTGTTCTCAGTTACCCGTCGACATCACGTAGCAGGAACATTGTCACCAGAAGGCACTTGTACGACAGGTTTCATGAGAACTGTGAGCTAGCTGACTTTATCTTTTTATTTATTTTTTATACTTAAGCGATGAAGGCTTACGTTAATTTACACAAAGTTAAGTATTTTACGCACCGAAAGTACACTCCTGGAAATTGAAATAAGAACACCGTGAATTCATTGTCCCAGGAAGGGGAAACTTTATTGACACATTCCTGGGGTCAGATACATCACATGATCACACTGACAGAACCACAGGCACATACACAGGCAACAGAGCATGCACAATGTCGGCACTAGTACAGTGTATATCCAGCTTTCGCAGCAATGCAGACTGCTATTCTCCCATGGAGACGATCGTAGAGATGCTGGATGTAGTCCTGTGGAACGGCTTGCCATGCCATTTCCACCTGGCGCCTCACTTGGACCAGCGTTAGTACTGGACGTGCAGACCGCGTGAGACGACGCTTCATCCAGTCCCAAACATGCTCAATGGGGGACAGATCCGGAGATCTTGCTGGCCAGGGTAGTTGACTTACACCTTCTAGAGCACGTTGGGTGGCACGGGATACATGCGGACGTGCATTGTCCTGTTGGAACAGCAAGTTCCCTTGCCGGTCTAGGAATGGTAGAACGATGGGTTCGATGACGGTTTGGATGTACCATGCACTATTCAGTGTCCCCTCGACGATCACCAGAGGTGTACGGCCAGTGTAGGAGATCGCTCCCCACACCATGATGCCGGGTGTTGGCCCTGTGTGCCTCGGTCGTATGCAGTCCTGATTGTGGCGCTCACCTGCACGGCGCCAAACACGCATACGATCATCATTGGCACCAAGGCAGAAGCGACTCTCATCGCTGAAGACGACACGTCTCCATTCGTACCTCCGTTCACGCCTGTCGCGACACCACTGGAGGCGGTCTGCACGATGTTGGGGCGTGAGCGGAAGACGGCCTAACGGTGTGCGGGATCGTAGCCCAGCTTCATGGAGACGGTTGCGAATGGTCCTCGCCGATACCCCAGGAGCAACAGTGTCCCTAATTTGCTGGGAAGTGGCGGTGCGGTCCCCTACGGCACTGCGTAGGATCCTACGGTCTTGGCTTGCATCCGTGCGTCGCTGCGGTCCCGTCCCAGGTCGAGGGCACGTGCACCTTCCGCCGACCACTGGCGACAACATCGATGTACTGTGGAGACCTCACGCCCCACGTGTTGAGCAATTCGGCGGTACGTCCACCCGGCCTCCCGCATGCCCACTACACGCCCTCGCTCAAAGTCCGTCAACTGCACATACGGTTCACGTCCACGCTGTCGCTGCATGCTACCAGTGTTAAAAACTGCGATGGAGCTCCGTATGCCACGGCAAACTGGCTGACACTGACGGCGGCGGTGCACAAATGCAGCGCAGCTGGTGCCATTCGACGGCCAACACCGCGGTTCCTGGTGTGTCCGCTGTGCCGTGCGTGTGATCATTGCTTGTACAGCTCTCTCGCAGTGTCCGGAGCAAGTATGGTGGTTCTGACACACCGGTGTCAATGTGTTCTTTTTTCCATTTCCAGGAGTGTACTTAAATATTTATAAGAAATATCAAATTTTTTGAGATTAATAAAAATAAATTTTTATAATAGTTTCAATAATTTCAAGAAGCTTCATTTACTGGATTAAAACAATATCAAATATTTTTGGAAGATTGAATAATAATAAATTGATATAATAGCTTCAATAATTTCAAGAAACATCATTTACGCGAATAAAAAACTGAAATAAACTTTTCTCTCGATTTTTAAAACAATGGGAAGTAAAATGTTTGGGAAAGTCTTTATATTTTTATCTTTCTTGGGGGTATTTTCGTTCCGTTGTTAGAACTACAAGAAATGCGTGATTTTTCACCAGACGCATTTCGCTTTATTGAGGTAAAGCATCATCAGTGGTATGTAAATAAATGTCTACAATTTGATTTAGTTTTAAGATCGAAAAACAATTCGTTAGCGATTTGTTGGTTTTACTTACGGTTATTTCCCATGGTTTGTCGCCTACATTAGGAAATGCAGTCTGCTAGCACGGCTTTGGTGTCTTTCTTCGTTGACACTTATATTTGTAGTCTAATTTTTCCATACTCTTCGGAACTATGCATTTCTTACAGTTTACACAACACACGTTTTCGTATACCAGTGTGTACTGTCCATTTTTATACTTCTAAGTGTGTATTGTGTATGGTACAAACCATTCAACATTTTCAGATCATCTAAAACAGTAATATCACAGACCTAGCAATATTGAAAAAGATGTGAACATCATAAGAATCAGTAAAGACATCTCATTTTTCAAAAAAAAAAAAAATTAAATAAATAAATAAATATTGGAAATCAGACACTACATAGACTAAAGCAAATGACAGGAAAAGGGAAAGAGTCTTCTCCATCCATCATCCACAACTTAATTTCATTTCACTCCTTGCCCCTCGTCTTTTCCTCCAACTCACTCCCCATCACACTATTATGCAGCTAAGTCCACTCATTTTTGCTTCTCTGTGCCCCACCTATAAAAAAAAAATAACACCACTTCATCACTATTCCTTCATTACCCTTACACACAATATAAATACACAGCAACACAACTGAATAGAATACCACATGGACACTTAATTAAAAAAAGTATAGGTCAAAGAGAAACTAATGGCAGTGTTATTTTGGCAACAATACAAAAGTCAGAACACACTTAGAAGTATAAAAATAAACAGTAAACAGTGATGTACGACAAAAATGTGCTGTGTAAAACGTAAGAAATGCATAGTTCTGCAGAGCAACGAAAAATAGGACCACAAGTATCACTGTCTAATGAAGAAAAACACCAAGGATGTGCTAGAAAACGGCATTGCAAGATGTAGGCGAGCAACCAATCAGAAATCATCGTAAGTAGAAACCAACAAATTGTTAACGAACTGTTTTTCAATCTAAAAAACAAATCAAGTTCTAAACATCTTTAATTACAGACCACTGATGGTGCTTTACCTCAATATAGCGTGAAAAAAACACGCATTTCTTGTAGTTGTAACTACGGAACGAAAATATCCTCAGGAACTGTAAAGCAACTGCGGAAATATGGCCACACAAATTAAGAGTTCTTTTTTACCTTATTTACGTGTTTTTTCACAAATTGCTAAGATTTAGAAAATCCGCAAGTGTTGAGCCGAAGTTTGAGAATAAAATATGGACTAAAATGCTACATGTTTCATTATTTTGTTTGCCGGCCGCGGTGGTCTAGTGGTTCTAGGCGCGCAGTCCGGAACCGCGGGACTGCTACGGTCGCAGGTTCGAATCCTGTCTCGGGCATGGATGTGTGTGATGTCCTTAGGTTAGTTAGTTTTAAGTAGTTCTAAGTTCTAGGGGACAGATGACCGCAGATGTTAAGTCCCATAGTGCTCAGAGCCATTATTTTTTTTACAGCATTAGATCTTTCAGAAGGATGTGCATCTGTTTAAGTTCATCGATTCACTCGATTTAATGGAGTTGCCAGTTTCAGCTACTCCAGTTTTCTCCTTTTTGTTTCACTGCACAAGTGTAACCAATAAAACTAATGCAAACACACAGTAAAACATTTGTTGTGATCACAGAGCTTGTGAAAGTTGACTATATAACTACGTAATTGTTCTTCTTCACTGCAGGTTCGTACGCGGCTGCGCCGTTTCTCGCAGACAGTACGGCAGATGTCTCCACGTTCGGGGTCGTTGGTGAGCTGCCTGCAGATGATAGCTTCATGTATTGCTTTTACTCTGTGCCCTACGCAATCATTTTCCAAAGAGCATAGATTTTAATACTTGTTATGGCAACTCCTCTTAAACTAGTCTGTTTAGCCCTTTTGTTAACGTACGTCAGTAACTTAATTTTCAACATACTGTCATGTCAGCCAGTGTACGATACGGGGCTAGGTGCCATTCAAAGCACTGCCCGTTGCAGTCGTGTCACTCTGGAATGTCTGCTTACTTCACGAATCTCTAAATTTCGAGATGCACTCAAATGTTGAAATGTGTGTGAATTCCTAAGGGATCAAACTGCTTAGGTCATCGGTCCCTAGACTTACACACTACTTAAACTTACGTGTGGTAAGAACAACACACACACCCATGCCCGAAGGAGGACTCAAACCTCCGGCGGGAGGTGCCACGCAGTCCGTGACATGACGCCTCAAACCCTGCGGCCACTCCGCGCGGCCGAGATACACTCCCCACTTTGTTGTTACATAACATCGTCAGTGCTGTGTGAAGTAAGTCCCTCAGCATCGTCAAGTAAGACAACGTGATACTTACAAAAAAAAAAAAAAAAAGTTCGCCTCTTAGCCTACCGCTGTAAAGGGCTCTTGTAGCTACACTCCTGGAAACTGAAATAAGAACAACGTGAATTCATTGTCCCAGGAAGGGGAAACTTTATTGACACATTCCTGGGGTCAGATACATCACATGATCACACTGACATAACCACAGGCACATAGACACAGGCAACCGAGCATGCACAATGTCGGGACTAGTACAGTGTATATCCACCTTTCGCAGCAATGCAGGCTGCTATTCTCCCATGGAGACGATCGTAGAGATGCTGGATGTAGTCCTGTGGAACGGCTTGCCATGCCATTTCCACCTGGCGCCTCAGTTGGACCAGCGTTCGTGCTGGACGTGCAGACCGCGTGAGACGACGCTTCATCCAGTCCCAAACATGCTCAAAGGGGGACAGATCCGGAGATCTTGCTGGCCAGGGTAGTTGACTTACACCTTCTAGAGCACGTTGGGTGGCACGGGATACATGCGGACGTGCATTGTCCTGTTGGAACAGCAAGTGCCCTTGCCGGTCTAGGAATGGTAGAAAGATTGGTTCGATGACGATTTGGATGTACCGTGCACTATTCAGTGTCCCCTCGAAGATCACCACAAGTGTACGGCCAGTGTAGGAGATCGCTCCCCACACCATGATGCCGGGTGTTGGCCCTGTGTGCCTTGGTCGTATGCAGTCCTGATTGTGGCGCTCACCTGTACGGCGCCAAACACGCATACGACCATCATTGGCACCAAGGCAGAAGCGACTCTCATCGCTGAAGACGACACGTCTCCATTCGTCCCTCCATTCACGCCTGTCGCGACACCACTGGAGGCGGGCTGCACGATGTTGGGGCGTGAGCGGAAGACGGCCTAACGGTGTGCGGGACCGTAGCCCAGCTTCATGGAGACGGTTGCGAATGGTCCTCGCCGATACCCCAGGAGCAACAGTGTCCCTAATTTGCTGGGAAGTGGCGGTGCGGTCCCCTATGGCACTGCGTAGGATCCTACGGTCTTGGCTTGCATCCGTGCGTCACTGCGGTCCCGTCCCAGGTCGACGGCCACGTGCACCTTCCGCCGACCACTGGCGACAACACCGATGTACTGTGGAGACCTCACGCCCCACGTGTTGAGCAATTCGGCGGTACGTCCACCCGGCCTCCCGCATGCCCACTATACGCCCTCGCTCAAAGTCCGTCAACTGCACATACGGTTCACGTCCACGCTGTCGCTGCATGCTACCAGTGTTAAAGACTGCGATGGAGTTCCGTATGCCACGACAAACTGGCTGACACTGACGGCGGCGGTGCACAAATGCTGCGCAGCTAGCGCCATTCGACGGCCAACACCGCGGTTCCTGGTGTGTCCGCTGTGCCGTGCGTGTGATCATTGCTTGTACAGCTCTCTCGCAGTGTCCGAGCAAGTATGGTGGGTCTGACATACCAGTGTCAATGTGTTCTTTTTTCCTTTTCCAGGAGTGTATTTTTCTTTGTCTCCCATAATTCTGTACACTTGTACTGTTATTGTGCAATAAATCATATTACGTGTTATTTTTCATATTTTAAGAAAATGTACTTTTTAACAAAGAAGTCCGCTTAACAGTCTTTCATATTGAGAAGTTATTTTGGCTGAAATGGCTCTGAGCACTATGGGACTTAACATCTGATGTCATCAGTCCCCTAGAACTTAGATCCACTTAAACCTGACTAACTTAAGGACATCACACACATCCATGCCCGACGCAGGTTTCGAACCTGCGACCGTAGCGGTCGCGCTGTTCCAGACTGAACCGCCTAGAACCCCACCCCGGCCGGCAGAAGTTATTTTATTTTATTATTTTTTTGCTACCAGTTTCAGCAATTCAATATGCCGTCTTCAGGCACCTTATGAATCTGCCAAAAACTGTCGATATTGGCCTACTGCGACCAACTGTTTCTGGACGTCGCGAATTCTCAAGTGCTCCGTTCGAAGACTTGGGTTGCAGTCAAGTCTTCGAAGGAAGCAGTTGACAATTGACAACATCTGGTAACAAATGGCCCCAATATGCTAATATTGATAATTTTTAGCGGTGCATAAAGGGCCTGATGATAGCACATTGATCTGCCGAAACTGGTAGTGAAAACAAAATAAAATAACTTCTCAGTCTGCCCGGCTGTAAGGCGGACGTCTTTGTTAAATATTTGACTAGCCGCTGTCCCGCTTCCACAATGGAACTAACAGAGACAAAATGTACTTTTAGTCGTCGGTTCCATTAAAAAAATTAACTTACTGTCATGGTTGCTTTTATGTGTATGAGAGCGTTGAAATACGTACATATTGTCACGTGGCTGACAAATGAGTACAGTTTCTGTAGTTTTCTGTGATTCCCCGCCCTGCGGACAAACTGCGATTTGCAATAATATGTATGAATTACGTCAAGATGCTTAATTTTAATACTGCCACTTTTTGTACGTTGTAATCCGTTTTGTAATATCGCATTCGTTTTCATATTTTATGTATTATGTGAATATGAAGATGTCCTGTGTTACTAGTCAAAACAAGTGATCTAAACAGAAAACAGTGACCCAAACAGTATCTTCACCGCTGCAGTACTTCTTCAGGTACTTAATATATTATTTGTGATTTACTTCGAACCAATATTTGGAGGTTGTCTTGTTGTTCGTCTACTAACTCTCGTGATTTACTTGTTCATTAAATACAAATTCTATGAATTTTATGTTTATCCATCCTCCCGTTCATATTTATGAAGGACAACCTATTTTTTCAAAACTATTTCGAAACCCCAGTTGATAAACCTTAATCTATGATGATTTTCTTTATAAAAGCTACATTTTTAGCGGTATCTCAACTTCTCCCTAAGCACCTAACGGAAGGTGTTGACCCCACAGCATGCCGACTTTTAATAGCACGTTCTGTTCAGATATGCTTTCAGTAACACCGCAATAAACATCGTCATAATTTTGCAATCGTCGCAACAAAACACGTCCTTATTCTGAATAAAATCCTTTTTCTTTAGGAGTATAGAGTTTGTCCCGGTGAAAAGAATCGTGAAAGCCTGTCGAATCGCCGAATAATTTTTATGATTATTGTTTCATTAGATGGACTGACGCGGCCTAACAGACTGATGTGCGAGAGTCCAGCATCACCGATAGTATTCTGTACCAGCTTTTTATCTTTTTTTTTCATAGCAGCAATCGCAAAATACGTCCTCAGTTATTTACTGGATGTCTCCCAGTCTCTGTCATCTTCCACAGTTTTCACTTTCTACAGCTCCATCTAGTCCCATGGAAGTTATCCCTGATGCCTTACCAGATGTCCTCACATCTAGTCCCACCGTCTTGTCGATGTTTTACATGTATTCATTTCCCTTCCGATTCTGTGAAGCTAATCCTCATGCCTTGCCTTATTAGTTTACCTAATTTTCAACATTCTTCTGTAGCACCACATTCTTCTGTGGCACCACATCTCAAACGCACCTATTCTCTTCTGTTCCGGTTTTCCCACAGTCCACGTCTCGCTGTCGTACAATGCTAAGCTGCAAAACTGACATTTATAGAAATTTCTTCCTCAAAGCCTTAGATTAGATTAGTTTTCGTTCCATAGATCCGTGTTGAGGAGATCCTCGTGGATGTGGAACATGCCACCTTCTTTTATTTTTTATTTTTTTTAAGCTGAAATAACAATACTAACAGTATAAATATATACAACACATCATTTGTTTCTATTAAAAAATTCGTCACTGGAGTAGAAGGAGTTGGCCACTAGTAAGTCTTTCAGGCTCCTTTTAAACTGATCTCTGTTTGTAACTAAATTTTTTATGTTTGCTGGCAAATTATTGAAGATGAGTGTTCCTGAGTAGTGGACCCCTTTTTGCACTAAAGTAAGTGCTTTTAAGTCCTTGTGCAGATCATTTTTGTTCCTGGTATTGTATGTATGAACTGAGCTGTTTGTCGGAAAAAGAGATATTTAGGACAAATTTCATTAAGGAGTAAATATACTGAGAGGCAGTAGTTAGTATACCCAGTTCTTTGAAGAGGTTTCTACAAGACGTCCGTGAGTTTACTCCACAAATAATACGTATTACACGCTTTTGGACTCTGAAAACTTTTGTTTGACTTGAAGAGTTACCCAAAATATTATACCATATGACATTATGGAATGAAAGTAGGCAAAGTATGCAAGCTTTTTCACTTTTATGTCGCCTATGTCTGCTAACACTCGAATTACAAATACAGATTTGTTAAGGCATTTCTGCAATTATGTGGTGTGCTCCGCCCAACTGAATTTATTATCAAGTTGTAATCCCAGGAATTTAAGACTGTCAACCTCTTCTATCTGCTCTTCTTCGTACTTTATGCATATGCTGGGTGGAAAGCTCTTACAGGTTCTGAATTGCATATAGTGAGTCTTTTCG
Organism: Schistocerca gregaria; assembly: GCF_023897955.1. NCBI lineage: Eukaryota > Metazoa > Arthropoda > Insecta > Orthoptera > Acrididae > Schistocerca > Schistocerca gregaria. The sequence goes on along the minus strand of NC_064925.1, from coordinate 136,510,361 downwards.
AAGTTTAATGTCAGTGAGTTGGCTTTAAACCATTTATTAATAACCATGAAAATAACATTAACAGATCTTTCTAGAACTACACTCGACATACTATTTATTGCAATACTTGTGTCATCTGCACACAAAACGAACTCTGCTTGTGGCAGTGTAACTGATGAGAGGTCATTAATGTACACAATAAAAAGCAATGGCCTTAAGATGGATTCTTGTGGGACACCACATGTAATTTCTTCCCATTCTGATGATGGCTGATGACTTAATTCACTAGCCCCTTGCACTGACACCCTTTGTTTCCTGTTAGCGAGGTATGACTTGAACCATTTTGCAGCACTGCCTGTGACACCATAAAATTCTAATTTATTTAAAAGGATGTTGTGGTTTACATAATCGAACGCCTTTGACAAATCACAGAAAATACGTGCTGCTTGTAAATTGTTATTTAATAAATTAAGTACATTTTCATTGTAGGTGTAAATAGCATTTCGATATCAGAACCCTTCAGAAATCCAAACTGTGTTCTTGATAATATGTTATTTGTGGTCAGATGGTTGAGAAGCTGCCTGTAGATAACATTTTCTAAAATTTTTGAGAATGCTGGCAAAAGTGAAATCGGTCTGTAGTTTGATGGCATCTCTTTATCCCCTTTCTTGAATAGAGGCTTAACATCTGCATATTTCAGCCAGTCAGGAAATGTCCCAGTTATAATTGACTGGTTACACAAGAAACTTAGAATTGTACTATACTCACAAGGACATGCCTTCATTAACTTTGTTGATATTTCATCGTAACCACTAGAATGCTTTGTTTTTAAAGATTTTATTATGGAAGTTATTTCTTTTGGTGATGTTAGTGACGTATTCATGTTCCTAAAGCTATTTGTAAAGGCTAGTTTCAGATATTCAAGGGCATTATTTACTGACCCTGACAATCCCATTCTATCAGTAATGGATATAAAGTACTTGTTAAATAGATTTGCCACACTATGCCCATCGGTTACTAATGTGTTATCTACCCTTAGTGCTATTTGCTCCTGTTCCTTTCTGGTTCTACCAGTCTCCTCTTTCACTATATCCCATACTGTTTTTATTTTGTTCCCTGACATTGCTATCTTCTTCTCGTAGTGTATTTGTTTAGATGCCTGAATTACTTTTTTAAATATTTTACAGTATTCCTTGTATTTAATTAAATCATCAGCATTGGAGATATTCTTGGTCGACAGATACATTTTCCTTTTTGTCTTACAGGAAATCTTTATTCCTTGTGTGATCCATAGTGATCCAAGCCTATATTTGATATTAGTAGACTACTCTTGGCCAGAAATGCTCTTCTGCCAGTGCTACTCTATCGTGTCATCCTTCCTCCTTCTGTTATGGACTATTTTGCTGTTTCTGTTATTTCCGTCATTTTCGACGTACAGGTTGTGCTGCAGGGGCAAAAGACTACACCCATTTTACTCTGTGCACTTCGATCTTGGTCTTTTCCACTCTTATTGTTCCCCTTTGGTTCTTGTACATGTTGTATATTACATGTCTTTTCCTTTAGCTTACCCCTATTGTTCTTAAGATTTCGAACTCTTACAAAATTTGACACTCTCGAACTCTTTTTCCAGGTTGACAGATATTTTGAACGTGTCTTGATTTTTCTTCGGTCTTATTTCCATTATCAACTGCTACGTCAGAACTACGTCTCTGTGCCTTACCTAAAGCCAAACTGATCGTAATCTAACACATCCTCAATTGCCTTTTCCATTCTTCTGTATATTCACATGTCACAAACGTGGATGGATGAGCTGTTAAGCTCATGGTGTGATAATTCTGTCGGCTCTTGCGGTATTGGTAATTGTGTGGACGATGTTTTTCCTTTGATCTGATGGTATATTGCTAGTCTCATATATCCTATTCACCAAAGTTTTGTTACCACTTCTTCCAGTGATTTTAGTAATTCCAGTGGAATGTTATACGTCTCTTCTGCCTTCTTTGATTTTAAATCTTCCAACTCTCTTCTAAATTCTGATTCTAATAAAAGATCCACTATCTCTTCCCCACTGACTCCTTTGTCTTCAGCTATCACATAATTAGATGTGTCCTTCCCCCACAGAGGCTCTCGAAGTACTCTTTCCACTTATCCGCTCTCTTTCCACTTATCCGCTCTGACCTCTGCAGTAGAATTAGCATTACACTCTTAATGTTACCGCCTTTGATTTTTATTTCACCGAAGGTGTAAGTAGGCTGTTTAGGTTTTTTATATTGGTAAAGCCACGTAGCGCTCTGTATGAAAATCACTGGCTGTGCTGTGTGCAGTCTGTGGCTAGTTCGCATTGTTGTCTCCCATTGTAGTGTTGGGCAGCTGGATAAGCGCGTAGCGTTGGGCAATTGGAGGTGATCCGCCAGCAGTGCTGGATGTGGGGAGAGAGATGGCGTAGTTCTGAAATTTGTAAGACTGGATGTCATGAACTGCTATATACATTATGACTTTTGAACACTATTGAGGTAAACACATTGTTTGTTCTCTATCAAAATCTTTCATTTGCTAACTATGCCTATCAGTAGTTAGTGCCTTCCAAAGTTTGAATCTTTTATGTAGCAAGCAGTAGTGGCGCTCGCTGTATTGCAGTAGTTTGAGTAACGAAGATTTTTGTGAGGTAAGTGATTTGTGAAACGTATAGGTTAATGTTAATCAGGGCTGTTCTTTTGTGGGGATATTTGAAAGACAGATTGCGTTGCGCTAAAAATAATGTGTGTCAGTTTAAGCACAGTCTTGTATAATTTTTCTAAGGGGACGTTTCAAAGGTTGTTTTGACTTTTCAATATGGTGAGTCGGTCCTTCCGACATTCATTTCTCTTCTTGTTTCTTCACACAGATTGGTTATCATTAGTACCTGTCTGGCTGAAAGTTCTATTGAGAAGGGGCAATCTGATTTACTTGGTAAAAAACTTTTTACGGCCAAGTTCGCATAAATACTTGTTTTTCATGGACAACCTTTTTCGACAGACTTTGCTGTCATCTTCTGGTATTCAAAACAAATGATTGTTATGCCTCAAAAATTACTTTATACAGTGAGAGGCACCGACATGCCTTGCTCATACTGTGGCATCAAGCTGTCAGGCCTGCAAGATGAGTGGTCTGCCAAGCGAGTGGATTGATTCTTATTTCTCGAGTAACATCAATCACTGATTATCAGCTCTAGTACCCAAAATTAAGCTACAAATTATTCTCCTGTTTGGATATTACGCAACGGAAAAGGATAGCGCACATCTGACTGTTAGGAATTTACACAACTCTGATTGTTCACCACGCTGTGGCAATACCACATTTTTTTTCTTACCAACGGCTTTGATCAACATGTGGCCACCGCACTGAATATGAATGGCACACACATTATAAATTCTGGATATCATGACTACACACTATTCGAAGAACAAGGCCACCAATCTTTTTCTTTCCACTATCTTTTTTATTCCGATAAATTATATTATGATTCAAAGATAACCTAAACACATCACTACATTTTATACAACAATTACACATGAGAAACTCCGCGCAGTGGACATGGCTTTACATTGGTTATTCTCTATCTTATGGTCTCGTAATTATCTAACGCTACAGTACACTTTCTGGATAGGATGATGGATCATTTGCTATATCTCACACTTGAACTCTCACACCCATCGTCACAAAAATTTACTCCAGACCGAGCAGTGCAAAAATGAACATGCATAACCCACTGCCTCTCAATCTATCTTGATACTCTCCCATGCAAACCAAACATACTCAAATTACATGAAATACATCACAGTGGCAACATAGAATACATCACAAACAATAGTCACAACGTTAGAATCACTTCACTTCCAGCTTTCCCACTTCAATTAGCATTCATCCAAGTTTCACACGACACTGACCCAATTCGGAAATTTTCTTTCCTACTACGGGCTCTGGAGGATATATGTACCTCTTCCTGTGCAATGCAAGCCAAGTTCCGTTGCTGGATAGACGGCTGACTCACCTTGCTTCTCGCTCAGAGTATTAGAGTTTGAATCTAGCGTTACACGGGAACATAACACGCAAAGTAATATTAATATCATATTCGTCGCACACGCGAGTCCTCAACTGATACCTTGAACGAGTACTTCTCTTTATCCTTTGTCTTATACATAGATTGAGACTCACACAGTATTCACCACGTGGAAGTACTCGTCTCTAATTTCAAGTCCAGCACAGGCAATTTCTTAAATATTTCCAACTTATAGTACACACGCCAGTAATTCAGCTTAACTTTAGCAGTCGCAAGTATTTCAACTTAGTACTAGCACTCGCTAGTATTTCAACTTATTGCTACACGTGGTTTCATTGTGACCGTTGGTCACTTCCGAAGATTACTACAATCACCTTAATATTACCTGCCTGTTATTTAATTCTCCCCCCAAAAGTTCCTTAAATAGAGAAATAATTATTCCAAACTACTCTTAAGTATTTCACATGCATACCATTCTCTCCACTCTTTTGTCTTTACGGAGCACACCTAAGACAGGTCTTACCAACACAAGATCCAGCGCCTGAGTGCTGAAACATGGCCGTTCTTCAGATCATCTCACACCTCCGCCAAGGTGGGGGAGCACCTTGCTACCGTATTGGTCAGCCTCATTTCAGGCACTCAGACCTCAGGTAAATTTTATCTCTTTGGTTCCACCAAAGGTGACCAAAGGACCGTCTCAAAGATGATCACATATTGCACATTCACTATCTGCAGTCAGCAGACGACCATACATTCATTCATTTCACTGATCTCACCAAATTAGATGTAGGGATTTATTATTTTGCAGTGCACATGTGATCAATTAAATAAATGAATTGTCCTTCTTTCCTAAATTGGTATCTGGCTTCGGTGTATTAAATGAAATTGAGTTATTATTACAAAAAATATATTGTTCTGACAAGAATAACGAAGAATGTTGTACCTATTTTCAATGTCGGGCGGTACTGTGTCCTTTCAACAGTAGATTGCACGTTAGCACATCATTTTACATTAACTTCACATGCTCTGCTCTTTGAAGATCCACCTTCGACAGCGCATATGGAACAATTGCCAAGAATGGTAAAATGTGAAATGTCTACAGTAAAAAGCTTATAAAGTTTTGCTGACGTGATGGCATGCATCGTCATCCTTATGAACAGAACTTAACAGTGTGCCGAATGGATGCCTGTTGCAACGTACGACTTGCAGTAATGAAAATTTTAAATAATTTGTAGATTTGAAATACTCCTCTTTCACTGCAGGCCTAATAGAGTAGAACCTATGGAATGCTTGATTTTCTTTTTTCATTATAAATTTGCCGAGATCTATTCTGACGCACAGAAAGCGTTCACAAGTGTTGCGCAAGTTGAGACACCATTGCTTTGCCTGAAGAATTCCCGGTATGAAAATACATGTAGCGGACGCTTTTCCACGTGCCGACTATGATGTATGGCTGTGAATCCCAAGTATCTATTTTGATTTTTGCTGTATCCCGCTATTAAGCAGAAAAGACTAATATTCCTAAAAATTAAATTTTAATGCAGGCTCTCTTATTTTGTTGTTGTAGATTCGGTTGATGCCCAATGTATGGCCGAAACTGGTAATTATTGTAAACATGTTAGGTTATCATGAAAGGAAATAATAAAGATAGTATGTTCGAGTTTACACTGACTGCATAATCCTGCATAATACGTCACTAAACACCTGAATATAACGTTTGAAGATTTTGGTGTGCAGAACGAAAATTTCTGCACTTTAAAAGCTTCTGGCAGCTCTGGCGCAGTAAAGCGTCGCAAAAAAATAAAATCTCCTCGACTTGGTAAAGCAAAGAGCAAAAATTTGACAGCAAAATTGGGATCCACGTAATAGACGAAGCTAAGGAGTTCATCTGCCTCGTAAGCGAAATAAGCCGTAAGCGTATAAGAAACGACACCACAGGCAGAGAAGGCGCTACTGACTAAAGAAGTCATTTTTTGAGTCACCAGACTTCTGACAGATATGATGCTGCCGTCCATGAACTCCGCTCTTGTGACACCTTTTCATGTAAGAGTACACTCGCAACCAACGTCGTCAATTATTTTCTGGATATGTCTCAACCTCTGTCATCGTCTAAAGCTCCAGCTAGTACGAGGGAAGTTGTTCGCTGATGTATTAACAGATGTCCTATCACCTCTCCCTTCTTCTTCTCAGTGTTTTTCATGTATTCCTTCCTCAGACACTTCTGAGGAGAACCTCCTCATTCCTTACCTTATCAGCCCACCCAATTTTCAATATTATTCTGTAACACCACATTCTTCTGTAACACCACTTCGCAAATATTTCTGTTCTCTTTTGTTCCGGGCTTCCCACAGTCATGTCCCACTGTCATACAATGCTATGCTCCATCCTCAGAAATTTCTTACTCAAATAAACGACTATGCTTGATACTAGTAGAGTTCTCCTGGTCAGTAATGCCCTTTTAGCCAGTAGTAGTCAGCTATATCCTCCTTGTCCCATCAACGGTTATTTTGCTGCCTAGGTAGCAGAATTCCTTAACTTCATCTGCTTCGTGATCACCAGTTATGATGCTGAGTTCCTCCCTTTTCTCATTTTTGCTACTTGCCTTTGCTATCGTCTTTCCTCGATTTTCTGTCGGTCCTTATTCTGGACACATTAGCCTGTTCAGTCCATTCAACAGGAGCTGAAATTCTTCAGTTTCACTGACGATAGCTATGTCATCGGCGAAGCTTCACACTGATACGCTTTCACCTCGAATTTTAATCCCACTCTAGAACGTTTCTATTATTTCCATTGCTTCTTCTACGTATAGGTGGTTCCCACTTGGTTCTTGTACATTACCTGTCTTGTATATTACATGTCTTTCCCTGCAGCTTACCCCCTCTTTCCGCAAGATTTCGAACTCTTACAACAAATGGCATTATCGAACGCTTTCTCCAGGTTGACAAATCTTTTGAACTAGTCATGATTTTTCTTCAGTATTACTTCCATTATCAACCACAACGTCGGAACTGCGTTTCTGGGGTCCTTTTCCTTTCCTAAAGCCAAACAGATCGCCATCTAACACATCTTCAATTGTCTTTTCCGTTCTCCTGTATATTCCACTTGTCAGGAACTTGGATGCAGGAGCTATTAAGCTCATTGTGTGATAATTCTCGCTCTTGTCGGCTCTTACAATATTGGTAATTGGATGGGATATCGGTCTTCTCATACATCTTACTCACCAACGTCAATAATCGTTTTGTTACCACAACTCCCAACGATTTTAGAAATTCCAATGAATTGTTACCTATCCCTCCTGCCTTCTTTGATTTTAAATCTTCCAAAGCTCCTCTAAATTCTGATTCTAATACGGGATCCCCTATCTCTTCCCCATCGACTCCCGTTCCTTCTACTATCATATCATTAGATAAGTCCTCCCTCTCATAGGGGCCTTCAATGAAATTCCCATTACACTCTTAATATCCTAATGTTAACGCCCTTGATTGTTGTTTGGCTGTTTTGACTTTTCTATATGCTGAGTCCGTCCCCCCGACAATCATTTTCTTTTTTTTCGATTTCCTCACATTTTTCATTTATCCATTTCGCCTTTGCTTTTTACACTTCCTGTTTATTTCATTCCTAGGTAACTTGTATATTTTGTAATCCTGAATATCCCTGAACTCTTTCGTAATTCTTTCGTCAATCACCGGAATTATTTCTTTTGTCAGCCATGGTTTCTTTGCAGTTACCTTCTTTGCACCTGTGTTTTGCTCTCCAACTTCTGTGGCTGCTCTTTATAGTAGTGTCCATTCCTCTTCAGCTGAATTGCCTACTGATCTGTTCATTGCCGCAGAATCGATAATCTCAAAGAACTTGAAGCGTATCTATTCATTCCCAACTACTTACTTATACCACTTCCTAACAAGTCTCTTGAACCTCAGCCTACTCTTTATCATTACCAAATTGTGAGTCGCATCTACACCTAACCCTGTGTATATAATTTCGGAGTATCTACCTGACAATGATTTAAACTGATATATCCTGGCCTTTTCCAAGTATGCCTCCCACTATTGTGATTCTTGAACAAAGTATTCTCTATTACTAGCTGAAAAATGCATTGCAGGACTGAATTAGTCTTTCATCTCTTTCATTCCTACTATCAAGCCCATATTGTCCTGCAGCTCTTTCTTCTACTCCTTCTCCTACATCCACATCCCAGTCCCCCAGTCTATTAGATTATCATCTCACAAGAGGTATTGAATTCCCCGTTCAACCTCACATACATTCTCTCTCTCTTCATCTTCGGCTCGCGACGTCCTGTATACCTAAACCATTGTTGTCAGTGTTGGTTGGCTCCAAGTCTGATGTGAAGAACCCTATCATAACGAACTCCACTCCCATTACACAATTTCCTTCTGGTGTTGAATTACTCTGCACTCGTCTGAATAAAAGTCTTTGTCTTCTTTCCATTTCCCTTCACTGAATCCACTCTATCTAGATTGAATCTCAGCATTTACCTTTTCAGATTTTCTAGCTTCCCTACGACGTTCGAACTTCCGATATTCCACTCTCCGACACGTAGAACGTTATCCTTTCGTTCGTTAGTCACTCTTTTCTCATGGTCATCTCCTCCTTGGCAGTCGCTTCCCACGCTTCCGAATGGTGGACTGGTGCAGGATCTTTTGCCAATAGAGAGATCAGCATGACACGTTATCATTTAAGGGCCACCTGTCCTGTGGATACACGTCATATGTTTTAATGCAGTGGTTTCAAAAATGGTTCACATGGCTTTGAGCACGATGGGATTTAACAGCTGATGCCATCAGTCCCCTAGAACATAGAACTACTTAAACCTAACTAACCTAAGGACATCACATACATCCATGCCCGAGGCAGGATTCGACCGTAGCGGTCGCGAGGTTCCAGACTGAACCGCCTAGAACCGCTCGATCACAACGGCCGGCTGCAGTGGTTTCATTGCCTTCTGCACCCTCATGACGTTGGTCACTGTTGATTCTTCGGCCTTTTAGGGGCAGTTTCCCACCCCAAAGGACAAGCGAGTTACCTGAACCTCTGTCCACTCCTCCGAACCCTTTGACAGTGCCACTGTGAGAATGAGGGTGACTTCTTGAGCCGGAAGGCTTCGGACGCCATTGCTGATGAGTTTTATTCAAAATTTAAGCAGTGACGTTTAGATTACGAGGCAAATACACGAGGCTTAGACTGCAGGTGTTACCAGTCTACCACGCTCAGACGTAGGTCTTGAGAAAGAAGATGCATTGACTGTGGAGAAAACCGGGAAAGAGAATCGAAGCCTTTGAGATGTGATGCTACGAAACGTCAAATACACAGAAAACTAAGTGGACCGAGACATCAATAAATTATTGGTTTTTCCGCAGAACTGTGGTGGCAAAGAAACACTAATAGAAGAACGGACAGGGTTATAGAAAGGTCTTGTACATCACGAAATAAATTTCATGCTTATAGAGAGAAACCAAAACGGCAAAAAACTGTGGGGGAACACATACCTGCAGTAAATAATTAAGGACGATGCGCAGAAAGACTACTCTCATATGCTTTGTCGCAGGATACTAGGTAGTTGTTGTCTATGAGAAAAATAGAGACTCTTAGGAAGATCAGACTAACACAGGGAAGGATGAGATTTCCGAAGTGTGCTCTGCTGATTTGTCAAAAAGGAAGGAAGAGTGCAATATTAGTACACGAAACGAACAGACGACTAAGTAAAAGTAATAACGTAAAATACATTTTTATGTTAGTGTTGTTGCCTTCTCTTGTATTTAGTGACAGTAAAATGAACTGTACCAGAAATATTTCATTCGTTCTATACAATAGCCGGTTTAAGTTTCCCTGACATTTGTAGTATCGACTCAGTAATACTCGTACATCTAAATCTGCACCTTGGTTTCTTCTGTATCTTTCCTAGTTGCGAGGCTGTCGTTTTCTATTTCATCTCATCCTTTCCCTTAGTCCAGCATCGAGAATCCTGAAACGTGGTATGTAACCTCATTAAGCGTGCTCATTTCAGAGGTACCAAGCGTGCACATTACAATAATGATAATGATAAGGATTTAGGTGTAAAATCTAGAGGGACGTAAATTTTTATTAAAGTGAGATTGTTTCCAAGTATTTAGAGTATCTGCATTTGCGCCCGACTGCAAATCGATTCCACTGTCGCCAACGTACATTTCGCGTAACGATCACGAAGATTGAGTAGAGTTCGTATGGAGGCCTGTAGACAGTCGTTTTTCGCGTCTCTCTCTTCGCGACTGAAACAGGAAAGGAAATATCTAGTATTGGTGCATGATACGCTCCGCGACACACTGTACGGTGGCTTCCAGAATGTGTATGTAGATGTACGTTTGAGTTCGAACTGTAGATCTCTAACACTCAACAAGGGTTCTCGTAGAGTAACGCACAGGTTAGGGCGACGTATACTGATACACTGAAAACTGGATTATCCAGGAAGATTGAAGCAGTAAAGTAGATAGACAAATTGAGTCAGTATCTGTGAATAAAATGATATGAAGACGCCACCGATAGACACACTATTGGCCACTAGAATCGCTACACCAAGAAGAAATGCAGATGGTAAACGGGTATTCATTGGACAAATATATTATACTAGAACTGACATGTGATTACATTTTCACGCAATTTGGGTGCATAGATCGCGAGAAACCAGTACCCAGAACAACCACCTCTGGCCATAATAACGGCCTTGATACGCCTGGGCATTGAGTCAAACGGACCTTTGGATGGCGTGTACAGGTACAGCTGCCCATGCAGCTTCAACACGATACTACAGCTCATGAAGTGTAGTGACTGGCGTATTGTGACGAGCCAGTTGCTCGGCCACCATTGACCAGACATTTTCATTCGGTGAGAGATCTGGTGAATGTGCTGGCCAGGGCAGCAGTCGAACATTTTCTGTATCCAAAAAGGTCCGTACAGGACATGCAACATGCGGTCGTGCATAATCCTGCTGAAATGTAATGTTTCGCGAGGATAGAGTGAAGCGTAGAGGCACGGGTGGTAACACTTATGAGATGTAACGTCCACTGTTCAAAGTGCCGTCAATGCAAACAAGAGGTAACCAATGGCACCCGTACCATCACGCCGGGTGATACCCCAGTATGGCGATGACGATTACAAGCTTCCAACTTGCGTTCACCGCGATGTCGCCAAACACGGATGCGACCATCATGATGCTGTAAACAGAACTTGGATTCATCCGAAAAAAATGACGTTTTGCCAGTCGTGCACCCAGGTTCGTCGTTGAGTACACCATCGCAGACGTTCCTGTATGCGATGCAGCGTCAAGGGTAGCCGCAGATACGGTCTCCGAGCTGATAGTCCATGCTGCTGCAAACGTCGTAGAACCGTTCGTGCAGATGGTTGTCGTCATGCAAACGTCCCGATCTGTTGATTCATGGATTGAGACGTGGCTGCAGGATCCGTTACAGCCATGCGGATAAGATGCCTGTCATCTCGACTGCTAGTGATACGAGGCCGTTGGGATCCAGCACGGCGTTCCGTATTACCCTCCTAAACCCACCGATTCCATATTCTGCTAATAGTCATTGGATCTCGACCAATGCGAGCAGCAATGTCGCGATACGATAAACCGCAATCACGGTGGGCTACAATCCGATCTTTATCGAAGTCGGAAACATGTTGGTACGCATTTCTCCTCCTTACACGTGGCATCACATCAAAGTTTCACCAGGCAACGCCGGTCAACTGCTGTTTGTGTATGAGAAATCGGTTGGAAACTTTCCTCATGTCAGTACGTTGCATGTGTCGCCACCGGTGCTAATCTTGTGTGAATGCTCTGAAAAGCTAATAATTTGCATATCACAGCATCTTCTTCCTGGTAGTTAAATTTCGCGCCTGTAGCACGTCATCTTCGTGGTGTAGCAATTTTAATGGCCAATAGTGTACTAACATACTTAAAAAGAGTAGATAGACGAAATAGCATGTAATAAAAAAGTATTTTTGACATACCATATTTGATGTTAGGGTAAAAAGTATGTGAATTCTTGATTCAAATAGATAATACTGAAAATTTATGAGAGTGGAGTTTTAATAGCTATGAAAATACTTCTACGTTTTAAAACGAATAACGTTAAGCGGATGCACTAGATAATAGCAAGGAGATGAACTATTCATGCATCAGTTAAAAAGTTGTATTGTAGTAAGAAGATGAACTACACTGATGGAAAAAGGTCACAAACCAAAAAATAATAAATGTAGAATAATGAAGTTCAGGGAATACACTTGTTTAGGTAATATATTTTACTGATCAATATTGGAACATCACAGGATAATGTAAACTTGAAATAGGCCATTGGAAATGTGAAATACTGGCACACTGATAACCGGTGTAATCATCGGAATGTCGAAAGCAAGGATGCAAACTTGCGTGTTTTGTGTTGTACAGGTGCCGCATGTCAGTTTGTGGGGTGAACGCTCCATGCGTGTTGCACTTGGTCGGTTAATACAGAGACGGTTGATCCTTTTTGTGGATGACGTTGGATCTGTCATCCCATGATGCTCGATTGGAGACAGATCTGGAGATCGAGCAGACAAAGGCAACATGTCGACACTCTGTAGAGCACGTCGGATAACAGCTGCATTATGTGGGTGGGCGTGATCGTGTTGAAAAATCACCCCCTGGAATGCTGTTCAGGAATGGCAGCACATCAGATCGAATCGACACATTGACTTGCAAATACGCAGCCAGGGTGCGTTGTATAGTCATACGAATTCGCACTTCAGTCCATAACTTGAAGTGTCGGTCCAGTGTGTCTAGCAGGTAGACAGATCGTTTGCAGGTTCTCGACTGGCTTGCTTACAAGCAACACATGGCCACCACTGGTACCGAGGCACAACCCGCTTTCATGCTAAGCAACAGATTTTCGCCCTGCCATCCAATGAGCTCTCACTTGACACTAGTGAAGTCGCAAATGGCGGTGGTTTTGGATCAATGGAGTGAACGCAAAATGTCTTCTGCCTCGGAGCTTTCCTTGTAGAATTTTGGAACGCGTATTATGTTCGAGTATAATGACTTTTCTGGAGACTAGAGATCTATTGTGTAGGAATAAGCATGGGTTTCGAAAAAGACGATCGTGTGAAACCCAGCTCGCGCTATTCGTTCACGAGACTCAGAGTGTTGTGTGGGTAGAAGAGCCAACACCGTGTTACTAGTGGAGGCTAGCGTGAGGAGGGAAGAAATATACTGACGTGAGGTCTGGAACATGACAAGGAATTGTAATTCAGAAAGCAGACGTAATTAGTTTGATACTTAACTTTAACCCATTAATGATGAACGTCGCTCTTGACGGTACATGATTCACAATATCAGTATCAATAGTAACTGAATATGGCACCTTGCCAGGTCGTAGCAAATGACGTAACTGAAGGCTGTGCTAAACTGTCTTCTCTGCAAAGGAGAGCGTAAGTAGACAGTGAACCAACGCTAGCAATGTCGGCTGTACAGCTGGGGCGAGTGCTATTGAGTCTCTCTATACTAGACCCACTGGACTCGCATTCGGGAGGACGATGGTTCAATCCCGTCTCCAGCCACCCTGATTTAGGTTTTCGGTGATTTCCCTAAATCGTTTCAGACAAATGCCGTGATGGTTCCTTTGAAAGGGCACGGCCGATTTCCTTCCCAATCCTTCGCGAAAACGAGCTTGCGCTCCGTCTCTAATGACCTTGTTGTCGTCGGGACGTTAAACACTAGCCGCCACCACCTATACAAGACCTGCCGTGTGGCGGCGTTCGGTCTGCAATCACTGATAGTGGCGACACGCGGATACGACGTGTACTAACGGACCGCGGCCGATTTAAAGGCTACCACCTAGCAAGTGTGGTGTCTGGCGGTGACACCACACAGAGGGCCATAGACACGGGTTCCCAGGTAGATGCTGTGCTCGTTGACTTTCACAAGACGTTTGATACAGTTTCCCACAGTTGTTTAATGAACAAAGTAACGGCATATGGACTATCAGACCAATTGGTTGATTGGATTGAAGAGTTCCTACATAACAGAACGCAGCATGTCATTCTCAATGGAGAGAAGTCTTCCGAAGTATGCGTGATTACAGTTGTGCCGCAGGGGAGTGTCGTAGGACCGTTGCTATTCACAATATACATAAATTACCTCGTGGATAACATCGGAACTACACTGAGGCTTTTTGCGGATGATGCTGTGGTACATCGAAACATTGTAACAATGGAAAATTGTAATGAAATGCAGGAGGATCTGCAGCGAATTGACGCATGGTGCAGGGAATGGCAATTGAATTTCAATGTAGACAAGTGTATTGTGCTGCGAATACATGGCAAGAAAAATCCTTTATCATTTAGCTACAATATAGCAGGTGAGCAACTGGAAGCAGTTAATTCCATAAATTATTTGGGAGTAGGCATTAGGAGTGATTTAAAATGGAATGATCATATAAAGTTGATCGTCGGTAAAGAAGATGCCAGACTGAGATTCATTGGAACAATCGTAAGGAAATGCAATCCCAAAACAAAGGAAGTAGGTTAAAGTACACTTGTTCGCCCACTTCTTGAATACTGCTCACCAGTGTGTGATCCGTACCAGATAGGGTAGATAGAAGAGATAGAGAAGATCCAACAGATAGCAGCGCATTTCGTTACAGGATCATTTAGTAATCGCGAAAGCGTTGTGGAGATGATAGATAAACTCCAGTCGAAGACTCTGAAGGAGAGACGCTCAGTAGCTCGGTACGGGCTTTTGTTAAAGTTTCGCGAACATACCTTCACCGAGGAGTCAAGCAGTATATTGCTCACTCCTACGTATATCTCGCGAAGACACCATGAGGATAAAATTAGAGAGATTAGAGCCCACACAGAGGCGTACCGACAATCCTTCTTTCCACGAACAGTACGAGACTGGAATAGAAGGGAGAACCGATAGAGGTACTCAGAGTACCCTCCGCCACACAACGTAAGGTGGCTTGCGTAGTATGGATGTAGATATAGATGTAGAACCGGTTTGTAACAAAACTGGTTCAAATGGCTCTGAGCACTTGAGCACTGTGGGACTTAACATCTGAGGTCATCAGTCCCCTAGAACGTAGAACTACTTAAACCTAATTGACCTAAAGACATCGCACACATTAATGCCCGAGGCAGGATTCGAACCTGCGACCATAGCAGTCACGCGGTTCCGGACTGAAGCGCCTAGAACCGCTCGGCCACCGTGGCCGTTAACCGGTTTGTAACAGTTCGTTGGTTCGCTGCTGCTGAGATTGTCGCAGATGCAGTACTATGTACCAGAGCTGATAGCTGAACGCTACGGTGTGCCCTGTTGGTAGTGCCACGTGGCCGTCTGTGCCCGGTCTTCTTGCGACCATAAATTCTCGCTGTGAGCAATCATATACAGTGGCTACATTTCTGGCAAGTCTTTCTGCAGTATCACAGAAGGAAAATCCAGCTTCTCACAGTCCTATTATACGACCTCGTTCAAACTCAACGACGTGCGTCTTTGTTGCCTTAAAGACATTCTTGACTAACATTAACTCACCACGTCCAATCTCAAAGGTAAGTAAGGCTCACGACTGTTGCGTCCTCATTGTGGCCCTACTAGTGCCATTCTTATGCGACTGGCGTGAAATCTGAACAAATATCATCTTCCAGATGGAGCAACCACACCTACGAACTTTCGTTTACTTCGCACAACTTCTTCTCGGTGCATATTTTTTTCCGTCAGTGGGTTTTGTACATAAATCGTGTCTTGCATGGGCCCCACGGTTTTCGTCTCGGATCTTACAATTATTGCCATAGGTATTAATAATTCACAGTCACAGGTCTTAAGGGCTATCCGTATAGGTTAGGAATCTTTATGGAATTAAGAAAAATTATCTTATACATTTTAGTCCTATTTACAGAGTGGTATATTGTAGACACCTATTTAACTCAATTATTATTTTCTGCTTTCTAGTCATCTACAGGATGTGGATGAAGATGAAATGGGAGATACGATAGTGCGTGAAGAGTTTGACAGAGCACTGAAAGATCTAAGTCGAAACAGGGCACCGGGAGTAGACAACATTCCGTTAGAAATACTGACACCCTTGACAAAACTCTACCATCTGTTGAGCAAGAAGTATGAGACAGGCGAAATACCCTCAGACCTCAAGAAGAATATAATAATTCCAATCCCAAAGAAAGCAGGTGTTGACAGATGTGAAAATTACCGAACTATCAGTTTAATACATCTACATCTACATCTACATTAATACTCCGCAAGCCACCCAACGGTGGCAAAATACTAACGCGCATTCTTTACGGACGAATGGAAAAACTGGTAGAAGCCGACCTCGTGGAAGATCAGTTTGGATTCAGTAGTAATATTGGAACACGTGAGGCAATACTGACCCTACGACTTAGATTATGGAAAGACAACTCTACGTTTCTAGCATTTGTAGAGTTAGAGAAAGCTTTTGACAATGTTGACTGGAATACACTCCTTCAAATTCTGAAAGCGGCAGAGGTAAAACGCAGGGAACGAAAGGCTATTTACAATTTGTACAGAAACAAGACGGCAGTTATAAGAGTCGAGGGGCATGAAAGGGAAGCAATGGTTGGGAAGGGAGTGAAACAGGGTTGTAGCCTATCCCTGATTCAGTCTGTATATTGAGCAAGCAGTAAAGGAAACAAAAGATAAATTCGGAGTAGATATTAAAATCCATGGAGAAAAAATGAAAACTTTGAGCTTCGCCGATGACATTGTAATTCTGTCAGAGACAGCAAAGGTCTTGGAAGAGCAGTTGAACGGAATGAACAGTGTCTTGAAAGGAGGATATAAGATGAACATCAACAAAAGCAAAGCGATGATAATGGAATGTAGTCGAATTAAGTCGGGTGATGCTGAGGTAATTAGGTTAGAAAATGAGACTCTTAAAATAGTAAATGAGTTTTGCTATTTGGGGGGCAAAATAACTCATGATGGTTGAAGTAGAGAGGATATAAAATGTCGACTGGCAATGGAAAGGAAAGCGTTTCTGAAAGTATTTGTAAGGGGTGTAGCCATGTATGGAAGTGAAACATGGACGATAAATAGTCTGGACAAGAGGAGTATAGAAGCTTTCGAAATGTGGTGCTTTATAAGAATGCTGAAGACTAGATAGGTAGATCACATTACTGATGAGGAGGTTTTGAATAGAATTGGGGAGAAGAGAAATTTGTGGCACAACTTGACTAGAAGAAGGGATCGGTTGGTAGGACATGTTCTGAGCCATCAAGGAATCACCAACTTAGTATTGGAGGGCAGCGTGGAGAGTAAAAATCGTAGAGGGTGTCCAAGAGATGAATACACTAGCAGATTCACTAAGCAGATTCAGAAGGATGCAGGTTGCAGTAGGTACTGAGAAATGAAGAAGCTTGCACAGGATAGAGTAACATGGAGAGCTGTATCAAACTAGGTCTCTGGCCTGAAGACCACAACAACAAGAACAGTCTTGAGTATGGGAAATTTTGCTGCCGATTTCAAAATATTTTGATGAGATTACAGTAGAGACTTGGTAAATTTCTGTTTAATTCCATTCTTTTGCTGAATCAGTCAATATGTTGTTTCCTTCTACGTGTATCTCGCCAAAAGTCAGTGAAAATTAAAAATTAGAGAGTTTCGAGTTCACACGGAGGCTTAGCAGCAACCGTTCTTCCCGGGAACCATTCGCGACTCTAACAGGAAAAAGAGGAAATGGCGGTGGAACACAGAATAACCTCCCGTGCTCCCTCCACCGCCACAGACTAGACACGAAAGCGAGGTAACATTGGATTGCCATCCAGTTCTGAGCTATATTTAAAATTTTAAGTCTCTGCGTCACGGAGTAGTTAGTTTAAAGTCAACTGCAAAATCCTACACACGTAAGCAACAACAAGGTTACTGTCTTGCAGTTTCGATTATGTGCTGCGTGAAATTTGTGTTATGTATTTCGAAGTACTGTGGTATTTAATATACCGCAAGAGAAACACGTTAAATTTGCTGACTCCAAGTGGCACTTGTGTGGTGCCAGGAGTAGGAATTTGTTGCGGCCGTCAGGAATGTGACGTGATAGCACGTCCGGAATGGGAGCCTGATAGGCGCGGGCATGACGGAGCGTTAACTGCGCCACTGATCACAGTCTAACGGAACTGAGAACAGACGGGGCGAGGAATTCTGCGGGTGAATGATGAGAGCGCCGTGCTGTGAAGTTATGAGGAACGTTGACTGATCACTGTGGCCTGCGTTTACGTCTCTATAACGAACACGCCCACTCCTCTCAATTTCTTCAGTCTATGAACTGGGAGACGAGTACACTGAACATCAGATGATGCTGACACAATACAAACAGTGATGTGTTTACAGAAACACGAGCCAGGATACAGCCAGAAGTTGTTATCACGGTAAGGCACAAGCTAGATGATCGGATCGAAATCGATAAGGTACATCGGTGTAATGGCACTCGACTCGAAGTTAGGCAATTCGATTTCTGTTGCCGAAAAGTATTCTTATTACCCGAACTTGGGCGCCAAACGGAGATAGTGTGATGATGTACCGATGGTGATCCCCACGCTGTATGTCAGTGCATTCGCTTAATTCCGGACAACCTCTTATAAGTCACATGGAGTAAGTGTATGAGACACTTTTGACTGCTAGCCGTTTTTCGGATGGGGAATTCTCTATGCTACTTCTTCTTAAACTTCGCTCCAGCTGATCCATACCGCCAACAATTTGGCAGAGACGTACGAACATCTGTGTGGAGAAGACGCAAAGAGTTCCAATAATGGTTTGATTATTTTAGAGTATTGACATAGGGTCAATCGTTACAATTAAAGTGTCTTGACATTATACCGGCTGCAGAGAAAATAGAATATAATCAAAGAGTTAATGTAACGGGAATAAGACCAAAAAAGGAATCTGTGTATGTTAGTGCACTCCTGAAATACTAAGCCCTCCGCAGTTCTTGCAACGGGCAACTTCATTTTCGTAATATTTCCAGTAGCCTATGTGGCTTTGGCGGTCTTCGAAGAAACTGCTGGTAGAAAGTCTCAGAAAGGATATTCGTTAACGATTATCTGATATATGAGCGAAGAAAAAAATGGTTCAAATGGCTCTGAGCACTATGGGACTCAACATCTTAGGTCATAAGTCCCCTAGAACTTAGAACTTAGAACTAATTAAACCTAACTAACCTAAGGACATCACACACACCCATGCCCGAGGCAGGATTCGAACCTGCGACCGTAGCAGTCCCGCCGTTCCGGACTGCAGCGCCAGAACCGCACGGCCACCGCGGCCGGCTATGTGCGAAGAAGTTGAACAATGGTTGGTACGCATTAATACCAGGTTAGGTATAAGTTTCCGGTTTGCCCGAAAAGTTCGAAACCACGGGGAGTTTCTAATTCTCATTGCTACTCCAAAGTCCTAGTTCAACTCTGGTTGTTCCATCGCCTCCCCCCCCCCCCCCCGTCCTTCCCTTCCTCTGTTTCTTTTCAACAGCAACGAAAGTATTATACAAAAATCCACACCATCATCCAATGTATACCAGGTGTAAGAGTATGTCACCGGAAGTTTCCTATAGATGGTGCTAGCCGTCAGTATAGGACCCATGAGACTGCGTCTGCAGCGCCATCCACTTCTTCCTATATGGCCGACGACATATGTCAACCCGCAGTAAACCAAGTTCCATACATCAGTATCTGTTTCAAACCCGTAAACGGGGCGAGTTTTGTGACTACGAACTAAGAATTGCGGACAGCATTGGTTTTCTGTTATCATTTGAAGAAAACTGCTGCAGAATCACATCGAATGCTTCTCGAGGCTTTCCGTGAACATACTCTTTGGAAAACACAGTGTTTAGAGTGGTTCAAAACATCCAAAGGGTTATTTTTGACGTGAGAAATGACGATCGAGGGAAGCCACCGAAAAAGTTCGAAGCCAACGAATTGTAGGACTTATTGGATGAAGATGATACTCAACAGAACAATTGAATGTGACGCAGAAAGCCGTTTCTCTTAGGGTTGAAAGGTATGGGAAAGGTGCAGAAAGTGAGAAAATGGGTTCCGCATGAACTGAATGAAAGACAGGAAGCAAAACGATAGATCACTTGTGAAATGCTGCTCGTCAGGTAGAAAAGGAAATCGTTTCTCCATCGATTAGTGCAGGTATTTTAAAATGGATACAGTTTGGAATCCTAAGGATCGTAAATCGGAAAAACCATAGACATCCACTGCAAGACCAAACCGCTTTGGAAAGAAGACAATGCTCTGTGTTCCGTGTGATCAGAAGGTGTCATCTATTAAGAGCTGCTAAAACCTGATAAAACTATTAAAACTGATCGCTTCGAAAAGCAAATGATCGATTTAAATCAAGCATTACTTGAAAAAGGCCTGAATATGGAAAAAGGCAACCCGAAGTCATATTGCTCCATGATAAAGCCCCATCACAAACAGCAAAACGGAAAGTTCCTGGCAGATTAAAACTGTCTGCCGGAACGTGACTCGAACTCGGGACCTTTGCTTTTCCCGGGCAAGTGCTCTACCATCTCAGCTACCCAAGCACGACGCACCACTCGTCCTCACAGCTTCAGTTCTGCCAGCACCTCATCTCCTACCTTCCATACTTCACGCAAGCTCTTCTGCGAATCTAGCAGAACTAGCACTCCTCTAAGAAATGATACTGCGGAGACACGGCTTAGCCACAGCCTCGGGGATGTTTCCAGAATGGGAATCAGAATATCAGCACACACGCCGCTGCAGGGTGAAAATCTCATTCTGGAAACATCCTCCAGGCTGTGACTAAGCCATGTCTCCGCAGTATCCTTTCTTTCAGGAGTGCTAGTTCTGCTTGGTTCGCAAAAGAGCTTCTGTGAAGTCTGGAAGGTAGGAGACGAGGTACTGGCAGAATTGAAGCTTTGAGGACGGGTCGTGCGTCGCGCTTGGGTGGCTCAGATGCTAGAGCTCTTTCCCGTGAAAGGCAAAGGTCTCGAGTTAGAGTCTCGGTCCGGCACACAGTTTTAATCTGCCAGGAAGTTTCGTATCAGCGCACACTGCGCTGCAGGGTGAAAATCTCATTTTGGAAACAGAAAAACGGGCCAGGGAAATAATCGAGCCGTTCAGTTGGGAAATACTAGGTCCTGCGGCTTATTATCCAGACTTGGCTCCGTCCGATTATCATCTGTTTGCATCACTGGGACACGGTCTTGCTGCACAACGCTACAGTTCGCATGAAATGTGGGAAAGTGGCTCGCTGACTGGTTCACTTCAAAAGAAGAACTGTTTTCTTGGCTTGGCATCCTTAGGTCGGAGACTGAAGTGTATAAGATTTGCAGACGACATTGTTATGGCAGAGAGCCAAGAGAGATGGAGCAAAGATTATCTAAATACAAAATTAGAAGAATATGGAATGAAGATTAACAAGAAGAAAACGAAAAGCATGGTAATTGGAGGAAAGGGGAGAAAATGCCGTATAGGGGGAGAAGAAATAGAGCAAGTGAATAACTCCAATTATTGGGAAGTGTAATGGATAATACGTATTGCTCAACAGAAATTAGAAAAAGAATTGCAATGGCAAAAGAAGGATTCAAGAGGGAAAAAAAATTACTTTGTGGTCCACTAAACAAAGATCTGAGGAAAAGACTTCCCAAATGTTACATCTGGAGCGTTGTACTATATGGTGTGGAGACCTGGACATTGAGGAAGAAAGATGAAAGAAGACTAGAGGCACTAGAGATGTGGATATCGAGAAGAATGTCCGAACCGATAGCTGAATGGTCAGCGTGACGGGCTGATGTCCTAAGGGGCCCGGGTTCGATTACCGGCTGAGTTGGGGATTTTCTCCGGTCAGGGACTGGGTGTTGTGTTGTTTTCATCATCATTTCATCCCCATCCGCCGCGCAGCTCGCCCAATGTGGCGTCGAATGTAATATGACCTGCACCAAGGTGGTCGGACCTGCCACGTAAGGGGTGAAATGCTAATTTACGTTTTCATGGAGAAGAATGGAAAAAGTGAAACGGGAAGACCGCGTGAGGAATGAAGAAATATTACGAAGAGTTGGATAAGAAAGTAACATGCTGAACGTCATCAGAGAGAGGAAACGTAACTGGATTGGAAATTGTTTGAGGAGGGACTGTTTACTGAAGTAAAGAAGAGAAGAAATGGTAGAGGGAAAAAAGGCAAGAGGAAAAAGAATATATAAAATGTTGGACAATATCAAAGAAGGCAAATATTTAGAAATGAAAAGACTGGCTATGGACAGACAAAATTGGAAGAGGCTTAAACCATGACAAGGTCTGTCGTAGGGCAGAATACCATACATACATGAGAGGACGGAGAAATGCATAAATAGCAATGGAGAATATTTTGAATAAAAAACTGCTTATCAGTTTCAAACAACAGACGTGTAATTATTGCAACAAAATTCTGGTTTCATACTTCAACACCTGGTACTAAGGAGCTGTACTTAAGACACAATAGATACAGTCACTCCATAGCCACAAATATAAGATACCATAATACGCCATGCAAAACTGTTGATGAAGCATCTTTAAACGGTCATACGTTATTGTCCGATCGAGCCAGAATGTTGGTGGTGTAGATGCTTACGAGGCAGAAGGCGTCGTGTTGTAGTGGTTAGAGACGTGGTTACAGATCATTCCTCAGCAGAGCGAGAGCTAATGCAAGCAGCCCTTGTTTGCTGACAAAGCTGTTTCATACAGTGCCTCTCGGAGTATCCTCTTCAGCCAGCACAAAATGTTCAGCAGGAGCGCTAGAAACAAAAGTGATAACTTGTCCAGCAGTACATTGCAGTAATTTAAGAGACTAACAGTAACAATATTAGAACCAATACTGTTCCTGATATATCCTGATTTATTCAACAGAAAGAGCTTCAAAAATCGAACAAGTGAATACCGCGACCGACCGCTGTGGACGAGCGGTTCTAGGCGCTTCAGCCCGCTATCGCGCTGCTGCTACGGTCACAGGTTCGAATCCTGCCTCGGGCAAGGATGTGTGTGATGTCTTTAGGTTAGTCAGGTTTAAGTAGTTCTAAGTTCTAGGGGACTGATGACCTCAGAAGTTAAGTCCCATAGTACTCAGAGCCAGAGACATTGTTTTTCCGTAGGTTAAAAATGTACAACTAATTGCGGTGCAAAAGCTGCAACGCGCCTACTCGTGGAAGTATGAAAGCCGCGCGCACCGAAAGGTTAAATGTAAATGTCGTGCCGCAAGCAGGTTTTTTGAGATACGAAACTCAAAGTAGGAAGGCCTGTCCTCCTTGTAGTATTTCCCGAAATTAATGTATTTCCTTCGTACGCTCGATGGCCACGTTTGTTTAACATTTGGGGTAACGAATAAAATTTGTTAGAGCCAGTAACATTGTTCAGCTCGTCATTAGGATAGCCATCCACCAGCGAGCCTTTCTCTCAGTTAAAACAATTAACTATGATGAATTTTATGATATTATTGATGTTTCATATTTTGTGTTATTTGAGTAATTTAATACCAGGATCCCCTTGTCTGAACAGGCGATAACTGAGATTGCTCTTGTGCATTGTAATTGTGGTGTCACCGCCAGACACCACACTTGCTAGGTGTTGTTGTTGTTGTTGTGGTCTTCAGTCGTGAGACTGGTTTGATGCAGCTCTCCATGCTACTCTATCCTGTGCAAGCTTCTTCATCTCCCAGTACCTACTGCAACCTACATCCTTCTGAATCTGCTTAGTGTATTCATCTCTTGGCCTCCCTCTACGATTTTTACCCTCCACACTGGCACCAATGCTAAATTGGTGATCCCTTGATGCCTCAGAACATGTCCTACCAACCGATCCCTTCTTCTGGTCAAGTTGTGCCACAAGCTCCTCTTCTCCCCAATCCTATTCAATACCTCCTCATTAGTTATGTAATCTACCCATCTAATCTTCAGCATTGTTCTGTAGCACCACATTTCGAAAGCTTCTATTCTCTTCTTGTCCAAACTATTTATCGTCCATGTTTCGCTTCCATACATGGCTACACTCCATACAAATACTTTCAGAAATGACTTTCTGACACTTAAATCTATACTCAATGTTAACAAATTTCTCTTCTTCAGAAACGCTTTCCTTCCCATTGCCAGTCTACATTTTATATCCTCTCTACTTCGACCATCATCAGTTATTTTGCTCCCCAAATAGCAAAACTCCTTTACTACATTAAGTGTCTCATTTCCTAATCTAATTCCCTCAGCATCACTCGACTTAATTCGACTACATTCCATTATCCTCGTTTTGCTTTTGTTAATGTTCATCTTATATCCTCCTTTCAGGACACTGTCCATTCCATTCAACTGCTCTTCCAAGTTCTTTGCTGTCTCTGACAGAATTACAATGTCATCGGCGAACATCAAAGTTTTTATTTCTTCTCCATGGACTTAGATACCTACTCCGAAATTTTCTTTTGTCTCCTTTACTGCTTGCTCAACATACAGATTGAATAACATCGGGGAGAAGTTACAACCCTGTCTCACTCCCTTTCCAACCACTGCTTCCCCTTCATGTCCCTCGACTCTTATTATTGCCATCTGGTTTCTGTACAAATTGTAAATAGCCTTTCGCTCCCTGTATTTTACCCCTGCCACCTTTAGAATTTGAAAGAGAGTATTCCAGTCAACATTGTCAAAAGCTTTCTCTAAGTCTACAAATGCTAGAAACGTAGGTTTGCCTTTCCTTAATCTTTCTTCTAAGATAAGTCGTAAGGTCAGTATTGCCTCACGTGTTCCAGTGTTTCTACGGAATCCAAACTGATCTTCCCCGAGGTCGGCTTCTACTAGTTTTTCCATTCGTCTGTAAAGAATTCGTGTTAATATTTTGCAGCTGTGGCTTATTAAACGATTGTTCGGTAATTTTCACATCTGTCAACACCTGCTTTCTTTGGGATTGGAATTATTATTTTCTTCTTGAAGTCTGAGGGTATTTTGCCTGTTTCATACATCTTGCTCACCAGATTATAGAGTTTTGTCAGGACTGGTTCTCCCAAGACCGTCAGTAGTTCCAATGGAATGTTGTGTACTCCCGGGGCCTTGCTTCGACTAAATTGGCCGCGGTCCGGTAGTATACGTCGGATCCGGGTGTCGCCACTATCAGTAATTGCAGACCGAGCGCCTCCACACGGCAGGTCTAGAGAGACTTCCTAGCACACGCCGAAGTTGTACAGCCGACTTTGCTAGCGCTGGTTCACTGACAAATTACGCTCTCATTTGCCGAGGCGATAGTTAGCATAGCCTTCAGCTACGTTATTTGCTACGACCTAGCAAGGCGCCATGATCAGTTTCTATTGATATTGTAAATCATGTACGGTCAAGAGCGACGTTCGCTATTAATGGATTAAAGTTAAGCATTCCACCAGCTACGTCCGTTTTTCTCAATTCCAATTCCCTTGTCATGTTCCAGACCTCACGCCAGCCTGCGTGAGCTAAAACGCGTGCATTTCGGCCTCCTTTAGTAACACAGGGTTGTCTCTCCTGCCAACCACAACAGTAATGACCCAACATGTGCAAAAGTGGTTCCAATAAATACACTACGGGCCATTAAAATTGCTACACCACGTAGATGACGTGTTACAAACGCGAAATTTAACCGGCAGGAAGAAGATGCTGTGGTATGCAAAAGATTAGCTTTTTAGAGAATTCACACAAGGCTGGCGCCGGTGGCGACACCTACAGCGTGCTGACATAAGGAAAGTTTCCGACCGATTTCTCATACACAAACAGCAGTTGACCCGCTTTGCCTGGTGAAACGACGTTGTGATGCCTCGTGTAAGGAGGAGAAATGCGTACCATCACGTTTCCGACTTTGAAAAAGGTCGGATTGTAGCCTATCGCGATTGCGGTTTACCGTATCTTGACTGTTAGTAGAATATGGAATCGGTGGGTTCAGGAGGGTAATACGGAACGCCGTGCTCGATCCAACGGCCTCCTATCACTAGCAGTCGAGATGACAGGCATCTTATCCGCATGGCTATAACGGATCGTGCAGCCACGTTTCTATCCCGGAGTCAACAGATGGAGACGTCTGCAAGACAACAACCATCTTCACGAACAGTTCGACGACGTTTACAGCAGCATGGGCTATCAGCTCGTAGGCCAAGGCTGCGGTTACCCTTGACGCTGCATCACAGGCAGGAGCGTCTGCAATGGTGTACTCAATGAAGAACCTGGGTATACGAATGGCAAAACATTTTTTCAGATGAATCAAGGTTCGGTTTACAGATTCATGATGGTCGCATCGGTATTTGGTGGCATAGCAGTGAACGCATATTGGAAGCGTGTATGCGTCATCGCCATACTGGCGTAAAACCCGGCTTGATAGTATGGGGTGCCATTGGTTACACATCTCAGTCATCTCTTATTCACATTGACGGCACTTTGAACAGTGGACGTTACATTTCTGATGTGTTACGACCCATGGGTCTACCCTTCATTCGATCCCTGCGAAAGCCTACATTTCAGCAGGATAATGCACAACCGCATGTTGCAGGTACTGTACGGGTCTTTCTGGATACAGAAAATGTTGAACTGCTGCCCTGGCCGGCACATTCTCCAGACCTCTCACTAATTGAAAATGTCTGGTCAATGGTGACCGAGCAACTGGCTCGTCACAATACGCCAGTCACTTCTCTTGATGAACTGTGGTATCGTGTAGAAGATGCATGGGCAGCTGTACCCGTACATGCCATCCAGGCTCTGTTTGACTTAAAGCCCAGGAGTATCAAGGCCGTTATTACGGCCAGAGGTAGTTGTTCTGGGTACTGATTTCTCAGGACCTATGCACCCAAATTGCATGAAAACGTAATCACATGTCAGTTGTAGTAGAACATATTTGTCCAATGAATACCCGCGTATCATCTGCATTTCGTCTTGGTGGAGCAATTTTAAAGGCCAGTAGTGTACAATTGCAGGGAATAGTTGTTATCTATTCTAAGATAGAGGTCCCCTTCCTACCTCATTAGTATATTTTAAGAACATTGATGGCAGCTATTCTTGTGACTTGTAATCCCTTCGTGAGTAACAGCGCGTTTCCTTAAAGGTCGGATTCAAACTGCGTTACGCGTGCTAAGTCGAATCACGCACACAATGCAAACATAGCTTTCACTTATTACCAACCAAAGGCGGTCTTAGAGTTCCATGGAAATAATTTTCCTCCTCCGCGATGTACTTGATGCTCACGTTGCATAATTTACTCCGGTAGTTAACAGCGACGTAATCAGAAGACACCACCCGCCAGCAAGAAGTGAAACAGCACTGTGGAACGGGTGGAGGGTAGGCAGCTTCTTGTCGCAACGCAGTCTCCTCGCCCCGACGAACACTGGCCTTACTCACAAATCTTGGCCAGCCGGCATCGACCTCGTGTGTAGACATTCCGGCGCCCAGGCGCTGCTGTTTACGGGCAAGGGACGCCATCTGTATTCTGCGCTGGCTCTGTTTCAAGGATTCCCCTGATTTGGAAGCTCCCATTTATGTCCGAATTGCTATGCGAAGAGTGAAAAATACAATTACTCTGGTTTCAACACCGCCGTTTATCGATAGAGCACATTAGGCGCTCGCGTGGTCCCAAAAACAGGTCATTTGCATCCAGTAGTCAGGAAACGTGGTCCAGGAAAATTAATGGAAGAAATGATCCTGCATTTCCGAACCAGTGTCTATAATAAGATATATTGTTTCGCTATACCTGGTGGAAAGAATTTAAACCGACAAACTCTGGGAGGTTGTAGGGGACATCAAAACAAATATTTTTCCCTAATGTCATTTTGTCCTACGAGGAGTATTTAAACAGGTAAAGGAGGATTTCCGTGGTGGCAAATTAATTAAACCAACAGAAACTTTTTTTTTGTGACCACGAGACAACACATTAACACAGCCCAATTTCAATTACAGTAGATTTTCAAAAATGCCTCCATTGACACGTAAACAATGAATATACCGTCGGATCATGTTCTGTCTCGTATGGGCAAAACCCCAGCAGTATTCTGAATTGTTCCTGCTGCTGCACTATCCGGGCAACCAGATCCTCTTCTGATGCACCAGGAGTTGCATAACACGGTTGCGCATCTCTCCCCACACAAAAAAGTCCAGAGGGTACATATCTGGGGATCGAGCAGGCCATGGTACAGGGCCACCTCTGCCAATCCACTTTCTGGGAACCGTCGGTCCACGAATCGACGCACACGACGACTGAAATGTGCCGGCGCCCCGTCATGATGGAACCACATGCGTTGTCTTGTAGGGCGGGACGTCTTCCAGCAATTCTGGCAATGCTCTGGCAAGAAAATTGTAATAGTGCCTGCCATTTAATGGCCTAGGTAGCAGATATTGCCCAATTAAACAGTCCCCAACAACACCGACCCACACATTAACGAAGAACCGCACTTGATGAGCGCTAGTAACGATTGCATGTGGGTTATCCCCAGTCCAAACATCCGAATAGTGCATTTTGAAGACTCCATCACGTCCGAACGCTGCTTCATCGGTAAACGACGCACAGAATGGAAATGTAGGGTGCATTTCACACTGTTCCAGGTACCATTGCGAAAACTGTGCTCTGGGTGGATAATCAACTGGTTCCAGGTTGTTTACACGCTGTAAGTGAAATGGGCGTAACAATTGCTCTCGAAGGACTGTTCTTACTTTTGTATGATTCGTCCCCATGTAACGTGCAATTGCAGGAGTGCTGATTGAAGGATCCCGCTCCACATGCCGCAAGACAGCTTCCTCAAATTGCAGCGTTCTTACTGTGCGACGGCGTCCCTATCCAGCTAACCTGCTAAATGACCTGGTCTCACGCAGACGTTGGTATACAGCAGCAAAGGTCTTATGATGCGGGATACGGTGATTAGGATATTGTTGTTGATAAACCTGCTGTGCAGCTCGTTCGTTGTGGTGCGCTATGTAGTACGCAACAACCATATCAGTGTACTCACTCCAGGTGTATCGCTCCATTAGTTATCAGAGACAATGCACTATTACACTGGTGGACAGCAGTTGCCTACAGCTGAAGAGCGTAGAACGCCCTCTAACAACTGAAGATCGTAATACGGCCTCTTACAACTGAAGATCGTAATACGGCCTCTAACAACTGAAAAGCGTAATACGGCCTCCTCCGGTTTAAATAATCCTCATAGGAAAAAATGACATTCGGAAAAAATATTTGTTTTGATGTCCCCTACAACCTCCCAGAGTTTGTCGGTTTAAATACTTTTTACCCTGTATAGCCAACCAATGGATAACATTTAACCAAAAGAGTGCAGAAAGCTGTACTTGGTAATTCAATAATTGTACTCTTGAGTTTCCTTTGACTGGGGAGGAATCACATATGGAGTTCCCCAATGCTTAATTTAGGTTCGCCATTGTTCCCCATATAAGTAATCGATCTTCCGTTTAATATACAACAAGCAGAACTATTTATTTTTTCAGGTGACATTAGCAGTGTAGTCAATTCAGGCATACGTACAGCAACAGAAGAAATGGAAAACTATTTTCTTAAAAATGCCATTGACTGGTTTTCTGCGAGTGGTTTCACCCTGAATTGTGAAAAGACACAACACATCTAGAAGTACTACACCGCTGATAAATATAACTCACGTTGAGGAAATAAAAAATCAGCGAATCTTGAAAAATATTAGGTGACCATATTGGTGAGAATTTCAGCTGGAAAAACGCATTATAGAATTCCTAAAACAACTTAGTTCAGTCACATTTTCACTCAGAATCATTGAATATCTTTGGGAGAGAAAAATCAAGTGACAAATTTTACATATTTTTCATTTAATAACTTCAATTAGCTCTGAGCACTATGGGACTTAACTTCTGAGGTCATCAGTCCCCTAAAACTTAGAACTACTTAAACCTAATTAACCTACGGACATCACACACATTCATGCCCGAAGCAGGATTTGAACCTGCGACCGCAGCGGACGTGCGGTTCCAGACTGAAGCGCCCAGAACCGCTCGGCCACACGAACCAGCTTTAATAACTTAATATATAATAACATTATGGGGTTGCTCATCTTCAAGAAAGAAAGTCTTCATTGGTCGAAAACGTACTGTAAGAGGAAAAATGTGGTGTCCACCAACTTTCATCTTCTGTACATGTGTTTTTATGAAGTTGGGCATTATGACTACTGCTTCACAGTATATTTATTCCTCCATGAAGTTTGTTGTAAATAATCCGTTGCACTTTAGGCAGAGCAATGATGTATATAATTATAATACCAGAACAAAGTAGCCGCATTTATACATTAATTTGTGATGTGAATGTAAAATAGCTCATTCCACATCATTACGATTTATTGCGCAAATTATCCATGGAACATGGAACTCACTAACTACCTAACTGCAATATTATTTCTTCCCCAATATGATGATCAGCTTGTATCAACTGCACGGTACATGGCGAGGAGTACTTCATGCTAGCGTTACTGACTGTGCGTGCCCTTATATCTATCATGATACCTATGTTTCATTTATGGTGGGCTCAAGTATACATTACAGTCTACCTCGAATGGCAGTGCTCAGAATTTGCATTTCACCTTTCTCTCACCGTTTCCTGCCTAATTTCTCTGACCTGAGTCTTTGGTACTTGCTTCCAACCTGTTACGACTCTATTTTTGAGCCACTAAGTTCTGTCCATCTCTGCCATCATGCATAACGTCTACTCTAAAAGAGCACCAATCTAGAAACACGAGCGGAGCTTGTGTGTGTGTGTGTGTGTGTGTGTGTGTGTGTGTGTGTGTGTGTGTGAGAGAGAGAGAGAGAGAGAGAGAGAGAGTGAGTCTGTTTATGTGTGTGTGTGTGTGTGTGTGTGTGTGGGTGTGTTACCGTAGAAAGTGTAGCTTTGTTGGACTAGTGTCAGCTACTCAACTGCCCAGTAAATTGTAAATAAAGTTTTCTTATGTAATTTTTACCGCAAAAATAGCACTCGATATTTCATCTGAAACTTTAACATCGCCGATCGTATCTTTTGCTATCTTAACTTGGAGGAAACAATCTGTGTCTTTTTTCTGCTTACAGTTGCTTGTAGATGGGCGTAATTTCAAAGTTGATCAACTATTACATACGAAATGAAAGAAAAAAGCACTCCTTCTTCAGGCCACACGGGGCCCATCGGGACCATCCGACCACCGTGTCATCCTCAGCCGAGGCTGCGGTTAGGAGGGGCGTGTGGTCAGCACACCGCTCTCCCAGTGGTTATGATGATATCTTTGGCCGGAGCCGCTTCTATTCGGTCGAGTAGCTGCTCAACTGGCATCACGAGGCTGAGTGCACCCCGAAAAATGGCAACAGCACATGACTGCCCGGATGGTCACCCATCCAAGCGCCGGCCACGCCCGACAGCGCTTAATTTCGGTGATCTGACGGGAACCGATGTATCCACTGCGGCAAGGCCTTTGGCACTAATGGAAGAACGGTCTTCAAGACCGCAGCGCTATTATCCACTGCCCTGCGAAATCGATATATTGTTACTGTAATAACGGACACAAAATGAGTTCATATAGTTAGTAAATCATGAAGGTAAATCACTTTTTTCCTTGTTGTTATTGTAATCGCTGAGTGACCTATTCATACACCCATGTTCAGACAAAAACAGAACATCTTGAACGTCTAGAAATAGGACATTCATATTGAAAGGACATGCACATTAGTATGTTTTACAGAAGTGATTATCATTTTAGCATTTCAGTCATTTCGGTTCAGGATGTGTCCTATGGCCTTGTAGGTACAGGATCCGCCGTGGGCCCTGATAACGTGTTCCATGCGCAATGGCATTGATCTGGCGGGCCAGGGCCAAAGGCTTACGCCCTGTGACACCAAGAAGGCACGTGTCCGTGCAGTAACATGTGGTCGTGCATTGTCATGCTGAAAACTGGCGTCTGGGGTGTGGCGCAGAAAGGGTATGGCTACAGGTTGCAGGATCTCATTCATTAAGGTCATTGTGGTCACAGTGCCCTAGACACGCACCAATTGTTATTTGTGGGTGTTCCAAATACCACCCCACACAATAAGGCTGTGAGTTGGCGCTGTATGTCTGGGGCGAATGCAGTCACTGGGATACCGCTCCTCCCGTCTGCTCAAACCAAAAGGCGGCCATCATTATCAGGCAAACACAACCTGGATTCGTCCGAAATCACTATCTGATGCCACTCCTTTCCCCAATGACGTCGTTCCACACACCACGATTATTTCTTATTCGATTTCTTCGCATTTTTGACGCAGTCATTTCACCTTCGCTTCCCTACACTTCCCATTAATGTCATACCTAGGTGACTTACACTGAGGTCACAAAAGTCAGGGGCCTCCGTTTGCCCGGTGTAATGCATAGACTCCATAAGTCGTTGGATGGCCGCTGCAGAAATGTTGAGCCACGCTGACTCCATAGACGTGCATTATTGCGAAAGTGTTGCCAATGCAAGATATTGTGCGCGAATTGACCTCTCGATTATGTCCCACATATGTTCGATGGGATCCACGCCGGGCGGTCTGGATGGCCAAACCATTCTCTCGAATGTTCTTCAAACCAATCACGAACAACTGTGGCCCGGTGACATGGCACAAGCTCATCCGTAAAAATTCCATAGTTTTTGGAGCATGAAGTTCATGGATGATGGCTGCAAACGGCTTCTAAGTAGCCAAATGTAACCGAGGACCAAGTCCAGCCATGGAAATCGACACCATTATGGAGTCACCATCAGCTTGCACTGTGTCTTGTTCACAGCCCGTGTTGGTGGCTTATTGTGCTCTGCGCCCCGCTCGAACCGCTACCACCAGCTCTTACCAACTTACTCATCTGACCAGGCCACGGTTTTTCAGTCGTCTAGAGTCCAACCCTTATGATCACGAGCCCAAGAGAGGCGCTGCAGGAACTAGGACCCCCAGCAAATGCACTCCCGCACTCGCGTCTGTCTTCTGCTGCCATAGCGCTTCACCGCTAAACTGGGCCGCACATTCCTAATGGAAACGTTCGCCGTGCTTTCCACATCGATTTCTGCGATTATTCACGCAGTGTTGCTTGCGTCTTGCCACTGACAATGCCGCGCAAATGCTGCTGCTCGCGGTCAATAAGTGAAGGCTGTTCGTCTACATCTACATCTACATCTACATCTAAGTACATACTCTGCAATCCACCATACGGTGCGTGGTGGAGGGTACCTCGTAACACAACTAGCATCTTCTCTCCCTGTTCCACTCCCAAACAGAACGAGGGAAAAATGACTGCCTATATGCCTCTGTACGAGCCCATAATCACGTTGGTAACGTTTTCATCCGAAGCACCTGAGTTCAAATGACAGCTCCGTCGATGCACAGCACTTTTATACGTTGTGTACGTGACACTACCGCCATCTTCATATGTGTACATCGCTGTCCCACGACTTTCATCACCTCAGTGTATACCGCCGTATTCCTGCCTTTTCTGAAGATTTTTGTAGTTACATCTCTCTTCGTCAGTTATACAGACGTGAAGAAGCATTCACTGGGCACATCAGCGGTGAGAGCTGCATCGAACCAGACTGCGAACTGAAAACCATTTGCTCAGAACGTACCGGCTAAATGGCTTCTGCGTTTAGAGATCTCGTCCTCGAACACGCCGAACAGTGATGACGGATCACCTGACGAAATTCGCGCTTGACATGGAGAAATTATGTCACACGTGGAGGAAACAACTCAAATGGACAACATAACGGTTTATTTGGAACCCAGATATAAACCAATCCAGCTGAACATATCCCTGTTTGTGTTGATAAATGATATAAAGATGTTAAACAGTTTGATTATTTAAATTTTATTCCAATATCTACTCAAAATTTACGTAAAAATAACAATTTTCGTACTTACATGAAAGTCACCCCGCTTCCATAGGCTGAGGTCGCTAACGCACGCCTGTGCGATCGTGTTCGGCTCGAAGGTACACCGGCCATAACCCTAACAGCGTAAAATTTTCACTGCCATTATCTGGCCGGCAAGGTGGTGGTGTTAAGTCCCTTACTTGCCTCCACCCATAACAACACAAATCCAGTTCTAAACTTTACAAGCACGCATCACAATCATTCGCACGATGCAGATACATACTTGAGACTTCATAATATGTCGGAGGAAGCCAACGGCAAACCATCTCCTCGAGGACACTGCCTAGAGTGGCGATACAGAATTACTGCATCAGGTCCCAGATTCTTATTCGCTGAGTAATGTACTGCCTTGACTTTTGATATTCTTTTCAGCTTGATAAACGGGGTTATAGGCACTCGATGTCTGTGCCTGTGGTGTCCATCCTGAAATGTGGAAGCCGAGTGTGATTTTAATGTTAAACCGCTGTAAGTCATTATAAAAGAAATTGTCCCACAGTTCACAAACCCCCCCTCCACACACACACACACATACATACACACACACAAACACACACACACACACACACACACAAACACACACACACACACACACACACACACACACACACACACACACACACACGTTTGTGTTTGGGCGTGTGAGCGGTCGTGCTTCGAGCACACTTCTGTTCGAGTCATCAGTCTTCTGACTGGTTTGATTCCTCAAATTCCTCACCTATGCTAGTCTCACAGCAGCACCTGCAACTTACGCTCTCAGTTATTTGCTGGATGTATTCCAATCTCAGTCTTCCTCTACAGTTTTTGCCCTCTACAGTCTTCATGTCTTAACAGATGTCCTATCATACTCTCCCTTCTCTTTGTCAGTGTTTCCCACATATTCCTTTCCTCTCCGATTCTGTTCAGAACCTCCCCATTCCTTACCTTATCAGTCCACCCAATTTTCAACATTCGCCTGTAGCACTACATCTCAAATGCTTCGATGATCTTCTGTTACGCTTTTCCCACAGTCCATGTTCAACCATCATGCAATGCTGTGCTCCAGACGTACATTCTCAGAAATTTCTTCCTCAAAGTAAGGCCATTGTTTCATACTAGTAGGCTTCTCTTGGCCAGGAATGCCCTTTCTTCCGGTGCTGGTCTTCTTTTGATGTCCCCCTTGCTCAATCCGTATTTGGTTAATTTGCTGCCAAGGTAGCAGAATTCCTTAACTTTATCTACTTCGTGACCATCGATCCTAATGTTAATTTTTTCGCTGTTCTCATTTCTGCTGCTTCTCGTTACTTTCGTCTTTCTTCCACTTACTCTTAATCCATATTCTGTACTCATTGGACTGTTCACTCCATTCAGCACATCATCTAATGCTTCTTCAGTTTCAGTCAAGATAGCAATGTTATTAGCGATTCGTATCATTGATATCCTTCCACCTTGCATTATAATTCCACTCCTGAACCTTTCATTGATTTCCTTCATTGCTTCTTCGTTATACAGATTGAACATAAGGAGGTAAATACTACCTACCTGTCTTACATCCTTTTTACTCCTGCCATTTCGTTATTGGCCGTCCGCTCTTGTCACTCCCTCTTGGCTCTTGTGCATATTGTATATTACCCGTCTCTCCCTATAGCTTTCCTCTACTTTTCTCAGAATTTCAAAAATCTTCCACCATTTTACATTGACGAACACTTTTTACAGGTCGGCAAATCCTATGAACGTGTTTGGATTTTTCTTTAGTCTTACTTCCATTTTCTACTGCAACGTCAGAATTGCCTCTCTCGTACCTTTACCTTTCCTAAAGCCAAACTGAACATCATCTAGCGCATCCTCAATGTTCTTTTCCATTCTACTGCATATTATTCTTGCCAGCAACTTGGATGCCACAGCTGTTAAGCTGATTGTGAGCTCTTGCAGTCTTCTGATTGTGTGGATGATATTGTTCCGAAACTCAGATGGTATGTCGCCATACTCATACATTCTACACAGCAACGTGATGAGTCGTTTTGTTGCCACTTCCCCCAATGATTTTAGGAATTCTGACGGAATATTATCTATCGCTTCTGCCTTATTTGATCTTAAGTCCTCCCAAGCTCTCTTAAATTCTGATTCTAACACTGGGTACCCCATCACTTCTAAATCGACTCCTATTTCTCATTTATCACTTCAGACGAATCTTCCCCCTCCTAGGTGTACTCTTTCCACGCATCCGCGCCCTCCTCTGCATTTAACAGAGGAATTACCATTACACTCTTAATGTAACCACCCTTACCTTTAATTTCACCGAAGGTTGTTAGGACCGTCCTGTATAATTTATCAACACAAGGATAACGTTCTACGAGTCGGGGCGTGGAACGTCAGAAACTTGAACGTGGCAGGGAAACTAGAAAATCTAAAAAGGGAAATGCGAAGGTTCAATCTAGATGTAGTAGGGGTCAGTGGAGTGAAATGGAAAGAAGACAAGGATATCTGGTCAAATGAGTATAGGGTAATATCAAAAGCAGTAGAAAATGGTATAAAGGGAGCAGGATTTGTTATGAATAGGAAGGTAGGGCTGAGAGTGTGTTATTATGTACAGTTCTGTGATAGGGTTGTTCTTATCAGAATCGACAGCAAACCAAGGCCGACAACGATAGTTCACATACGAGCTCATCCAAAAGTCTTGCAGTATGCCAACTCTTAAAACATTAGGTAAATATGTGACTAAACAGAAGAATTTAGGACTTACAGATACCTTGTCCGCTGACGGCTTTATAGAGTCTGTCACAGCAATTGTTTAACTGATCCACTCACGTTAAGACGTACTTTCACAGCTGAAAACTTTCACGCATAGGACGGGGTACTTGCTACTCGAAAAGAGGAAAACTCTCTGAGAACTGAATGACTTAGCCATGTTTATTATGGACCGTAGTTAGGTAGACGAAAATGGTACTTGGAAATATAAGAGTACCGAGTAGCAGCAGATAAAGTCCGCATATCTATAAATAACCTAGAAATATGAAAATAAGAAACAACAAATCTAACTAAATTTTATCATCATCATCATCATATAAGATTGATTATGCCTTTCAGCGTTCAGTCTAGAGCATAGCCCCCCTTATAAAATTCCTCCATGATCCCCTATTCAGTGCTAATATTGGTGCCTCTTCTGATGCTAAACCTATTACTTCAAAATCTTTCTTAACCGAATCCAGGTACCTTCTCCTTGGTCTGCCCCGGCTCCTCCTACCCTCTACTGCTGAACCCATGAGTCTCTTGGGTAACCTTGCTTCTCCCATGCGTGTAACATGACCCCACCATCTAAGCCTGTTCATCCTGACTGCTACATCTATAGAGTTCATTCCCAGTTTTTCTTTGATTTCCTCATTGTGGACGCTCTCCTTTCATTGTTCTCATCTACTAGTACCTGCAATCATCCTAGCTACTTTCATATCCGTAAATTTTATAATGATTTCAAATAAAATAAATGAAGGGCACAAGCCGCATGACATTCAGATACATGTGGAACGTGTAGGAAATGCAGGACGTAGGCGGCGACGCAACAGTTAGTAATTAATAATATTTATTAAATATGAATAAATACTCAGCTTATATTGCTTCTTCTTGTGGAATGTCCACTTATTAGAAGTCCTCTAAAATATAAAAGTTCTGTCATCGTGCCTCTGCGTGATGTGTGCGTAGAGTCCAGAGCTGGCATACAAGCCCACAGACCGTATGTCTCGAAGACGACGGAGTAACACTGCAGCTTGTAGCCTCGGCGGTAACTGGAGACTGTACACGACTGGGCGTGCTGAAGACAACTGTCCGCCGTAGTGCAGTACTCCGGTATAACGAGGCACCGACCTGCCGCTATCGACACAAGTTTCCGCCGTTGAAATAGGTCGGATTGTAAGCCATCGCGATTGCTGTTTATCGTATCGCGACATTGCTGCTCACGTTGGTCGAGATCCAATGCTGTTAGCAGAATATGGAATCGGTGGGTTCAGCACGGAACACCGTGCTGGATCCCAACGGCCTCGTATCACTAGCAGTCGAGATGACAGTCATCTTATCCTCTTATCCACATGGCTGTAACGGATCGTGCAACCACGTCTCGATCCCTGAGTCAACAGATGGGGACGTTTGGAAGACAAGAACCATCTGCACGAACAGTTCGACGACGTTTGCAGCAGCATGGACTATCAGCTCGGAGACCACGGCTGCTGTTAGCCTTGACGATGCATCACAGACAGGAGCGCCTGCGAAGGTGTACTCAACGACGAACCTGGTTGCACGAATGGCAAAACGTCATTTTTTCGGATGAATCCAGGTTCTGTTTACAGCATCATGATGGTCGTATCCGTGTTTGGCGACATCGCGGTGAACGCACGTTGGAAGCGTGTGTTCGTCATCGCCATACCTGCGTATCACCCGGCGTGATGGTATGGGATGCCATTGGTTACACGTCTCGGCCACCTTTTCGCACTGACGGACGTCAGTTTTCAGATGTGTTACGACCCGTGGCTCTACCCTTCATTCGATCCCTGTGAAACCCTACATTTCAGCAGGATTATGCATGACCGCGTGTTGCATGTCCTGTACGGACCTTTGTGGATACAGATAATGTTCGACTGCTGCTCTGACCAACACATTCTACAGATCTCTCACCAAATGAAAACGTCTGGTCAGTGGTGGCCGAGCAACTGACTCGTCACAATACGCCAGTCACTACTCTTGATGAACTGTGGTATCGTTTGAAGCTGCATGGGCAGCTGTACCTGTACACGCCATCCAATTTCTATTTGACTCAATGTCCAGCCGTATGAAGGCCGTTATTACGGCCAGGGGTGGTTGTTCTGCGTACTGATTTCTCAGGATCTATATACCCAAAATGCGTGAAACTGTAACCACATGTCAGTTCTAGTATAATATATTTGTCCAATGAATACTCGTTTATCACCTGCATTTCTTCTTGGTGTAGCAATTTTAATGGCTAGTAGTGTACCTCTAAATTTAATTACAACATCGCTCTCGTATGGGACTTCAGGCAGAATATTAGAGCAAGTATAGCGGGACCTTAAGAACAGTAATGAGAAACTTAACTTAAAGGAGGTGAACAGTTTGGCTATAAAAATAGCGGACACGCTTCGAGCACAGTCGGGGGACACGTTCGGCAGTAACAACAGCAGCAGGCCCTCGCGGCCGGCAGACGCCGAAATATCGGCTCGCGCTTGACAAGGCCAAAGGACGCTGCTAACACCACATCGGTGAGTTATAAGCTACAACTATACGAATTACACTAATAACAATCGCCACCTTCTTAAGAGATCACCGGTATAAGCCCAAAAACTCCACCATAAAATAGGGTAGCAAATATTACTTAGACTAAAAAAGAAAAAAAAAGGAGCTCCCTAAGGAAAATGAATCTTAAATCACCAGTAAGAGAGTGTAAAAATATAGCAATTAACGCCTCCCCAAGCAAGATATGCAATCTTCACACTGAAATCTCACAGCCAGGTGCGTGCTTGAATCGAGCAGATACAACGAACAAATAATTAAGCTTACCCATTCAAGTGAATACTTAGTGAGTAGGCATTACCAACAGCGTTTCCTTGAATCAGTCCTAACGGATAGCGTGGGCAGCAGTTTGCGACGGTTTGACGATGACATTATAGTGTACGGTGAGTGGCAGTAGGTACGTGGTACGATGAATCACAGCTTTCTTTAAATGTGGAAGTATGTAAGTTAACACAGTGAGTAGGAGAAACCTCGGGACCATTGAGTGGTTCCCTTCAAAACATACACGTTAAGACATTCATCCCACTGGGAGACGAGACGATCAACACTATTTTCGTAAAACAGTCGGCCGCTGACAGGTCCGCAATCGCATCCACGCATGTCCTTCTTCAGCTTGCTATAGATCTGAAAATGACACGGCGAATGATCCGGGCTGTGCGGACGATGTTACATTCTTTCCCGGCCAAATCGCTGAAGTGTATCCTTCGTCCTATTGGCAGTGAGGGGGCGGGCGTTGTACAACAGGATAGCTTCGTCCGACAGCTTTCCTCAGTATTTTCACTCTACGGCGAGTCGCAGTTGCCGCGAACTATCTACGTAGCGCTGCGCATTGCTTGTGGTTCCACTCGCGAGGATCTTGACGAGCAGAGAGCCCCTGATGTCGAAGAAGTAGGTCACCGTGACCGTACCGGAACTTTTGTAAACATCTTCGGATTTCTTTGGCGGGCGAGGTGTGGGATGTTTCTGCGGTTGCCTCCTCCGTTTGCCGTCGGGCTGTACCAATACTTTCGGACGGAACCACCCTTTTGCACGAAAACGTCAGCTCCAACAGTGCCAGTCGAACAAAGGCTATGGTGCAGCGATTTGCTTGGGAAATATTGCAGCGTCAGCTGGATGTTGCTTACAGCTGGGTGTTTCACGGTGTGATTTTCACACCTTTGGCGACTTGAAGAAAGATATGCTTGGACATCGGTTTCAGTCTGTAACGTCACTTCCTTTGGGCGCAAAGATGAATATATAGAAATAGTACCCAAGACCCAATACAAGCCCCAAACCCAAGATCCAAATTTCATAAAGAAAGAAAACAAAATCCCACTGTGATAGCTTCACTTGAACAATATCAAGTATACTGAAGAGAAATAGAAATCATGTCCAGTATAAATTAACTTAGTAATTTTGCAAAATAAAGTAAAATAGAAACCCTCTTGTGTCAAATTAAAGTAAAAGTAGATCGCAAAGTAGTATACTTACAGATTACGGAGTAGAACAAGTGACCCCAAAGAATGCTCCTTGTGAGTACTCTTTGAGGACATCGCGGAATACAGAAGATTACGTTATACATCGTTAATGTGCTTCTAGCACTTGCTTGATCGTGTAACTTAACGTGAGCTCTTGTACGTAGGCGATACGATATAGTTTTTTTTCATTTTGGAGATTTGCGACCTGCTAGAAATCATTAAGCTTGAAATAGGTAGATCAACACCTTTAAGTATATCATCAGGTAAAGTCAGGATAGGAAAAGAACCGAAATTTGTCTTAAATTGGTTACTCATATATGGGAGACTGAACTTTGTCCCAAAGTGATAGACTGTTAGTAATTTAATGAGAAAGGAAGCGAATATTCGCACCGAATTGTGAGGAAATACTTAGATTTCGTTAAAGCAACTGGTGAAATCTGGATCTTACTGTAAACTCTTTGACTGAAATTTATATAACTAATTCCACCCAGCTTAGGGAAAGGTTACTTCTTTAAGACAATGATAGGATGTGCTTAGACTGTAAGAAACGACCTTAAGGTGAATTTGGCGTGTTTGACATTTAATTAAACCAAATAATATAAAGTGCCTACGATACATTTTATCACTGCAATGATAAGCCGAACGACGAAGTGCAAGTGGATCCGTTAGCAGCCAACCGCGCTCTACGAAACAGGAATTAATCGTCTCGTCTCCCGGTGAGAAAAATGTCGTATCGCATTTGGTGGTTACTTTTGAGTGGAACCATTCCAGGGTCACCTTGTGCTGTGGGTTCGATTTTCATTTCGCTGCCCCACGTATTATTAGTGGTGCGCTGCTTGACATATTCACGTCTATTAAATATCTAGCCGTGGAGTTGTAAAGTGACATGAAATGTAACAAATACACTATTGGCCATTAAAATTGCTACACCACGAAGGTGACGGGCTACAGACGCGTAATTAAACAGACAGGAAGAAGATGCTTTGATATGCAAATGATCAGCTTTTCAGAGCATTCACACAAGATTGGCGCCGGTGGCGACACCTACAACGTGTTAACATGAGGAAAGTTTCCAACCGATTTCTCATACTTAAACAGCAGCTGAGTGGCGTTGCATGGAGAAGCGTTGTTGTGGTGCCTCGTGTAAGGATAAGCAATGCCTACCATCACGTTTCCGACTTTGATAAAAGTCGGATTTTAGCCTATAGCGATTTCGGTTTATCGTATCGCGACATTGCTACTCGCGTTGGTCGAGATCCAAAGGCTGTTTAGCAGAATATGGAATCGGTGGCTTCAGGAGGGTAATACGGAACTCCGTGCTCGATCTCAAAGGCCTCGTATCATTAGCAGTCGAGCTGACAGGCATCCTATCCGCATGGGTGTAACGGATCGCGCAGCCACGTCTCGATCCCTGAGTCAACAGATGGGGACGTTTGCAAGACAACAACCATCTGCACGAACAGCTCGACGACATTTGCAGCAGCATGGACTATCAGCTCGGAAACCATGGCAGCGGTTACAAATTGGACGTTGCATCACTGACAGGAGCGTCTGCGATGGTGTACTCAATGACGAACCTGGGTGCACGAATGGTAAAACATTTTTTTCGGGTGAATCCAGGTTCTGTTTACAGCATCATGATGCTCGCATCCGTGTTTGGTGACATCGCGGTGAACGCACATTGAAAGCGCGTGATACTGGCGTATCACCCGGAGTGAAGGTTACACTACACGTCTCGGTCACCTCTTGTTCGCACTGACGGCACTTTGAACAGTGGACGTTACATTTCAAATGTGTTATGACCAGTGGCTCTAGCCTTCATTCGATCCCTGCGAAACCCTACACATTTCAGCAGGATAACGCACGACTGCATGTTGCAGGTACTGTACGGGCCTTTCTGGATACAGAAAAGACTGCTGCTCTGGCCATCACATTCTACAGATCTCTCGCCAATTGAAAGCTTCTTGTCAATGGTGGCCGGGCAACTGGCCGGCCGAAGTGGACGTGCGGTTCTGGGCGCTGCAGTCTGGAGCCGAGCGACCGCTCGGATCGTAGGTTCGAATCCTGCCTCGGGCATGGATGTGTGTGATGTCCTTAGGTTAGTTAGGTTTAATTAGTTCTAAGTTCTAGGCGACTGATGACCTGAAAGTTAAGTCGCATAATGC
The DNA here is from genome assembly GCF_023897955.1 of Schistocerca gregaria. Classification (NCBI taxonomy): domain Eukaryota; kingdom Metazoa; phylum Arthropoda; class Insecta; order Orthoptera; family Acrididae; genus Schistocerca; species Schistocerca gregaria. The sequence continues at coordinate 136,467,566 of NC_064925.1, read as the reverse complement.
TCAGAGTCATCTGAACCATTTGAACCGAGCAACTGGCTCGTCACAATACGCCAGTCACTACTCTTGGTGAACTGTGGTATCGTGTTGATACTGCACGGGCAGCTGTATCTGTACACGCCATCCAAATTCTGCTTGACTCAATACCCAGGCGTATCAAGGCCATTATTACGGGCAGAGGTGGTTGTTCTGGGTACTGTATTCTCAGAATCTATGCACCCAAATTGCATGAAAATGTAAACGGATATCAGTTCTAGCAGAATATATTTGTCGAATGTATACTTGTTTAACATCTGCATTTCTTCTTGGTGTAGCAATTTTAATGTCCAGTAGTGTACATAACATCGATTGTAGGATAGGTGAAGGGTCTACATCGGTTTAGAAAGAGTGCATCTTATCTACAATGGATACCGTGTCCAAAATAGTTGCTCGAGACGTTCTTAAGGACTTCTCTTGTGATCCACGGAAGATCGTATTAAAAGAAAGACGTGGAAGCAATTCAGAGGCGTGCTTCTAGATTCGCTACCGGTAGGTTTGATCAACATTTGAGTATTACTGAAGTGCTTTGTGAGCTCAATTGGGAATCCCTGCATTGAAGACAAAGTTGTTTTCGCGAAATAGTACTAAGAAAATTTAGAGAACCGGCGCTTTTGGCTGGGGTTACTGTAGAATGATTTCATTGCAACCAACCTACATTTCGCGTAAGGACAGTGAAGACAAAAAAAGAGAAATTACGGCTCATACGGAAGCATGCAGACAGTCGGTATTCCCTCGCTCCGTTTGCTCGTGGAACTGGAATACAATGGGTACCACTAGTGCAAGATATCATCAGTTATGCGTCTTAACTGTGCATTGCTGATTGTGAATGTGGATGTAGATATGGAAGTGCATTAAGTTTCTTTTTGCCTAGCGAATCGCAGTCAAGGCATTTCGGATCAGTGCGTAATATGTGAAAAACATCTGGACGTAATTTATGTCAACCCTTTGCGTTAAATTACGGACTCTAGCACGCTGTGTGCTCAAGCAGCAATTACGAAAAGAAATCGGCCGCTACCAGAGCGTGCCTCTCGCTATGCGCCTAAAGGGCAAGCCACTTGGCGGAGGACTTTAACAAATTGCGAACGACTCGGCCGGCGCCACCGGCAGACAACGGCACGTCCGTCCTTGTCGTACCTCCCTGGGGTGCTTTACATAAAATCCTTCTGCGGCAGACCGCCGCCCATGAATCGCGCGGCGTGCATGATTGACGGCTCGGCTCGGCACGTCCAAATGTCAGCCGCAGACCGCAGACACCGCCCCGGCTGCAGACACCGCCCTGGCTTCCGCGCGCCTCCGGTGACGCTGGAGTTGTCCTTGAGGGCAGCTGTTGGTCGTGTCTTCCGGAGCGCGCCAACTAACGGCCTGGACCTTTATCTTGTGTCATAAAGGCTGCCGTAGAGGGCGGGGCCGATAAATCTGCGAAGAAAAGGCCGCCAGCTTACAGTGTCTGGTCGTATTGCAGTGGCGACTGCGAATAGTTGCATTGCAGGTTGTAGCACGCCCGGGAGTACAAATGGGGGTGGGGGTGGTACCTTAAACTGTTTGTCGTTTCGGACTGTTGGCTTTCTTGACCGTGCGTCCTGTCCACACCACGTACCTGGTAATCCCGCGGCGGTCGTACTGTTCTGCACTACGCTGCTGCTGGCTTGCCTGAAATTATTTATCGAAATATGCAAGCGAATAAGGGGAGCCACTCAACGTTAAAACACAACCCTATTTGACGTCTGGTACGAACAACTATATTCTGAGACGATTGAAGGAAAATCGCAGGTTGCACTGTTTACATTCTAATTCAGAAGTGTTATCCCAATTAATCGATGATTAACAGTCCACAAAATATCATTTAGATGAGCTTACGCGTAACCGACACGACGAGGGTGATTGTTGATGATGCGGAAGCCGAATGATCGAACGAAAGTTCTTACGCTCGTCACACATACAGATACAAATACATCGTTTCATCACATCGCCTTGTGGGTGATATGGAGCGCAAACGGAAACAATTCAAAAACATCATTCAATATGTCTTACATAAATACGTTTCGAGCGATGTCTTAAGAGACGGGAAAGACTCACCATGGTTTACTAGCGGTGTCAGAAAAGTGCTACGTAAACAAAGACAGCTTCGTCAGAGATTCAAGAGAAGTCAAAACCTAGCTGACAAACAAAAGCAGAACCAAGCGAAAATGAGCGCAAGGAGAGCAATGACAGAGTTCATAAGTAAATATTTGTCAACCATTCTGACTGAAAATCTTAAAAGGTTTTGGTATTGCGAAAAATCAGTAAGCGGTTCGAAATAATTTATTGAGTCTCTCAGTGACCATCATGAATTCGATCTTCCGAAACTGTTTCACCGCTGATAATCGTAATACAGTCCCTTTTTTCAGTCATCCGGTAAAACATCATCTCCGACATCGCTGTGGCGGGAAAAAGATACTGCAAGAAGGGGACCAACAACGCCTGATCATTCAACGTAACAGGAGTGCAACCCTTCTGCAAATTGCTGCAGATTTCAATGCTGGGTCATTCTCGTACGCCAGCTTGTAACACGCCCGGAAGTACAAATGGGGGTGGGGGTGGTACCTTAAACTGGTTGTCGTTCCGTGCGTCCTGTCCACACCACGTACCTGGTAATCCCGCGGCGGTCGTACTGTTGTGCTCCACACTGCTGCTGGCTTGCCTGAAATTATTTATCGAAACATGGAAGCGAATAAGGGGGGCCACTCAATGTTAAAACACAACACTGTTCGATGTCTAGCATTCTGAGACGACTAAAGGAAAATCGCAGGTTGCACTGTTTACATTCCAATTCAGAAGTGTTATCCCAATTAATCGATGATTAACAGTCCACAAAATATCATTTAGATGAGCGTACGCGTAACCGACACGACGCGGGTGATTGTTGATGATGCGGCAGCCGAATGATCGAACGAAAGTTCTTACGCTCGTCACACATACAGGTACCTGGTGATAGTCCTCGTTGCCACTAGTAATCGTATAAAACTGTTTGTAAAGTTAATTTTTCAGTTCTCAGTTCTCACTTGGACGAGCGTGCGCGAAACCATCGCGTCGCGGCTGATTGTTGATAATGCGGAAACGCGATGATCGAACGCACGTCCTCACGCTTGCCACAAGGCACTGGCACTTAACTGCACTCATTTACGGTAACTAATTTTTGCTGATTCACATCGGTTCATTCTGGGAGACCGAACACGGCGCGGATGACCGATTCCGTGCGACACGCAACGAGAGGAAACATAAACACGATATCGACGGCACTGCTCATTTGTTCATTTCTTCTTGACGCACTATCCTCTGAATCACTTCCATATTTCATCACTTTACTGTAACAGTACTTGTAGTGACACTTCAACCTGGATACTAAAAAAGCCTCTCACATGCAGAGCTGCATACTACACAACATAACACTATCGTGTCCCACGCTCGACTCCCCGACGCGGCTGCCTGCAAAGATACTCCACAACTAAGCCAGCGATATGACAATACACTTACAAGGTTACCTGTTGAGAAACAGTGGTCTGTTCAAACACACGGTCTATGTCTGTCAAAGAATTACTTCTGTCTTGTTGAATTTCATCTCAACCGCAATCGCTTTCACTATACCGTCAACAACACACAATCCTGCAGTTACCCAGCACATTCCCGATCTAAACCTTGGTCGCGCCTCCATCCTACTTTTTTATTAAACGTAATCATTATCCCCAAACCACTCCTTCTTGTTCAACGTCTTTCTCATATCTGGCAAACCACTTCTATCCTCCACGTATTCCTGTGGTATCTCCAACTTATCACGACTTCACCTTCTTTACTTTCCCAAAGGCCTCCGATAAACCTCCGCATTGTAGACTAATGAACGAAATAGGAGTTTGTGGAACACCGAACAAGCTCTGTAACCGGCTTGAAAGGTTTCTATCCAATAGAAATTTACTGGCACATATCGACAAAGCAGCTTCGAGTATATGCCAAGTAGCCGGCCGACGTGGCAAAGCGGTTCTAGGCGCTACAGTCTGGAAAAGCGTGACCGCTAGGGTCGCAGGTTCGAATCCTGCCTCGGGCATGGATGTGTGTGATGTCCTTAGGTTTGTTAGGTTTAAGTAGTTCTAAGTTCTAGGGGACTGATGACCTCAGCAGTTAAGTCCCATAGTGCTCAGAGCCATTTTGAACCATATGCCAAGTATGAGTGCTAGGAAGTTTGTGAACTACATCTAGATCTACATCTACATCTGCGTGATTACTCTGCTATTCACAGATCGTAGTGATGGACGGTAAATCATCGAGTAGAACAGAAGTGATACCTGGCATTCCCAAAGGTAGTGTCATAGGCCCTCTGCTGTTCCTGATTTACATAAATGCTATAGGTGATAATCTGAGCAGGCCCTTAGATTGTTTGCAGATGACACTGTAATTTGCCGTCTAGTAAAATCATCAGACGATCAATTACAAAATTATCTAGAGTGAATTTATGTATCGTGCGAAAAGTGGCAATTGGCACTAAACAAAGAAAAGTGCGAGGTCATCCACATGGGTACTAACAGAAATCCAATAAATTTTGGGTATACGATAAATCGCACAAATCTAAGGGCTGTCAATTCTACTAAATACCTAGGAATTACAATTACGCGCAACTTAAATTGGAAAGACCACAGAGATAATATTGTGGAGAAGGCGAAACAAAGACTGCGCTTTGTTGACAGAACACTTAGAAAGTACGACAAACCCACTAAAAAGACAGCCTACATTACACTTGTCCGTCCTCTGCTGGAATATTGCTGCGCGGTGTGGGATCCTTACCAGGTAGGATTGACGGAGGACGTCGAAAAAGTGCAAAGAAGGGCAGCTCGTTTCGTGTAATCGCGCAATAGGGGTGAGGGTGTCACTGGTATGATACTCAAGTTAGGGTGGCAGTCATTGAAACAAAGGCAGTTTTCTCTGCGGCGAGATCTATTTACGAAATTTCAATCACCAACCTTCTCTTCCGAATGAGAAAATATTTTGTTGACACCCACCTACGTAGGGAGAAACGATCATCATAACAAGAGACATCAGAGCTCGGACGGAATGATTTAGGTGTTCCTTTTTCCCCACGCGCCATTCGAGAGTGGAATGGTAGAGAAGAAGTATGAAAATGGTTCGATGAATCCTCTGCTAGGCACTTAAGTGTGAATTGCAGAGTAACCATGTAGATGTAGATGTATTTCATGTCATTTTCGAATCAATCTTAATTACAACTAAAAAGCAGCCATATTCCGCCATTTTACGAAAGGATCCACACTATAGTGGCACAATACAGTGAAAAGGTGTCACTGTAGTGTGGATCCTTCCATAAAATGGCGGAATATGGCTACTTTTTACTTGTAATTAAGAATGATTTGAAACCGACATGAAATACAGATTTTGCAAATGTGCTTGACAATGACACTTAGTTGAAATTAGCTAATTGCGCTCTTAAATAATCATCGTAGTACAGCCTATGAGGGACCGTGCTTACGTTTATTAAGCATCTGGAGGCTGTGATTCACCACAAATGAAAAATTTCAAGAAATATTTGTTGCTTTGGATGACTATGAAAATGAAATGGATGGAACGGGGGAAACGCAGACACGGTGCACGACATCGTAATTCTGACGAACAATAATACGGTGGGAGCCTATCTGATAGTACACACATGGCGGCCGAATTAGCATCAACAGTCTCATCTCGAGAGACAGCTAAGACAAGGCAGCCAGAATCCACTGGGGTAAGACAAGTCATGGGGGTACCCCCTAATATAGTGCCGGAGCTCCTTTCGACCGGCTTAGTGCAGGAACATGACGAGGCACGGACTCAACAAGTTGTTAGAAATCCCTTTCAGAAATATTCACCCTTGCTACCTCTGTAGCCGCTCATAATTCCGAAAATGTTGGCGGTTTAGTATTTTGCGGACGAAGTGACCTCTAGTGTACGTCCCATAAATGTTTTATGGTATTCATGTCAAACGACATGAGTGAAAAATCATTTGCTCCACATTGTTCTACAAACCAATCACAAACAACTGTGGCCCGGTGTCACGGCTCGTTGTCACCCATAAAAATTCCAATGTTGTTAAGTCCGTGAATGCCTGAAAATTGTCTCCAAGTAGCTGAACACAACCATTTTCACGGAAGAATCCACGTCATTCCATGTAAACACATCTCTAACCATTATGGAACCACCACGAGCTTGCACAGTGCCTTGTTGCCAACTTTTGCCCATGGCTTTGTGGGGTCTGCGCCGCACTCGATTCCCACTATCAGATCTTAAAAGCTGAAATCGGGACTTATCTGACCAGGCCACGGTTTCCCAATCGTCTAGGATATAACCGATATGGTCATGAGCCAAAGAGATGCGCTGTGGGCGATGTCGTGCTGCTAGCAAAGCCACTCGCGTCGATCCTCTGCTGCTGTCTTAAAGTTTACGTTCATTGTAGTCCTACATCGATTTCTGTTTTTATTTCACTCAGAGTTGCAGGTCTGTTAGCAGTGACAACTCGACGCAAACGCCGCTGCTCTCGGTGAAGGCCGTCAGCCGTTGCCTTATCCGTGGTGAGAGGTAATATCTGAAATATGGCATTCTCGAAACACTCTTCTAAATCTACATCTACATTTATACTCCGCAAGCCACCCAACGGTGTGTAACGGAGGGCACTTTACGTGCCACTGTCATTACCTCCATTTCCTGTTCCAGTCACGTATTGTTCGCGGGAAGAACGACTGCCGAAAAGCCTCCGTGCGCGCTCGAATCTCTCTAATATAGGTCTATAGTTTTGCGCATCTGCTCGACAACCTTCTTGAAAACTGCAACTACCTGTGTTCTTTTCCAATCATTTAGAACCTTCCGTTGCTCTAGAGACTCTTGACAGTGTGCCTCTCCAAATACTGATTTCCCTAACTATTTTCAATATGGAATGTCCTATGCGTCTGTCTCCAAATACTATTTCTCGTTCAAAGCCTGTTAATTCACGTCGTTCGGTCATAATCGCGTCGGAAAGTTTTTCACATAAGCATCTGAGCGCAAATGATAGCTCCTGCAATGCACTGCCCGTATATACCTTGTGTACGCGGTACTACCGCCATCTGTATATGTGCATATCGCTATCCCATGACTTAAGTCACCTTAGTGTATATCCAGAATGAGTAAATGGATGGACATACTCAGTTAATATCTGATGTTTGTAGCTGTCGAATTTTTTCTAACAGGACTACAGGGGTTTACAGAAATGTGGAAACATATTACCATACATAATACGCTGTAGCAAAAACGTCAGCTATCATGGCAGCTTCCATCCTGCAAACTATACCGTGAAGTTCCAATATTATTGAGATGTGACGAGTGCGGTGAGCAGGGCGATGAGACACCTCACACTCGAGATGTATAAACTTGAGACCTGTCATCCCGGAACACAGAGTCACCATTAAGGAACAAAGATTGTGTGAAGCGGGTTCAGTAAGTAATGCAACATGTATTTTTGTCGGCCAATATGGAGTTTGTTGCGGGACATCGCGGAATAACCCACTTCAGGTCCTATAATTTCATAAAGTTCCAATAGGTAGCAGCACTATACGTAGCCATCAAAATTTTAAAGTAGGTGCTTTCGAAGCGGAGAGCTGCATTGAGTTTCTTTTCGGGAAAAAACCAGATTTCATAAGGGCGATTAGAATGCTTACGGAAATCTGACAGTGAAAAAAAGCACGGTGAGTCGTTGGGTGAGGCCTCTCTCATCATCGCAACACAGTCGCGCAAACCTGTGAGGTCTCCCTGTGCCAGCCGACCCCACACTCGTGCAAAGTTGGAATGTGCAGATACTTTCATTCGAGGTGACCAACGGATCACAACCAAGCACCTCGTAAGAGCAACGTAGCACTATCTGTGCAGTATTGTTTCCACGGTACAAGGCTGATCATTACAATTATTGGTCGAACATCGTCACAGGCGATGAAACATATGTTCCTCTCTTCCAACTGGAAAGAAAGCGGCAATCCATGGAGTGACGGCACGACAACTGTTCTCCGAAGAAGAACTTCAAAGCCGCTCCCTCAGTCGGTGAAGTCGTGCCGATGGTCTTCTGGGACTCAAAAGGGCTTATTCTGTTTGATGTCCTCTCATAGTGCAACGAAAAACTTTGAAGTGTATTGTTCTATCCTCAGAAAAGTGAAGTAACAATTCCAGCGTGTTCGATGACACACAAATGGAAACGAATTCTCCATGACGACCCAAGGCATCGCACACTCTGGGCACCCGAGAGGAGGTCACAGAACTTCATTGGACTATTCTTCCTCACCTACCCTAAAGGCTGGATCTCGCACCTTCTGACTCCTATCTGTTTGGCTCAATGAAGGATGCACTCCGCGGGAAGCAGTACGTGGACGATGGGGAAGTTACTGACGCAGCAAGACGTTGACCCTAATGTCGACCAGTAGAATGGAGTATGCGAGCATACACTCCTTCCATTAACGAGGCGTAAGGCCGTCACACTGATCGGTGATTATGTTGAAAAATAAGGTTTTGCAGACAAAAGAGTGGCGACCAATATGATTTATTGGAATCCGGAATCAAACAAATCTGCTTCCAGATAAAAAGAAAATGTTTCATTACTTACTGAACGCCCCTCATTCCACGGTATGGACCGGATAAGCCAAAATGGTCGCATAATCCCTCCCAGTTCAAAGCTACAGAGGTATCTCTCTCTTAGACTGCAGATACAAGATTTTCTCCAGAATCTTATACAAGAGGATCAAAGAGCAACTAGACGAGGAATTAGGAGAATACCAAAGAGGTTTCAGACCTTGGAGAAGCTGTGCAGAAGAGATCATCACTTTAAAATTAGCTATACCATACTGCAAGAAACGAAATAAATCCCTTGTAATAACCTTCGTGGACTTTAAAAAAGCACATGACTGTAAACATAGACCTTCAATGTTAAAAATCCCAAGAAATTTCGGGCTCCATACAAAATTAGTCAAACTGATAAACTCACTTTAACCAACACTGTATGAAAAGTCAAGTTTCAGACAAGGAGATTGCTTGGCACCCTTGCCGTTCAACTGTGCTTTTGAATACATAATGAGGGAGTGGTACAAGACTAACCCAAATAACATCCATATTGGAAGACCCAAAAACAACATAAGTTTAAATTGTCTAGGATTTGCTGATGACCTTGCTCTCTTGTCCAACACTACTCAGGAAACCAAACAACAAGTTATCTCACTGCAAGAAATAGCACAGAAAATTGGTCTTAGAATATCCTTTGAAAAAACAGTCATCATGTTAACTGACCCACCACTCATAAACAAAATATCCATAGGAAGCCAAGAAAACAAAATTGTAGACAAATTTAAATATCTGGGAGAAATCATTACATATAATCTCAATGAAAACAAACTGACTAGAGCACAGTATATCACGAAGAACACCTACAACAAAAAGAGCCTGTCAATAGCAACAAAATTAAAACACTACAAAACGGTCACTCAACCAGAAATAACACACGCAAGTGAAACTATATTCAAAACAACTAACACTGCACAAACAGACAAAATACTCAAAACAGAGAGAAGAACCATTAGAACGTGCATCAAAAAATGCTACCAGAAAAATGGACACTGGAGAATAGCCACAAATGAAACAGTCTACAAGGAAATAGAACCGGTAATGAGTACAATTAGGAAAAAGGCATTTCATTTTTCGGACATCGAATCAGATCACCAGAGAACAGGATCATCAGGAGAATAATAGAAAACTAGTGGAATAATAAGTGCAACATTAAGTGCATTGCAGAAATTAAGGAAGATATGGATGAGCTACAGATTACATTGGAAGACCTAAGAAACAAAACTGACAAAATCAGGACACTCACAGACAAACAAACCAGATTGCAAACGAGAGTCAACAAACAGACAATAGGAAGGGTGATTTCCGATGAAGAAAGAAGCATGAGATCCGAGAGAATGAAGAAGTACTTGGCTGACAGGAAACTGAAAAATTCTTTGTATAAAGTGGCCCAATGAAGGCCATAAAATGTAAATAATAATAATTCCTGCAAGTAATGGAAGTCTGGAGAGTATCCATGAGCCGGCCCAAGTGGCCGAGCGGTTCTAGGGGCTTCATTCTGGAACCGCGTGACCGCTATGGTCGCAGGTTCGAATCCTGCCTCGGGAATGGAAGTGTGTGATGTCCTTAGGTTAGTTAGATTTAAGTAGTTCTACGTTCTAGGGGACAGATGACCTCAGATGTTAAGTCCCATAGTGTTCAGAGCCATTTGAACTATTAGTATCCATGAGGCCTGTGCGATGTCTTGATGTGGCTGCCCATGTAATCACCAAACACCCGGAATGTTTCTCTCTTGGGATGTAAACGCGGCCAGGCGTTGGAAACAGTATGAAATTAGAATCACACGATCAAATGACTTTCTTCCATTTCTCCATAGTTCAGTTTTTATGGCTTCAGCACCATGTTTTCTTGTTACGGGAATTTGCATCACTGGTCAGTGGTTTTGGAATTCCAACTCGCTCTTCACTTTCTTGCTTACGGAGCTTCTTTCGTGTTGCTTTGGTGCGAACACAGCTTGCTTGTGCGACGTTCAGTTCTGCAGTTATCTTCGCAGTTGCCTGTTTTTCGTCACAACGCTCTTTAATGACCATCTGTGGTGACTACTCCTACATATTACGGTATATTGATAATTTTTACTTATGGACCATCTGACAGCAACTGAATAAAACACAATTTTAGTGCCATACACGTTTCGCCTTTATTTTCTGCAAGGCATCATCAGTGGCCTGGAATATGTACATATGTTAGCTATTTTATTTGCATTTTTGTCATTGTGGCTATAGGTTATAAACAGTTCTGGTGGTTGGTATTTCCTATTAAGTAGTAATGTTTTGAACTTTACTTACAGGTTGCGTGGACAATTTCTTACATATTACGCTCCTGTTGCATTTTTTGTGTTGTTCTTCTTATGAACGCCAGTTTGTGGTTTTTTCCACATTCCACAGCACTATGCACTGAACGCTTGTGGTAATGCAATGTTTTGGTTTCTGTTGCCGACTGTCAAATGTTTTTGCCAAAGATCGAATGTTATTGCCAAACTTATGAGTGTAACTATTGAAGTATCTGTGGTCTTTTAGTGTGTGCATTTGTGTGTGCGTTTGTGTATGTGTATGTGTGTGTGTGTGTGTGTGTGTGTGTGTGTGTGTGTGTGTATTTTGGTGTTATTATTATTATTATTTCTTTTTTGGCTGTCTATTTGTGTGTGTGTCTCCAGATGGTGCGGGGAAGAGTTCTTTTTATGTTATCATTTCCTTTATTAAGTGTAGTAGGGAGCCTGTGCTGATGTGTGTTTGTTCATTTATCACATATTTGTTTTCTGCTATGGCTTTCTGGATGTGGAAGTTTTCTCGCATTTGTATAAGATGTTTGTCATGGTTGCTTACCTCATTATTTTCATTTCTTGTTCCATGTTTGTAGGATGATGGTTGTAGTGTTTTAAATGCTCTGCAAATGTTGAATGGTTTGTTTCATACTTCCAACATCTGATATGTTCTTTGTATCTTCTTTCAAAATTCCTGCATGTCATGCCTATGTATATTTGATCACAACTTTGACATTCAAGTCTATATATTCCTGATTGTTGGAATTTGTCCCTCTTGGTAGCTGGCTGGCTTAGGTGTGATTGAAGGGTTTGCCCAGGCTATATGCTATTTTGAAGCCCTACATAATTTCGTCCGCGTTGTAGCTTAGCAGATGATGTTTCTCCACTTTCCCTGTATGTTCGAAATGGTTTCTCTCGAAACACCAAACATTACGGCTACCTTGGATACAGAAGCACCCACCATACGGGCGCCAAGGATCTGCCTACGTTCGAATTCTCTTAGCTCCGATGTAATGCATCCATTACTATACAGAACACTATTCTGGCCATGACTAACACTGTGCAGGCGCCGTTAGTGGTCAATTACACCAACGCAACCAGCTGGCGCGCCTAGCATCTGCATTCATGTTTAAGAATGTATTTCTCGCGGTGTTATCATTTTTCCTCAGCCTCTATATCTACTTTTTTTCTTTTGGATTACAAAGAGCTATCTAACTTGAAAGTTCCTGGCAGATTAAAACTGTGTTCCCGACCGAGACACGAACTCGGGACCTTTGCCTTTCGCGAGCAAGTACTCTACCAACTTAACTACCCAAGCACGACTCACGCCCCGTCCTCACAGCTTTACTTCTGCCACTATCTCGCCTCCTACCTTACAAACTGTACAGAAGCTCTCCTGCGAACCTGTGGCTAAGCCATGTCTCCGCAATATCCTTTCCTTCAGAACTGCTAGTTCTGCTAGCTTCGCAGGAGAGCTTCTGTAAAGTTTGGAAGGTAGGAGACGAGATGCTGTCAGAAGTAAAGCTCTGATGACGGGGCGTGAGTCGTGCTTGGGCAGCTCAGGTGGTAAAGCAAAGGTTCAGAGTTCGAGTCTCGGTCTGGCACACGTTTTAATCTGCCAGGAAGTTTCATATCGGCCCATTCTCCACTGCAGAGCGAAAACCTCATTCGGGAAGCTATCGAAGATGTCTTCAACGATACAGCATGCGCGGAACCTGTTCACAATGGAAAAGATAACAGCGCCGCAAATCACTAACCCCACGAGAAAATTTCCTACGAACACTGGCCTACTGTATCAAATGTAGCAAACGCGTAATTCTTCAGCGGTTCGTGTGTTTATTCAGATGACTGATCTTTCAAGCAATCAAAATGTTTATCTTTAACAAAGAATTTCATTTTATTTATTTTATTTTATTTTTTAATTAATTAATAAATTTTTTGTTTCATTCCTCACTCGATGTATTATCGAACAGTGGGACTGAAACACAACATCGCAGAGTAGTGATACTTCCTTCAAAGCGATTTCGGACAGACAGTGAAGCACGTCGAAATTATCTGTATTTATCGCAGGACAGGTCCGAGTTGTAGAGCGCTTGTAGACCGTTGATTTTAATTTTGGCTACCACAAAGGTTTTAAGTACAGTAAGTGTGAAAGAAGTTCTGTGTTTTTCGTTCTATCGATCTAGAAGTCTCCAAATGTTTTGTTTTGAAGATCCGTATTCCATTATGCAGGATAGGAGGGACATATGGCAGAGTATTCACTGTAAGTACCGAAATATATTTATCCGAATTGCGTACATTTTGAGTGACCTGTATTAGTTTCCCACAACGTTTATTGTGTCACTACATCTACATCTACATGGATACTCTGCAAATCACATTTAAGTGCCTGGCAGAGGGTTCATCGAACCACCTTTTCGCATTCGGAGGAGAAAGCTGGTGATTGGAATTTCGTGAGAAGATACCGTCGCAACGAAAAACCCCTTTCTTTTAAAGATTTCCAGCCCAAATCGTGTATCATTTCTGTGACACTCTCTCCCATATTTCGCATTAATACAAAACGTGCTGTCTTTCTTTGAACTTTTCCGATGTACTCCGTCAGTCCTATCTGGTAAAGATCCCACACCGCGCATCAATATTCCAAAAGAGGACGGACAAGCGTAGTGTAGGCAGCCTCCTTAGTAGGTCTGTTACATTTTATAAGTGTCCTGCCAATAAAACGCAGTCTTTGTGTATCCTCCCCCACAACATTTTCTGTGTGTTCCTTCCAATTTAAGTTGTTCGTAATTGTAATACCTACGTATTTAGTTGAATTTACGGCTTTCATATTAGACTGATTTATCGTGTAAGTGAAGTTTGAGTTCCTTTTAGCACTTATGTGGATGACCTCACACTTTTCGTTATTCAACTGCCACGTCTCACACCATTCAAATACTTTTTGTAAATCGTTTTGCAGTTTTTTTTATCTTCTGTGACTTTATTAGTCGATAAACGACAGCGTCATCTGCAAACAACCGAAGACGGCTGCTCAGATTGCCTCCCAAATCGTTTATATAGATAAGGAACAGCAAAGGGCCTACAAGACTAAATCACAAATCCAGCCACATAACTGAGACGATATTCCATAAGCACTCAATTTTACTACTAGCCGCTTGCGTGGTACAGTGTCAAAAGCCTTTCGGAAATCCAGAAATACGGAATCTATCTGAAATCCCTTGTCACTAGCACTCAATACTTCATGTGAATAATGAGCTAGTTGTGTTTCACAGGAGCGATGTTTTCTAAACCCATGTTGACTGTGTGTCAATAGACTGTTTTCTTCGAGGTAATTCATAACGTTCGAAAACAATATATGTTCTAAACTCCTGCTACATATCGACGTTAACAATATGGGCATGTAATTTAGTGGATTACTCTTACTACCTTTCTTGAATATTGGTGTGACCTGTGCAACTATCCAGTCTTTGGGTACGGATCTTTCTAAACCAGGCAATACGAAGAGGTTTGAGAATTAGCACATTAGCATGTTCTTGTGACCAGGAATTGGACGACATTACCACTCGTTTCCTTACGACAAGAAAATTTCTCTCTTTCTCCGAGTCGAAGCAGCTGTCTCGCTATCCAGTGTCTCGCGTAGCAACGAACGTTATCGACCTCGGCTACAAAAGTGGTTGAGTTTTATGTAGTCTCTCGTTTGTTCTCGGTGTTCTAAAACTAAAGTTGAGAGCTTGGTGCGTGACAGGACGATTAGGACTAATATACCTGGCTGTTTCTGCCTGGCTTGTCCACAACGAGAATTCTGATGTTTGCAGACGCGTTGGCAGCCGCCAGGTGGGCCCCGAGTTTGAGGAATAACATTTGAATGGAAAGTAAAATTCACTGGAGCAGACGAATGTATCCTGCTGCTGTATGTTTGAAACTCAAGCACCAGTATAAAGGAAAGCCGACAGCTCGCCTTCGCAATAATACCCAACTCGAGTGTGGTCCTTTGTTCCGTTCTGTGAAATATTCTGATCTCGCTGTGGCGCTCCGAGTACCTGTTCCCGTAACAATAGCGCATTGAACAACGCAGGCTGTAACAGCACTACGGCTGAAACCGTGGCAGGCTTTCACCGGTCGTTAAGTACCGTTCCGTCGGAATGAAATTCGTCATGTCTCCATGTACCAATTTGCTACTAAACAATAACAGTGGAAGAGTGTCCCATCTCACTTTTATTCTTTCTCTCCCATCCCTCTCCGACGTCTCTCACAATATTTTTCCTCTCTACCTGTCTGTTTGTCTGTGGATCTGAAAATTTGTTTACCTAGCTATAATTCTTTTATCCCTGTCCTCTTTTTCGCCGGACGTCGATCTTTACTGATGTCATTTCGTGTCTGCACATTTTCTACAGCAACGGTCATAGCCCACTATAATTTTCCCCTATATGCTATTAACAGTGGAGGCAGCTAGTCATACGTAAACTTAGACATGTCCCTCATCCCGCTCTTACTCATGATAAAGAGTTTACATTCTATTTGTCCTCAGGTTGTGTGTGTACCATCTGAGATGAAGACACCTGATAGTGGAATAATTCATTTTACATTAAGAATAGCGTCTTCGACTAGTAATCAAAACTTCCTTGCGTTCCTGGTCCAATACCAGATATTCCTTAAATTTTAAATAAAAATCACCAACCAAAGCTGCCAAATTTTCCGACCAAGAGCCGTAACAAAGAGGAAGGAGAAGCGGACATACAGGGTACCTTCTTGTCCTTAGGACTCTCCGCCAGAAAGGTGGAATAATCAGCAGTTATCAACGGCATGGGGATGCAGGACTCATTGGAAATAATTTCAGTAAAGACGCCTAGGTGCGTCCTCACTACATATGACCTATAAGTCTCCATTGGGAAAAGTTGCTGGATTAGTCTCCCATTCTGGTTTCTGGAAGAAGACTGGTGGAGGTGGAAACAACCATGAGAAAAGTCTTGAATAACCAACTAAAGGGTAACCTTCTAAGAGTCAGAACGTGGCGTGTCAGAAGTCTAAATGTGTTAGTGAGATTAGAAAATATTAAAAGGGTAATGCAAAGTCTCTGTCTAACTACAGGCGGGTGGAGAGGGGAGGGTCAGTGAGGGTGGAAAAAAATAAGGATTTCAGATCAGATGAATATAGGTTAATATCAACAACAGCAGAAAATGGTATAGTAGGAGTAAGGTTACGTGACTGAATACATGAGAAAGTTATTTAAGCTAAACAACTGAATGACAGAATTACTCTTGTCAGCAGACCAACACCAATATGAATAATTCAGGTGTAAATAAAGGCGTCACAAAGCAGAAGATGAAGAGCTGGAGTGTATGGGGGTAGCTCAGTTTGTAAAAGGAGGTGAAAATATAAGGACCATTGCCTTAAAGATGCTATTGCGAGTGAATATGGGCTCTTAAGTAGGAGAGAGATTAACAGAGCTCTGCTGTAAACTTCACCTGGTATTGCGAATACACTTTTCAGAAATCAGAAGAGACGGTGGTAAAAGGCCTGGAGACCAGAAGATTCCGGCTGAAATACATCACTGTGAGGCAGACATCCCTAAGATACTGGGCTGTACGGCGTAGGCCTAGACACAACCCACAATTTAGTAATGATGAAGTGTAGGCTACACTTTGAGAGTCGTCAGTGTCAGTCAGCGCGAAAAGAAGTGGGATAGTGAAGTACTGTGGAATAATGATGTGCGTTTGAATTTATTTAAGGCTTTAGCTACTTCGAATATAACTAACCCAGGCAGTTCAGTTGAAGAGGAAAGAGTATCTCTAAAAAAAATGTAAATGACAGAATTTGGGCAGAGAGTTATAGCAAGGAAGAAACCTTGCGTTAGGGGAGAAATACCTCATTAGATCATCGAAGGAAGGAATTACACAAATTCTCAGGAAAAGACACAAATACAACATTATAAATCACTTAGGAGAGGAATAAATAAGAAATGAAGGAAATGCAAGGCAAAACGTCCAACGGAAAACATGTGAAAAATCACAGAACACTGGATCAGCGCATAGAAAAACAAAGCTGCCTTCGCTAAAATTGGACGCATTAAAAATGTAACGTGACTTCCACTGTTAATGGCAGGGGGAGAGCGCATAGGCAGAGAGAGTACACTGAAGGTTGCAACGAGGAGGAAAATTGGTCTGATGATGCGACTGAGGTGGAAATGGGAGTAGATATGAGAGACGTAGTGGGCCCCGTACCGAGTCAGAGTTTAATAGAGCTTTGTTAGACTTGTGGTCAAGTAAGGCATAAGAAATAAATAACATTCCTCCGATATTTCCGAGATTTTTGGGGAATGTGGCAACCAACTGAATATCCAAGTTGTGTGTAATCTATGAATTCAAAGACATGTCGTCAGTCCGACAAGAAGAAGCTGGGCGTGTCTTAGTTTTAATACATCGCACCAGCCCATCGTGGACACGACACAGCCACACATGCTGGTTCCTTGGGTGTCAGATTTTTGCCTCAGGTCTCCAATACCCTATGCTTTCTCTTGACAGTGAAGTGACTTCTCCCTCTTTCCTTGGATGCAGAAACTACTGCGTGACAAGCGTTTCCAGAATGACGATGAGTTGGCTTTAGAGGGGGGACGTTTCCTGAACAGAAGAAATTTAGACATCTACACCCAATACTTGGCTCAGTCATTCATCGTTGGGGAAAATGGGTCGCAATGCCAAGAAAGTCTCACGCCATCGAAAGATTTCATGGTCGCAACTAAATTATTTTGAGATGAAAATTAAAATTTAAAAATTACTAAATGACTGGTAGGTATATCGGAAAGTTAAGATCACTATAGAACCAGTTCTGACATTGCGACTGATAATGGAAGCAATACTTGAGAAAAATCAAGACATCTTTAGAGGGTTTTTCTACCTGTAGCCGGCACAGGTTATGTCCTTAGGTTAGTTAGGTTTAAATAGTTCTAAGTTCTAGGGGACCGATGACCACAGATGTTAAGTCCCATAGTGCTCAGAGCCATTTGAACCATTTTTTTCTACGACAACCTATCGTTATATATCTCATGAAAAAGGATTCTCTCAGTTGTAGGTAGTTCCTATAAAACTGTTCATTATTAACTTCACAAAAGATAAGCAAACTAATCGAAAACACAACACAATAGTTACTATGTAATTACAGTGCTGTAGAAGGCTACACAATATTATTGTTATCATTATTATTATCATAATTAAATATAAAAGCACTGGCAGCCTTCAGATTTCTGCCTGTTAAGAAGTAAGGAGTCCAGCAATCAAGTGATCTACAAATAGTAAGTATAGTGCAGATATTGTAACCTGGTTGATTTTAAATGTGGCTTTATGGTGTGTGTGTGTGTGTGTGTGTGTGTGTGTGTGTGTGTGTGTGTGTGTGTGTGTGTGTGTGTAAAGCAAGTGTCGATATGAAGGGGAGAGGTAGGGAAGAAGCATGTTTTATGAAAATTATCTGCCTTCAATTTGAATAGACAGTTTTCTTTTCTGAGCAGCAATTGTAGGTAGCCCTTGAGATGTACTGATAACTGCTTCACCATTCTGCACAAAACTGTTGTAAGAAATAAACAGCAGTAGCCTCACGTACTCATTAGCTCCTGCATTATAAAAACACTTGCAGAAACTAAATATCATTTATTTTTCACTACTTTAACATAAAAGAATTCAAATAAAACTGCCGGACCCTGTGACCGAGCGGTTCTAGGTGCTTCCGTCCGGAACCGCGCTGCTTCTACAGTCGCAATTTCGAATCCTGCCTCGGGCATGGTCGTGTGTGATGTCCTTAGGTTAGTTAGGTTTAAGTAATTCTAAGTCTAGGGGACTGGTGACCTCAGATGTTAAGACCCATAGTGCTTAGAGCCATTTGAAACTCTTTTTTTTTTTTTTTTCAATGAAAAGTCTTTTTCATTCTATAGTTAGTCCATGTGCAAGTGATTATGGGACGGGAGTGGGGAGAGTTACGGCTAATACATGATTGCGCGCAGGCTTAATGGTCTGAAAATGGTTGGATATCACTGTACCATGCAGATTATTTCGTAATGTCTCAGCACACGTCCTATCGTCCTGTCCATTCCTCACGTCAACGTTTTGCTTATTTTCGTTACTTCTTCGACTGTACGGAGAACTTCCTAATTTCTTATCAGTATACCTAACTTTGAACATCCTTCTGTAGAATCACACCTCGGTCAATGCGTTTCTCTCTTTTTGTCAGTTTTCCCTCAGTCCATGATCCACTACCATGCAGTGCTGTGCTGCAAACGCACATTCTCAGAAACCTCTTCCTCAGATTAAGGCCGTTGTTTGACACTATCAGACGCGCAGAGTTCTCTTGTTCAGGTATTCTCTCTGTCGTTGTGCCAGTCTCCTTTTCAAGTCGTCTTTGCTGCGCTCTTTATATGTTATTTTGCTTCTAAGGTAGCAGAATTCATTCGTTTCCTTTACTTCCTGTCCCCCAATTCTGATGTTAAGTTTGTTCATAATGTATTTTCTGCTACTCCTCATTAGTTTCGAATTTATTCGGTGTACTGTAAATCCATATTTTGTTCATTCAATGCATTACGTGCTGTAAATGTTCTTCACTCTCACTGACGATAGCAATCTCAGTAGTAGTCTTATCGTTTGTATCTTTTAGCTAAGAATTTTTATCCCACTCTAGAACCTATATTTTATTTTCGCCATTGTTTCTTTGATGTACAGACTGAACAGAAGCTGTGGAAGACTGTACCCCTGTCTTCTACTCTATGGACTCAAACTTCCGCCCCATGGTCTAAGGCGCTAAGTCACGGTTCACGTGGCTGCCCCCTCCCGACGGAGGTTCGACGAGTCCTTCCTCGAGCATGGATGTGTATGTTGTCCTTAGCGTAAGTTAGTTTAAGCTACATTAAGTAGTGCGCAAGTTTAGGGACCGATGACCTCAGATCTTACCACAAATTTTCCAAACTTTTTCATATACCTTCCATTCTTATTGTTCTCTCTTGGTTCTTGAACATATTGTATATTATTTGTCTTTCCCAGTATCTTATTTCTATTTTGTCTCAGAAGTTCGGACATTTTGCTCCATTTTACATCGTCGAAGGACTTTTACAGGTCGAATGGTTAAAATGGCTCTGAGCACTATGGGGCTTAACTGCTCAGGTCATCGGTCCCCTAGAACTTAGAACCACTTAAACCTAACTAACCTGAGGACATCAAACACATTCATGCCCGAGGCAGGATTCGAACTGCAAGACTGTAGCGACTAGAACCGCACGGCCACCCCGGCTGGCCGCCCCAGGAACAAGTGTTTCACAGTCGCTAAGCGTTGTCGTAACTCCTGTTCTTTTTTCTTCACCCCTTTCACGTGCGTGGCCAATCATGTTGCTGGAAGGCGTTCGTTTCCGCGCGCCGACCAATCTCAGCTTTGCAACAGACCGAAGCTTCTAGAAGCTTCCAGACTGCTCCAGAAGCTTCCGCTCAGGCCGTTGGGAAAACCACCAACACGCCGCCACGCGTTTTGTGAGCGAGCCCCTGTGTCTTCTCCTTGTCCTCGGCCACGTGGCTCCCGCTAAGCCGCGGTCCACCGCGGCACTTGTTGCAGTTGTTGTGGCCAAAGTTCGAGTCTTGGTCCGGCACACAGTTTTCATCTGCCAGGAAGTTTCATATCAGCGCACACTCCGCTGCAGAGTGAAAATCTTATTCTGGAAAAACTTTAAGGTTCGCCGATGACCTTGTAACTCTGTCAGAGACAGCAAAGGACTTGAAAGAGCAGTTGAACGGAATGGATAATGTCTTGAAAGGAGGATATAAATGAACATCAACGAAAGCAAAACGAGAATAGTGGAACGTAGTATAGTTAACTCGGGTGATGCTTAGGGAATTAGATTAGGGAATGAGACACTTAAAGTAGGAGAGGAGTTTTGCTATTTGGGGAGCAAAATAACTGATGGTGGTCGAAGTGGAGAGGATATAAAATGTAGACTGGCAATGGCAAGTAAAGCGTTTCTGAAGAAGAGAAATTTGTTAACATCGAGTATAGATTTAAGTGTCAGGAAGTCGTTTCTAAAAGTATTTGTATGGAGTGTAGACTTGCATGGAAGTAAAACATGGACGATAAGCACAGGAAGAGAATAGAAGCTTTCGAAATGTGGTGCTACAGAAGAATGCTGAAGATTACATGGATAGATCACATAACTAATGAAGAGGTATTGAATAGAATTGGGGAGAAGAGGAGTTTGTGGCACAACTTGACTAGAAGAAGGGGTCGGATGGTAGGACATGTTCTCATGCATCAAGGGATCACCAGCGTGGAGGGTAAAAATACTAGAGGGAGACCAGAGATGAATATACTAAAGAGATTCAGAAGGATGTAGATTGCAGTAGGTACTTGGAGATGAAGAAGCTTGCACAGGATAGGGTAGCATGGAGAGCTGCATCAAACCAGTCTCAGGAGTGAAGACCACAACATCAACAGCCGATGTCAGTATTGTTAATGGTTTCCTGTCTCGAAGTGTATACTATTAAAGGATCTTCTTTCCGGAGTGGTAGTTTTAATGCCGCTCAAACTGATGCCACCTTACGAAGGTAAAAGCTGTAGCGTAAGGCAAGAAATCGAAGGGAGCAACTCTGAGGTGAAGAGAGGAAGTCGTGTCGGTCGGCATAGAACCAATCAGAAGACTGGTGACCCCCTAGTGTGCTCTGGTGGAGCTGCTGGCGGCCACAGCAGCGGCATTGTACAGAACGGCGTCGGCGCCCGCGGCCAGTGGCGGCGTGTCGCAAGGCGCGCCGTCCACGGCGTATCACCAGGGCCGGGTCGCCCCGCGAACCGCTCGGCCGCGCCGGCCTTGGCCCGATCGTCCGCGTCGCCCACGCCGGCCGCAGAAATACACGCGCCGCCCACCGCCCCGTGACAGATTATTGTGACCGCGCCGCAAACACAGGCCCTCTGCCACGAGCAACCGGCCGCCTGCGGGCAAGCGAAACGGTCACTGTCCATCAGACCGCTGGCTCCAGATTACGAGGGTCACTCCAAAAGATATGCACACCATTTTTTAAAAAAAATCCTTGTTTGAAAGTTTTACAGTGTGTAGATACATCCTTTAGGAACAATATTTTCATTTCTCCACATAATTTCCATCCCTCTCAACTGCCTTACGCCATCCTGGAACCAGCGCCTGTATACCCGCACGGCAAAATTCTGGACCAACCTGTTGGAGACACTGTTTGGCAGCGTGCACAAGGGAGTCATCATCTTCAAACCTTGTACCACGAAGAGAGTCTTTTAGTTTCACAAAGAGATGATAGTCACATGGAGCCAGGTCATGACTGTAAGGCGAGTGTTTCAGTGTTGTCCATCTGAATTTTGTGATCGCTTCCGTGGTTTTTTGACTGACATGTGGCAGTGCATTGTCGTGCAACAGCAGAACATCCTGCTTTTGCCGATGTGGTCGAACACTTCTCAGTCGAGCTTGAAGTTTCCTCAGTGTCGTCACATAAGCATCATAATTTATAGTGGTTCCATTTCGCATGATGTCCACAAGCAAGAGTCCTTCGCAAATCAAAAACACCTTAGCCATAACTTTTCCAGCAGAAGGTGTGGTTTTGAATTTTTTTCTCGGGTGAGTTTGCATGATGCCACTCTATTGACTGCCTCTTCGTCTCTGGTGAAAAATGATGGAGCCATGTTTCATCACCTGTCACAAATCTTCCAAGATGTTCCTCTCCACCATCTCGTGTTGTTGTTGTTGTTTTCAGTCCTGAGACTGGTTTGATGCAGCTCTCCATGCTACTCTATTCTGTGCAAGCTGCTTCATCTCCCAGTACCTACTGCAACCTACATCCTTCTGAATCTGCTTAGTGTACTCATCTCTCGGTCTCCCTCTACAATTTTTACCCTCCACGCTGCCCTCCAATGCTAAATTTGTGATCCCTTGATGCCTCAAAACATGTCCTACCAACCGATCCCTTCTTCTAGTCAAGTTGTGCCACAAACTTCTCTTCTCCCCAATCCTATTCAATACCTCCTCATTAGTTACGTGATCTATCCACCTTATCTTCAGTATTCTTCTGTAGCACCACATTTCGAAAGCTTCTATTCTCTTCTTGTCCAAACTAGTTATCGTCCATGTTTCACTTCCATACATGGCTACACTCCAAACAAATACTTTCAGAAACGACTTCCTGATACATAAATCTATATTCGATGTTAACAAATTTCTCTTCTTCAGAAACGCTTTCCTTGCCATTGCCAGTCTACATTTTATATCCTCTCTACTTCGACCATCATCAGTTATTTTACTTCCTAAAAAGCAAAACTCCTTTACTACTTTAAGTGTCTCATTTCCTAATCTAATTCCCTCAGCATCACCCGATTTAATTTGACTACATTCCATTATCCCCGTTTTGCTTTTGTTAATGTTCATCTTATATCCTCCTTTCAAGACACTGTCCATTCCGTTCAACTGCTCTTCCAAGTCCTTTGCCGTCTCTGACAGAATTACAATGTCATCGGCGAACCTCAAAGTCTTTACTTCGTCTCCATGAATTTTAATACCTACTCCAAACTTTTCTTTTGTTTCCTTTACTGCTTGCTCAATATACAGATTGAATAACATCGGGGAGAGGCTACAACCCTGTCTCACTCCTTTCCCAACCACTGCTTCCCTTTCATGCCCCTCGACTCTTATTACTGCCATCTGGTTTCTGTACAAATTATAAATAGCCTTTCGCTCCCTGTATTTTACCCCTGTCACCTTTAGAATTTGAAAAAGAGTATTCCAGTCAACATTGTCAAAAGCTTTCTCTAAGTCTACAAATGCTAGAAACGTAGGTTTGCCTTTTCTTAATCTTTCTTCTAAGATAAGTCGTAAGGTCAGTATTGCCTCACGTGTTCCAACATTTCGACGGAATCCAAACTGATCCTCCCCGAGGTCTGCATCTACCAGTTTTTCCATTCGTCTGTAAAGAATTCGCGTTAGTATTTTGCAGCCGTGGCTTATTAAACTGATAGTTCGGTAATTTTCACATCTGTCAGCACCTGCTTTCTTTGGGATTGGAATTATTATATTCTTCTTGAAGTCTGAGGGTATTTCGCCTGTCTCATACATCTTGCTCACCAGCTGGTAGAGTTTTGTCATGACTGGCTCTCCCAAGGCCGTCAGTAGTTCTAATGGAATGTTGTCTACTCCGGGGGCCTTGTTTCGACTCAGGTCTTTCAGTGCTCTGTCAAACTCTTCACGCAGTATCGTATCTCCCATTTCGTCTTCATCTACATCCTCTTCTATTTCCATAATATTGTCCTCAAATACATCGCCCTTGTATAAACCTTCTATATACTCCTTCCACCTTTCTGCCTTCCCTTCTTTGCTTAGAACTGGGCTGCCATCTGAGCTCTTGATATTCATACACGTGGTTCTCTTCTCTCCAAAGGTCTCTTTAATTTTCCTGTAGGCCGTATCTATCTTACCCCTAGTGAGATAAGCTTCTACATCCTTACATTTGTCCTCTAGCCATCCCTGTTGAGCCATTTTGCACTTCCTGTCGATCTCATTTTTGAGACGTCTGTATTCCTTTTTGCCTGCTTCATTTATTGAATTTTTATATTTTCTCCTTTCATCAATTAAATTCAATATTTCTTCTGTTACCCAAGGATTTCTAGCAGCCCTCGTCTTTGTACCTACTTTATCCTCTGCTGCCTTCACTACTACATCCCTCAGAGCTACCCATTCTTCTTCTACTGTATTTCTTTCCCCTATTCCTGTCAATTGTTCCCTTATGCTCTCTCTGAAACTCTGTACAACCTCTGGTTCTTTCAGTTTATCCAGGTCCCATCTCCTTAATTTCTCACATTTTTGCAGTTTCTTCAGTTTTAATCTACAGGTCATGTCCAATAGATTGTGGTCAGAGTCCACATCTGCCCCTGGAAATGTCTTACAACTTAAAACCTGGTTCCTAAATCTCTGTCTTACCATTATATAATCTATCTGATACCTTTTAGTATCTCCAGGGTTCTTCCACGTATACAACCTTCTTTCATGATTCTTAAACCAAGTGTTAGCTATGATTAAGTTGTGCTCTGTGCAAAATTCTACTAGGCGGCTTCCTCTTTCATTTCTTAGCCCCAATCCATATTCACCTACTATGTTTCCTTCTCTCCCTTTTCCTACACTCGAATTCCAGTCACCCATTACTATTAAATTTTCGTCTCCCTTCACTACCTGAATAATTTCTTTTATTTCATCGTACATTTCTTCAATTTCTTCATCATCTGCAGAGCTAGTTGGCATATAAACTTGTACTACTGTAGTAGGTGTGGGCTTCGTATCTATCTTGGCCACAATAATGCGTTCACTATGCTGTTTGTAGTAGCTTACCCGCATTCCTGTTTTCCTATTCATTATTAAACCTACTCCTGCATTACCCCTATTTGATTTTGTGTTTATAACCCTGTAGTCACCTGACCAGAAGTCTTGTTCCTCCTGCCACCGAACTTCACTAATTCCCACTATATCTAACTTTAACCTATCCATTTCCCTTTTTAAATTTTCTAAACTACCTGCCCGATTAAGGGATCTGACATTCCACGCTCCGATCCGTAGAACGCCAGTTTTCTTTCTCCTGATAACGACATCCTCCTGAGTAGTCCCCGCCCGGAGATCCGAATGGGGGACTATTTTACCTCCGGAATATTTTACCCAAGAGGATGCCATCATCATTTAATCATACAGTAAAGCTGCATGTCCTCGGGAAAAATTACGGCTGTAGTTTCCCCTTGCTTTCAGCCGTTCGCAGTACCAGCACAGCAAGGCCGTTTTGGTTAATGTTGCAAGGCCAGATCAGTCAATCATCCAGACTGTTGCCCCTGCAACTACTGAAAAGGCTGCTGCCCCTCTTCAGGAACCACACGTTTGTCTGGCCTCTCAACAGATACCCCTCCGTTGTGGTTGCACCTACGGTACGGCCATCTGTATCGCTGAGGCACGCAAGCCTCCCCACCAACGGCAAGGTCCATGGTTCATGGGGGGAGGAAATGAGAGGGAGCCAACAGCACCCGGTGTTCCCAGGCGGTCACCCATCCAAGTACTAACCGGGCCCGATGTTGCTTAACTTCGGTGATCGGACGAGAACCGGTGTATTCAACATGGTATGGCCGTTGGCCACCATCTCGTAGTGTTTCAAAAGTTCGCTGCAAACCGTTTTTCTTGTTTCTTTGTGAGCCACTGTCAACATCCTGGGAACCCACCTGGCACAAACCTTTTTTAACGCCAACACTTTCACTAATCTGCAAACACATCCTTCCCTTATCCTAACGTACTAACCGGGCCCGATGTTGCTTAACTTCGGTGATCGGACGAGAACCGGTGTATTCAACATGGTATGGCCGTTGGCCACCATCTCGTAGTGTTTCAAAAGTTCGCTGCAAACCGTTTTTCTTGTTTCTTTGTGAGCCACTGTCAACATCCTGGGAACCCACCTGGCACAAACCTTTTTTAACGCCAACACTTTCACTAATCTGCAAACACATCCTTCCCTTATCCTAACGTAGCGTGACAATTCGTTCACTGTGATGCGTCTGTCAGCAGTCACCAATTCGTTAACTCTTTGCTCATTGACTGGGGTGTGTGCAGTGCGAGACCTGCCGCTGTGAGGACAATGCTCAATATTGCCTTGCCCGCTTTCATCACGTAACCTGCTTGCCCACCGACTAACTGTACAGCGATCGACAGCAGCATCTCCATACACCTTTTTCAACCTCTTGTGGATGTCGTCTCGTTTTCACAGCACAGGAATTCTATGACAGCACGTTGCATCTGACAACCGTGAAGTGTAGCAGCCATCTTGAAGACGGCGCCCCTCACGGGAACAGGTTGAACTATGAAAACAAGCGGGAAGGATATATCTACAGACAGTAAAACTTTCACACATGCAGAATGGAAACTGTATTTTTACAAAGAAAGGTGCATTTCTTTTGGAGTGACCCTCGTACATGTGATTACCATAGAGTGTTCGATAACCTTAGGAGGAGGGATAAAAAATATTATCTCGATACTACAGAACCTTTATTCGCCCAGACTGCAATAAGTACATACAGACGTCTGCATAAAAATGTAGACGTTCTTTGGTAGTTTATATTACTGAAACAAAATGACACACAGTCTTGCACATGGGGAAGGTTGTTTGATGTGTTCAAAGTGACCAAATTAGCAGCCAAACAACGTCGATGCCGCTGAACTGTTAACCTAAATACTGACGTCAGTGTTGCCAGACAGACGCACAGGACGCCTCGATGGCTTCTCGTAGCTCGTTCAGTGTAACTGGCTTCTTCAAGATATCCCGTAGTTACAAGTCTAGAGTCGTAAGGTCTGGAGACCTTCGTGAGTACTCAACAGCTCCTCTTCGACCATATAGATTTTCATCCAAGTAGTCTCTGACTTCCCTGTGGTACGTACTTGAGGTGGAGCTCCATCTTGTTGTCACCTCCCCCTCACTTATCGACCTTAATGACTGTGAAAAATTAAGCCGCGTGTACCTAATGGAAATTTGGGAAAAGCAATCGTCGCCGAAGTTAATCTGTCGGTAAAGAGGGAGGAAGGGTTACATCTAAATGAAAGGAAAAATGTAAATGAAATTGATGTAAAATTAATTTTGGAAAAGGGTAAAGTTAATAAAGAAAGTGAATGTGCGGTCGTTACGTTAAGAATTAACTGGCGTTAATTAGATATTTGAGATTTGGGGAAAATTACGGTCGCCAGTCCTATGGATAACTACTATAATAACTGAAAAAGAAAGGTTACTGCACATATAATTAGCACTAAAATCGTGGCAACTGAAGGTTGGTAAAATCGAAGTTTGCAGCAAAGGAAGATACTCGTTTCCGGTTATGTTACCTTCAAAGAAGAATGCGCCAATCAAGCCGCTCTATGACAGACCACACCACACATTAACACCCAGTGGATTAACAGCTTTGCCCACCTGAACGTCAGCATTTTCAAGAGCCTAGTACATGCAGTTTTAAGTGCGCCTCGTCAGACTAGACAACCATCCCCGCAAACCGTTTATCCTCGCAAAGCATGCCTTCAAACCTCTCGCAGTACTCCATCTTTCGATCGTGATTGTCCTCGTTCATAGCATGCAGTGATCTCGAAATGTAAACTTTCGACTTTCCAGCCTTCATTAATCGTCGTACGCTTGATCGACTCAAATGGTTCAAATGGCTCTGAGCGCTATGGGACTGAGGTCTTCAGTCCCCTACAACTTAGGACTACTTAAACCTAAATAACCTAAGGACATCATACACATCCATGGCGGTGCCAGGATTCGAACCTGCGACCGTAGCAGCAGCGCGGTTCCGGACTGCAGCGCCTAGAACCGCTCGGCCACACCGGCCGGCGGCTTGATCGGCTTACCTCCATTTCACGTACACCCTGTTTCACAGATTTTTGATTTGACCAAGTAAAATGTGCAACAGAGCAGCGCTCGAAGCCTGACTTGTTGATATTTTCAGTCGACCAGACCTTTCCTTACTCACATTCTGAACAGTACCGTCGGCCTGAAATTTAAGCCGAATGAAGTAAACTGCTGTACGTGTTGGTGGCTAGATTCCGTACACCTACGCCGTTGCCGTTGTACCTCCATCATGTTTTCGTACTTCCAGTACCACTTCAATGCGGCCTTCGATTGGTCAAACGACAAAGTTACGCTGCGTGGAGTGGCGGCGCGGTTTGAGACGTCATGTCACGGATAGCGCAGCCCCTCCCGCCGGAGATTCGATGGGTGTGTGTGTTGTTCTTAGCATAAGTTAGTTCAAGTAGTGTGGTAAGTCTAGGGACCGATGACCATAGCGGTATGGTCCCTTAGGAATTCACACACCTTTGAACATTTGACAAAGTTACGTCATTCAGTGCTGCTCTGTCATCTGTTGGAAAACAGGGGCCAAGATCTGTTGAGAAAACAATGGACTGCGCTGCCGAGCAAAATTGTAACGTTACGTCATTTTGTTCCAAAGATATTAACTATCAAAGAGGATCTAGACGACACTGTTTATGGACAACTAGTTTTGACAATTTAAACAGCCTTCTTCCGATCATCCGTATTATGGCCGGCCACGCGTGCAGGGTATGCGGGTCGCTGGCTCGCCGAGCCCCAGTTTGTTTCGGCTTTGCTCGCTCCTTTCCTGACTGCGGTGCGGCATTTTTCGGCCGGTACAACTCTCTTCAGTTCGGTAGAATCGTGGTGTCAGTGTTCTTTGCCCTTCGTCACTCGTGCGTGGTATCAAGATCGTTCACAGGTGCGGACGATGTTTGCACGAAAGTTGGGAATGTAACGAACTATCGTTACAAATTTTTAAAAATGAATGGCAATGATAGAAACATCGATGAGAGTTATAAATATATAACGTTACTGCTGGATATATTTCGTAAACCACATCAAATACTGACGAACCGATTCCACAGACCGAACTTGAGGAGAGGGGCCAGTGTAATTGCTTAATACAAACCATACAAAAATGCACGGAAGTATGTTTTTTTAACACAAACCTACGTTTTTTTAAATGGGACCACGTTAGTTTTCTTAGCACATCTGAACATATAAACAAATACGTAATCAGTGCTGTTTGTTGCATTGTAAAATGTTAATTACATCCGGAGATATCGTAACCTAAAGTTGACGCTTGAAACTTCCGACGTTCAGTTGCGTGTTGTAACAAACACGGGCCACGGTCGGCGAGCAGCATCTGCAGGGACATGTTTACGATGACGACCATGTTTACGTGTGTGGCTGTAGTGCACTGTTGTGGTTTGGTCTAGCTGTCGCAGTGTCCGCATGTAGCGCTTGCTGTTATTGTTATTCTACATTCGTCTCCGCACGCAGACCAACTGTAGTACACCGTGTTACCAGACGTCTGTGATAGGGTAGTGGTGTAGGAACTGTGACCATGGTGTATTCGAACTCTGAAAAGGCGGAGATGATACTCATCTATGGCGCGTGTTGACGAAATGTGGCTGAAGCCTGCAGGGTGTATGCAGAAAGGTACCCGGACAGAGAGCATCCAACGTGCCGCACATTGCAAAACATCTACCGCTAACTGTATGCAACAGGTATGTTCGTAGCACGCAAACGGGTCCGTAACAGACCCGTCACAGGAGAAGCGGGTGCATTTGGTGTGTTAGCTGCTGTTGTCATGAAGCTACACATGAGTATACGGGACATTGCGAGAGCCGGTGGACTGAGTCAAATTAGTGTCATGCGCATACTGCATCGTCACCGCTTTCACCCGTTTCATGTGTCGCTTCATCAGCAATTACATGGTGATGACTTTAATCATCGAGTGCAATTCTGTCAATGGGCGTTAACAGAGAATGCGTTGCAGTTCTACCTGTTTACCGATGAAGCGGGCTTCACAAACCACGGGGCAGTGAATCTACGGAACATGCATTACTGGTCCGTGGACAATCATCGCTGGTTCAGACAGGTAGAGCGACAGCGACCGTGGACTGTAAATGTATGGTGCGGAAACAGTGGCGACCACCGCATTGGTCCTCACTTCATTGCAGGGGCCCAAACAGCTGCAATATACATCGCATTTCTACAGAATGATCTGCCAACGTTGCTCGAAAATGTCCCACTGGAAACGCGTCGACGTATGTAGTATCAGCATGATGGTGCACCTGCACATTCCGCAATTAACACTAGGCTGACTCTTGACAGGATGTTCGACGGGCGTTTCATAGGACGCGGAGGACGCATAAATTGGCCAGCCCGTTCTCCTGATCTTACACCTCTGGACTTCTTTCTGTGGGGTACGTTAAAGGAGAATGTGTACCCTGATGTGCCTACAACCCTAGAGGATATGAAACAACGTATTGTGGCAGCCTGCGGGGTCATTACACCAGATGTACCGCGGCGTGAACGACATTCATTACGCCAGAGATTGCAATTGTGTGCAGCAAATGATGGCCACCACATTGAACATCTATTGGCCTGACATGACGGGACACACTCTATTCCACTCCGTAATTGAAAACGGAAACCACGTGTGTACGTGTACCTCACCCCTCACGGTAATGTACATGTGCGGCAGTGAAAAAGACCAATAAAAAGGTGTTAGCATGTGGACGTAATGTGTTGTTCCAGTCTCTTCTGTACCTAAGGTCCATCACCGTTCCCTTTGGATCCCTACGTAATTCGGTGCTCTCCGATATACACGACCGAACAGCGGAGGAGTGGTACTCAAGCGTCAGCTTTAGGTTACAATATCTCCGGATGTAATTAACATTTTACAATGCAACAAACGGCACTGACTACGTATTTGTTTATATGTTCAGATGTGCTAACAAAACTAACGGGGTTCCATTTAAAAAACGTAGGTTGTGTTAAAAGACATACTTCCGTGCTTTTTTATGGTTTGTATTAACCATTTACACTAGCCCGTCTCCTCACGTTCGGTCTGTGGAATCGATTCGTCAGTATTTTATGTGGTTTGCGAAATATATCCAGCGATACCCTGTATTATGCAGTCGTACAAGCGACAGGTACTCCAAATTTGCTATTATATGACATCCCAATCCTGGTTAGAAATAATTTAATGATTTACTTGGCAATGACAAAACAAAAAATTACAACGATCCACACAGACGGGATTCACTGTTTTAGTCATCAAGAAGCAGTTTGTGCTACATTTGCAGGCATGGAGATCGTGAATAAGTTGGTTGAACGAAAAGTAAACGCCTGCCGCAGTGGCCGAGCGGTTCTAGGCGCTTCAGTCCGGAACCGCACGGCTGCTACGGTCGCAGGTTAGAATCCTACCTCCGGCATGGATGTGTGTGATGTCCTTAGGTTAGTTAGATTTAAGTAATTCTAAGTTCTAGGGGACTGATGACTTCAGCTGTTAAGTCTCATAGTGCTCAGGGCCATTTTGAAAAGAAAACTTTCTGAGGTCGCTCGCTTTATTCTAACGACAGTTGCAACAGTTTTCGATGGAACTGAACAAAGATTAGGGAGACTTTTTATATTACTCCAAAGTCCTTCATTATTTGAATGGGCTAGCCTGACGCGGTTTTTCGATTTAAAACTCGCAATTGTTGAACTGTTGAGGAAAAAGGAGTGCAGGAACGAAAACTAGATCATTCGGAGTGGAGTGCAGTCCTCGAATCCTAAGTGAACTTCACTGCTCACTGCCCACAGTAAGAGACTGCAGGGTGAGACACAACTTGTTTCTGATTTGATGGGGATGCATTTAAACAGAAAATCGCGTTGTAGAACTGACGTATTCTGACAAAAACAGCCCAGTTCCCTAAAATCACCAGCGGTAATTAAAACGCGAGGTTTGAAGCATTCATTGTGGCCTTGAAAGAATTACAAGGATAGTTCGGTAAACGTTTGCGGGACAACGAAAAAAATGGCTCTGAGCACTATGGGACTCAACTGCTGTCGTCATTAGTCCCCTAGGACTTAGAACTTGAAACGTCCCCTTTGAAAAATTATTACAAGACTGTGCTTAAACTGATACACAATATTTTTAGCGCAACGCAATCTGACTTCCAAAAATCCCTACGATAGAATGGCCCTGACTAACATTAACCTATATGTTTCACAAATCACTTACCTCACAAAAATCTTCGTTACTCAAGCTACTGCAATACAGCGAGCGCCACTACTGCCAGCTAAATAAAAGATTCAAACTACGGAAGGCTCTAACTACTGATAGGCACAGTTAGCAAATGAAAGATTTTAATAGAGAAAAAACAATGTATTTACCTTAACAGTCATAATATATATATATATATATATATATATATATATATATATATATATATATATATATATATATATCAGTTCATGACATCAATTCTTACAAATTTCAAAACTCCGCCTTCTCTCTCCCCACGTCCACCACTGCTGGCAGCTCACCTCCAACTGCGCAACGCTACGCGCTGTTAACATCCAGCTGCCGCTGCCCAACACTACAATGGCAGACAACAATGCAAACCAGCCACAGACTGCACACTGCACAGCCAGTGATTTTTATACAGAGCGCTACGTGGCGGCGGCGTTACCAATAAAAAAACCTAAACAGCCTACTTACAAACTACTTAAACCTAACTTACCTAGGGACATCACACACAACCATGCCCGAGGCAGGATTGGAACCTGCGACCGTAGCAGTCGCACGGTTCCGGACTGCGCGCCTAGAGCGGCGAGACCACCGCGGCCGGAGGACAACGAAAATCTTACATCTATTAACACAAGGTAATTCCTACCTCTTGGTAAAAGTGCAAATGTGCTAGAATATTTCTTCCAACATGTGCGTGAAAGACTTCTTTTGACTTTATGGAACTAACTAAGTCACGATTACTTGGCAAACTGAATGCGACAATGTGTGAAATTGTCTGTGTATTTCCGTTTGCCGACGGCCTGTACCACATAAAAATTATATGTCTTCAGCGCTCCAAAATTAATTCAGTAATAGCAACATTTTTTTTTTTTTTTTTGCTTTTAGTATGTGTTGCTGAGTTAACTGAAATATAAATCCAAAGCATATGCAGTGCGACTGCATTGCCATTTCTAATGTAGCACGTTCGCAGTTTCGCCCTCCTCACGCACAGAGTGGCTGGCGATGGAGGAAACGAGCCAGCCAGGTTGAGCGCTGCGGCACTCGTGCCAGGGCTTGGTCCGCGAGCCGAATTCTTGGCCGCCACTGAAACACATACATCAATCACTTTGTACCTCAAAGTAGTCTACTGTCATCTAATCGTAAACATATTTGGGAGCAACTCGTTGAAGAAGACGCACAGTGTAACGTATTATAACATTAGACATCAACAAAAGTTTTGCATCACCTCGGTTCCGAGAGTTCCAGAACCTGTACAGAAAATTTGAATAGAGATCAACATAACTATCACTTCTGCTCTTTTTGTTGCTCATGAAAACCACATATTTAATGTTGTACCATTATACAGCGAGACCTTCAGAGGTGGTGGTCCAGATTGCTGTACATACCGATACTTCTAATACCCAGTAGCTCTTCCTCTTGCATTGATGCATGCCTGTATTCGTCGTGGCGTACTATCCACAAGTCCATCAAGGCACTGTTGGTCCAGTTGGTCCCACTCCTCAACGGCGATTCGGGGTGTATCCTTCAGAGTGGTTGGTGGGTCACGTCGTCCATAAACAGCCCTTTTCAATCTATCCCAGGCATGTTCGATAGAGTTCATGCCTGGAGAACATGCTGGCCACTTTAGTCGAGCGATGTCGTTATCGCCGTCCGGAGTGGCCGAGCAGTTCTGTTCGATTCAGTCTGGAACCGAGCGACCGCTAGGGCTGCAGGTTCGAGTCCTGCCTCGGGCATGCATGTGTGTGATCTTTAGGTTAGTTAGGTTTAAGTAGTTCTAAGTTCTAGGGGACTGATGACAACAGATGTTAAGTCCCATACTTCTCAGAGCCATGTTAACCATTTTTTAATTTGTAAATTGTAGGTTGAAAGGTTCCGGGTGAAGATGCGCACACGTGCCAAATTTTAAACAGATTAGGAAACAATTATGACGATGCTAAGGCTTGGTTCAAAGCAAGCAACTTTTTAATTTCAATCAGCAAGCAAGCTACGTCTGGATCGCAACGCGTCTCTTTTAACAATCTTATTCTGACTATAGCCCTGGTGACAGGTGACTGTTAATATTTCAAAAATTAAACTGATTGTCAGTTATGAAGGCCGCTCTGAAGGAACGTTTTAAAACATTACGTATGAACACCTATTACAAGAGAACTCGGAACCACAAGATTCAGTTAAAAATGCGCCAATAATGACGCGGTTGTACAGATTATATTTAATGCAGTTACAATCAACGAATTGAACCGGTTAATATCGAAATCTAAGCACAAGACCCAAGTTTGTTTAACGGCAACCTGTGCCTTGGTACAATTGTTCCGAGGAGCTGATTCATTAAGACATTAATGATTGGGTATAAACCAGAAAGGACAGGCAGTTCTATAAAAGCAGAACAAATTTTCAAAAGACGACCAGTGTCTACAATACTACGGCCTTTATTTACGACCAAAGAGCCGACCGAGTAGAACTCTGAGGGTCAGGTACAAACCAGAAAATAATTAGGTTGTCAGGTAGACAATGATAGAAATCACCACGAGGATTACAGAATGTTACTCCCCGTTATAAGGAAGCAGTCCCATGGATCCAAGATGAGTGGCGACTGTTACTGAATAGTGCTGATGACAACCAGGTATAAGGGGGCAGCCAGGCCACGAGCCGTCACCCGACACGAATGTTGCACCACCCGACTGGATGTCGGCCTGCTTCTGGTAGTGGACGCTGACACCAGTGAAGTATCCGGTTTCTTCACTTTGCGCAGATCCTCCTTGAGTAGCTCGTGGCTTCCTCCGCTCGGATCTCGTGACCGCTTCTTTCCGCGACTCTAACGTCAATCCCCAAACTTGGTGCCTCCTCTTCTCGGGCCAGCGAACCCTTATATATATCAGCAAGCAAGGATCTTCCTCATCGATATTGGCAATGGGGTGGCAAGAGCCAGTGGCGCTAGACAGAACTGTCTACTTACTCAATGGGGCCACGGCTCAGAAGTCATTCATAAGATGAGTACCGTGGGGACGCGAATTGTAGTCCATGAAGACGAATGCCTCGCCAGTATGCTGCCGATATGGTTGAACTAACGGTTGGAGGATGGCATTCGCGTATCGTACAGCCGTTACTGCGCCTTGCATGACCACCAGATAATGCCACCCCGAAACCGCAGGGAACCTTCGCCTTGCTGCACTCACTGGACACTGTGTCTAAGGCGTTCAGCCTGACCGAGTTGCCTCAAAACAAGTCTCCGACGATTATCTGGTTGAAGACATATACGACACTCATCGGTGAAGAGAACGTGATGCCATTCCTGTGCGGTCCATTCAGCATTTTTTGGGGCCCATCTGTACCGCGCTGCATGGTGTCGTGGTTGCAACGATGGACCTCGTCATAGATGTCAGGAGTGAGGGTTGCGCATCATGCAGCTTATTGCGCATAGTTTGAGTCGTAACACGATGTCCTGTGGCTGCACGAAAGGCATTATTCAACATGGTGGCGTTGCTGTCTGGGTTTCTCCGAGCCATAATCTGTAGGTAGTTGTCATCCACTGCAGTAGTAGCGCTTGGGCGACCTGAGCGAGGCGTGTCATTGACAGTTCCTGTCTCTCTGTATCTCCTCCATGTCCGAAGAACATCGCTTTGGTTCACTCCGAGACGGCTGGACACTTACCTTGTTGAGATCCCTTCCTGGCACAAAGTAACAATGAGGACGCGATCGAAACGCGGTAGTGACCGTCAAGGAATGGTTCTATAGACAACACGAGCAGTGTACTTCCTTCCTGGTGGAATGACGAACTGATGGGCTGTCGGACCCTCTCCGTCTAATAGGCGCAGCTCAAGCATGGTTGTTTACATATTTGGGCGGGTTTAGTGACATCTCTGAACAGTTAAAGGGACTGTCTGTGATACAATATCCAGAGTCCACGTTTATCTTCAGGAGATCTGGAAACTGGGGGATGCAAAACTTTATTTGTTGGGTACGTAATAATACCATATTTACGGTAATCACTCAGAAAAGTTACTAATAAAATATGTTTGGTTCACAGGTGTGCCGTCAGCTGCCAATACTGACAAAGCAAGCAATACCCTACGAACCAAATGTATTTTATTAGAAATTTTTTGAGAGCTTACCAAAAGTGTGGTTTTATTACGCTGATCAGCCAGGATATTATGACTATCGGTCTACTATCGATAGAAACCCGTCCAGGCGATAGCGGCGTCAGATAGAGAGGAATGACTGCTAGATAGAAGCACGGTGCAATAAAGTATCAGTGAGTGTGCTGTCTATGTGTAAAATGCAATCTATGAGTTTGATCAAGGGCAGATTTTGAAGGCCGGGAGGCACGGGACGAGCATTTCGGAAACTGCACGACTTGGCGGGTGTTCGAGGAGTGCTGTGGTGCGTGTCTTCAGTACGTGAGGACACCTAGGCCAAACACCGTCCAAGAGTCGTGGGGTTGGGCGACCACACCTCATTACAGATGTGGGTCGCCTTAGACAGGAGAGGTGGCGAACTGTCGCGGAGCTAACATCTTACTTCGATGTCGCGCAGAGTACAAGCGTGTCTGAGCACACAGTATATCGAACACGCCTAACGATTGGCTTCCGCAACCAACGACAAATTATGACCATATATCAACATCACGTCATTGGCAAATACTACTGACATGGGCGTGTAGCCAACGCCACTGGATGTTGGCGCAGTGGCAGAGCTTTGCACAGTACATTCAATCCCGATATCCCGATACTTTCTTTAGCACGCCACTGGGAGGCCGCCGAGCCGACGCCTTCCAGTGGGAAAGCTCATTACGGATGTCGATCGTTTTAGACAGGAGAGGTGGCGAACTATGGCGGAAGTAACATCGGACTTCGATGTCGCCGAGAGTACAAGTGTGTCTGAGCACACAGTACGTAGAACACGCCTAACGATGTGACTCCTCAACCGACGACCCATTAATGACCCAATGTCAACTCCTGTATTGCGGGAGAGACAAGTTGGCGACTGTTTCGTTGTGCTCTGGGGACATTCACGTGGGCATCTATGAGTCCAGTAGAATTCGTGCAAGGCACCACGACAGCCAAGGAGTATCGTACACTGGTTGCACTTCATGATGATCGTGTTTCCCGACGGCAGCGGTATTTTTCAGCAAGATAATGCGCTCTGTCACAAGGCCTGGTGTGTAATACAGTGGCTCGAGTAACACAGTGGCGATTTCCAGTTTATGTGCTTGGCCCCCAATCCGCAAGATATGAATCGGTTCGAACGTATCTGGGATGTCACTGAACGTTGCGTCAAAGCTCATCGTACGCCTCCCAAGAATTTACACGAATTTGGTGACCTGTGCGTGCAGATATGGTTGGCTATTAGGCAGGGGGTCAACATGTTCTGTCTTATCAATGTATATGGTTAAATATAAAAGTAATCTTCCGCGGCCATTGTCACATTCAATGAAATTTTTCTGGTTTTGTGATATTGCCTGTATATATATAAAAATACCGATGTTTCGCTCCCTGTTGCAAGCAACCCTCTTCAGGGTGTTTCTGTTTATATTGGAAGTGTATATGATGAATGACGTTACACTGATGCGCCTTCCTCAACGAGTTGCTCCCAAATACGAGGGCTATTCGGAAAGTGAGGAACGATCGGTCGCAAAATGGAAACCACTGTGAAAATCCGACGAGGCTTTTCACAGACGTTTTGGGCAGTGTCTCTGGTATGCCCGTCAATCGCATCAAGACGCTTTATTCAGTTGTGAGTACAGTGTCAGCGAGAAAAGGTACCTAGAACAATTATGTCTCCCGCCTAGTAGGAGGGCCCGCTGAGAGGCTTCGCCGTGATGAATGCAGTCCACCTAACACAGGTGCCACGCACTTCCTTCTTCGTGGCAATTCTCAGCTGTACTCTGTTGGAACAGTGAAGAGGCTCCTGCAGCCTTTTCCATGGGAAGTGTTCGATCACCCACAACACAGCCCTAATTGGCTCGTCCTGAGTATCATCTTTGTTCACATAAAACGCTGGATTCTAATACAACACTTGGGCGCAGGCTACGCGCTATACTCCAGCGTAGAGAATTACTGGAAAGCACAGGCGGCTGCCTTCTGTGACGATAGTGTTGGAAATTGGTATAACGCTCCGACAAATGTCTACGTCGGAGCGGCGACTATGTAGAGAAGCACCTGGAAGGTCTAGCTAAATGTGCAAAGAAAACAGTTTTGATTTTCACTGTGGTTTCCATTTCTCGACCGATCGTTCCTTACTTTCCAAACAGTCCTCGTATGTTAGTGACTAGATGGCAGTGCACTATACTGAGTGGCACAGTGGGTAAGAATGTAGATGAACTGAAGATGGCAATTTACATTGATACATTGACTGTATATGTGTATTTATTGCGGTCTCTGGAAATGAAACTTCTCTTCTAAGAAGATTACTTTTTTCGTTTTCAGAGATCGCTCTCCAGATGACAATGTTAGGTAACCATATTTTGGAAGAATGTTTCTTTTTTGTTGCACACTCTCTAATGGCGTTGCTATCGACGGGTTATTAAACACTAATTTTTTTTCCTTCCTTTTTTTGTTGCAGGTATGATCCTCGTAATTTCCTGTCTACACCTGGAGCCTGTGAACTCGTTCTATGTCTGTTATGTGCAAACAAATTACGTGAATGGAAGGGCTAGCTCGAGGTAGGTGTGATTCATCTCTTTCAAAAAGCGTTTCAGTATTATTACATCAAAGACACAAAAGGAAAAAAGGCAACCATATTTATAAACAGAAACTCTCACTTAGTCTCAGAGATATCACAATTCAAGATCACATACAATTTTAACCAATAAATAGATATACCTCCGCAACTTTCGCAGCGAATACAAGATTGCAAGCTACAAAAATTTGAGAAAAAACACCATAATAAAACATTATGCTCAAAACTCATCTGTAGCACCCCATTCACTGCAAGGGAAATTCTGCCGTGACCTGAATTGCATTAAAACTCTATGAAACGACATTTACATAGATGAAACTCCCATAAAAATTTTTCACCAAATTAATGAAAGTAATGCAATACTGCAATAGTTGGAATCTGGAGGAGCACCGCACAGCAGGCAGCTTCGTTTAGGGGGCGCCACCCTCGTAATGTCGAATGCATACCTAAAGTGACGGCTTTTGAGTTGGCACATTGTGTATACTACAGGGCCATTTTGCCGTACTTCGGGGAGGTGGTCTCTCCATAGCGCTCTTAAATGGCTACTGGTCAGGTGTCGGGTCAAGATCGAGTGATTTTCCCATCACGTCCGGTCAACACCCGTTTCAGACAAGCTCCTAAAAGTCCTTGCGGGAAATAGCACTTCACAGAAGCTCTACGAATGGAAGCAGAAAATGGGCAATGAAAATGACCACATTCTCTCCGTAATTACCACAGCATGGAAGGGGTGCAAGGTAAGTAAATTTACAGAGCAAGTTGGAGGTCTTGAAATCGGAAAGTTCGGCAGGTAGTCCTCGTCGGATTGAGATGCTTGGTCGTGGGCACTCTGGTGCAGATTTTATTTTTTAAACTGAGAATCATTTTGGAAGTTGGTGCTCTTTCGTGACCACACAGGTTACTTTTTCGATACAGAAAGCCTACAAAGCATTTCATTGTGCGTTCACGTGCGCGGGTGTCGAATCTGCTATGGGGCTGTGTGGGTAGGTGTTGGTGAGTGTTTAAATGGGCCATATCTCGCACCTAGGCTATTAAATGACAGGCATTGTTACAGTTTCGTCGCCAAAGCATTGCCAGAGTTGCTGAGTCACGAGCTCCTCGCTGCAAGACAGGGCATGTGCTTCGAGCATGGCGGTGCGCTGGCACATTTCAGTCGTCCTCTTCGTCGGTTCTTGAAACGACAATTTCCAAAAAAGTGGATTGGCAGTGGTGGTCCTGTACCACGGCGTACTCAATCCCCTAATTTGACCCCTATATACATTTCTATTGGAGGAGAGATGTGCAACCTTGCTAACAAAACCCCTGTTGAATAGAAGAGGATCTGGTTTCCTGGGTGGTAGCAGCAGCAATGGGAATTAAGGACTCTCCAGTAGCCTGTGACCTTGTTAGACATGATAGACCGGTGTAACCTCTATTTACAAGTAAATTGAAGTATTTTTTTCATCTCTAGTGTAGATGAAGTAATTATGTTGCGTTACTGTCGTTGTCTCTTGATACTAAAGAATTAAAACTTGTTTATGTTGGTTTTTCCGCGGCAGACAAAGACATTAGATCCCGAGTTTTCCTTTGCCCCATGCAGCCTCCCTGAGTCTGTTAGCTTAATTAATTTTCATGTAGAGAAAACTTCCTCTACCTGTTTAAAAAATCCTTACACGTGATATGGGAGTAGAGAATAATAAATGTTTCGGTGTCTCGTATAACCTCGCAGAGTTTCTCGGTTGAAATAATGTAGATAGTTACGCTAATGTATTATTACTGTTCCTGAGGTACTCCTGAAGTTATTGGTGGAGAAATAGATACGTACTTACCCCGTCAAAGACGTGTTTTAAATGCGGGCAACATTGGGAAACAAGAAAATTCTCTAGACACTGGAATAGCTTACACTAACATTCTAATGGTTGTTGGCACACAAAAATCATTCTACGGGCAACTGTGTTGGTATTCAGAAAGTAGTTGGAAATACTAAGAAACGCAGCTGAGTAATATCCTCGACAGCGGCCGCTATTTTGACAGACAAATAAGCAAGTGAACGCAGTGGTTGATAGCTGGGCATGGCATAATTGTTATCCACCTACCTAAAAGAATAGACAGATTTCACCACCGACGGTTCTAGGACACTTAACTCAAAAATCGTTTGTTATTCGGCCTCATTCCAGTGAGAATTTGCGCAGCTTTTGAAACATCTCTCTTCAGTCCAACCGAACATTGACTTCGAAAAAGTATGGCTGCCTTCCACTACTTGTGTTGGAAAGTAGGAAGTATGATGGTTCGTTGAGATTTCTGTCTTCAGGCAGATAGTTGTCACCTTATGGATAAGCTAGAGGGATACTTTGTATGTTCTTTCATAGAGTCTATGTCGCCTCAGGCGCTGTAAGAGTGATGGTAGCACTAGGAAAATGGACTATGGTAACACTTCCCATTTGAGTTTACTAGACGTGTCTCAGAAATATATCTCTTATGAGGTAGTGGCAAGCTTGTGATTTTGTGCGTGTTTGGGAGAAGAAACAGAAAACCCGTGTCTCAAAAAGTAGGTGGCTGAATGAGGCCCATGAGTTAGCTTGTTTCACCGTAAGGTTTACCTTTAAGCTAGAATGGATGTAGGGAGATCGCGTGAGTGATGAGAACAATCAGATAGCAGCTAGGTTCACAGTTTTGCTGCCTTACGCAGGTAGTATTCATAATATAACTTATTTATTTATTTTACAACCCGATCAATTACAATATTTTTAATATCACATTAGTAGGTTTAATTTTTATGCAAAATACATGTTGAATAAGTCTAAATACGACGATATACAGTAGTCTGTGTGAAATTATAGAATTACCGTAACAGTAAACCTCTTTTGAATGAAAAAGGAAGTGTCATATTTTGGGAACGTTTACTACATCACAAAACTTCTAAACTTGTTAATGCATGGCTTTACTAAAACAGGTTAGTCAGTTGTCCATTACACAAGAAATCTTTCTCTGTGCGCATTCCTCGTTATATATGGCTCCGTCCATAAAAGGTGTTCTACTTTTCGGTAACCCTCAGGAGTATATTCAAGCGCTACATAGGGGCACTGTAAACTGATGGTAATAATTAATTTTCCATTTCCGATTAACATAATAGTAAAAGCAGATGAAATGGGTATTCAAGGAAAAGACGATACTCAACAGTCGGAAAAAAATTATGATCGCCCTTTTTGTAGTTTCAGTCCATTCTCTACCTCCTTTTTCTTTCGCAGTGCATCTGTTGATCACAGAAGCAGGAACTCTGTTGTAACTTTCTATCGTGTTTTCTCGGCATGCTTGCTTAATGAACTTGTCGGATAATTAATTCCCAGGTGTTCTTGCATCGACTTTTGTCCAGTTTAAACTAAGATTCCATTTCTTCTGACGCAATTCCCTAATTTTGTTTGTGATTTGTTCTATCAAATACTCATGGCTCCGGAGTTTTTAACGGATACGGTATAACTCGACAGTCCGCGCGTATTCAAACTGCATTTTGAGTAATTATTTTACGTAATTCTACGCATCGCAAGATGACAGTGCTGTGGTTGATTATTGGTGCACCCGCTCTGTAGCCTGTTCTCCAAACGACTCGCACCAGTACAGAGAAGTCGTATTATAAATAAAAGCGGGTCAAAACTCTGAGATTAAC
The DNA here is from genome assembly GCF_023897955.1 of Schistocerca gregaria. Lineage (NCBI taxonomy): Eukaryota > Metazoa > Arthropoda > Insecta > Orthoptera > Acrididae > Schistocerca > Schistocerca gregaria. The sequence continues at coordinate 136,424,718 of NC_064925.1, read as the reverse complement.
GCCCTTCTAAGACCTGTCAAGATGATCTTGGTATGCGTGAGGCCGTTGACTATCGTATCGCATAGTTTGCAGCACGTCATACATCAATCATATCGTTAGGACATTGGAGGATTCTTTTATAGAGCATTAGTGTCAAACACGCGTGCAACAGCCACATACGAGTTTAGAATACTGATTAACACACGTACACACATTGATCAATATACTGGAAGCTGGCGAAGCAGTGATGTCTGGAGAAGTCTGAAATCTCTGAAATGTAGCAGAATAGAAAGGAGTCCAATTACCTTCATTCAGCTGGAAGAATGGAGGAAGTACTATGCAAATCTGTTTTCTGAAAACTGTCTGGATTTTTTTAAAAAAATGACCTTGAGTTGTTTAACTCCGATGCATGTTATGAAGATAATGGGATAATTAGGATTTTAGAAGTTAGAAAAGTGCTTACGACTATGATGTATGGGCAAGCATCAGGTTCAAATGGACTCTCCATCAAACTGCTCAAAAGAGGACCAGATAAATATATGGGATTAATGGCGTATGTTTTCAGTTGCTTCTTAAGGGGGAGAAGGATTACCAGAAGAATGGGAAACATCAAACATATCCAGCATACATAAAAAGGGTGACAGGGAAACATGCAGAGTCTATAGAAGAGTATATGTACAAGTCTCTACATCATATGGAAAAATTATAAAGGCGAAACACGAAGCACAGGTTGTGGGCGAAGAAGAGAATAGATTTCGTACCAGAAGATTATGTACAGACGTGATGCTTTACCTAAAACAGCTCGTGCGAAAAAAGACATGTCAGGAATTTAGAGATCCATTTGGTTTTGTTAATCTCAAAAAGGCCTCTATACAATGCAGACTGCAGTGTTAGGGAATGGAGTGAATCGTTTGTATGCTTTTAGAGCTTTATTAGTGGTACGACCTGAAGTACGTACGAAATTATCTGGAGAGATTCCAGTGACCAAAGAGCTACGACAATGATGCGCGGTAGTACCTATGTGAATTAAAATATCCATGAATTCTACTCTAAGGTTATAGAAACGTCCTTGTCGTAGTATGGTTGTATCTATAAATGACGACAAGCTGTTCACTTTGCATTGTGCTGATGGCCATGTCAGTTTTACATATGATGAGGATCTTATGATCCACATAGTAAGTTGCACAGAGACTTTCAGAAACGTGGTTTAATCTTTAACTTATAGAAAACAGAGTATTTGGTTTGTGGAGGAGTGACTCAAGACTTGACGTTAGATTTTGGTGTAGTAAGGTCTGTGGACTCCTCTAAATGCTTGTAAGTCACCATCAACAGAGATGAAGCCAGTAAAAGCGAGATTAAGAAACGCAAATGCCAATGTACACAAGAAGTAATAATTAAGTGTTTGTGAAGCACACGTATCAGAAACGAAGATTAGATGTTTCAGACTATTCTAGAACGCAGAAAGAGACGAGAAACACGGGAAATAACTAAAAGAATGAAGAGAAACATATTGTCAGTAGGGATGGGATTTTGGAGGCGTTATTGGAGGTTCACACTACGGGGTAAAACTGGAGACGGGATTTTGGGATTGTTGCTCGGTGTTTCCACTGCACGGTAAAATTAGAAATAATGACGCACGTAAGAGAATGAACCTGGGTGTCAATGTAACGGATGCAATCGAAGTAAACAGTTGAGATGGTATGGGTATGTAGGAAGTTTGGGTGAGGACAGATGGCCTAAGAAGATGGCTGAATGGGTTCCATCTAATAGAACAAGAACAGGACGCCTGAAAGTAACGTGAGGTATGAGAGTTAGAAGAACTACGTAGAGAGGAATTTGAAGGTAGAAGACTGGAAAGATAGGAGATTTTGGAAGCTAGGATGTGACAAATAACTATAATCTTTATTAAATCTAATTAAAAAAAATAATATTGCCTTTGTATTTATCGTCCTCTGAAATGTGTTTGACGCAGAGATAATGGCGTGCACTTCTAGTTAATTAATTAGTGTCCTCTAGGAAGCTGTTGGGATCAAGCTAGCAAGCATCATTATAAAACAGAGAAACGGAGAGTTTGCTCAAATTCTGATTGAAATAGTGCTCTATCTCTCTGGTTAAACAACAGAGTGATAAAGTTAGGATTACCTGTTCATCTAATGTTATTTACTGTTTCACTATCGATTATTTCTGTCGTTCGTCACTTTTGTTTTCGCGTGGGCGCACGCCGCCCAACGAGTACTGTGGTTGCCATGCACAGCGATTTGTCTTTCCATTTGTGCTCTGAAAAGGTGCGTTCACCTGTGGCAGTTTTGCCGGTTATTCAGGATGCTGCCCGGCTGCGTTCCCGTAAGTAATTTCGACATTCAGTACGCTGACAGAAGCTGAAGTTTCAGATTCAGCTTGTTGTTATCCGGAGAAAAGGTTATTTCATCACCGGCAGACGGAGAACAGTTTGGAAGTATGAGATTTCTCAGAGCTGTGAAGGATATAATGGTCCTTTGTCTGCATTATTTAACTTTTCGTGGCACGAGTATGAATGCGGACAAATCATTCAGGATTGCTGTAACATTCGTTTGCAACATTTTTGAAAAGATGCTCAAAAGTAACATGGGGAGTGAAAGTTAGAAGAACTATTTAGAGACGAATTTGCAGGTAGGAGACTGGAATGATAGGTGACTTTGGATGCTAGGGTGTGACAAAAAAACTAAAATCTTTATTAAATCTATTTTTTTTTTTTTAAGAATATTGCCTTTGTAGCGGTCGTCCAATGAAGTGTGTTTAAGATATACGACGTCATGTTGTGAAGAAGACCTTACAAATCAGTATCCGCGTGAATTTAAACACCACCGAAAAGCTGCTAAATATCGTGTAGTCCTTCCGTGGAGCACTTGCATCGAGTAGCTAGTAAATATTTGCTAACGTGATGCGTTTGCGTAGGACTGCGAGGATCCTGGTTCCCTCTTATGTAGATTTCTTACTGTGCGCAACGCTGGATTGCTGTTCTTTCGTTTATGTAAGCAACGAAAATGCAACATTGTGGCGCCATCACCATTTTCCCCTTTAAAACAGCGAATTCTTCTTAACTCACAGACAGTGAGTGTCAGTCACACAATTTCGAATCCACTGCTTCGTGTTTTCAATATTTGTTCAATATAAAGAATTCTATGACTTGCTTAAAACACTCTTTATTCAATAACTACTAATTACATGTACAATTTTGATCACTTAATAATTTAATCGTGAGATATCCCTTATTACAGTGAGTTTTAATTTTGTTGTCTCCTAATAAAATTACTCCAGAATAAAACATAACGGAACTGCCAACTATTGAACACGTCAAATATCGTTTGAGATACTCATTTGTCGACAGTCCTACGAATATTAATTTAATTACTTATGTATGCGAGGGAATGGAACATTCTGAAAATACTGCGCTCGTATCTATATATGCACTTATATTTCACTGATCATTTTTTGGAGAGTATGTTGAGCACATTTTTCTGAACACTCGCATTAACCAGTTCCGTCTACGAGATGCATTCAAGTTCTAAGGCCTCCGATTTTTTTTCGAATTAACTACTTACCCAAAATCGATGAAACTGGCGTTACTTCTTGACGTAATCGCCCTGCAGACGTACACATTTTTCACAACGCTGACGCGATGATTCCATGGCAGCGGCGACGGCTTCTTTAGGAGTCTGTTTTGACCACCGGAAAATCGCTGAGGCAATAGCAGCACGGCTGGTGAATGTGCGGCCACGGAGAGTGTCTTTCATTGTTGGAAAAAGACAAAAGTCACTAGGAGCCAGGTCAAGTGAGTAGGGAGCATGAGGAATCACTTCAAAGTTGTTATCACGAAGAAACTGTTGCGTAACGTTAGCTCGATGTGCGGGTGCGTTGTCTTGGTGAAACAGCACACGCGCAGCCCTTCCTGGACGTTTTTGTTGCAGTGCAGGAAGGAATTTGTTCTTCCAAACATTTTCGTAGGATGCACCTGTTACCGTAGTGTCCTTTGGAACGCAATGGGTAAGGACTACGCCCTCGCTGTCCCAGAACATGGACACCGTCATTTTTTCAGCACTGGCGGTTACCCGAATTTTTTTGGTGGCGGTGAATCTGTGTGCTTCCATTGAGCTGACTGGCGCTTTGTTTCTGGATTGAAAAATGGCATCCACGTCTCACCATTGTCACAACCGATGAAAAGGAAGTCCCATTCATGCTGTCGTTGCGCGTCAACATTTGGTCGTCAGTCAGCATTCCTGGCACCCACCTGGATGACACTTTTCGCATTATCAGGTCGTCATGCAGGATTGTATGCACAGAACCCACAGAAATGCCAACTCTGGAGGCGATCTGTTCAACAGTCATTCGGCGATCCCCCAAAACAATTCTCTCCACTTTCTCGATCATGTCGTCAGACCGGCTTGTGCGATTCCCGGCTGGGCCGGAGATTTTTCTCCGCTCAGGGAGTGGGTGTTGTGTCGTCATATCATCATCATCCCATCCCCATCGACGCGCAAGTCGCCGAAGTGGCGTCAACTCAAAAGATTTGTAGCAGGCGAACGATCTACCCGACGGGAGGCCCTAGCCACATGACATTTCATTTCACCACGTCTGAACAGTCAAACTAACCCTAACCATTAAAGAAAGATCCTAAAACATAGCTTTTCTCAAACACACGCGCAAGCAAGCAAAGCACCAGACGCGCAATAGAACCACATTTCGGTAGTGACGTTATATTCAATGCACTGCCCTTCACTGCAGTATTCCAACGCTAACACAAATTCATTATGGTACATACTAACTGGTTAACGTAGGTGAAATGTGTTTTCTTATGGGACAACTATCCAAGGAGTTCCACCCAATAATATCCAAACAGCAGACTCTCTACACAATTTATTAAATTGCCAATACTAAACTCTTTTAAATAACAACAAATTTATATAACATACATAACTTAAAAAATGGTTAAAAGAGTAAGCTTTAAAAACAATAACGGCGGCTTGTCACCATAAAATCAAAGAACCTTTTACAATAGTGCTTTTAGAGTTTACCCAAAAGACAAAATCCAATAATAAGTTAACTTGGCATTACAATTTAAAATGATTTATATAAAGAACTTTGAGAAAGATAAAGGCGCTTGGTACCATAAAATGAATGAAGCGCAACACACAACCAATAAATGAAATAACAATATAATAATTTGATACAACCAAAGAGGTAGGGCAACTCCCAACGCAATCTAAGACAAGCGAGCTCTCAACACTTCGAAGCCCTCCCACCAGAAACGGTCCCCGAAATAAACCGCTGATAGCTCCCCGACATGCCTCCCACAACCGCCCATCAGTTACGCACCTTGGTTACGTCCTGTAACACACGACAGATAATATCAACACAAGATGAAATTCAAAAATCAAATAACAATATAACATCCCGACAGCACATGATAACTGTGGTGTCACCGCCAGACACCACTTGCTAGGTGGTAGCCTTTAAATCGGCCGCGGTCCGGTAGTATACGTCGAACCCGCGTGTCGCCACTATCAGTGATTGCAGACCGAGCGCCGCCACACGGCAGGTCTAGAGAGACCTCCAAGCACTCGCCCCAGTTGTACAGCCGACTTTGCTACCGATGGTTCACTGACTTCTACGCTCTCATTTGCCGTGACGGTAGTTAGCATAGCCTTCAGCTACGTTATTTGCTACGACCTAGCAAGGCGCCATGATCAGTTTCTATTGATATTGTAAATCATGTACGGTCAAGAGCGACGTTCGTTATTAATGGATTAAAGTTAAGCATTCCACCAGCTACGTCCGTTTTTCTCAATTCTAATTCCCTTGTCATGTTCCAGACCTCACGACAGCCTGCGTGAGCTAACATGCGTGCATTTCGGCCTCCTTTAGTAACCCTGTGTTGGCTCTCCTGCCAACCACAACAATAACCACAGCGCCGTTACCTCGGGCGCTCTTAATAATAGCCGGAAGCCAACACACATAAATCTTAATAACCAATACTCGCTTGTTAAAACAATAAAAGCCAAGAGCTCATGAATACTCAAACCACAGTCTTAAAAGTGCCTTAATGACACCAAACGCGACTATTCCACCAAGTTAATAAAAACAAAGTGAGAAAAATACAGAACATACCACTAAGTGCTGTTACATAACCAAACTGACGAGATCGTGTTGTTCAGGTCCTAGGAGACCACATACACCAAACAGCAGTAATTCACTATGCATATACTGTACAAAACCGCCTTTCTTAGGCAGACTTTACCTAATACACCAATGCCAAATATACCATACATGAACGCAACTCCGGGCAGGATTCCAGTTAAGGAAATAAATTAGTACCAACAAATATCGTAACGAGCCACACACACAGAGAAAAAAGTTCCAACAACGCCGTCCCACATCCGAATGAAGCTCAGAAACCGCTGCTGAAGCTCCCAGGGGAAAATCTGAAGAGCCAACCGAGCCCACGCCCTCACCTGGCAGACGACTCCAAAATTCAGCAACTAGTTGTCTCCGGGCCAGATTATCACAGGACCCCACCGGACCTCCGCATCAGACAGGCAGGCAGAACAAGTACGCCGATTGCAATTAATCACCACCGCATGGCCAGCACAGCGGCGAGTCGCCTCTGCGCCAGACCACTCTGCTCTTATTGCGAGGCATAACGACCTTAGCGCTAGTCACCAGCATGTCAGGCAGAGCGAACTTCACGTTCCGTGCAATAACCGGAAACCGACTACCCTCTCGCTTTTCGCCGGCCATCGCAAACACACGCCAGCGAAGTCACAGCAAATTGCCACCGGAGCGCCACTTGCACCGGGACAGCGAACAATACTTGATTACAGTGAGCGCTCTGAAGAAGATCACAGGATAACGGCGCTCGCCATGTCAGTAGGTGACTGCTGTATCAGACAACCGACCGCCTGCCACACGCCGGCTAGCCGGATATTATAAGCACCAGACCAAAGATAGTAAAAGGTGCGAATATCGATACACACCGCTGCTGCCACAGGTAGGAAGAGGGAGAACCACGACATTGCCGCAATAACCACGGGAAACCAAACACAGTCAAGGTTTAAACCAACGGATAAGCCGGGGCCAGCACGTCTCTCTATCAATTGATATGTACATGATTAAGTTCGTACTGAACCGTCAGTGAGCGAGTCCTGTCAGCACTTGTCCAATGTTCAACATATATATGCCATTTCAGCCTGGTGTGTTTAAACTCGGGAACATGAGGGATACCATACGGTTTTGCTCGACCATATCCCCAAGGCAGTCTCACTAAATGAATTCACTATGACACAAAGATACAGGCGATATTGAGGCCACTGCAGCAAATGCGATGTATTCGCGCTTGGAAATTCTTCATCTGGCCTCAATTCCTGTGGATACTGCAAATATATTTTGTACTGAATAGAGAAAGCTCGTCAAAACATTAGAGACAACGTCTAGGGAAGGAACTGAAGGTCTGCAAAACATTCGAGACAGCATCTAGGGGAGGAACCGATTCGGGGCACTGAATTAGCTGACGCTAAAATCAAGGAAAACTGCGCAGTATCTAACACGGAGCAGTGTGAAGTCCCTTTACATGAAGTGACCTCCGTTTTTAGGCAAGGCACTATTCACTATTCGTCGTTGGGGAAAGGGGAGAGGGGGGTGAAATGTGGCTGCATGTGGCAGATTGTAATTTCTGGCTGCTGAAACCAAGTAATTAGCAGTCCGGTATTAGCAGTCCAGCAATGGCGTGCTGTTAACACGTGTCCTTATCCTCTGACGCTTGGGCTTTTCCTTCACTCATCGATATAGGGTGCTTGTGATGTGCCGCTGACAGTAAGTTGGAATTTAATTTTGAGCAGCAGGGAAAGCTATAATAACCCGCAGATTTCCCATTTTAGATGAGGACTGGATGGTTACAGAATGCATTTCGAAAGCTTTATGAAATGACAAGACTGAATACTTAGGAGATAGATTTTTCTTAGCGTCAGAATTACTGGCTTTTTCCTGCTGCTTGCATCAGAGGAGATTTTGTCAAAACGTTGTAGTTTTAATTTAATTATGCATTTTAGTAATTTATCGTTTGACTATTACAGAATCCTGAAATACTGAGGACGTATGTCTGAGTGAGTGCTTTTGTGTTTGTGTTCTTATGTCAAGCACTATAAACGCATCAACAGGTTTTAAGATTTGTCAGGCTGACAAGATTTGATCGAACAGATGTTTTTTAAACAACTTCTCTCTGTGGATACATTATATTTCCTTAAGATTCTTCCTAAGAACCTCAGTCTGGCGTCTGATTTTCCTACTGTTTGTTTTATGTGATGTTTCCACTTAAGTTCGCTCCATATGGTTAGGTCTAGGTATTTTACGATAGATACGAGGTACAACAATAATGAGGCTGATTTTCTTTGCAAGATGTGGCAACCCTGCAGGTTTGCGTGGGCACAATATCTCTGACCTTGGTTTATAAGCTCCTAGTTCAAGCGGCACATCGATGCAACTGCTCAGTAGTGAGTTGTGCTGTAGAAAGTTAACAAGTGTTTGTGTCTCTTGTCATGGAAATGGAGCCGCATAGTACTGTGCAACGGTATGCCATATCTTTTTGCATTAAATTGGATGAAAACGCGACGACGACTTACGGTAAGCTTTAGAAGGCTTTTATAGAGGAGGATATGTCGTGAGCTCAAGTTTTTGGTTGGCATAAAATGTGTAGTGAAGGCAGTGGACGACCATCAACCTCATGGACGGATATCAACTTGGCCAGGGCGCATCAACTCGAATGTTATCTGTGAAAATGATTGCATAAGAACTGAACATCAATAGAGAAACGGTTCGTCTAATAATAACTGAAGATCTTGGTATGAGAAAGATTTGTGCAAAAATTGTCCCCAAAAATCTCACACCACAACTTTTAAACTCAAAACGAATTTCAGTACTACCACAGCCACTCTATTCACCAGATATCGCTCCGTGCGACTTTTTTCTATTTCCAAGAGCCCAAACGGCGGTCAAGGGTCACCATTTTCAATCACCACTAGATGTCCAAAAAGCTGTGACGAGAGTCTTGAGGGATATTACAGAAGATGAGTTCCAGATATGTTACCATCAATGGCACAAGCGCTGGAAAAAGTGTGTGCAGTCAGAAGGGAACTACTTTGAAGGAGACAACATTAAACTTGACTAAAACGGTAACATTTTTTTTCATATCAGTCTCATTACTTTATTGTCGCACCTCGTACTTTTTCCTTCATTTTGTCGACAATGGCTTGGCTGTAAAGTAGTGGATTCTTTCCTGTGTTTGCGCAATATGTTAAATTTATTTACATCCAAAGTCAACTGCCATTCCTGCTCCATTCTTCAATTCTCTGGAGGTCCTTTTGCAAATTTCTGCAGTCCTCTGGCGTTGTTGCTTTCCTGTAGGAAGCCGTATCGTCTGCGAATACCCATACGGAACTTGCAACAGTTTCTACTAGATCATGGATAGTAGAATCAAAGACAAAAAAAGACTCACCACGAAGGAATTATCCGAATGGGACGGAAATCAATATTTGTGTACATGTACAGACAAACAACTGAACGCAGTTGCAGAAAAATTGGGTGGTTTATTCGAGACAAAGAGCGCTACAAATCGAGCATGTGAATAACGCGTTCGTCCAGCTCTGGCGCTTATGCATACAGTTATTCGGCTTGACATTGGATGATATGGCTGTTGGATTTTCTCTGGATGGATATCGTGCCAAATTCTGTAGAACCGGCCTGAAATCTCATTAAAAAAATCAAGATTGTCTTCAGTAATGAGTCCCGCTTCGAACTGAGCCCTGATGCCAAGCGAAGATGTGTGAGGACAAGCATTCCAAGCGACTCTGCAGCACTTTTTTCAAATGCAAACAAAAAATTAATCTTTCCGCAAATCATCACTTTCTGGTACAAAATTCGACATTGTTAACAGGATGAAAACATATGATGTTGTTTGTTCCATGACTTAATGTATACTAAATATCTTTGACAGATGTCGTACCAACCAAACAAAAAAATTAAGGCTCGTTCACAACAAATGTTCCCTATCGACACATTTGTATCTTAATGCTCATTTCATACTGGCACACCTGTTATGGCACTGCAACTTTAATTGCCACCTGTGTACTTACTGTCACCTTTTGATTCCCTCACGTCCTCCATCTCCTGATGCTGACGTCTTCGCCAGGCACACACATCACTCCATACAGGAATTTGGTAATTAAGTAAACAGTGACAACTACAAGGACAGCGAGTGGTTTGCTCTCCCCATCGATCAGCCTGCAACCACTGCACCAAGCGAGATCACCTCTGACATTTGTCCACAGTTCAGAAATGAGACAAATTTGCGAAGTGCTAACAGTGTGTATACAAAGCCACAAGTCTGTGTGCTGCACAGCCTACACACGACGTGTTACCCACAAGGGACGGCAGCAAGTGCGAAGCCAGCAAGCCGGTGTTGGCTGCATTTGGGCCCACTGTTTGTGGTGCGCGCTGTGCAGGGCTTTCTGCGGTACGTCAGCTGTGATGCGGAGCCCAAGAGCAAACAGTGTTCCGCCGCACGGATTCCCGCTCTATTCCTGTGTTCTGTAACAGGTGCTGGAACGTCAGAAATATTTGTCTGCGAAACTATATGTGCCACGTGAGCACTGATTTATGTCTCCGCAGATCGTCCTCCGCTTGTATGCTGTACTGTAGTAACGAATGGGGTCCAAACAAAATAAAGGCACGCCGTTTGTACTGCTACCACTTCTACGAATATTTTGGGACGAGAAAATGCAGAAGTTGGTGCACCACAAAATTTATTGTAAAACCTTACACAGAAAATTTCGCAGTTGGTGCATAGGGTACAATACAACACATCTAGCGCAAGGAATTCTTTTGTGTTGAAAAATAACCATATATTTCAATATTACTGTAAGTTTCGCGGAAGAATGTACTTCACAGACGTATAATGAATTCCCTTTCCGTTCTTTCAATTTACGAATGAAACGTGTAAACAATTATTGCTTATGTGTCTCTGCCCAACTAAAGGCGATGACTGAAAAATTAATGCTTTTCCTCTTGTCGACCTTGTTGTTATAAGAGAGGATCTCAGGCTAGAGTAGAATAAACGATATGTATATTGGCAGGGGAAGGGCTATGGGAAGTGGTGCGACATTTTCGAAGGAACTAGCTGGTATTTGTCTTATTGTATTGTTTAGGAAAATAACGAGAAGTCTCATTCTCGATGACTGAACTGTGATATGAACGTATATCCTCAGGAAAATAAATCCAGTGCCTCAATCGCTTCGGCCGATAGATATAGACACTGGTGTCATGTAGTAGATTAGGAAACGTGAAGTCGTGGTCAAGTTTTGGCATTTGCAAAATAACTGACAGGTGGCTCAAGCAGAGAGGACAGAAACGACAGACTGGAAATACTAAGAAAAGCCTTTCTGGAAAAAACAAACATGCTAACAATGAATATAAAACTGTTAATACGTTTTATCTGGGTACTAGGAGTGTAAGCTTGTGCGGAAGTAAAACATAAACGAAAAGGTTTAGAGAAGAAGAGAATAGAATTTTTTAATTGTGTTGCTACGGAAGAACGCGCAGACTTCGACGGATAGAGAGTATAGACACATGGCCAAGGACTGGCGTCTTTAATTAGTAATCAAGATGTCGATTGCGGGTTCGAACCCCACCAGTCTTTTTATTTTGATTAAAAATTGTGCCGAAGACGTCCGGCATGCAAAGAAATACATTCTGCCAACGGCTATGTCAAAGAGGGAACAGTTGCGGCAGGTGTTCATTGAACTCTCTTGACCTTGGGATGGGAAACCGTCCCTAAAAGGCGGAAGAATCAGCAACGATCAACGGCATGAGGGTGCAGAAGGCAATGGAACCACTGCATTAACAGGACATTTGGCCTGTAATTGATAAAGTGTTATGCTGACATCTCCATTGGCAAAAGATTCCGGACCAGTCCACCATTCGGATCTCTGGGAAGGGATGCCAAGGGGAAGATTACCATGAGAAAATGATTGAATAACGAACGAATGGATAAACTTCTACGAGTCATTGCGTGGGATTTCCGAAGTCTGATCATGGCACGTGTAAGGGGTCCGTAGGTCCTTACTATAACTTTGCACTCGGCACAGGTCGACAGGGCGAACAATCGATTGTGACGTGTTGCGAGATCGAGTGTCGAGTTGCGCCAGAGTGGTTGGCGGGAATGGCGTGTGTGTGAAGGCCATTATTGGAATACAGGGTTTCAAAACCGAGAAGGGTGTCAACATCGCCGTGATTGGACCCCTAAATAATAAATAAATACCGGGGAAAGTGATGAAGTATCTTTATAAAAGTGATCAGTGACGTTACCAGTGGCGATATTTAGTTTCGCGTCTACCGCGCCGGCCTAACCTTGGATTGCAGTGTTGGATGCAGTGATGGATTAGCGTGGGACGATAATGGAAAATGAAGAAAGCCTGTGCTGAGATTAGTTGTAATTAAATATTATGACGAAGGCAGTGGCAGTCTCCTTTTTGTGTTTTGAGAAGAATATAAGCTCGTAATTAGTAAAATTGTGTTGGTGTTCCTTATTACCAGACATTCAGTATTATAGTATTGAACAGAACGAACTGGAAAGTAAAAACTTCCGTAGCAGTCAATTCCGATTACCGGCTCCATTAGGTTCACGGTCATGTTAATAATAAATATTGGGCTGCTATTCGATCAGATCAGGTCGGGATAAAAACGGAGGTGTTACACAGTGATGCTAGAAAATATGAAAAGGGAACCACTAAGGGTCTGTGAAGTGGACGAGTATAGAATAATATCAACAGCAGCAGAATGTAGTATAACAGAAGTAGGATTCGTTATGAATAGGGAATAGGATACAAAGTGAGTTGCTGTGGACAGTTCAGTGCAGTGACAGACATTCTCATCAGAATCGACAGGAAACCAACACACACAACAATATTTCAGATACACATGCAGACGTCGAAAGCAGAAGATGAAGAGCTAGGGAAAGTATAAGAAGACACTGAACAGACAAATCTGTACATAAAGGGAAATGACAACATAATATACATTGGGGAATGCAATGCGTTGTACGCGATGGAGCGGAAGGAAGGCTTACGAGAGAACGTGGGCTTGGTAGTAGGAACGGAGCACTAAGCAATGAAGGGACAAGCTTGAAGTTTTGTGAAATTATAGATACTGTTATGACGAATAGCTCAGTAGGCATATCAACAGAAGAGGAAATGACATCTCTGAAAATGACAATCAAGGAAGTTAGAAAGAAGAACGTAACTACGATGAAACCATCGGTAAGAGAAGAAATATTTCAGTTTATCGATGAAAGCAGGAAGTACAAAAATATTCAGAGCAATTCAGCAATGCGGAAATACAAGTCACTTAGGAATTAAATAAACAGGAAGTGCAGGGCAGCTAAGGCAAAATAGCTGTATGAGAAACGCGGAGGAATAGAAAAAGTAATGGCGGTCGCAAGGAGTAACTCAGCATACAGAAAAGTCAAAACAATCTTCGGTGAAATTAAAAACAAGGGTGGTAAAATTAACAGCGCAACGGCAAGTCCCACTATTGAATGAAGAGGAGAGAGCGGATAGGTGGAAAGTGTGAACTGAAAACCTCTATAATAGCGTGGACTTGTTGACGACGTGTTAAACAATTATATGGGAGTCGACAGGGATACAGTATTAGAATTAGGATTTAATACAGCTTTGAAGGACTGAAGAGTGAATAAGACAGAAGGGATCGATGACTTTCTATCAGAATTTCTAAATCCATTGACGTAAGTGGCAAAAAACGACCGTTCACACTGATGTGTAGAAGGTCAGAGACTAATGTTGTGACATCAGAATTACGGGGAAAAATCATCCAAATAATTTCGAAGACTCCAAGAGCCAACAAGTGCGGGAATTATCGCACTAACAGCTCGCAAATCCAAGTTGCTGACAAGAATAATATACAGAAGATTGGAAAAGAAAATTGAGGGTCGGTTACATGACGGAAAGCTGGCTTTGGGATTGGCAGGTCTGACGCTTCGTTTGTCAATGGACGCAAGAACCGTTCACAGGATTTGTCGACCTGGAAAATATGTTGGACGATGTCAAATGGTCCGGATGTTAGAAATTCTGAGAAAAACGGGGGTAAGCGATAGCGGATGATTCGTAATATTCGATCTGTACGAGAACCAAGAAGTGCAAAAAATAGTTGACGATCAAGAACTAAGTGCACGTATTAAAAATGGTGTAAGACTTGATTGTAGTCTTTCGCCCCTACTGCTCAGTCTATATATCGGAAACGCAATGAAGAAAATAAAAGAAAGGTGAAAGAGTGGGATTAAAATTCAAAGTGAAAGGATGTCAATGGTAATATTCGCTTATGACATTGCTATCCTCCGTGGAAGTGAAGAGCTATTACAGAATCTGTGGAATATAACGAACAGTCTAACAAGTACAGCATAGAGATTCAGAGCAAATGGGAGAAAAAAGAAGCTACGGAGATGTAGCAGAAAAGGGAATAGCGAGAAACTCAACATCAGAGTTGGAAATCACGTAGTAGATGAAGTTAAGGGATTCTGCTACCCAGGCAGCAAAATAACCCATGACGGACGGAGTAAGAAGAGCTTCAGAAGCAGACTAACACTGACAAGAAGGACATTCCAGGCCAACAGGGGTCTACTGGTATCAAACATGGACCTTAATTTGAGGAAGAAGCTTTTTGAGGATGTACGTTTGGAGCACAGTATTGTATAGTAGTGAAACATGGACTGTGGGAAAACTGGAACAGAGAGAATCGAAGTATTTGAAATGTGGTGCTACAGGAGGATGTTGAAAATATGGTGGGCTAATAAGGTAAGGAATGAGGAGGTTCTTAGCAGAATTGGTGAGGAAAGGAGTGCATGGAAAATACTGAGAACAAGAAGGGTCAGGATGATACGACGTCTGCTAAGACGTCAGCAGTTTCAAAGATGTTTAGATTGCCGTAGTTATGTAGAGATAAAGAGGGCTGAACGATATAGACTAAAGTCGAGAGATGCCGTCTTGGAACTGAAGACCAGAACAACGACGACAATAAAAGATTGTTACACTTCGTCAAGATGGAAGTATGCCTGCCAATAGAAGGAAACAGAAGACTGCAAGATTAGACGACAGAAAAAAAAGAAAAAAGAAAAAAAAAACATAGAGGTCAAATTTTACGCAGAGTTTGATGTTCATTATTTTTCATATGAAAACGACAACAGCCGGCCCGAAAATCTACAATGCACTTACAAATTATACTCCGTTTGTGAATTGTGGAGTTTCATAACTTTAAGCACACTGGGAATTAAAATTGCCCACCGAAAGTTGCATCACATACAAACATTGAATATATTAGCAGCTCTTATCATCTCCATTCTTCTTTCTAGGCTCTTTCTTCCATACATTTAAGCTACTGCTGCATCACTATGTTGCTCTGTATTATTAATACGCATAGAAGTTTTCACACGTATTCTCGCCTCAACTGCCCACATCCGTCTTCTAACATACAGTTCTTCGCTGTCACCAGTGGTTAATCAACACTTAGGTATCTCTAATACGCGACATACAGTCAACTTATCCTAAACGCTGCTAAATAAAAATTACATTCAAATATAAAAGTAATTGAAATAAGTATGTACCAGCAATGAGCACCATCACTCTTGCCAGTAAAATTTCTGCACAACTACCGAAATTTAAGTTTCCATACATTGCGTAAGAGAAACGCAGGGATTTTTCAATAAAACGACAGGGCTAATATGACTCCACATTCTTTTCCAGTCCTCTAATGACTTAACTATTATTCTGCCCTTCAGGAACTTCCTAAAATGAATGGATGTTAGTAGGTATTGCTCTTATTGCAATGATCCGCTTTCAAGTCTCAGGGAGTGTTCCTTGGTAAGAGAACTGAAACAGGATGCACTTAGCCTGTGGAGTTAGCTTATAGAGAAACAGCAGATCCAAGGTGTGGAATGTTGATAGTGGCCTAGAGAACGTGGTACCGATCCGTGTCCCCTCAATCCCTCATCCAAATGACGTCACCTGTCAGAAAGCTTCGGTGGCTTTCCGATCTTCGTGTTTCCAACCATTTTGTACGGTATTTAGGCGCCGTAGGTGTTTCGGGCAACCAGTTTTGCACCGTGGGTTTCACGACGAGATACCACTCCTGCACCCCCCTCCCCCCATCCTGTGATGTTATATGCTAGTCGTTTACGTATAGCGATGTGTTGCCACAGTCAGTCAAGCAGTGCCCTCGACGATGGTCTTCATTTTCCTATAATTTCGTAGACCTATGCTGCTTGCGGTCTACAGGGTGTTCGGAAATACCGTTACGGATTTCAAGGACTTGAAGAGGGAAATGAGTGGATAATATTTTGAATTGAAACCCATGTCAGGAAACTTACAAGCTGTAGCCGCTTGAAACCATGTTGGTAACGAGACCACTTTTACAAGTAATTCGTTCGGCGTAACCCAGCATATAATTTGTTTTACTGTTTCACTCATTTTAATAGCCAAAGAAATTGCTGTCTTCAACGTGATGCAATACCACCTCTTCCAACTCGGCTGTGCGGCATCTCCTAGGATCACGACAGTCACGCCTGCTGACGGTGAAGATACCCTTTCTTGAAACCGTTGCATAATTGTGGCGAAAAGGTAACGATCTTCATAAAGGTGAGGAGCAGCTCTTTCGTTACCGTAAGCTTCTTCATTGAGAAGGATCATGCTTGTCTATTCTGGAAATGTGTACTCAATCGTGTTGCTCTAACACTCACAGACAGATAAATGAGGCTTCAACCAGGTCAGAGAGGTAAGATAGACATCAAATGAGGTCCGCCGAATCGACGTAACCACTCGCACCGTGAATACCCTTTACATAACTACCGAGCAAACATATTTTCAAACGGCTGTAGCACAGAAACGGTGCGTTAGCGGACATAAGTTCCTGTTCAAAATATTATGTAATCATTGCCCTCTACAAGACCTAGAAGTTCGTTACGATAAATTTCGAACACGTTGTTTACACTCCGAGTAATGCAAATAATTGAAACAATGAAACGTAAGCCGTGTCTTCTCAAGGATGGTCACCATTACCGCTTTCACAGAAAATGAATTCGTGAATGCCCACCTGACGAAACAGATGTTCAGATCAAGGAACGAATGCATAACTGCAGGAAAATAGTCCACGAAGGAAACACAGTGCCAGGTTTTCAAATTTTTAAAGAGGAATATCAAAATTTCAAAGATACAGGTTCAAATTTCGTCGCAATTAAGCCAGACTACGGAAGCTGCAAGACTGTATCGTGTAAAGCAAAAAGAGAACTTACCGAGTGACCCAGAACCTTGGGACTAACACTGATATTCGATTGAGCGAACACGTTTTGAAATAAACTGAAGGTAATAGCGGTTAGAAAACTGGTGATGGGTCTTTTCCTGACTAAAGAATTCTGGTGTTCGGTCGTGAAGAAAAGGAAAAAGTCCTGTGTGAAGATGGAAGTGTTCTTATGGACGGGACATTTAGCAGTTGTTCGAAACAATTCAGACAGCTGTATACCATACAGATTGACACAGGAAACACAGAAAAGGAGACGAATGGGTTCGTCTTTTATGTGTTTTGCTCCCAGACAAATGTCAAAATACGTACGAAAGACTTTCTCTAGCCTCAAAACTAAGATTCCTTTGGGGTCACAGGAAACTGCAGTTCTGGACTTCGAAATGGCTACATTTGGAAGACCATGAAAGCAGTGTTCCCCAGAGCACACCTTTCTAGTTGTAACTTTCATTTCAACAAGAACTGGGATTAACGGATGGATGGCAAAAAGTGCATTCCTCGCCAAGAGAAGTCTACCAATATCAAATATCGGCCTTAATTTGAGGAAGTAATTTCTGACAATGTACGTCTGAAGTACAGCATTGTATGCTAGTGAAACATGGACTGTGTAAAAACCGGAACAGAAGAGAATATAAGCATTTGAGATGTGGTGCTACAGACGAATGTTGAATATTAGGTGGACTGATAAGGTAAGGAATGATGAGGTTCTGTGTAGAATCGGACAGGAAAGGAATATATGGAAAACGCTGATAAGAAGAAGGGACAGGATGATAGGACATCTGTTAAGCCATCAGTGAATGACTTCCCTGGTGCTACAGGGAGCTGTATAGGACAAAAACTGTAGAGGAAGACAGAGCTTGGAAAACATCCAGCAAATAATTGAGTACATCCTACTCTGAAATGAAGATGTTAGAGGTTAGCACAGGAGAGGAATTCGTGGCGGGCCACTTCAAATCAGTCAGAAGACTGATGACAAAAAAATAATAGAGAAGCAGTCAGACTGTTTTAAGTGTACTGTAGTGGCAAGTTTTTCGGTATATAGTGTTGATGAAGCGTGGATGGTAACGATGGAAAAAAATGATAAAGATAAAAGAAAATAAGGGAAAAAGTATTTAAACACGCCTATGTCCCAAGTGCACAGGCAGCCCTAAGCTTGCATAAAATGTTGAGGGATGTTCTGATTACAAAACTGTTGGCAGAGTCCCTCCCCCCCCCCCCCCACACACACACATACACATTGTTGTGACTTCAGACGGGTGGGAAACCCACGGTTAAAACATCTGTGATCTCACGGGAACAATTTCAAGCTCAGGGGTTTGCTACAGATAAATAACATTCCAAAAACGATGAAAAAATTTACAATTATAGTGCACCTATTCATGGAGGTCCAGTGTGGGTTGCAGTTCTCGTCTAGCAGTGAATGTTTAAATTCGGAACCGATTTACAATGGAAAAAAATTTGTTCTACTTTTGCCCACCAGGTGCAAATCTCTCGCTGTACAGCGTCCCGTCGACGTTTCGGGTGCTCATATTGAACAAATTGTGTGAGCTGTCGGTAGTAATAAAATCAACATTATGCCTTTCTCACTTGTTTGACTTTTTCTGCTCACTTCCTGTTCCTTCTATATTACAAAATGGTTCAAATGGCTCTGAGCACTATGGGACTTAAACTGCTGACGTCATCAGTCCCCTAGAACTTAGAACTACTTAAACCCAACCAACCTAAGGACATCACACACATCCATGCTCGAGGCAGTATTCGAACCTGCGAGCGTAGCGGTCGCGAGATTCCAGGCTGAAGCGCCTAGAACCGCTCGGCCACCTCGGCCGGCTCTCTATTACATATTGAAACATTTCGGTACGTCTCTTGCATTCACAACGACAGATTATTTTTTTTCCCCAGAATAAATCGGTTCCGCATTAACGCATCAGAATAGCTACCAAGTTTCGCTGCCTTGCAATAATTACAGCCCGCACTGGAGTGAGTACATGACCCTGTGCCTGTTCGTATCGTAAGCGCCTGTAACCCTTATGCAGTAAGCTTCAGTGCTCTGCCTGTCTGTGAATCGTGTAAATTTCGTTGTTTGTGTACTCGAAAATTAGCTGCTTGTTTGTTCTCCTCATGAAGCGGAGACGGGTAACTGGCACGGTATTTACCTAGAGCCATATGCAAAACCGCCTTAAGAGCACCTGGAGTGCCAGCAAAACCAGTGTTAATCCGGCGCTGGATTCGGTGTGGCCGCACCCGTATGCTAAGCTGGCGCCCTGCGCAACCAAGCGGTAAGATCGGCTCACTAACATTGTTTCGCGACGTTTCGTTATTACAAATAAAATACTTGCGCGGTAATCTGGTCGAGTTCCAGTTGTTCGGTCGCAAAACTAAGAAACTATAACTAAAATACGCTGCATGACAAAAAAGCTGCATGACAGAAGACATGGTCGGATGTCAAAATACACTACTGGCCATTAAAATTGCCACACCACGGAGATGATGTGCTACAGACGCGAAATTTAACCGACGGGAAGAAGATGCTGTGATATGCAAATGATTAGCTTTTCAGAGCATTCACGCGAGGTTGGCGCCGATGGTGACGCCTACAGCGTGCTGACATGAGGAAAGTTTCCCACCGATTTCTCATACACAAACAGCAGTTGACCAGCGTTGAATGGTGAAACATTGTTGTGATGTCTCATGTAAGGAGGAGAAATGCGTACCATCACGTTTCCGACTTTGATAAAGGTCGGATTGTAGCCTATCGCGATTGCGGTTTATCGTATCGAGACATTGCTGCTCGCGTTGGTCGAGATCCAATGACTGTTAGCAGAATATGGAATCGGTGGGTTCAGGAGGGTAATACGGAACGCCGTGCTCGATCCCAACGGCCTCGCATCACTAGCAGTCGAGATCTACATCTACATCTACATCTACATCCATACTCCGCAAGCCACTTGCCGGTGTGTGGCGGAGGGTAGCCTGAGTATCTCTATCGGTTCTCCCTTCTATTCCAGTCTCGTATTGTTCGTGGAAAGAAGCATTGTCGGTATGCTTCTGTGTGGGCTCTAATCTCTCTGATTTTATCCTCATGGCCTCTTCGCGAGATATACGTGGGAGGGAGCAATATACTGCTAGACTCTTCGGTGAAGGTATGTTCCCGATACTTTAACAAAAGCCCGTACCGAGCTACTGAGCGTCTTTCCTGCAGAGTCTTCTACTGGAGTTTATCTATCATCTCCGTAACACTTTTGCGATTACTAAATTATCCTGTAACGAAGCGTTCTGCTCTCCGTTGGATCTTCTCTATCTCTTCTGTCAACCCTATCTGGTAAGGATCCCACACTGCTGAGCAGTATTCAAGCAGTGGGCGAACAAGCGTACTGTAACCTACTTCCTTTGTTTTCGGATTGCATTTCCTTAGGATTCTTCCAATGAATCTCTGTCTGGCATCTGCTTTACCGACGATCAACTTTATATGCTCATTCCATTTTAAATCACTCCTAACGCGTACTCCCAGATAATTTATGGAATTAACTGCTTCCAGTTGCTGACCTGCTATTTTGTAGCTAAATGATAAGGGATCTATCTTTCTATGTATTCGCAGCACATTACACTTGTCTACATTGAGATTCAATTGCCATTCCCTGCACCATGCGTCAATTCGCTGCAGATCCCCCTGCATTTCAGTACACTTTTCCATTGTTGTGACCTCTCGATACACCACAGCATTATCTGCAAAAAAGGTGAACTTCCGATGTCATCCACCAGGTCATTTATGTATATTGTGAATAGCAACGGTCCTATGACACTCCCCAGCGGCACACCTGAAATGACTCTTACTTCGGAAGACTTCTCTCCATTGAGAATTACATGCTGGGTTCTGTTATCTAGGAACTCTTCAATCCAATCACACAATTGGTCTGATAGTCCGTATGCTCTTACTATGCTCATTAAACGACTGTGGGGAACTGTGTCAAACGCCTTGCGGAAGTCAAGGAACACGGCATCTACCTGTGAACCCGTGTCTATGGCCCTCTGAGTCTCGTGGACGAATAGCGCGAGCTGGGTTTCACACGACCGCCTTTTTCGAAACCCATGCTGATTCCTACAGAGTAGATTTCTAGTCTCCAGAAAAGTCATTATACTCGAACATTGTTCCAAAATTCTACAACTGATCGACGTTATAGGTCTATAGTTCTGCACATCTGTTCGACGTCCCTTCTTGAAAACGGGGATGACCTGTGCCCTTTTCCAATCCTTTGGAACGCTTCGCTCTTCTACAGACCTACGGTACACCGCTGCAAGAAGGGGGGCAAGTTCCTTCGCGTACTCTGTGTAAAATCGAACTGGTATCCCATCAGGTACAGCGGCCTTTCCTCTTTTGAGCGATTTTAATTGCTTCTCTATCCCTCTGTCGTCTATTTCGATATCTAGCATTTTGTCATCTGTGCGACAATCTAGAGAAGGAACTACAGTGCAGTCTTCCTGTGTGAAACAGCTTTGGAAGAAGACATATAGTATTTCGGTCTTTAGTCTGTCATCCTCTCTTTCAGTACCATTTTGGTCACAGAGTGTCTGGACATTTTGTTTTGATCCACCTACCGCTTTGACATAGGACGAAAATTTCTTAGGATTTTCTGCCAAGTCAGTACATAGAGCTTTACTTTCGAATTCATTGAACACCTCTCGCATAGCCCTCCTCACACTACATTTCGCTTGGCGTAACTTTTGTTTGTCTGCAAGGCTTTGGCTATGTTTATGTTTGCTGTGAAGTTCCCTTTGCTTCCGCAGTAGTTTTCTAACTCTGTTGTTGTACCACGTTGGCTCTTTTCCATCTCTTACGATCTTGATTGGCACATACTGATCTAACGCATATTGTACGATGGTTTTGAACTTTGTCCACTGATACTCAACACTATCTGTACTTGAGATAAAACTTTTGTGTTGAGCCGTCAGATGCTCTGTAATCTGCTTTTTGTCACTTTTGCTAAACAGAAAAATCTTCCTAACATTTTTAATATTTATATTTACGGCTGAAATCATCGATGCAGTAACCGCTTTATGATCGCTGATTCCCTGTTCTGCATTCACTGATTCACATAGTTCGGGTCTGTTTGTCACCAGAAGGTTTAATATGTTATCGCCACGAGTCGGTTCTCTGTTTAACTGCTCAAGGTAGTTTTCAGATAAAGCACTTAAAAAATTTCACTGGATTGTTTGTCCCTGCCACCCGTTATGAACGTTTGTCTCCCAGTCTATATCCGGCAAATTAAAATCTCCACCCAGAACTATAACATGGTGGGGAAATCTACTCGAAATATTTTCCAAATTATTCTTCAGGTGCTCAGCCACAACAGCTGCTGAGCCCGGGGGTCTATAGAGACTGGCAGGCATTTTACACACATGGCTGTAACGGATTGTGCAGCCACGTCTCGATCCCTGAGTCAACTGTTGGGGACGTTTGCAAGACAACAACCATCTGCACGAACAGTTCGACACGTTTGCAGCAGCATGGACTACCAGCTCGGAGACCATGGCTGCGGTTACCCTTGAAGCTGCATCACAGACAGGAGCGTCAGCGATGGTGTACTCAACGACGAACCTGGGTGCACGAATGGTGAAACGTCATTTTTTCGGATGAATCCAGGTTCTGTTTCCAGCATCATGATTGTCACATCCGTGTTTGCTGACATGGCGCTGAACGCACATTGGAAGCGTGTATTCGTTATCGCCATCCTGGCCTGTCACCCGGCGTGATGGTATGGGGTGCCGGAAAACACTTGAGTACTTCCAAAGATAGTAATACAGTACTAGATATCGAAAACCGCTGCTGCTGCCGCTCACGGACAGTTAACGCTAGCAAACGTAGTGGTGCCAGTAAACACCAGATGAAAACGAGACGCTACTATTGGAAGGTCTCTGAAAGGTCTCTGTTGGATTTCTTTCACTATCCCTATTATACGATGCCACCCTACCAACGGCACCAAAGCGAGCCGCAACACGACTCAATTAAACTTAGAAAATTCAGCGTTAAAGCTGATCAATCATACAATGCAGGCTTCTACAACCGGATGTCTTTGCTGTCCAGTCAGTCTGTAAGACTAGGCGAAATCACGAGCACATGTGAAGAAGTCCATCACAGCTCTGGACGAAACGTTATGAACAGAAATGTAGCATGGAGCACGGTCGTACAACCCGGATGAATGGACGGCAGTTAAAATGCATCAACTCCATTAAAATCACTCTTAAAGATAAAGAACTCAGAAGGTAAACAATTTAAATTAATGAACCATGCCATTTAATTCATCTTCTACATCTACATCTAAATCGATATCCCACAAGCCTGGTACCACCAGCAGTCGAGATCTTATGCGCATGGCTGTAACGGATCGTGCAGCCACGTCTCGATCCCTGAGTTAACAGATGGGGACGTTTGAAAGACAACAACCATCTGCAAGAACAGTTCGACGACGTTTTGCAGCAGCATGGACTATCAGCTCGGAGACCATGGTTGCGGTTACCCTTGACGCTGCATCACAGACAGGAGCGCCTGCGATGGTGTACTTAACGACGAACTTGGGTGCACGAATGGCAAAACGTCATTTTTTCGCATGAATACAGAATCTGTTTACAACATTATTATGATCACATCCGTGTTTGGCGACATAGCGGTGAACGCACATTGGAAGCGTGTATTCTTCATCGCCATACTGGCGTGATGGTATGGGGTGCCGTTGGTTACACGTCTCGGTTACCTCATGTTCGCAATGACGGCACTTCGAACAGTGGACTTTACATTTCAGATGTGTTACGACCCGTGGCTCTACCATTCAATCGATCCCTCGAAACCCTACATTTCAGCAGGATAATGCACGACCGCATGTTGCAGCATGTTGCAGGTCCTGTAAGGGCCTTTCTGGGTACAGAAAATATTCTACTGCTGCCCTGGCTAGCAAATTCTATAGATCTCTCACCAATTGAAATCGTCTAGTCAATGGTGGCCCAGCAATTGGTTCGTCACAATACACCAGTCACTACTCTTGATTAACTGTGGTATCGTGTTGAAGCTGCGTGGGCAGCTCCACCTGTACGTGCCATCCAAGCTCTGTTTGACTCAATGCCCAGGCGTATCAAGGCCGTTATTACGGCCAGAGGTGGTTTTTCTGGGTACTGATTTCTCAGGATCTATTCACCCAAATTGCGTGAAAATGTAATCACATGTCAGTTTTAGTATAAAATATTTGTCCAATGAATACCCGTTTATCATTTGCATTTCTTCTTGGTGTTGCAATTTTAATGTCCAGTAGTGTAACTTTGTACGGGGTCCTATCATCGGTCGGTGTGTAACTGATTATAGATACAATATTCTGCGACAGTTATAAGAATAAGAGTTGTTTTTGTTTAGTTTTGTTACCCGGTCTGGTAGGAGCTCCCGATGTTCGGTGATCACCGTACAGGGCAGGAAGATGCCACATACTCATCTGACCGAGAGACCACCTGGGAATCAGACTTTTGCAGTGCTTTATATTTGCGGTACTTGAAGCTCAGATATCAAGTATCAATGAGCCAGAGCAGAGAAAAATTCTCGAGAAAATCGACTTTGAAGTTGTCAGAGTATCTCTAAATTCATTAAAATTAAGTTGACTTTTACGAAGAACGTGTAATCAGTGGTCAGCTGTTCGAATCTCACAACGGTCTTCGTTTCTTCCGTTTTAAGTTTTGCATTCCACTTGAATATCTTCATCATTTAAAAGCAAAATTATCAAATACAAGCTAATTAAATCAGGCCTTATTATCATTTTTGTTAAAAATGAACTTCTCGTTTCTAGTTACAAATCGTACGCAAAATCCCACTTTTCACTGCAACTATAAATTGTTAATCATCTATATTTTATAATAGACTGTTGTAATATTTTTAATTAAAAAATTTCTGTTAACAGTAGACGAATATAATTATTCCAATCCCAAAGAAAGCAGGTGTTGACAGATGTGAAAATTACTGAACTATCAGTTTAATAAGTCACAGCTGCAAAATACTATCTCGAATTCTTTAGAGACGAATGGAAAAACTGGCAGAAACCGACCTCGGCGAAGATCAGTTTGGATTCCGTAGAAATGTTGGAATATGTGAGGCAATACTGAGCCTACGAGTTAGGCCAGCCGATGTGGCCGAGTGGTTCTAGGTGCTTCAGTCTGGAAACGCGCGACTGGTACGGTCGCAAGTTCGAATCCTGCCTCGGGCATGGGTGTGTGTGATGTCCTTAGGTTAGTTAGGTGTAAGTAGTTCTAATTTCTTGGGGACTGTTGACCTCAGATGTTAAGTCTCATTGTGATCAGGGCCATTTGAACTTATCTCAGAAGATAGATTAAGGAAATGCAAACTTACGTTTCTATCATTTGTAGACTCAGACAAAGCTATTGACAATGTTGACTGGAATACTCTATTTCAAATTCTGATGGTAGCAGGGGTAAGATATTGGGACTGACAGGTTATTTAAAATTTGTACAGAAACCAGATGGCAGTTATAAGAGTCGAGGGGCATGAAAGGGAAGCACTGGTTGGGAATTGAGTGAGACTGGGTTGTAGTCTCTCCCCGATGTTATTCAATCTGTATATTGAGCAAGCAGTAAAGTAAACATAAGAAAAATTCGGAGTAGGTATTAAAATCCATGGAAAAGAAATAAAAACTTTGAGGTTCTATCAGAGACAACAAAGGACCTGGAAGAGCAGTTGAACAGAATGGACAGTGTCTTGAAAGGAGGATATAAGATGAACATCTACAAAAGCAAAACGAGGATAATGGAAAGTATTCGAATTAAGGCGGGTGATGCTGAAGGAATTAGACTAGGAAATGACACATTTAGTGTAGTAAATGAGTTCTGCTATTTGAGGAGCAAAATAACGATGATGGTCGAAGCAGAGAGGATATAAAATGTAGACTGGCAATGGTAAGGAAAGCGTTTCTGAAGAAGAGAAATTTATTAATATCGAGTATAGATTTAAGTGTCAGGAAGTCGTTTCTGAAAGTATTTGTATGGAGTGTAGCCATATATGGAAGCGAAAAGTGGACGATAAATAGTTTGGACAAGAAGAGAAAAGAAGCTTTGAAATGTGGTGCTAAAGAAGAATACTGAAGATTAGATGGGGAGATCACATAGCTAGTGAGGCGGTATTGAATAGAATTGGGTATAAGAGAAATTTGTGGCACAACTTGACTAGAAGAAGGGATCGGTTGGTAGGACATGTTCTGAGGTATCAAGGGATTACCGATTTAGTATTGGAGGGCAAGGTAGAGGGTAAAGATCGTAGAGGGAGACCAAGAGATGAATACACTAAACAGATTCAGAAGGATGTAGGTTGCAGTAGGTACTGGGAGATAAAGAAGATTGCACAGGATAGAGTAGCATGGAGAGCTGCATCAAACCAGTGTCTGGACTGAAGATCACAACAGTATTTTATCAACTCTAAACACAGCTCAGTTACTGCGTACAGAGTCAAAACAGAGGGTGCACTGGCAGGCTTCCTGAGGCCCTCCTGATCGCCGATGACCACAAATGAATCAGTAACACTACAGCCCCTCGATATCCACGTATTATTAGGCTGATGCATAAATTGAGAGCGTTTTTGTTTGGCTTTTTGCTATACAGGTTGCTGAGGGTTTATTTATCGATTGTCATTTTTTATTTTTAGTTCGATTTTGTTGTTTGAGTGTATGTATCGAGCGTTTGTAATTTGGAGATAGTGAGTGAAGCTGTGGAGCCTAGAAAATGAAGTGCTAAGTGAAAAATTGGAAAATTTCCTACATATTCTTCTGTTTGGTTTAGTTAGAGGAGTGATAGCAGCGGAGGAACCCAGGAACACATGCGCCGTATATTGGGATAATGACATTGGTGAGAGCATGGCAAGAAAATGGTTTTCTTGTTTTAAAGAGGATCGTTTTGACATTAGTGACTGTCTGGTCAGAAAGACCTTCGGTATTTGATGAAGATCGTTTAAACGCGTTAATGGACAATGATCCACGTTAGTGTACTCGAGAACTGGTAAGCATTATGAACAGTAATGTACCACAATCGTGCGACATTTGCCTGTAATGAGGAAAGTTGAAAAATCGGGCGTGTGGGTGCGGCATGCTCTAAGTCGATATTACAGAAAGTAGCCATCTGTGGTTCTCTGCTTGCTTGTTATCAGTTGGCTCGTAAACAACACCTATTATTCCTATCCTGTATCGTTACCGGTTACGATAAATGGTGTCTTTAAGCTAACGCAAGGAAAAAATTTTGGAAATTTGTGGTAAGTTCTTACGGGTCCAAACTGGTAGGGTCATCGGTTCCTAAGCCTAAACACTGCTTAATCTAACTTAAACTAAATTACGCTATGGACAACACACACACTTTCATGCCCGAGGGAGGACTCGAACCTCCGACGTGGGTAGTCGCAAGGAGCGTGACAAGGCACCCTAAAACGCACGGCTACACCGCGCGGCCACAAGGAAAAACAGGCAATAGTTGAGCCCCGTACAAACACTGTGCGCATCCACAACAGATAACGTTATCCGTCTGGTGGAGCAACAATGCGGACTACAACGAATTGCTTTCCCGACGTATTAACATCACTGCTGACTTTCATTGTCAACAACTGACACGTCTTGCAGACACAATCCAAGAACAACGACCAGGAAGACAGCGTGATGTGATGCTACTCCATAATAATGACCACCCGCATCCTGCTAGACTGACAAGAAACGCTACACAGGGATTGGGCTGGGAAGTTATTCCTCACCCATCATATTCATCAGACCTTTTGCCCTCAGATTTTCACCCTTCTCGCTATCGAACAACAAGTGACTTCCAGAATGAGATTTTCACTCTGCAGCGGAGTGTGCGCTGATATGAAACTTCCTGGCAGATTAAAACTGTGTTCCCGACCGCGACTCGAACTCGGGACCTTTGCCTTTCGCGGGAAAGTGCTCTACCAACTGAGCTACCGAAGCACGACTCACGCCCGGTACTCACAGCTTTACTTCTGCTAGTATCTGCATATTTCGCAGAAGAGCTTCTGTAAAGTTTGGAAGGTAGGAGACGGATACTGGCAGAAGTAAAGCTGTGAGTACCGGGCGTGAGTCGTGCTTCGGTAGCTCAGTTGGTAGAGCACTTGCCCGCGAAAGGCAAAGGTCCCGAGTTCGAGTCTCGGTCGGGCACACAGTTTTAATCTGCCAGGAAGTTTCTTAACAAGTGACTTCTTTCCACATGCGCTCCAAACATGGTCGACGAATTTTTCGCCCCAAAAAACAGTGATTCCTACAGTCGCCGAATCGAAAAGTTATCACAACGTTGTCCGACTGACGTAAATAGTGAAGGAGAATATATTAATGATGACTGAAGCTCTGTTATTTGTATCGTGTTGCGTTTATTGAACTTTATAAAACAATACGAACTTTTGCATCAGACTAATAACTATTTTATATTTGTATTCAAGCGACATTCATTTAGAAAGAAATGTCATATGAAACTATGGTTAGATATGTGTTTACAAAATAGAGTATGTACGACGAATTTTATATTTCTACATCTACATGGTTACTCTGCAATTCACACTTAAGTTCCTGGCAGAGGGTTCATCTAACCATTTTCATCCTACTACTCGCCCATTCCACTCTCTAATGTCGCGTGGGAAAATGGAACAGCTACATCTTTCCGTTCGAGCTCTGATTTTTCTCTTTTTTTATTATAATTATAATTTCTCCATACGTAGGTGGGTATCAACAAAATATTTTCGCATTCGGAACAGAAACATGTCAATTGAAATTTCGTAAATAGATCTCGCCGCAAAGAAAACCGCCTTTCGTTTCGGTTATTGCCACCCCAATTCGCGAATCATATCAGTGACACACTCACCCCTATTGCGCGAAAACACGAAACGAGCTACCTTTCCTGGCACTTTTTTGATGTCGTCCGTCAATTCTATCTTGTAGGACGGACAAGTTCAATGTAGGCTGTCTCTTTAGTGGGTTTGTCGCATCTTCTAAGTGTTCTGCCAACAAAGCGTAGTCTTCGTTTCGCCTTCCCCACAATTTTATCTACGTGGTGTTTCCAATTTAAGTTGCTCGTAATTGTAATTCCTAGGTATTTACTCGAATTGACAGCCCTTAGTTTTGTGCGATTTATCGTATACCCAAAATTTATCGGATTTCTCTTAGTACCCATGTGGATGAAATCGCTTTTTTTTGTTTAGTGCTAACTGTCACTTTTCGCTCCATACAGAAATTCTCTCTAGATCATTTTGTAATTGGAATTGATCGTCTGATGATTTTACTAGACTGTAAAATAGAGCGTCATCTGCAAACAATCTAAGGGGGCTATCACCTAGATCATTTATGCAAATCACGAACAGCAGAGGGCCTATGACACTACCTTGCGGAACGCCAGATATCACTTCTGTTCTACTCGATGACTTACCGTCTGTGACCTCTCTGAGAGGAAATCACGAATTCAGTCACACAACTGAGACGATGCTCCATATGCACGCAATTTGATTTATAGTCGCTGGTCAGGAAAGGTATAAAAAGCCTTCTGCAAATCTAGGAATATGGAATCGATCTGAGATCCCTTGTCGACAGCACTCATTACTTCATGGGAATAAAGAGCTAGCTGTGTTGCACAAAAACGATATTTTCTGAATCCGTGTTGGTTATGTATCAATAAGTCATTTTCTTCGAGGTGATTCATAATGTTCGAGAATAGTATATACTCCAAAATCCTACTGCAAATTGAGGTCAGTGATAGGAGTTTGTAATTCAATGGGTTACTCCTATTTCCTTTCTTGAATATTGGTGTGACCTGTGCTACTTTCCAGTCTTTAGGAACATAGCTGATGTATTCGAATTGAGCGAAATGAATAAAACGAAAAGGGAAGACCGGAGCGATGTTTGAACCACCG
Organism: Schistocerca gregaria; assembly: GCF_023897955.1. Lineage (NCBI taxonomy): Eukaryota > Metazoa > Arthropoda > Insecta > Orthoptera > Acrididae > Schistocerca > Schistocerca gregaria. The sequence goes on along the minus strand of NC_064925.1, from coordinate 136,394,423 downwards.
ATCGACTGACTGCGCAGTTATCGCCCCCGACACTACCGCGTGAGCCAGTCTGCCTGTTGTGAAACTTGTCTTTATTTAATTAAACCTCCGAGGTAAACTTCAAAGACGATTCTCTGGACTCTTTTTTAGTTTTGCGTGCAATGGCTTCGGCTGACTAATATTTCAGTTCTGAAGTTCACGTACCATAAGTACAAAAAATTACAGAAATCCTGTTACTGGGTGGTATCTTTGTGAGTCTATGTTATCAGCACCTGACAGCGATTGAAAGGATCCTCATTATTGGTCTCCATTTGGCCGGCTGGACGAGTAGTGTAATACAGAGATTAATGCGGCATTCAAATAGTAAAGTGGCCCGATGTTGTATTGAGCAAGAACGTCGAGGTAGGCGTACTATAGTGCGGTCCATAGACGATGGCGGTTCGCATAGGTCGAGACAGAGACGGGGACTGCATTCTTGCCGGTTCCGAGCGACAGTTCGATACGCGCATTCACGTACTTTATGCCTGGTAAATGCATGTATAATGCGAATTATGTCGATCTCTTGGTTATGCAGCATTTGTCGCTCACCACCAACATTAGCCGTGAAAACTCGCAACAAATCAAATAAAAATGTTATAAATATCTCGCTACGACAGCGTTTGATGCTCACATTGCGTACATCATTCTCAGCAGAACGGTCGTAACACTGCTGAACACTCATTAGCTGTGGAGAATGCGTGACGTAGGGGCCCAGTTCGTGACTCCAACTATAGGCTTCAAGATTACGCTAGACCGTGTCTAACGACCACCAGGGAGAACTGAGCACCATACATACACTACTGGCCTTTAAACTCGCTACACCACGACCATGACGTGCTACAGATGAGAAATTTAACCGACAGGAAGAAGATGCTGTGATATGCAAATGATTAGCTTTTCAGAGCATCCACACAAGGTTGGCGCCGGTGGCGACACCTACAACGTGCTGACATGAGGAAAGTTTCCAACCGATTTCTCATACACAAACAGCAGTTGACCGGCTTTGGCTGGTGAAACGTTGTTGCGATGCCTCGTGTAAGGAGGAGAAATGCGTACCATCACGTTTGCGACTTTATCAAAGTCGGATTGTAGCCTATCGCGATTGCGGTTTATCGTATCGCGACATTGCTGCTCGCGTTGGTAGAAATCCAATGACTGTTAGCAGAATATGGCATCGGGTTGTTCAGGAGGGTAATACGGAACCCCGTGCTCGATCCCAACGGCCTCGTATCACTAGCAGTCGAGATGACAGGCATCTTATCCGCAAGGCTGTAATGGATCGTGCAGCCAAATCTCGATCCCTGAGTCAACAGATGGGGACGACTGCAAGACAACAAGCATCTGCTCGAACAGTTCGACGACGTTTGCAACAGCATGGACTATCAGCTCGGAGACCATGGCTGCGGTTACACATGACGCTGCATCACAGACAGGATCGCCTTCGGTGGTGCACTCAACGACGAACCTGGGTGCACGAATGGCAAAACGTCATTTTTTCGGATGAATCGAGATTTTGTTTACAGCATCATGATGTTCGCATCAGTGTTTGGTGACATCGCAGTGAACGCACATTGGAAGCGTGTATTCGTCATCGCCATACTGGCACATCACCCGGCGTGATGGTATGGGGTGTCACTGGTTACACGTCTCGGTCACCTCTTTTTCGCATTGACGGCACTTTGAACAGTGGACGTTACATTTTAGATGTGTTGCGACGCGTGGCTCTACCCTTCATTCGATTCCTGCGAAACTGTACTTTCAGCAGGATAACGCATGACCGCATGTTACAGGACCTGTACGGGCTTTACTGGATACACAATTCATTGACCCATGCCCTGGCTAGCACGACCGCATGTTGCAGTTTCTGATGGGCCTTTCTGGGTACACAACTATTCGACTCTTGCCCTGGCTAGCAAATTCTCCAGATCTCGAAATCAAAGCTGTGTTGGACTCAATACCCAGGCGTATCAAGGCCGTTATTAGGCCGGAGGTGGTTGCCCTGGGTACTGATTTCTCAGGATCTATGCACCCAAATTGCGTGAAAATGTAATCACATGTCAGTTATTGTATAATATATTTGTCCAATGAATACCCATTGATCATCTGCATTTCTTCTTGGTGTAGCTATTTCAATGACCAGTAGTGTAGTAAGCTATTTAGGACTTACGTACCTACATTCAGACCAAACAAAGTGTCCATCGCTTCTGATAACTATGAATTGTTTAGCCTGTTGAGACTGTATGCGTTGCACTTCGCCCAGTATATCGACCGTGATCACTCGAATCTATGTTGTCGGGAACGCATCGATTCCGAAGTAATTTGAACGAAACGATGTGAAAAAGTGCACAGTTGATCATCAATGTGGCAGTTTCACACACTGTTAGTAAGGATTTAGGGCACAGAAATGTGACAACGAAGATCATTCTCGATTGGATAGTCGACTCTGTCATTGATCAAAATCTGTATTTTCGTAAAATTTTAATCGTGCAATGAAATTATTCGGTCCTCAAGCATACAGTTTGTTTTATAATTAGGTTAAGGTTCACGTAACAATAAGTTACATACATATATTGATGACGTCAGTCTTTACACGCGCAGGAGTAACTTCTCGTAATCAGAAGATTAAAAAAAATTAAGTCGAAGTTCACAATGACACCTTCAGAATTGTTTGAAGTAATAAAAGGAAAATGAAAACTGAGTCGATTACAGTAGTAAGCAGTATGGTGATAATGACGTAGCGTCACGTCACTACAGTGTGTACTCTACCAAACTATGATAGGCAAGCTTTCATAAATACTTAAAATTCTTACTCAGCACTATCATTTAAAAGTTCATTACGTGAAAGCAACACTAAAATACCAATAATGAAATACAGACACCCAAGACTTGGATACATAATATCAAAACTACAGAAGACTGATTAACATAACTAAATAAGAAGTAAAATTTACAACTGTTTCTCAGAAACAATGGTATTAATAGCTATTCATTGTTGTTGCTGCTCAAACTTTAGTTGATGACATTATTTAATTGGCAACAATACGAAATTTCAAACTAAAGGAGAATTTCCTTTTATTTTCTGCCAAAGTTATTGCCTTCATTGTTAGATAAATTTAGCATCCATAAATTGACAGTGGTAATATAGGACACTGGATTAATGAAGGCCATAAAGTAACGGGAAAGTTCATGCAAAAATTATATTGTCCTAATCATTCAAATCGCTGGCAAGCCATATATGATCCATAAATTCAAATTATAATGTCTGGTTGCACTTGTTGTGGCCAAAGGTCGAGTCTCGCTCCGGCACACAGTTTTCATCTGCCAGGAAGTTTCATATCAGCGTACACTCCGCTGTAGAGTGAAAATCTCATTCTGGAAAAACTTTTAGGTTCGTCGATGACCTTGTAACTCTGTCAGAGACAGCAAATGACTTGAAAGAGTAGTTGAACGGAATGGATAATGTCTTGAAAGGAGAATGTAAATGAACATCAACGAAAGCAAAACGAGGATAGTGGAACTAGTATAGTTAACTCGGGTGATGCTTAGGGAATTAGATTAGGGAATGAGACACTTAAAGTAGTAGAGGAATTTTGCTATTTGGGGAGCAAAATAACTGATGGTGGTCGAATTGGAGAGGATATAAAATGTAGACTGGCAATGGCAAGGAAAGCGTTTCTGAAGAGAAATTTTTAACATCGAGTATAGATTTAAGAGTCAGGAAGTCGTTTCTGAGAGTATTTGTATGGAGTGTAGCCATGTATGGAAGTGAAACATGGACAGTAAGTAGTTTGGAAAAGAAAAGAATAGAAGCTTTCGAAATGTGGTGCTACAGAAGAATGCTGAAGATTAGATGCGTGGAGCACATAACTAATGAGGAGGTATTGAACAGAATTGGGGAGAAGAGCAGTTTCTGGCACAACTTGACTAGAATCGGTTGGTAGGATATGTTCTGAGGCATTAAGGGATCACCAATCTAGTATTGGAGGGCACCGTGGAGGGTAAAAATCGTAGAGGGGTACCAAGAGATGTATACACTAAGCAGATTCAGAAGGATGTAGGCTGCAGTAGGTACTGGGAGATGTAGAAGCTTGCACAGGATAGAGTAGCGTGGAGAGCTGCATCAAACCAATCTCAGGACTGAAGACCACCACAACAACAACGAGCTTGAAGTATCATTACAAGTTAGAAAAGTAATGCTAGATTTGTAACAAGATGTGCAGCTTGCAGCCACAAGCAGTTGTCTCACCACATTCTCTCTGCACACTTACTGCCCATCCCCCTCCCTCGAAGGAGTACGGTACCGCTCCTTATACAATGTTTCAGGCAGCAAAGTTGTGTGATATCCCTAGTCCAAAAAGACACTCTGCCTCCTGCATTTAGAATATAAGGTACTAAACTAACAGCCCACAATCAGCTCGGAGAGCTAGGTCGAACGTTCACTATTTCTACTGGCGCCTCCCATTCGATTGCATCACCGTGGCCCTCATCGATCAAAATATTCACTGATAGCTCCATCACAAGAGAGGGCAACGGCTTTTCTTACGTCTGCATAGATCCATTATTTTGGGTTATGTTTAAGCTACCGACGGAAGCCGGCATCTTCACTGTCTAAGTCGTAGCAATTAAAGAGTTCCTTCAGTACGCGGAAAATCAGTTCAATGACATCGTTATTGTCACGGATTCGAGGAGTGCACTGGAGAACCTGGAAAAGCAGCAATGGGGCTCAAACTCTAACCGTCATGTGTTCGACGTAATTAAGTTATTCTGTCAGCGTGAAAGTCAAAATAAACAAGTCTAGTTATTATGGATCAAAGAACACTCTGGTATCTCATTTAACGAGATGGCGGACCATCTGGCAAAACAAAGTGTAACTGATGGCTTGCGTTCCACATACAGGTTTTGTTGCTGGAAAAGATAAAGGTTCGTCAAAAATGGTCACATACGTGGGAGATCTGTCAAGAGTCCAAAGACGTTATGCCCCAATACAACCGAGTAGCCGCGCGTTGTAGCCGCGAGGTCTTAGGCGCCTTATCACGGTTCGCGCGACTCTCCCCGTCGGAGGTTCGAGTCCACCCTCGGACGTGGGTTTGTGTGTTGTCCTTAGCACAAGTTAGTTTCAGTTAGATTAATTAGTGTGTAAGCCTAGAGATTGATGATCTCAGCAGTTTGGTCGTATAGAACCTTACCACAAATTTTCCAAACAGCCGAGTATTCCGCGAAAAACCTCGTTCTCCAAAATCAAGCTATCTAGATGTCATACCATTACCATAACGTGTATCTGATTGAGTCACGGCTGTTAGCCTTCACATCTTTATAGGATGAAAATTCAGCCACCTCAATATTGCGAAGACCACCCAACCGAAACTGCAAATCTCAACCTTGTGGTACTACAATGTTCACGTTATGTCGGATAACGCCGATAGTTTCCTAAGGCCTTGATCAGAGCATGAATTTCTCAACCTACATCTGTGATGGACCTGCTTTGACAGCTGACCTAAACGCAATATGTCAGGGTTGCCCAGTTTCTGCAGATATCCAGTTATAAGTCAGACTCAAAGGTTCGAGCATAAGAAGTTGTGTTATATAGAGTGTGTTGAATGCGTGAATGTACATACTATGAGCCGTGCGTGGTTCGTGTTCCCGCCATCATGTATTTTTTACACCCTGTTCTTAACGTACTTCCACCTCATTACGTTAATTTAAATTACTACTGTCACTCAGTTGGTGCTTTGTCTGACCGTGACCGGCGTTAGCAGCGCGTATCGATATAGCCACTCTTGTAGTATCTATGAATGACTGCTATTACTTCCCGGTTGTTATCTGTCGTAAGGGAGTGAGTCGTGAGTTTGTCGGCGGTTCGGATTGGCAGTTCGTGTCGGCAGACCGGGTCGCAAGTTCGGGCTGGCAGTCAGTTGGAACGTGTCTGGAGTGTAGTCCGGACCTGCCAGTCGGGGAGTTGCAATGCGGCACTGGTGCAGTCGGGATGGAGCAGCAGCGAGGCCTGCATCGACATGGCTTGCCCGACCATTGCCACCACGCATCATCTGAACCGGGCCACGGTCTTGGTGGATCGTCGGTCGGTCGTCCTACCGGAGGACGCGTTTGAGCTCGCCGATCGTTCATGAGTCGGGGATGTGTTTGTGTGCGCGCGCGTCGACGCCCGATTGTCTTCGTGTGTCTTTAGTTACTGTTGGGTATCGCTCAGATCTTCGTGCAAGTGTTTGTCAGGTTGTGTGTTTAGTTGGCGTGATTTACTTTAACAAGTTATTTTTGAAGTTGTCGGCGTACTGGCTCTGAGAGGTCGGTCGTCTGATCGGGCGACGTGTAACTGATTCTCTGAGCGCTTCTGGGCCCCTTCAATTACCATCTTGTGGAACTTGGGTCGATCCTTTCCTGGTGCAGGAATCTCTTCTGTTTGTCAGCTATTTTAAATTTTGGGGTTATGGTTACTGTTTGTTTCTTAAAATTTTGCAAATTAATTTTTAAATTCCGGCCGGTGTGGCCGGGCGGTTCTGGGCTCTACAGTCTGGAACCGCTACGGTCACAGGTTCGACTCCTGCCTCGGGCATGGATGTGTGTGATGTCCTTAGGTTAGATAGGTTTACGTAGTTCTTAGTTCTAGGGGACTGATGATCTCAGATGTTAAGTCCCATAGTGCTCAGAGCCTTTTCAACCATTTGAACCAATTTTTATGCAGGGTGATTCAAAAAGAATACCACAACTTTAAAAATGTGTAATTAATGAAAGAAACATAAAATAACCTTCTGTTATACATCATTACAAAGAGTATTTAAAAAGGTTTTTTTCACTCAAAAACAAGTTCAGAGATGTTCAATATGGCCCCCTCCAGACACTCGAGCAATATCAACCCGATACTCCAACTCGTTCCACACTCTCTGTAGCATATCAGGCGTAACAGTTTGGATAGCTGCTGTTATTTCTCGTTTCAAATCATCAATTGTGGCTGGGAGAGGTGGCCGAAACACCATACCCCCATAAGAAAAAATCTCAGGGGGTAAGATCAGGGCTTCTTGGAGGCCAGTGATGAAGTGCTCTGTCACGGGCTGCCTGGCGGCCGATCCATCGCCTCGGGTAGTTGATGTTCAGGTAGTTACGGAGAGATAAGTGCCAATGTGGTGGCGCTCCATCCTGCTGAAATAAGAATTATTGTGCTTCTTGTTCGAGCTGAGGGAACAGCCAATTCTCTAACATCTCCAGATACTGTAGTCCAGTTACAGTAGCACCTTCGAAGAAAGAGGGACCAAAAACTTTATTGGCTGAAATGGCGAAGAAAACGTTCACCTTAGGCGAGTCACGTTCATACTGAGTTGTTTCCCGCGGATTCTCAGTGCCCCATATACAGACATTGTGACGGTTGACTTTCCCGTTAGTGTGGAAAGTTGCTTCATCACTAAACACAATCTTTGAAACGAAAGATTCATCTGTTTCCATTTGAGCAAGGATAAAATCACAGAAATCGATTCTTTTAATCTTATCAGCTGCTGACAGTGCTTGAACCATTTTCAGACGATAAGGTTTCATAACTAACCTTTTTCATAGGACTCTCCATACAGTTGATTGTGGAATTTCCAGCTCTCTGCTAGCTCTGCGAGTCGATTTTCCTGGGCTGCGAACAAATGCTTGCTGGATGCGTGCTACATTTTCATCACTCGTTCTCGGCCGTCCAGAACTTTTCCCTTTGCACAAACACCCATTCTCTGTAAACTGTTTATACCAACGTTTAATACACCACCTATCAGGAGATTTAACACCATACTTCGTTCGAAATGCACGCTGAACAACTGTCATCGATTCACTTCTGCCGTACTCAATAACACAAAAAGCTTTCTGTTGAGCGGTCGCCATCTTAGCATCAACTGACGTTGACGCCTATTCAACAGCGCCTCAAGCGAACAAATGTACAACTAAATAAAACTTTATAGCTCCCTTAATTCGCCGACAGATAGTGCTTAGCTCTGCCTTTTGTCGTTGCAGAGTTTTAAATTCCTATAGTTGTGGTATTCTTTTTGAATCACCCTGTATTTACCTTCCAAGCTTAAACACTACGGCTTTCTGCCTTTAAACATTATGGCAATGTCTTTTGAAATTTTGACGTTTGATTGTGGTCCTCAGCCATTTGTGTTGCATCTTGTATATGTTGCCTTTCCGTTTTAAATTATTTTATTGCTATCTTAATTGGATTTTTATATTGTTAAGATTTCTTGTTGGAGGCCTTCAGCCGTGAAAGAGTTCCTAAATTACAATAAATGGCGTGATTCTTGAGTTTCTGCCGGCGTATTTGATAATCAAAGAACCAACGGGTGTACTGCCGGTCTGCAGTGTCCAACGGGCACAGTATTTCGGCGACCATACGTGTCGCCATCATCAGGTGAACTGACCGACTGAGCTCCTGTGAACGTGCCGGGATGGAGATCCGTACGGATCTCCATACCGGCACGTTCACAGGAGTTCAGTCCGTCAATTCACCTGACGATGGCGACACGTATGATCTCCGAAATATTGTGCCCGTTGGACACTGTAGTTCGGCAGTACACCCGTGGATATTTTGATTAACAATAAATGACAATTAGAAGCAAAAACTGACTTCAAACCTTGGCCCTTTCCACAATCCTATTACCTGTTCTGCCGAGCGGGTTTAGCGGGCGTCTCAGACTGTACCGTGAAGTTTACCTGTCATTAATCAATTTCTAATGTGTAAGCTGTATATGTGATATTGTACACCAAACCTGTAGTTACTTGCTTCTCTCGCTCAATCGTTCATACCAAAGGCCAATAAATCATATTAAAAAAATACCGCAGACGCGGCTGTGGGACTACTATTGCGGTCATAGACTGTGTACGCTTTAAAGGTTATAGTTCAACCCGTCCATTTTGTGGCTCAATACCACACTAAGTCGCTGATAAGATTTGCCAAATTGTTTTTAACAGTTGCAGATAATATTTCATTTTCAACAAGTAAATTTTAGTTCTGTAGTAAAAAATAAATGTTCACACAGTAGTGCAATTGACCATGCATAAAAAAAGAAATGGAAAATATGTTCGCGAACAAAAAAACGTAAAGTATTTCAATATTGGTGCTGGGTAACAGTCACATATTGTGTGCTAGTGTCATAAGACGTGTGAGGAAACAATGTGCTGCCTCATTCCTTTCTTACGGTACCTTTGGCATACAGTGTGCAACTAGGTCGGCCGCTGACAGAAGCCAAGGCGTCAATATCCACCCGCATTGCTCTGCGACCTGGCTCCCTGTCTCCTGTAAATTTTCCGCTGCACAAAAACAGTGTCACCCATCACTCTTACGGACAGCCCGCTTCTGGCAGCTGCGCAGCGGTTTTCTACACACGCACACACACACACACACACACACACACACACACACACACACACAAACACACGCACGCTCGCGCACACATGCACAAGTACACATGTATGTGCGGAGAAATGGCAGGTCCTCAGCGATTCCCGTAAGAAAGTCACTGATACGTTACTAGAAATAATCATAAAAAAAAGTTATCCGGAACCGCTCGACTGCTACGGTCGCAGGTTCGAATCCTGCCTCGGGCATGGATGTGTGTGATGTCCTTATGTTAGTTACGTTTAAGTAGTTCTAAGTTCTAGGGGACTGATGACCTCAGATGTTAAGTCCCATAGTGCTCAGAGCCATTTGAATCATGTGAACCATAAAAAAGTTAGAAAAGCAGTATTTCTTTTTTTCTGGGTAATGTGGAGAACGTTCCTATGGTGTATGTAATTTTTTATTTAAAAATCTATATTGCAAATATGTTTTTGACATAATTACGGGTTTCTGAAATGCAAGACCCATCCTCAGAACCTACAATACATATGAAACGTTACTATCTACTAAACTAAAGGTTAAAAAAGAAAACAGAAATTATATTATAAAACTGATGTAGCTGTCATTCCTTGCACTGCAGCAAGTCATAGTCATGTAAAAGTAACGTGAGTCAAAATTATCATGCATGCTTCTACCAGCATACATAGGACGTAAATGCTGTCCTAGAGGTCGTTGAAAGCATTTAGGTCAGATCATTATACAAAGTATTCAAAAGAAGATTCCTTTAGAAGTGCAGTCCTTTAAAATATTCTTGGTTGTATGCAATTACGAAAAAGATCAGGAAACCATGTAAAAATCTTTTAATCTTCGGACTTCGATTCTAAACTGTCATTAGTCATAACTTTGGTTAAATATGAAAAGAATTGTGATTACTTACATACAACAGAGAATATTTTTCAGAACTGTACTCCTAAATGAACTCCTTTCAGTTACTTTGTATAATTAGCTGTACATTATTCAAGCAGCGGAAACCTGTAGGATAACATTTGCATCCTGTAAACATGCTGATTCAACTACCTCTACCGGTTCGATTTATGCAACCCCTCATGACAGTGCAATGTTGTTCGCCATTTCACTCTGGAGATGTGAAGAACAGTATATGTAGGAATCTGTATTTGTTTCCATCACTACTTTTCCACATTAAAGTGGCGAGTCATATATAACTCTTTTCAGTGGCATATACACTGCAAAATTCTTACTTTCACGCTTGCCATTTTGCTATTCCTGTTAATTTCGTTGTGTCCGAAGGTGAAACACGTTTTATAAGGCAGAGTTTCTGAACCATTCACCAAAGATTTAAAATCATAAACGAAACAAAATTAAAGAGATCCAAAACATGTATGACTGTACCACTACATACAAAAAGAAAGATTGGAGACAAGTGGATAAGTTTCGTAGACGTAAGGTATATCTTGGACAAAAACCACCGTGCAACTCATGGTCAATCGTCATTTGTATTTTTTACATTACGATTATGTTTGCTAAAAGTCGCCCAAAACAATGAGAGGGAACTTACGTCGATTACATGACTGTTGCCTGTCCGGATACCGTTGCTGGTTCGGCATAATGTGGGTTGCATAAAACGCCATCTGCAGGGGCAACTGAATTACAAAAATGAGTGAAATGGCTCTGATCATTATAAGACTAAACATCTGAGGTCATGAGTCCCCTAGAACTTAGAACTACTTAAACCTAACTAACCTAAGGACACCACACACATCCATGCCCGAGGCAGGGTTCGAACCTGTGACCGTAGCAGTCGCGCGATTCCAGACTGAAGCGCCTAGAACCGCTCGGCCACTTCGGCCGGCAACTGAATTACAATGTGTATTGGTTGAAGCACATGTGGGGACTGTGACTTGTGTTATTCTTACATGGTTACGATTTGTCGCATTGCAGAGAATGACTGGTATATGGTGTTAACAGAATATTTCTTTTTAACCTTCAACGCCGTAGATAGCAGCACTTTCTTTTACTGCTATTGCAGATTCGCAAGATACCTATTGCATCTGTTTAAAAAAAGTCTGCAATCAAGACAGTTACAATGAAGAATTATGTACTGCAGTATCTTAGAAACGTTTTGACTTGTCACAAGCCGCGCGGTGTAGCCGCACGGTCGTGGGCGCCTTGTCACGGCACGCGCGGCTACCCCCGTCTGTGGTTTAGTTCTCCCTCGGTCATGGGTGTGTGTGTTGTCCTTAGCGTAAGTTAGTTTAAGTTAGATTGTGTGTAAGCTTAGGCACCGATGACCTAAGCAGTTTGGTCCCATAGAGCCTTACCACAAATTTCCAAACTTTTCACAGAACAGTGTGAAGGGTACACTTTATATTTATTGATTTTTATAACCCTGTGTGTGTGTGTGTGTGTGTGTGTGTGTGTGTGTGTGTGTGCGTGCGTGTGGGTGCCTCATCTCCTGGCTGCAGGGTGCTTATTCCCGATTCTGATAACTTTTCTGTTCCGATCTTTAGACAACCATATGTCGGCTTATTGACCAGTATGGAAGTGTTTATGTGTGTTTATGTGTGTGTGTGTGTGTGTATGTGTGTGTCTGGGTGTTTCTGGGGGAGGGGGGGTAGTTATTTTATGAGACATCTTTTGTTTATGAACAAGTGAAAGAGTGCATACAATATCCACATTCTTCTGTTTCCTTTCTGTATGCTGTAACCCTGTCTTTTTCGGCAAAGTAATGTTCATTCACATTTGAATGTCGGTACTTTAGTCCGCTGGGGGACTCTTAATATAAATTTTATACTTTTGGCAGAAAAACCGAGAGGGCATTTCTTGGTTCGTTTATTTGTGTCATATCCACTTCAAGCTTGTAAAATTTACTTTTTGATGGAAGAGGAGGTTGCCTCTTGTCTTCCTAGACATTAAATTTATTGTTCGTTGGTTGTCAGAGTTAGTCGTCTCCGTAGTTGAGTGTTCATCGAGGCTGACTGCCCTGCAGAGGGTCCGAGTTCAATTCCCGATACTGATACGGTCCACTCAGCCTCGTGATGCCAATCGAGGAGCTAATTGAATGAGATGCGGGGCTAGAACTGCAGGCTCCAGGGTCTGGGAAGCCGACAAAGGCCGGGATTGCGGCGTGTTGCTCGCATAGCGTCTCCATTCCACATGCGAGTGACGCCGTGTGGCACAGCGTGACACGGCAGCCAGTCGACTTCGCCGCGATGCTGTAGGACCTTTTCTTTATTTTTTGGTACTGATGCAAAAGAAAAAAAATATTATTACTTCCACTGTGTCTTCAAATGAACTCTACAGTCGTCCACGTACGACTGACTCCGAGTCATTTCTGTTGCCGTCACTTTCGGTTTGTGGCCCTGTGGTATGTGAAAGGGGCAATCAAATGAGACAGAGAGGAAAAGAGTAAGTACACTGTTTATTATTCCTAAAGTAATCCTCATAGCTGTTAATACACTCATGTTCAGAAAAAGCAGAACACCTTGAGCGAGTACTGATATTACGTTCATATTCACAAGACGTGTACATTAGTTTAATCTGGCAGGCCACACACGAAGAAGGCAAGTGTTCGTTCACCAACATCAAAAATGGCGTCTATTGTGTGCAAAGGCTGTGGGTCGCAGGATGTCTTTTGCGTAGGTCGAATTACCCACAGTGCCTGGACACGCACCGACTGTGATTTGTGATTGTACCCAATAGCAGCCCACACCCTAAGGACTTGAGTTGGCGCCGTATGTCTTCTGCGAGTGCAGTCACTGTGACGCCGCTCCTCCTGTGCGCGGTGAACCAGACGCGGTCATCATTTGCAAACACCCAGGACCTAGGTTCGTCCAGAAACACTTTCTGTTGTCATTACTGTCCCTAGTGATGGCGTTCCATACGTCATTGCATTTGGCACGTTTCTGCATATTCGTCAAAGTTAGGCGGAGAAGCGGACGACGCATACATAACGGATGCAGTAACAAGCGGCGACGGACTGTCATTGCTGACGGTGTTCAATGCGTTACATTATTCCACTATTACGCCGGAGCCTAGCAGGACGTACATCTGTCCTGCAGTGCCATCCGGATGAGGTGTCGATCTCGCCAGGGGATGCTCTGGGTGGGGCGACCTGACCCATCTCGTCGTGTTCTCAGGACTCCCGTGAACATTCTGCACACGCCCGTTGCACGTACGAAACACTTCGTCACGCACGAGAAGCTGTTTCCCGGATGGATGCGTCACATTCTCTCATGCCAACAATGCTCCCTCTTTCAAATTCACTGATTTGACGGTACGGTTCGCGTATACGTCTGCGATGCATCCTGCACGTCTTTTCAAGTCACACAGATCCATTGCCTTCGGTTTATAGTGCAAACGAAAGCCACAGGCTCACTTTATCTGTAGGTGCCGTGATATCGATGTTGACCTTGGACCCGCGGGCCAACATGTTTCAGATGCTAATCATTTCTGTAGAAAATACTAGTGTACATGTCCTGTGATTATGAGCGTTCTATCTCTATCTTTTCAAGCCGTCCTGTTCTTCTTGTTCTTTTTCTAACGTGAGTGTACATTTATCTGTGAGACAAGATGGTCAACGTCTTCATGGAAAAATGTCTGCAGATGCCCACGGAACCATGTTCAAGCCCAGGCCTGCACCTCTTCGTCCAAAGCATATCGACGCCCACGAATGCTTTCTCACGGGGCTCCAAAATCACGGAAATCGCTTGTGGAAATATCGGGACTGTATGGAGGATGATCCCACTGAACGTTCTGCAGCGCAGTTGAAACAACGATGGAAACAAGTGGGCGGGCATTATCTTGCATCAGCATGATGCTGCCCAGCAATATACCTGAGCATTTCGACTTGACGGCGTACTTCAGTTTTTGCGAAGTGTCCACAATGGTCTCGTAATACACCCGCTCTGTTGTTACTGCTCCTCCACTGGCAATACAATCACGAGTGCTTGCTTTTATACTGGCGGGACACCCACTCGTGACATGTTGTGGCCAACTACATGGGAGTGTTCGGACACTTTTGGTCGGATAGTGAGAATTAACCAAGTCAGTAAAGACTTTCTTAAATAAAACACGATCCTTGCACCTGAGGCAGTTTTGGCTCTCCGGGGCACACGTGCGCTGTACGACGATACCGGAATTGTGGCCTCCAGACATTGTGGGAGTTGGATCCCAAAGCAGCGCTGAAGAATGATTCGACCTAGATCCTGGACGACGCTGCAGGCTCAGTATAGAGGACGGCCTGTGAGGACTTCACGAGGCATTCAAACACAAGATGCCACCGCTTCAAGTCAACATACAGTACAGATGAGAGAACGGAGGTTGGCGACCACTGAATCAATCGACTGTTTAGACGTTTGAGAGGAGTCCTTCTAAAACTTTCATTTAATCACAGTTATTTGACATTCACAAAAGGTGGCTTTATTGAACAGAGGGGTGAGAAATATAATCAATATCTTTCAGTGCGAAAGCGGCGGATAACATTCATTTAGTACTGTTTACCTCGAAGTCTCCCTCTTACTTACAGGGTGTTTCAAAAATGACCGGTATATTTGAAACGGCAATACAAACTAAACGAGCGGCGATAGAAATACACCGTTTGTTGCAATATGCTTGGGACAACAGTACATTTTCAGGCAGACAAACTTTCGAAATTACAGTAGTTACAATTGTCAACAACAGATGGCGCTGCAGTCTGGGAAACTCTATAGTACGATATTTTCCACATATCCACCATGCGTAGCAATAATATGGCGTAGTCTCTGAATGAAATTACCCGAAACCTTTGACAACGTGTCTGGCGGAATGGCTTCACATGCTGATGAGATGTACTGCTTCAGCTGTTCAATTGTTTCTGGATTCTGGCGGTACACCTGGTCTTTCAAGTGTCCCCACAGAAAGAAGTCACAGGGGTTCATGTCTGGCGAATAGGGAGGCCAATCCACGCCGCCTCCTGTATGTTTCGGATAGCCCAAAGCAATCAGTCACGATCATCGAAATGTTCATTCAGGAAATTAAAGACGTCGGCCGTGCGATGTGGCCGGGCACCATCTTGCATAAACCACGAGGTGTTCGCAGTGTCGTCTAAGGCAGTTTGTACCGCCACAAATTCACGAAGAATGTCCAGATAGCGCGATGCAGTAATCGTTTCGGATCTGAAAAATAGGCCAATGATTCCTTTGGAAGAAATGGCGGCCCAGACCAGTACTTTTTGAGGATGCAGGGACGATGGGACTGCAACATGGGGCTTTTCGGTTCCCCATATGCTCCAGTTCTGTTTATTGACGAAGCCGTCCAGGTAAAAATAAGCTTCGTCAGTAAACCAAATGCTGCCCACATGCATATCGCCGTTATCAATCCTGTGCACTATATCGTTAGCGAATGTCTCTCGTGCTGCAATGGTAGCGGCGCTGAGGGGTTGCCGCATTTGAATTTTGTATGGATATAGGTGTAAACTCTGGCGCATGAGACGATACGTGGACGTTGGCGTCATTTGGACTGCAGCTGCAACACGGCGAACGGAAACCCGAGGCCGCTGTTGGATCACCTGTTGCACTAGCTGCGCATTGCCCTCTGTGGTTGCCGTACGCGGTCGCCCTACCTTTCCAGCACGTTCATCCGTCACGTTCCCAGTCCGTTGAAATTTTTCAAACAGATCCTTTATTGTATCGCTTTTCGGTCCTTTGGTTACATTAAACCTCCGTTGAAAACTTCGTCTTGTTGCAATAACACTGTGTTCTAGGCGGTGGAATTCCAACACCAGAAAAATCCTCTGTTCTAGGGAATAAACCATGTCGTCCACAGCACACTTGCATGTTGTGAACAGCACACGCTTACAGCAGAAAGACGACGTACAGAATGGCGCACCCACAGACTGCGTTGTCTTCTATACCTTTCACATCACTTGCAGCGCCATCTGTTGTTGAAAATTGTAACTACTGTAATTTCGAAAGTTTGTCCGCCTGAAAATGTACTGTTGTCCCAAGCATATTGCAACAAACGGTGTATTTCTATCGCTGCTCGTTTAGTTTTTATTGCCGTTTCAAATATACCGGTCATTTTTGAAACACCCTGTAGCTTTCATATTAGACCAGTAAGCAAATTGGTTAACACGCTTGTTAGACAGCGGGTGACCGAGCAATTTACTACAATTCTTACGAAAAAATCATGTAAGCTATTGAAGAATGATCGGAAGGAAATGTGTCATGGACACTATAGTCTCATTTAAGGAAATAAGTACCGAGAATACACGATTCGTCGGTCGTTCGCCGTCCTACACTGTGTCACCAAGCCTGAAATAAAAATCGGCGAATACAATTCATGTTATTTGCATGAGAAAAAATCTGGTAGCTGATGGAATTTAAGTGAAAAACACGGAAATATGTGTCAAATATTACAATAATTATTCACGTTATGTAACATACACAGCAAAACTCACTTGTTTCCTAAGAAACGGCAGGCAAGAGCATTAGTGAGCTCGCAGATGTCAGACAGTAAAAGTGATACTATACAGGGTGGTCCATGGATCGTGACCGGGCCAAATATCTCAAGAAATAAGCGTCAAACGAAAAAATTACAAAGAACGAAACTCGTCTAGCTTGAAGGGGGAAACCTGATGGCGCTATGGTTGGCCCGCTAGTTGGCGCTGTCATAGCTCAAACGGATATCAACTGCGATTTTTAAAAATAGGAACCCCCATTTTTTATTACATATTCCTGTAGTACGTAAAGAAATATGAATCTTATAGTTGGACCACTTTTTTCGCTTTGTGATAGATGGCGCTGTAATAGTCACAAATATATGGCTCACAATTTTAGACAAACAGTAGGTAACAGGTAGGTTTTTTAAATTAAAATACAGAACGTAGGTACGTTTGAACATTTTATTTCGGTTTTTCCAATGTGATACATGTACCTTTGTGAACTTATCATTTCTGAGAATGCATGCTGTAACAGCGTGATTACCTGTAAATACCACATTAATGCAATAAATGCTCAAAATGATCTCCGTCAACCTCAATGCATTTGGCAATACGTGTAACGACATTCCTCTCAACAGCGAGTAGTTCGCCTTTCGTAATGTTCGCACATGCATTGACAATGCGCTGACGCATCTTGTCAGGCGTTGTCGGTGGATCACGATAGCAAATAGCCATCAACTTTCCCCACAGAAAGAAATCCGGGGACGTCAGATCCAGTGAACGTACAGGCCATGGTATGGTGCTTCGACGACCAATCCACATGTCATGAAATATGCTATTCAATACCGCTTCAACCGCACTCGAGCTATGTACCGGACAACCATCACGTTGGAAGTACATCGCCATTCTGTCATGCAGTGAAACATCTTGTAGTAACATCGGTAGAACATCACGTAGGAAATCAGCGTACATTGCACCATTTAGATTACCAACGATAAAATGGGGCCAATTATACTTCCTCCCATAATGCCGCACCACACATTAACACGCCAAGCTCGCTGATATTGCACTTGTCGCAGCCATCGGGATTTTCCGTTGCCCAATAGTGCATATTATGCCGGTTTACGTTACCGCTGTTGGTGAATGACGCTTCGTCGCTAAATAGAACCCGTGCAAAAAACATGTCATCGTCCTGTAATTTGTCTTGTACCCAATGGACGAACTGTACACGACGTTCAAAATCGTCGCCATGCAATTCCTGGTGCATAGAAATATGGTAGGGTGCAATCGATGTTGATGTAACATTCTCAACACCGACGTTTTTGAGATTCCCGGTTCTCGCGCAATTTGTCTGCTACTGATGTGCAGATTAGCCGCGGCAGCAGCTAAAACACCTACTTGAGCATCATCATTTGGTGCGGGTCGTGGTTGACGTTTCAGATGTGGCGGAACACTTCCTGTTTCCTTAAATAACGTAACTATTCAGCGAACGGTCCGGACACTTGTATGATGTCGTCTAGGATACCGAGCAGCATACATAGCACACGCCCGTAGGACATTTTGATCACAATAGCCATACATCAACACGATATCAACCTTTTCTGAAATTGGTAAACGGTCCATTTTAACACGGGTAATGTATCACGAAGCCTATACCGCCCGCCCTGGCGTAATGTTATGTGATACCACGTACTTATACGTTTGTGACTACTACAGCGCCATCTATCACAAAGCCAAAAAAGTGGTCCAACTAAAACATTCATATTTCTTTGCTTACTGCACGAATATGTAACAAAAAGTGGGGGGTTCCAATTTAAAAAACGCATTTGATATCCGTTTGACCTATGGCAGCGCAATCTAGCGAGCCAACCATAGCGCCATCTGGTTTCCCCCTTCAAGTTAGACGAGTTTAGTGCTTTGTAGTTTTTACGTTTGAACCTTATTTCGTGAGATATTTGGCGCGGTCACTATCAGTGGACCACTCTGTATATTCTTCTTTACAAAGATCACAGGAATTAAATACTAAGTGCCTCCATAAAAATGATTACACAGATATGTTTTCCCTATCGTGGTGGGAATTTAGCGGCATGTAATCAAAATAAGGGTATCCGCTACAGAAACAAAAATTTCGATTACTTCAGAACTAGTACTTCACTGTCCATCGCGCTGTTTGAAGTTATTACGGAAATGTGGATTACGAGAAGTTACAGTGAATCTTTGTACTGACTGTCACAGTGTCAACGCTGCTGACGTACTACCCTGCGCCGAGGGAATCCAGGACGCATGGGCTTTTGGACGGGGTAGTTTGTGGGCGGTTCCAGTATGGAAGACAACTTTCTACAATGTAAATGTACCGTAAATAGTGAACTAAAAGATAAGTGCTCCGATGTCCCTCATTGAAGCAATAATAATAGACGTTGAGCCGTCAGTTGAGGGGTCAGTAGTAGTAGAAAGTAGTGGCAGAAACTACGCCTTTTTCCCTTTGCCTGTTTCTTTGGTGTACTATTATTTTTTTTTTTGTAATTGTTTTCTCCGCTGTAGTATTAGTAAGGAGCAGGTAGTAATTTCTGTTGTAAGCTTGTACAGGTTGTAGAGAGGACGTAGGAAAAAAAAGTCTAATATAGAATCCAAATCCGGAAACATAGCGTTTGGATCTAAATTGATTTTGAAGATCGAATTAGTTTCAGACTTCCCGTGAAGCGAGAGACGGCTGATAGAACGAGCTCTGATCTGTGTGCTCTAGGAGAGGGCAAAGCACAGGCGATATATCAAGTACGCGTCGTCATTTTTTCTTTTACATAACGAAGGAAGTCCTCTTCAATGTCGAGACTGCGGTGCATACGTTAAGTACCACAGACAACCGTCCTAGTTTCGCAAATGTATCAGTTGCTCCTAACTGTTCTTTTAGTCCGACGAAAGGACTTCGTGATGGCATGACTGCATGAGGGAATGTGGCAGTGCTCCCTTCTCACACTGTGTGCGTACCACAAGCACGAGACTTGAAAGTGATCCGATGTTATATCCAAACAGTACATATCCGGACATGGTTCCCTCATCAAAACTTTAAGTACTAAGCTACAGGAAACAATACGGACTGGAATAGAAGTGTCCAGCCTGGAGTAAATTTAACAGCAATATCTACATGTATTCTGTGCTTTTTTGCGGATGATCAATTCATGCTACAGGACGGTAAAGATAAGCTTCAAAACCATTACATCTGAAACATATAGTTTGCAAAAGTTATAATTTTCTGATATCGAGGAAAAAACAAATGTTATGGCATGACAGGGAAAATAATTAAAACAAAGATAGTGAACTATAAGAACAAGCTACAAGTTTTCTTACGATGGTTGTGATTTATCTTTCAACTACGATGACGAAGTAAAGAAAAAGTTTCATGGATTCTGAGGAACAATAAGGCTAACGTGGAAGTGGAAGATGAAGAGTCTCAACTTCAAATTTTACAAGACTGTGGTTGTGCCAACATTGGTATATGGAAACGGGACGTGGCAGAAGAAGATAAATTATAGAAACAAAATGCTGTTGTCTGAAATGCGGTTCTTGATCAGTGGAAGGATACTTCCTAAATGAAAAAAACAGCAATGAAGAGATAAGGCAACTATTAAATATATTCACTGCGTTCAATGTCCAAACACAAGATAAATTGGGAAAACAATATTTTCAAAAGAGGGACAAAAGAATTTCGAAGTTTGCTGTTAGCTATCAAACTACCGGAAGAAGAGATGGCAGAAAACCTGCAAGAGAAAGTAAAGTAAATGTATCAATGTGGATTTGAGTAAGCGATTAAACTCGCGACCCATTCTAAGTGTTAGGTGGTGCATATAAAATCCGCAAAAGAAGAAACTGGAAGCATTTGAATTGTTGTGGTAACGAAGAATGGTACAAATTTAGTAGATAGATAAAGAACTAAGTAAAGAACTACTTTAAAAAATAGCCAAGGAAGAGCCTTTACCGAATAAGGGACGGGTTACAGGAAAATCTGCTAAGGTATCAAGGAATAGTTTAACTGGAGCTGGAAGAAGCAGCTTTTTTTTGTCATTAGTCTTCCGGATGGTTTGATTCGAAACACAACAGATCCCTCTCCTATGCCAGAGTCTTCGTCTCGGAGTTGCACTTTGCAGTTATTTGCTGCGTGTATTCCACTTTCTGTTTTCCTCTACACTTTTTACTCTCTACGGCACCCTCTAGCACCATTGAAGTTATTCCGTGATGTCGTAACAGGTGTCCTACCTTCCTGACCCTTCTTCTTGTCATTGTTTTCCATAGAATCCTTCCTCGCCGATTCTCCAGAGGACCTCCTCATTCCTTATCCTATCAGTATGCTTAATTTTCAACATTCGTCTGTAGCACCACATCTCAAATGCTTCAATCCACTTCTTTTCTGGTTTTCCCTTAGTCCATGTTTGACTGCCATATAATGCTGTGCTGAAGGCGTACATTCTCAGAAATTTCTTCCTCAAATTAAGGCCTATGTTTGATACTTGTAGTCTTCTCTTGGCCATGAATGCCCTTTCTGCCAGTGCTAGTCTGCTTTTTGTGTCCTTGCTCCGTTACGGATTATTTTCCTGCCTAGGAAGCTGAATTCCTTAACTTCATGCACTTCGTGATCTTCAGTTTCGATGATAAGTCACTCGTTGTAGTCACTTCTACTACTTCTCATTACTTTCGTCTTAGTTCGATTTGCCCTCTATCCATATACTGCACTTTGACTGTTCATTCTATTCAGAATATCATGTAATTAATCTTCACTTTGCCGGCCGGGGTGGCCGAGCGGTTCTAGGCGCTTCAGTCTGGAGCCGCGTGACCACTGCGGTCGCAGGTTCGAATCCTGCCTCGGACATGGATGTGTGTGATGTCCTTAGGTTAGTTACATTTAAGTAGTTCTAAGTTCTAGGGGGCTGATGACCTCTGAAGTTAAGTCCCATAGTGTTCAGAGGCATTTCAGCCATCTTCACTTTCAGTGAGGATAGCAGTATCATCAGCGAATCTTATCATTGATTCTCTTTCTCCGTGAATTTTAATTGCATCCTTCAACATTTCTTTTATTTCCGTCATTGCTTATTCAGTGTATAGTTTGAACAGTAGGGGTGGAAGACTACATCCTTGTCTTACACAGTTTCTAATCAGAGCACCCTTTCTTCATCTTCCACTCTTATTGTTCTCTCTTGGTTCTTGTACCTGTAGTATCTTACCCGCCTTTATTTAAGCGTATCTTTCTCTGTAGCTTACTCCTGTTTTCTCAGAATTTCGAACATCTTGCACCATTTTACATTGTCGAAAGCTTTTTCAGGTCCAAAAATCCTATGAACGTGTCTAGAGTTTTCTTTAGTCTTGCTTACATTATCAATCGCAACATCAGAACTGCCTCTCTCATGCTCTGTTCTAAAGCCGCACTGATCGTTATCTACCAGATTCTGATTTTCTTTTCCATTTTTCTGTAGGGTGCATTATTCTTGCCAGCCTCCTAGGTGGATGAGCTGGTAAGCTGATTGTGCGATAATTCTGTCATTTGTTGTTCTTGCAATCTTTGGAACTGTGTGGATGATGTTTTTCTGAATATCAGATGTATATCGCAAGTCTCATACGTTGCACACACCAACAAGAGCAGTTATTTTGTTGCCAGGTCCCACAATTATTTTAGCAATCCCAATGGAATGTTACCTTCCCCTTCTGTGTTATTTGATCTTAAGTTTTCCAAAGCTCCTTGAACTTCTGATTCTAATACTGGTTCCCCTACTTCTACATTGAACCCTGTTTCTTCTTCTACCACGTCACTGGACAATTTCTCCCCCTCCTAAAAGTCTGCAGTGGACTTTTTCCACTTTTCCACTCTCTCCGCTGCATTTAATAGTGAAATTCTCATGGCACTCTTAATGTTACCACTCTTGCTTCTAATTTCATCGAAGGTTGTTTTGACTTTCCTGTAGGTTGAGACAGTCCTTCCGACAATCTTTTGTTTTCCGTTTTCCTCACATTTTTCACGTGCAGCCATTTCGCCTTAGCTTCCCTCCACTTTGTTTATTTAACCCCTAAATGACTTGCATTTCTGTAGTCCTGAATTTCCCTGAACATTTTTGTACTTTCTTCTTTCATCGATCGGATGAAACATTTCATCTGTTACCCATGATTCCTTCGCAGTTACCTTATTTGTAGCTATGTTTTTCTATCCATCGTCTGTGGTTGTTCTTTTCAGGGAACTGAACTGAACTGCATACTGAGCTATTCCTTATCACAAGGTATATAGCCTCAGAGATCTTCAAGCGTCTCTCTTAATTTCTCAGTACTTTCGAATCCCTCTGCTTTGCACATTGATTCTTCCTGACTAGTACTTCAGCTTCAACCTACTCTTCATCACTACCGAATAATGACATGAGTCTATGTTGGCTCATGGTTACTCCTTACAATCCAGTATCTGATTCCGGAATCTCTGCCTGACTACGACAAAATCTAACTGAAATCTTCCCAATCTCTAGGCCTTTTTCAAGTATACATCCCCCTCTTGTGGTTCTTGAACACAATATACTATTACTAGCTGAAATTCACTGCAGAACTCAATTAGTCTTTGTTCTGTCTCGTTTTTACTACCAAACGCATTTTCTCCCGTAACCTTTTCTTGTATTCCTTCACCTACAACCGCATTCCAATTCCCCATGACTACTAAATTTTCATCTCCGTTTACGAACTGAATTAGCCGTTCAGTATCTTCATGCACGTTATCTCTTCATCTTTGGCTTAGAACGCCGGCTTATGTAACTGTACTATCGTTGTCGGTGTTGGTTTGCTTGCAGTTGAGGTAAGAGCAATACTACCTTTGAACTGTTCACAATGATTCACTCTCTGCCCTACCTTCCTATGCATAACGAATCCTACTCCCGTTATACCATTTTCTGCTGCTGTTGATATTACCCTATATTCATCTGATCACAAATCCTTGTTTTATTTGCATTGCACTTCACTGACCACCATTATCTTGAGGCTAAGCTTTGTATTTCCCTTGACAGATATTCTAACTTCCCTGCCACGTTCCACGAATCGTAGAACATTACCCTTTCGCTGGTTATTCAGTCTTTTTCTCATTTTCACCTTCCCCTTGGTAGTCCCCTCCCGGAGATCCGAGTGGGAGACTAGTCCGGAATCTTTCGCCAATGGAGAGATCATTTGATCCACTTTCAGTCACAGGTCAAATGGCCTGTGGACACACATGTGTCTTTACTGCAGTGGTTTCCATTTCCTTCTGCATCCTCATGCCGTTGATCATTGCTGATTATTCAGCATTTAGGTGCAGTTTCCCACCCTAAGGGCAACAGAGTGCCCTGAACCTCCGTGCGTCACTCCAGTAGAGCGAAAAAAGTAGTGATAGGGAAGACAAGAATATGTAAAACAGATCAAAGAGTGTAAAACTTCCTAACAGATGGAAAGATTAGCACAGCATAGAAAAATATGGAGGAGAAGATCAGATTAGTGAAAAGTATATGAAAAATGGAATACGTTCTGCCAGACCTTGTGCATAATTTATTTGTGTCCAAAAACCTGGGAAGGTATTGTGATACCACATAATCATGGTGCTCACCTCACCACACCAAAAAATAGTGAGACAAATCAGAAAATAAGTATAAACGTAGGGTTCCGCAGCCATTGTCACGTACATTAAAATTTTTCTGTGTTCATCGCCGCATATAAAACTACTGACGTTTCGGTCTCTGTTGAAAGCAACCTCCTTCAGATTGCCTAAAAAAACAACCGTGAAGAAGGTCGCTTGCAACAGGAACCGAAACGTCTGTAGTTTTGTATGTATTGACAATGCAGTTACAAACAAAAAAAAATTATTGAAGGAGAAAATAAGTAGTTTATCAACATTTCTAAGTGCCACACTAAGAAACAGATTCTTTCTAAGTGCCTGTAAGAAAATTTTTGTTCCAAGTGCCATTAAAACGATGGCACTAAGTTTTCTTATACTAGGTACAGACATACATCGGTATTGTTTTACCTAGGAGAACTGTAGTGAATGAAAACCGTTTCTCATTTCTTCTAAATTTTCAGTGAGAGATTAAATTCGGTCAAGACGTTTCTCGCTATTGACCACTGTTTCTTACGCAGCTACATTCTTGGAACCAAATGGTGCGAAGTTGAATGTAGAACTCCCTGTGCTGAGAAAGAATTGGCTGCTCTTTCGGATAAACTGCCATGATATTCCCTCCTTTGAATACATTGATATTTTCAATTCTTCTTCTTTTAGAGCACGAATTTTTAATAGCCGTTTGAGGTGGATGAGCATGAGACACTTTGGTCATATTAGGTTTGGAGATCTTACGTTTCCGCGTTCTAGCAGCATGTTTAAAATCAAAGAAGTAGTTGTATGCATTGGAATTATGTGGTATAGATTCATGGCAGTAGCTGACGGAACTCCTGAGAGAAGTATTGCCTGACAGGAGAACCATGCACATTTTAGTAATCAACCATGAGCCCTTCATTCTTTAAAGAATCTAACTCCCATGTATAAAATAACTTCGAAGGTTTGATTACTTTGTAAATGATTTAATGTGTTAATTATTTGAGGTTAAGCATGTAAGTGAGAAAAAGTTTAAAAAGGGTTTCAAATTACGCTTATAGGTGGTTGCAAGGTCCGTTATGAAACACTGGATGAATATAGTCAGAGCAATTGACACCCCATGTTCAGCAAAAGCAAGCGTTTTACGCACCTCAATGTTTCTGACGTCATATCTTTCGAACTATATGTCGTACAATGATATAATTTCTCATGTACATTCAGTTATATATGTAGTAACTGTTCGGATAGTGTGCTATGAGCAAAGCTGATAGTAACGAAGTAATAAATTAAAACGTTATGCCTGACGCTGGTTTTTTTTGAGAGGCATTTTAAGAAGTAAATAATTTTCCATGTATCTCAATATGACGTGATATATGATGAACAGTGTGCCATACAATGATATAATTTTGCAAATACATTCACAGGTATATCTGCAAACTGTATTGTGAAAGGGTTCGATAGTAAAAAAATAATAAATTAAATTTTGAAATCTGATGCTGACGTTTTACTGCCTGAACAGTGAAAATATACGAGGGCATGCTGAAAAGTAATGTCTCTGAATCTTTTTTTATAAAAACCCTCATAATTTTTAAAATAAAACAAACTGTATCAACATTCCACATCTATATTCATCATGTCTACATATTTATTTCTCCATATAGTCACCCTGATGGCGGACACGTCTCTCCAAACGAGAGACCAGTTCGTTGACACTGTCACTGCAGAATGTTTGATTTTGTTGACGGAGCCACATCCTCACCTCTACTATGAGCCTCATGCTCTCTAAGGTGTTCTTTCTTTAAGTTTTGGAGACAGATGAAAATCTGCTACGGCCGAGCGGGACACTTTGGAAGACGATTGATGACAGTGAAGCCAAAGCGTCAGATTGTTGCAAATGTCGCAGCATTCGTGTGTGATCTGGTATTGTAATTCTGAAGGAGAGAAAGATCTACGTGTGAACGAAATCTCCCGTTTAGTGCTTACAGAACACTCTCACGCACCGACATAGCTACGCTACACACCGCCATGTTAGCTGCTGCAATTCGGAACCCTCTGGCTGCAGAGTGTTGAACTTGCGTGAGCGAGGCGGAAATGTCGACAGATTAATACGCACGTCATTATTGCCTCAAACGATATTGAGAACAGAATAAAAATTTCGGATTCATTACTTTTCAGCACGCCCTCGTAGTAAGTGATAATACTTTTTGCGTTTCATCATTTTGTGGTGGGTTTCAGAAAGAAAGTTTCATAAAGGATTGTAATCATATGTGAAGTGTGTTGAAAGTCGCTGCTTATGTCATTCGCATATACTGGATGAATAAAGTCCAGATATTTATTTGTGCGCCATAAGCTACTCTCCCTTAAGACGAACACACAGTTTCTAATACTTCTCCCACTGTATTAAACTTTTAACGTAAGACTGTAGCTTTTAATGGCTGGATTGTGACAGCATTTTGAATTTTTAAATTCAGTCAATAATTACGTAAAATGAAAATCAAACTTCGGTTTCTCTGGAAGCCGTTAGATATGGAAGCAGCAACTGGTAATGGGTTCTGGAATAGTCGCTTAATAATATAGATGTTTGAAACATTTTCGCCATGATGATGCTTGGAACACATCTGCAGACATGCAACGAATCACCGAAAACACAACAACACTGAAACACGTTTTTGAAAAAAAAGGAACAGAACGTTTTCCATTTCCACTCTTTATAGAACATTAAAAAAACAAAATAGCTGAAAAGCTATAGTTACTGTTTCACAGCAAAGTCTGTTGGTTAAATATTATCAAATCGTTGTAAAATGACCGCTACTAGGCAAAATTATGACAGTCGAATCGTATCCGATACAAACGATGTTGTTGTTAGTGGATAACTGCTGCTCACTATCTGAAATTACAGATATTGCTTTTAATTGCTGCGTGCTCTCTCGGTGCAAACCGCGAGGCGGTGGGCAGGTTAGCCGTGAAGGACCATCGTGAGCCCGTAGTTCAGGAGAACCTGTCTGCCACAATACCTGCGGTTGCGGCCCCCACCTGTCAGCTGCCACGGATGTAGACGGCGCAAAAATATGAGCAGCCACAGCCAGAGAACACAGCGGTGGAACAGCTGTCTACGGCCTCGACGGTTCGAACACTCTGGATACATACCGCTGCAACTCCTCACAGTAACACGGCTTGTAATTTCTGGTGTCGGAAATGTGTCTGGTCCATTACCCTTGTAGCGTAGTCTAACTGTGCGCTCTTTGTTCGGAAGAATCGGCACTTTCTATTCTAAATGAAACCTGCGTTACCTCCCTCCAGCGACACTAGTGATTCACTGCATAAATGAGGCACTGAGATAAAAAAAATGAGGCTTATCATTATTGGGTATACGACTAATTGCTGTAGTTGTTATTTTCACACGATTTTGCCTCTGTTGATTCTAAAGCGGGACTTGTTCAGGTATTTCTTTCCCTCTCTGAAATAATGTTGAAATTTCTTTTCGTTCAGAAAGAAGATTGCACGAAAGAACTTTAGGCATGATGGCGGGATGCAGTAAACAGGTGTGAGATTTCAAAATGGCTTCTGTGATGAAACCTTCAGACAAGTTCAAAGTCGATTTCCATTAATTTCGAAGGAAGAAACAGCACCCTGAATTGTGGAAGAGAAATAGGACTAAACAAAAGAGGTCATGGGTTTGGAGCATATCAACTGGAAAGGAAACATTGCTCCTAAAAGAGTAACAGGTGCACCCGCAGTCAAACTGTTACGCAATGTTCATTATTTGTATTCTCTGCACATAACAGTAGAAGCAATTATGTAGAAACATTATACTTGTAATAAAAACTTTGTTGTTACACAGTACAAAATATCTGAATACACTGTTCAGTCAAATTGAGTCTCTGTTTCACCCAGTAGAAACGGAATGGTGAAATATGGATTTCCTCTGGTCAAGATTGTGATAGCACCCTATTTTCATAACGCGCCGAGTGCATAATTGGAAGTCATTCCTTTGAACT
Organism: Schistocerca gregaria; assembly: GCF_023897955.1. NCBI lineage: Eukaryota > Metazoa > Arthropoda > Insecta > Orthoptera > Acrididae > Schistocerca > Schistocerca gregaria. The sequence goes on along the minus strand of NC_064925.1, from coordinate 136,366,083 downwards.
TACGGTATGCTTCACGCATGGTTGATGTTATTCGTGTACAGTTTCTGAGTATTTTGGTAATATTCTAAGTAAATGTACCAGTAATAAAATGACTGTTCGAGAGGAAGACAACGAATCTGGGTCAGTGATCAAGAGTGACAAGTATATGAACATATGTGTCACTCAATTTCAAAACAGAGCTGTTTAATAAATGAAAAATGTGCAGTTAGCTTTGTCATGTGACAAGCCAAGGCACTAAAAAGTATATTGATTTCCTATATATATATATATATATATATATATATATATATATATATATATATATATATATACTCCTGGAAATTGAAATAAGAACACCGTGAATTCATTGTCCCAGGAAGGGGAAACTTTATTGACACATTCCTGGGGTCAGATACATCACATGATCACACTGACAGAACCAGAGGTACATAGACACAGGCAACAGAGAATGCACAATGTCGGCACTAGTACAGTGTATATCCACCTTTCGCAGCAATGCAGGCTGCTATTCTCCCATGGAGACGATCGTAGAGATGCTGGATGTAGTCCTGTGGAACGGCTTGCCATGCCATTTCCACCTGGCGCCTCAGTTGGACCAGCGTTCGTGCTGGACGTGCAGACCGCTTGAGACGACGCTTCACCCAGTCCCAAACATGCTCAATGGTGGACAGATCCGGAGATCTTGCTGGCCAGGGTAGTTGACTTACACCTTCTAGAGCACGTTGGGTGGCACGGGATACATGCGAACGTGCATTGTCCTGTTGGAACAGCAAGTTCCCTTGCCGGTCTAGGAATGGTAGAACGATGGGTTCGATGACGGTTTGGATGTACCGTGCACTATTCAGTGTCCCCTCGACGATCACCAGAGGTGTACGGCCAGTGTAGGAGATGGCTCCCCACACCATGATGCCGGGTGTTGGCCCTGTCGTATGCAGTCCTGATTGTGGCGCTCACCTGCACGGCGCCAAACACGCATACGACCATCATTGGCACCAAGGCAGAAGTGACTCTCATCGCTGAAGACGACACGTCTCCATTCGTCCCTCCATTCACGCCTGTCGCGACACCACTGGAGGCGGGCTGCACGATGTTGGGGCGTGAGCGGAAGACGGCCTAACGGTGTGCGGGACCGTAGCCCACCTTCATGGAGACGGTTGCGAATGGTCCTCGCCGATAGCCCAGGAGCAACAGTGTCCCTAATTTGCTGGGAAGTGGCGGTGCGGTCCGCTACGGCACTGCGTAGGATCTTACGGTCTTGGCGTGCATCCGTGCGTCGCTTTGGTCCAGTCCCAGGTCGACGGGCACGTGCACCTTCCGCCGACCACTGGCGACAACATCGATGTACTGTGGAGACCTCACGCCCCACGTGTTGAGCAATTCGGCGGTACGTCCATCCGATCTCCCGCATGCCCACTATACGCCCTCGCTCCAAGTCCGTCAACTGCACATACGGTTCACGTCCACGCTGTCGCAGCATGCTACCAGTGTTAAAGACTGCGATGGAGCTACGTATGCCACGGCAAACTGGCTGACACTGACGGCGGCGGTGCACAAATGCTGCGCAGCTAGCGCCATTCGACTGCCAACAGTGCGGTTCCTGGTGTGTCCGCTGTACCGTGCGTGTGATCATTGCTTGTACAGCCCTCTCGCAGTGTCCGGAGCAAGTATGGTGGGTCTGACACACCGGTGTCAATGTGTTCTTTTTTCCATTTCCAAGAGTGTATATATATATATATATATATATATATATATATATATATATAAATGGCACAAATAAAACGAATGTCTATGAACGTCTTGAAATTGTTAAAGAGAATATTTTACGTGAGAATATACTGTTATTTTTATTTACGATTTTTATGATAAAATGTATGTTGTTTGAATCAAAAAGGGGATATGTCAGTCATTTTCTATTACCATTTTCTATTATTTGCTTTTACTCTATGATTATAGATTTTGTTATAAGATTGTATTCTTCCTGGAATAACTATAGAGTTTGAGAATAATACTACTCAAGATTATACAGTTTTTTTCAATACATCTCAAAATTACTGTTGCGTGACATGTCCCCGTTTTGATCCCAACCCCTCAGTTATTGGTACTACATTCGTATTCGATCCAAGTACGTGAATCAGTGTATCGGCAGTTTTGTACTTAAAGTTCATTTGAACTCAATGAGGCCACTTTTTTATTTGTGTAGTCATGAGAAGCACTTTAATTAGTTTCTTAAACATCTAAAAGTGATGCAGTAAGTTACTTCAAACCTCACCATTCAAATGATGTAACACTGCGACGTAATGTCATGTAAGTGCACAGAACACATGTTACCTCACAGGACAACATTAACATTCGATTTCACAATGAAGTTTTAGCTGTTATCTTACTTTGGTCTCTATTTCTTTTTCATTTAATAATACTGTACCTCAGCATCAGAAACATTAACATTAGGAAATAATGGCTTAGTTGTTTTCTACGTAACCATTTATATACTGGCAAATGTAAGAGCCTATAACTCTCGCTTTATCTGTCCTTAACTCTTCCATGTTACTATATACTGGAATAGTTATGAAGGAGCCAATACAATGCGTTATTTTCATAGCGAGTCAGTTTGCTTTTGTTAAATTGTGTGTCATGGTTTATTTGCACATTTTCCATCCCAAGACTTATTTTGTGTATGGATGGATGCTGGATAATTATGGACAGCTAAGATATATACTGACTTGAATTTAATTAAAATGAAAATTCCGATAATTGTCACAATTCAAGTTACAAGTGTAACACACATTTAACAAGAATGGAAACCTCTTCGTCATCTATAATACTATGCATGTTTAATGAAATATTCAACTATGGAAAAAAACGAGTGATTTCAGATTAATTTTAAATTTGGTGTTGTTACTTGACAGATGTGTTGCAGAGAAAATGATCTAATATTTTACTGGTTGCATATTGAACTACTCTATGAGTAATTGGCAGATGTCTCTGTCAGCAGTGTATAACTACAGTAGCATTAAGAAAAAAACTGCGTAATGGCGTCTAGACTATTTTTGTAGACGCAGGAAGAGATCTTCAGACTCCTCTGTGTTGTTTTCCCCTGACTGCATCTGCAGTGCCGCAAAACAGAGCTGATTCACTGCGCATCGGTCTTTAGCACACGTTGTGCTTCTTGACGTCTGCGTGGATTCACCTAAGCTACCCACCGCGAAAGTGGCCGCAGCAGAAAGATTGAACCCGTGCCAAAGACGCATTTCTGCGGTCAAAGAATGGCGTAACCATGTTGTCCTCTGTGTCTGCGCTCTACATCGTGCCACGGCGTGTTATTTGGCGCTATACTTCGCCCATGTTATATGAGTTTACTTCATTTCAGTTTAGTTAATGCGCACATTTCGTTTACAGTGCCCTAACTTAATGGAAATTACTTAGTTTCGCTGTCTGCTTGTTACGGCTTGCATAACAACTAATATATTGATAAATGTATGAGATAAAGTATGTTACTGCGAAAAGAGCCCTGAAATACTCGTTAGGCATGCTGTGCTGTCACTTTCTTTGGATCATTAATTTTCAACAAAACAAAATATATTATGTTCTTAGTATTCTGGGTCCAGATTTCTATAAAAGGAACATTGTTTCGTTACTGTAACAGTCTATAAAGTTCAACATACCTTTCTTACTTTATAGTAATTGAAAAGGTTACTGAAAATTATTTCGTTATCAATACTGATGTTACAGTACGCAATGTTTGTTCAACATCAAAATTTTGCTGTGGATTTTCGTTAAAAGTAAAACACCGATATGTACGACGACTAACACGAGAACCTGAGACTATTATCAGAGGAAAAATGTTTTTACTATAATGTTTGCCAGACCAGAACTACGCACAGCAAGATTTCTTTTATATCACGAAGCTAAATTATCTTTTTGCACTGTTAATAATATATCATCCGCAACCCGCGTCCACCTGTAAAACACATCATAAAATCTACTGCTCTGCCCTGCAATGCCGAAACTGAAAGAAATAATTTTAGTTCACTATTACCTGTCCGTTTCTTTGCGGTATAAAAGGTTTCATTTAATGCAGTTTGAATGGGCCGCGGCAGCTGCTCGTTCGTTCGTAGCGCAGCTCTGCACCACGAATAATATTTAAATAGCTGAAAATGTCTTAAAAGGATGGGATAAAATACCAGGAAAGCTTATTACAAATCATAATGCAAGTTTTCACTAAGTAGCTGTATTCAAAATATGTAGACAGATTAAATTCGTACACACTTTTACAAATCAATGCCTCATGGCGTCCTTCTCTCAACCTTGACAAAAGAATGCTACACAAGAATACAATAAACGTCACAGGCTCTTCCTGCTCACGTAACTCCAAAAAGACGACAGAGAAATTAGTGCTCGGTCAGTACTATTTATACTCGGTTTGATATATTTTCATCTTTGTTTGATATTTAATAAGTATCGCCTGTGGCGGTTTCAGTACTCGCCGACACAGATATTATCTTTAAAAAAATCGGTACATAATTCTACACAAGTATAAAACATGACATAACGGTTTCTCTTTATTACATAAAGTTCACACAATCGCTGGCCACGCAATTACAGTCATCCAGTTCAATTATTCTTTTCTTTTTTTTTTTTGCCGCATGTAATATGTGTTTTGCCAGGAGACGTTACACCATGTGATCCTCTGTGCCTGCGCTCCAAATCGTGCTACGGCCTGTTATTTGGCGCTATACTCCGCCCATGTTATATCAATTTACTTCATTTCTCTTTCAGTTGATGCACATTTCGTTCACAGTACCCTAACGTAAGGGAAATTACTTCTGTAATTTGTTCCGTTGATAATACACATCTTGTGTAACATTTATTTGCATCTGGTGGCGATTTAAGTAGGTGTGGTGGACAAAAACACAACATATTAACACGCCTAATACGGCTTCCAGAAATAGTTAGCATTCGAAACAGCTTCCAGTAGTCTCGGAATGTATAAATATAGGCTCTCCATCGTTTTCAAGTGAATCTTACGCTGTTCTTTCTGTCAGATAGTACGAAGTTCCTCTAACGATGAGGAAGAGGACTGAGATCACGCACCCTTCTCTCCATAGTAGACCACAAAGGTTCGACAATATTGAGATCTGGTCACTTTGGTGGTCATGGGAGATGCGACCATTCCTCCTCGTGCTCATAAACCAGTCCTCGACGATGCGTGCTGTGTGAACAGGGGCCCTGTCAACTTGGAATGCAGGTTATCATTGGGGAACAAGCATTGTACCACGGAGTGGACTTATCAGTCATTATAGTCACATAATCCTTAGTAACAGTGAGACCTAGCACAGTAACAATGGGACCCATGGACACAGCTGCCGAAATCATTACAGAAACCATGCCTTGTTTCACTCTCGGGACCTAAACTCGGCCAGAAGTTGGAAACAGTGTAATGCAAAACTCATCCGACCAAATACCTATATTCTATTGTTTCATGGTACACGCTTTGTGGCTTTGGCGCCACGTTTTCCTCCAGACCCTGAGAAGCTCATCTGCAGAAACCAGCACGGTTTTAGGAAACAGTGGTCATGCGAGGCCCAGCTGGCCCTCTTTGTGCTCGATATACAACAGGCTCTACATACCGGCTCCCACGGTCATTCCATATATCTCGACTTTCGAAAGGCGTTCGGCTCAGTCCTACACTCTCGGTTGCTACAAAAAGTGCACGCTTACGATGTGTCCAATGACATATGCGGTTGGATAGAAAGGTTTCTAACAGACAGGGAGCAGCATGTCGTCCTGAACGGGGTAACTTCAACGGAAACCAGAGTAACTTCAGATGTGCTCCAGGGCAGCGTAATAGGTCCTCTCTGCTTTTTACGATTAACATAAACCATCTGGTTGATGGTATTGATATTGGCCTTAGACTGTTTGCTGATCATGCTGTAGTCTACAGGAAAGTAGTATCACAAGAAAGTTGTGAACAAATCAGTGAGGATTTGCAGAAAATAAATGTGCGGCGTAATGAGTGGCAGTTATCTCTCATTATTAGTAAGTTAACCTACTGCGTATAACAAGGCGAAAATCCTCATTAACTTGTTGTTGTTGTGGTCTTCAGTCCTGAGACTGCTTTGATGCAGCTCTCCATGCTACTCTATCTTCTGCAAGCTTCTTCATCTCCCAGTACCTACTGCAACCTACATCTTTCTGAATCTGCTTGGTGTATTCATATCTTGGTCTCCCTCTACGATTTTTACCCTCCAAGCTGCCCTCCAATACTAAATTGGTGATCCCTTGATGCCTCAGAACATGTCCTACCAACCGATCCCTTCTTCAGGTCAAGTTGTGCCACAAACTTCTCTTCTCCACAATCCTATTCAATACTTCCTCATTAGTTATGCGATCTACCCATCTAATCTTCAGCATTCTTCTGTAGCACCACATTTCGAAAGCTTGTCCAAACTATTTATCGTCTATGTTTCACTTCCATACATGGCTACACTCCATACAAATACTTTCAGAAAAGACTCCCTGACACTTAAATCTATACTCGATGATAAGAAATTTCTCTTTTTCAGAAACGGTTTCCTTGCCATAGCCAGTCTACATTTTATATCCTCGCTACTTCGACCATCATCAGTTATTTTGCTCCCCAAATAGCAAAACTCCTTTACTACTTTAAGTGTCTCATTTCCTAATCTAATTACCCTCAGCATCACCCCACTTAATTCGACTACATCCCATTATCCTCGTTTTGCTTTTGTTGATGTTCATCTTATATACTCCTCTCAAGGCACTGTCCATTCCGTTCAACTGATATTCCAAGTCCTTTGCTGTCTCTGACAGAATTACAATGTCATCGGCGAACGTTAAAGTTTTTATTCCTTCTCCATGGATTTTAATACCTACTCCGAATTTTTTTTTGTTTCCTTTACTGCTTGGCCAATATACAGTTTGAATAACATCGGTGAGAGGCTACAACCCTGTCTCACTCCCTTCCCAACCACTGCTTCCCTTTCATGTCCCTCGACTCTTATAACTGCCATCTGGTTTCTGTACAAATTGTAAATAGCCTTTCGCTCCCTGTATTTTATCCCTGCCACCTTTAGAATTTAAAATAGAGTATTCCAATAAACGTTGTCAAAAGCTTTCTCTAAGTCTACAAATGCTAGAAACGTAGGTTTGCCTTTCCTTAATCGTTCTTCTAAGATAAGTCGTAAGGTCAGTATTGCCTCACGTGTTCCAGTATTTCTACGCAAACCCAACTGATCTTCCCCGGGGTCGGCTTCTACTAGTTTTTCCATTCGTCTGTAAAGAATTCGTGTTAGTATTTTGCAGCTGTGGCTTATTAAACTGATAGTTCGGTAATTTTCACATGTGTCAACACCTGCTTTCTTTGGGATTGGAATTATTATATTCTTCTTGAAGTCTGAGGGTATTTCGCCTGTTTCATACATCTTGCTCACCAGATGGTACAGTTTTGTCAGGACTGGCTCTCCCAAGGCCGTCAGTAGTTCCAATGGAATGTTGTCTACTCCAGGGGCCTTGTTTCGACTCAGGTCTTTCAGTGCTCTGTCAAACTCTTCACGCAGTATCGTATCTCCCATTTCATCTTCATCTACATCCTCTTCCATTTCCATAATATTGTCCTCAAGTACATCCCACTTGTGTAGACCCTCTATATACTCCTTCCACCTTTCTGCTTTCCCTTCTTTGCTTAGAACTGGGTTTCCATCTGAGCTCTTGATGTTCATACAAGTGGTTCTCTTATCTCCAAAGATCCCTTCAATTTTCCTGTAGGCAGTATCTATCTTACTTCTAGTGAGATAAGCCTCTACACCCTTACATTTGTCCTCTAGCCATCCCTGCTTAGCCATTTTGCACTTCCTATCGATCTCATTTTTGAGACGTTTGTGTTCCTTTTTGCCTGCTTCATTTATTGCATTTTAATATTTTCTCCTTTCATCAATTAAATTCAATATTTTTTCTGTTACCCAAGGATTTCTACTAGCTCTCGTCTTTTTACCTACTTGATCCTCTGCTGCCTTCACTACTTCATCCGTCAAAGCTACCCATTCTTCTTCTACTGTATTTCTTTCCCCCATTCCTGTCAATTGTTCCCTTATGCTCTCCCTGAAACTCTGTACAACCTCTGATTCTTTCAGTTTATCCAGGTCCCATCTCCTTAAATTCCCACCTTTTTGCAGTTTCTTCAGTTTTAATCTACAGGTCATAACCAATAGATTGTGGTCAGAGTCCACATCTGCCCCTGGGAATGTCTTACAATTTAAAACCTGGTTCCTAAATCTCTGTCTTACCATTACATAATCTGATACCTTTTAGTATCTCCAGGGTTCTTCCATGTATACAGCCTTCTTTTATGATTCTTGAACCAAGTGTTAGCTATTATTAAGTTGTGGTCTGTGCAAAATTCTATCAGGCGGCTTCCAATTTCATTTCTTAGCCGTAATCCATATTCACCTACTACGTTTCCTTCTCTCCCTTTTCCTACTCCCGAATTCCAGTCGCCCCTGACTATTAAATTTTCGTCTCCCTTCATTATCTGAATAATTTCTTTTATTTCATCATACATTTCTTCAATTTCTTCGTCATCGGCAGAGCTAGTTGGCATATAAATTTGTACTACTGTAGTGGGTGTGGGCTTCGTATCTATCTTGGCCACAATAATGCGCTCACTATGCTGTTTGTAGTAGCTTACCCGCATTCCCATTTTCCTATTCATTATAAACTTACTCCTGCATTACCCCTATTTGATTTTTTGTTTATAACCCTGTAGTTACCAGACCAAAAGTCTTGTTCCTGCTGCCACCGAGCTTCACTAATTCCCACTATATCTAACTTTAACCTATCCATTACCCTTTTTAAATTTTCTAACCTACCTGCCCGATTAAGGGATCTGACATTCCACGCTCCGATCCGTAGAACGCCAGTTTTCTTTCTCCTGATAACTACATCCTCTTGAGTAGTCCCCGCCCGGAGATCCGAATGGGGGACTATTTTACCTCCGGAATATTTTACCCAAGAGGACGCCATCATGATTTAATCATACAGTAAAGCTGCATGCCCTCGGGAAAAATTACGGCCATAGTTTCCCCTTGCTTTCAGCCGTTCGCAGTACCAGCACAGCAAGGCCGTTTTGGTTATTGTTACAAGGCCAGATCAGTCAATCATCCAGACTGTTGCCCTTGCAACTACTGAAAAGGCTGCTGCCCCTCTTCAGGAACCACACGTTTGTCTGGCCTCTCAGCAGATACCCCTCCGTTGTGGTTGCACCTACGGTACGGCTATCTGTATCACAGAGACACTCAAGCCTCCCCACCAACAGCAAGGTCCATGGTTCATGGGGGGGGGGCTCATTAATGTATGAGTACAAAATAAACGATCAGCCTTTGGAAGCGGTAACATCAGTCAATTATCTGGGTGTGACTATTCAAAATGATCTCAAATGGAATTATCAGATTACACAAGTAACGGGTAAGGCGAACTCTAGATTGCGGTTTATTGGTAGAATCCTGAAGCGATGCAGTCCTTCAACAAACGAAATAGCTTACAATACGTTACTTCGTCCAGTCTTTGAGTATTGTTCGTCTGTATGGGACCCTTACCAGTTGGGTCTGATTCAAGAGATTGAGAAGGTCCAAAGAAGAGCGGCAAGATTCGTGACTGGTACATTTAGCCTTCGCGAGAGCGTTACAAATCTCATAGAAAGTTTGAAGTGGGACACACTTGCTGATAGATGGCGCGCTAAGGGGCTGCTCACTAAAATCCGATCTTCAACGAGCATGTAGAGCATATATTATTGTCACCAACTTTCAAATCGCGTAATGATCATCATTCAAAGATAAGGGAAATAAGAGGCGTTCAGACAGTCGTTTTCCCCTCGCGCGATCCGCGAGTGGAACAGGGGGGGGAGGGGGGGGGGGCGGGTCAATATGACTTTGGCGCGAATTGTGCCCTCCGCCACATACTGCTTGGTGGCTAGCGGCGTATATATGTATATGTAGATGAAACACTGATGAGTGGTTGAGGAATTCCAGCTAGCCATGTAATTCCCTGCTTATGGAACTCACTTCGAGTTGTTTCGGTGCTGACAGAGCTCGGTAGAGCGAAATTCTGTTATGAAGTGACATTTGCAGCTGTCGTGCTCTTCTTTTTCGTCAGAATCTTCTTTAATATCCGTCCGTCCATCACGATCGCACAAGACGTATTTTAGTCCGCGTCATGACTAAGCGGGTGATGTTTTCAACTTCCCATGTAAGCGGTTTAAATCTTCGACACGGCACCACTTGAAACACGAAACACTTCGAATAACTTGGTTACGAAAGCACGCATCATACGAGCACCGACAATCTGCCCACGTTCAAAGTCAGTTTGTTCCGACATAATACACTCCCGACTACACAGAACACTGTTTTGACCACGGATGGCTTTTACAAAGTATCAAAGAAGGTGAAAAGGTGCCGTTCGTGTACCAGTACAACAGTGAACCTGCAGACTTGACTAGGATCTGCACTTACGTTCAAACACGGATTTCTCTCGGGTTTTCGATATTTTTCTCCGACCCCTGTACTTTAAATCAGTGTACGCCGAAATAAAAAATATTTTCATGACCAAGCTTTTTTTAAATTAGTGTCGTAGAGCAGATTTTTGTTAGCAAATGGAGAGACCGAATTACGCAGTTATTCGTATAATACACACTTCAGAAATCTGTGCCTCGAAAGTCAAAACGTACACACCACCTTCACAGCACGGATTCTTAGAAAGCCCACATAATGATGTTCATACTCAGTGATCTACAAAGCGACCAAATCTCATTGTCCGATCAGCAGCGTCAACCTGTCGATATTTTCGTCCTGCAGGTCGTAAGTCTTGATACTAAATGGTTCAAATGGCTCTGAGCACTATGGGACTTAACATCTGAGGTCATCAGTCCTCTAGAACTTAGAACTACTTAAACCTAACTAACCTAAGGACATCACACACATCCATGCCCGAGGCAGGATTCGAACCTGCGACCGTATCAGTCTCGCGGTTCCGGACTGAAGCGCCTAGAACCGCTCGGCCACCGCGGCTGGCCTTGATACTAATTTTTATTTATATATTTGCTTGGCGACATTACAATGGAAAGGTCCTCTTATATTCAAGCTTACATTCTTCAGAGTTTATTTTCACTTTATTTTCACTTTCTTATGAGTCATCCGTCTTCTGTCTGGTCTGATGCGGCCCGCCCAGAATTCGTCTCCTGTGCCAACCTCCTCATCTCAGAGTAGCACTTGCAACCTACGTCATCAATTATATGCTGAATGTATCCCAATTTCTGTCTTTTTTACGCTCTACAGCTCCCTCATTACTGTGGACGTTAATTCCTGATGGCTTTGGAGATGTCCTATCATCCTGTCCCTTCTTCTAGTCAGCGCTTTCCATATATTGCTTTTCCCTATGACACATCTAAGTCATATGGAAATTAGACATCAATGATTTGACACCCAAGCAGAAGTAATTTTCAAATTTTGAACCTATGATCATGCGACTATCGTCTACAGAATCGAGTACGAAAATAAATACTTTGAACTAATGTGCAGATGGACATTTTTGTACTAACGTCAGTTACTAGGTATATTTCGTCGCATTCTTGTATCAATAACGTGTCTGGTCAATACCAACAAAGTCGTCATCTCCATACACGCGCCTCTAGTGTAAGGTAGGCGTGAGAAAAGCCGACCATCAAAAACCGATACCGATATTTTGCTTCCGAATAACCGGTAGTTTTCGTCATTTTCTTGACCTCGGTATTAACATGTGTTTTCTTATTTTTTACTAACAGTGCTTCCTTTGCTTTAAAAGATTAAAACAGCAGGAACCAGAACAAACTTGTGACATCGTATGAGGATAACATTTAGCAATTCATTCATATAGTACGATAAAAATAGAAGTAGCTACCTGCTGCCTGTGTCTACATCATTGCCTGTATGTGCTTGTAGCTCTTGAAATCAGATAAGTTAAAATGAAAAGCAGAGTTCTTAAACCTCAGTTAAACCGAGAATCATACTACTACATCGATGTTACGAATAGTCAGTGCTGACGCCCATATGGGGCTATGATTCTCGATTATAAAGTGATTTTGAGCAGAGTTCCAAAAAGTTAAGAGTGAATAGCAGAATACTGGTAATTTTTTGTAGATTTCAACTACTTATGACTTTTCGAGAAAAGAAGCGAACGGCGGACGGCCTGAGTTTTCCTGTACTTGCCTACTTAATTTAATACACTCCTGGAAATTGAAATAAGAACACCGTGAATTCATTGTCCCAGGAAGGGGAAACTTTATTGACACATTCCTGGGGTCAGATACATCACATGATCACACTGACAGAACCACAGGCACATAGACACAGGCAACAGAGCATGCACAATGTCGGTACTAGTACAGTGTATATCCACCTTTCGCGGCAATGCAGGCTGCTATTCTCCCATGGAGACGATCGTAGAGATGCTGGATGTAGTCCTGTGGAACGGCTTGCCATGCCATTTCCACCTGGCGCCTCAGTTGGACCAGCGTTCGTGCTGGACGTGCAGACCGCGTGAGACTACGCTTCATCCAGTCCCAAACATGCTCAGTGGGGGACAGATCCGGAGATCTTGCTGGCCAGGGTAGTTGACTTACACCTTCTAGAGCACGTTGGGTGACGGGATACATGCGGACGTGCATTGTCCTGTTGGAACAGCAAGTTCCCTTGCCGGTCTAGGAATGGTAGAACGATGGGTTCAATGACGGTTTGTATGTACCGTGCACTATTCAGCGTCCCCTCGACAATCACCAGAGGTGTACGGCCAGTGTAGGAGATCGCTCCCCACACCATGATGCTGGGTGTTGGCCCTGTGTGCCTCGGTCGTATGCATTCCTGATTGTGGCGCTCACCTGCACGGCGCCAAACACACATACGACCATCATTGGCACCAAGGTAGAAGCGACTCTCATCGCTGAAGATGACACGTCTCCATTTGTCCCTCCATTCACGCCTGTCGCGACACCACTGGAGGCGGGCTGCACGATGTTGGGGCGTGAGTGGAAGACGGCCTAACGGTGTGCGGGACCGTTGCCCAGCTTCATGGAGACGGTTGCGAATGGTCCTCGCCGATACCCCAGGAGCAACAGTGTCCCTAATTTGCTGGGAAGTGACTGTGCGGTCCCCTACGGCACTGCGTAGGATCCTACGGTCTTGGCGTGCATCCGTGCGTCGCTGCGGTCCGGTCCCAGGACGACGGGCACGTGCACCTTCCGCTGACCACTGGCGACAACATCGATGAACTGTGGAGACCTCACGCCCCACGTGTTGAGCAATTCGGCGGTACGTCCACCCGGCCTCCCGCATGCCCACTATACGCCCTCGCTCAAAGTCCGTCAACTGCACATACGGTTCACGTCAACGTTGTCGCGGCATGCTACCAGTGTTAAAGACTGCGATGGAGCTCCGTATGCCACGGCAAACTGGCTGACACTGACGGCGGCGGTGCACAAATGCTGCGCAGCTAGCGCCATTCGACGACCAACACCGCGGTTCCTGGTGTGTCCGCTGTGCCGTGCGTGTGATCATTGCTTGTACAGCCCTCTCGCAGTGTCCGGAGCAATTATGGTGGGTCTGACACACCGGTGTCAATGTGTTCTTTTTTCCATTTCCAGGAGTGTATTTTGGTTCTACGTATCTTGATAGTGAAGAAGTCAAAATTTTTCAGTATTTGTTCTTTATTTGCATTTATTGTAGGAAATAATAAGAATAGAAAACCCAATACAGATTGATTCAGAAATTTTGAGCAGTTTGAAAAATTAGCATTAACTGGCGAAAAAAACGACATGACCGGAAACACATTGTTTCAATGATAACCACCCTCTGTAGTGTAAGAAACATGATCGCCTTACTCACATCGTCCCAGTTCCACGTTGCATCTGAATCTGTATAATCCATTTACCTGAGTTCATCTTAGTTGTGTCATCAAATTATTCAGTTCTGTGACTGTTCCGGCGTAAAATTAAGAGCCGGTCGGGAACGGTAGAGCAGGGAGAATTGTGAACGCAGTCAGCCAGTTGCAAGCTGACCGACCCCTCTCCAGGACGACAACGCGACACCTGAGGCCTCTATACGGAGAGGACATAAGCGCCGCCCCGAGTGGCTGCGGCTCACTTCTACAGCAGCATCAAGATTAGGGACTTCAAGACCAGCAACATAGGAATTGTACACTACTGGCCATTAAGACTGCTACACCAAGAAGAAATGCAGATGATAAACGGGTATTCATTGGACAAATATATTATACTAGAACTGACATGTGATTACATTTTCACGCAGTTTGGGTGCAAAGATGCTGAGAAATCAGTACCCAGAGCAACCACCTCTGGCCGTAATAACGCTCTAGAGACGCCTGGGCATTGAGTCAAACAGAGCTTGGATGCGGTATACAGGTACAGTTGCCCATGCAGCTTCAAGAAGATACCACAGTTCATCAAGAGTAGTGACTGGCGTATTGTGACGAGCCAGTTGCTCGGCCACCGTTGACCAGACGTTTTCAGTTGGTGAGAGATCTGGAGAATGTGCTGTCCAGGGCAGCAGTCGAACATTTTCTGTATCCAGAACGGCCCGTACACGACCTGCAATATGCGGTCGTGCATGATCCTGCTGATATGTTTCACAGGGATAGAATGAAAGGTAGAACCACGGGTCGTAACACATCTGAAATGTAACGTCCACTGTTCAAAGTGCTGTCAATGCAAACAAGACGTGACCGAGACGTGTAACCCATGGCACTCCATATCATCACGCCAGGTGATTCGCCAGTATGGCGATGACGAATAAACGCTTCCAATGTGCGCTCACCGCAGTGTCGCCAAACACAGATGCGACCATCATGATGCTGTAAAGAGAACCTGGATTCCTCCGAAAAAATGATGTTTTGCCATTCGAGCACCCAGGTTCGTCGTTGATTACACAATCGCAGGCGCTCCTCTCTGTGATGCAGCGTCAAGGGTAACCGCAGCCATGGTCTCCGAGCTGATAGTCCATGCTGCTGCAAACGTTGTCGAAATGTTCGTGCACATGGTTGTTGTCTTGCAAACGTCCCCATCTGTTGACTCAGGGATCGAGACGTGGCTGCACGATCCGTTACAGTCATGCGGATAAGATGCCTGTCATCTCGATTGCTAGTGATACGAGGCCGTTGGGATCCAGCACGACGTTTCGTATAACCTTCCTGAACCTACCGACTCCATATTCTCCTAACAGTCATTGGATCTCGACCAACACGAGCAGCAATGTCGCGATACGATAAACCGCAATCGTGATAGGCTATAATCGGACCTTTATCAAAGTCGGAAACGTGATTGTAGGCATTTCTCACCCTTACACGAGGCATAAAAACAACATTTCACCAGCAACCCCGGTCAACTGCTGTTTGTGTATGAGAAATCGGTTGGAAACATTCCTCATGTCATCACGTTGCAGGTGTCGCCACCGGCACCAACCTTCTGTGAATGCTTTCAAAAGCCAGTCATTTGCATATCACAGCACCTTCTTCCTGTCGGTCAAATTTCGCGTCTGTGGCACGTCATCTTCATGGTGTAGGCATTTTGATGGCCAGTAGTGTATATACTTAACAAATGTCTTCATTTTTCAGTTTCTCTAGGCGTATTTCTTGCTCGAACAGTCTACGGGTGTACTGACGTTTCATAGTGTCCAACGGGTACAATATTTCGGCGATCAGACATGCCGCTTTATCAGGATTAGTTTTTATGTTTGCATACAGTAATATTCGTCCAGTACGCTTTTAACATATGATAAATACAGTATATGTTCAAATGTCAAATATATTTGTATGTGTCATTATTAACAGTCACACAAGTTTCGGAGTTTTTGCTTTACTTGTACTGTAAAACACTTCTTCTTGCTGAATTTCATGAGTCTAGGTCAACAGGGTGTAGCCTACAGGTTTTTATGAGTGAGTTTTCGAGTATCTACGTGTTTGACATGAATGGCCGTATTACTCAGTTGCACTGGTTTCGAATTTTAAACTTTTTACAACGCACAGAGAGCATAGACATTAGTAAGTAACATATATTTTAACCTGATGCGTCTACTCGTTCCTTTGAAAAGAGATTCTTAACAGTCGGTCAGACAGACGGGCAAACATTTGTGCCGTTTTTACAGACTAAGGCACGGAATCGTAAAAATACAAGTTGCAAATAAGCTGCTGCAGCCACGCGGTCTGAAGTGCTGCAATCATGGACTGTGCGGCTGATCCCGGCGGAGGTTCGCTACCTCCCTCGGCCATGGGTGTGTGTGTTTGTCCTTAGGATAATTTAGGTTAAGTAGTGTGTAAGCTTAGGGACTGATGACCTTAGCAGTTAAGTCCCATAAGATTTCCCACACATTTGATTTTTAATCCGCTGAAGGCAATCATCATATGAATGAATTGAGAACTTTAAACTATAGTAACTTGCTACAAAGGTGGCACTCATAATTCACGAAAGCAAGAGGGTTGTATTATGTGTTTAACTCGAACGCTGTAAGCACGAATCAAAAAAATGTCTCTGAGGGACTTAACATCTGAGGTCATGAGTCCCCTAGAACGTAGAACTACTTAAGCCTAACTAACCTAAGGACATCACACACACCCATGCGAGGCGGGATTCGAACCTGTGACCGTAGCGGTCGCGCGGTTCCAGACTGAAGCGCCTGGATCCGCTCGGCCACACCGGCCCGCCAGCATGCATCAATCAACTGTTAACCGTCTAAGAAATTTCTGAATTCAACTAACGATTGTGCTGAAGGCGTGGGCTTAACCTAGCACACAACATGAACACAAAAGCCAACTTTAAATCGAGAAACTTTTTATAATAAAAATACAGTCTTTGCGGAACGATTCTTTCAATTATTACTTCAAGTACATGTGATGATCCCATACATGGCAAAAAGAAAATTGAACTAATTCTGGCCAACTTACGATAAGCCTGCTCTGAGGAGCGTGAGTTACTCACAGCAGCGTCCCCAGGAATAGTATCCAGGAAACGTTCTAACTGCCAGCGACTGGCTACGGGATGTGACTCTTCCCTTTTACCGAGCTGGAGAACACTGGACAAAACAAGAAACTACCGGAACAGCCGGTTGGTGTTTGGGCAGTCTAAAGACGCTAAAAAAGCCTGGATGATAGTTACTCTACACAACGCCAGGCTACAGGGCATGTCTCAACAGATCTTGGTGGAAAATTTCCGTATTTTTACATATAGAAGAAAGAAACTACTTTGATTTCAGCCAATGCAAATGCATATTCAGTTACTGACACAATCACACACTACACACCATATACACAATGTGGAGTAAGAAAACGGGAATAGGCTGCTAAAGTTAGACACAATTAAATCAAATTGGTCCCTCAGAATTATTTCTCCAAGCACAAGATAAAAAGCATAATAAAAGGTAGCACAATAACTAAGCTCCTACGTTGATTACAAAGTAAACGAGTTATGATAAATGAGATTTATAGGAAAACGGGCAGAAACAGGGCCCTTCCACCATTGTTGTTGTTATTGTTGTGGTCTTCAGTCCTGAGACTGATTTGATGCAGCTCTCCTTGCTAATCTATGCTGTGCAAGCTTCCTTATCTCCCACTACCTACTGCAACCTACATTCTTCTGAATCTGTTTAGAGTATTCATTTCTTCGTCTCCCTGTACGATTTTTGCCCTCCACGCTGCCCTCCAGTACTAAATTGATGATCCCTTAATGCCTCAGAATATGCCCTACCAACCGATCCCTTTTTCTAGTCAAGTTGTGCCACCGTTTTCTCTTATCTCTAATTATAATCAATACCTCCTCATCAGTTACGTGATTTAACAATCTAATCTTCATCATTCTTCTGTAGCACCAGATTTTGAAAGCTTTTATTCTCTTCTTGTCTAAACTATTTATAGTACACGTTTCACTTCTAACCATATGGTAAAGCTGCAAGCGCTCGGGAAAGATTACGCCTCTAGTTTCCCCTTGCTTTCAGCCGTTTGCAGTAGCAGCACAGCACGGCCGTTTTGGTTATTGCTACTAGGCCAGATCAGTCAATCATCGAGACTGTTGCATCTGCAACTACTGAAAAGACTGCTGCCCCTCTTCAGGAACCACACGTTTGTCTGGCCTCTCAACAGATACCCTCCGTTGTGGTTGCACCTCCGGTACAGCTATCTATATCGCTGAGGCACGAAAGCCTCCCCACTAACGGCAAGGTCCATTGTTCTTCATTGTAACTGTGAAAATACGAATTTTCGGTGAGCGACGGAAAATCTAAATCTGATTGCCCGAAAAGCAATTTTAAGTCTGATTCTCCGTTGTGTCAACTTCTACGCTGCCTCGCTCGTTAATAACCTTTAGAGTATCCCGCAGCAACAGTTGCAAAAAAAAATGCCCTGTTTTCCACCGAATACGCGACATTGTGTAAAGCTCCAAAACTCTGGTAATCATAAGACTGTAGCAATAACGTTTACATCTCCGATAGAACTTACTAATTGTTCGGGTATAAACACATAACAACGAATCTTTATGCTGCGCGCATTGAGAACAGACGCCGCTGAGTAACGATAAATGCAGCAACCGGACCTTTTCACTAATAATCCGACGCACATCGGGACATTCGTTTCACGACATACAAAGTGCTCTTCCAGATGAGCAGAGCAGGTGGACTTCGATGACGACGTGGGAACGTAATGGACCTCTGTGTAGGCTGCAGGGGCAGCGATGCGAGCAGATAAAACCCCAGCCGATACCCGCAGGTATGGGATTCGATTTTACGGTCAGGCGGTCGCGGCACGGATGTTCCCACTGAATTGCACGGCGCGCGCGTAATCCGCAGCGCACAGGCCGATTCCCACGGTAATCTGGTTGCTGCTTCCAACAGCCAGCGGCGCCTGGGGCAGCCGCCAGTTCAGTGGTGTAACCCCGGCCATGTTTTGTCCTTCCGTTAATAGCAACGGATTAATCTATGTATATCGCTGTGCTCTGTTCCTAAGTGGATAACTGAGTGAGAGCCTGACATTTTTGGTGGGAGAAGGGGTGACCAGTCTCCTGGCCCCCAAAGACTTCTTTTCATGTTCCACCATCTTTAGCTCAGAGATGCACAGTTGCACATGTACTCTACGTCATCAACTACTTGTTAGACGTATTCCACTCTCTGCCTTCTCGTACAGATTTTCTACTCTACTGGTCCCTTTAATGTGATGGAAACTGTTCCCTGATTTGAAACTTCCTGGCAGATTAAAACTGTGTGTCTGACCGAGACTCGAAGTGAAGATCCGCAGGAGAGCTTCTGTAAAGTTTGGAAGGTGGGAGACGAGGTACTGGCAGAATTAAAGCTGTGAGGACGGTTCGTGTGTCGCGCTTGGGTATTTCAGATGGTAGAGCACTTTCCCGCGAAAGGCAAAGGTCCCGAGTTCGAGTCTCGGTCGGGCACACAGTTTTAATCTGCCAGGAAGTTGCATATCAGCGTACACTCCGCTGCAGAGTGAAAATCTCATTTTGGAAACATCCCCCAGGCTGCGGCTAAGCCATGTCTCCGCTATATCCTTTCTATCAGGAGTGCTAGCTCTGCAAGGTTCGCAGGAGAGCTTCTGTAATGTTTGTAAGATAGGAGACGAGGTACTGGCAGAAGTAAAGCTGCGAAGACAGGGCGTGAGTCGTGCTTGGGTAGCTCAGATAGTAGAGCACTTGCGCGCGAAAGGAGAAGGTATCGAATTCGAGCCTCGATCCGGCACACAGTTTTAATCTGCCAGGAAGTTTCATATCAGCGCACACTCGGCTGCGGAGTGAAAATCTCATTCAGTTCCCTGATTCTTAAAACACGTCTTGCCTTCTTGTCCTTTCCTCTTCTCGGGTTCTCTATACATTCCCATGTTCCTTTTCCTCTTCAATTCTGCGGACATTACGTCGCCTTACGGTACGCCTAGTTTTCAAAATGTTGTGCAGCACTGCATCTAAAACGCTTTGATTTTCTTCTTTTTCTGTTTTCCCATAGTCTGTGATTCACTTCCATACAGTGTTATGCTCAAAACGTACATTGTCAGAAACTTTCCTCAATCCGACCTCTCTGTTTTACACCATTAGACCTTCCTTTTTTTGGCCATGAATTCCCCCTTTTCCTGTGTTAGTCTCCTTTTTATATCCTCTTTCCTTCGTGCATCGCATGTGATTTTCTCTCCAAATAGCGAAATTCCGATGTTAATCTCCTCTACGTCTTGTTCACCAAATTATGCTACTAAGTAAATCGCTAATCTCATTTTTGCCCTTGCTTCGGTTTATCCTCAATTCGCATTCTGTAGCGAACAGAGTTTATTTCATTGAACAGACCCTGTAAATCTGATTCACTTTCACTGAGAAGGGCAATTTCATCAGCAAATGTTGTCACTGATATTTCACTCTGAATTTTTATTCCCACTCTTGAATATTTCTTTTATTTCCGTCACTGTTTCTTCAATGTAGAGACTGAACAGTAAGGGTGAAAAACTACATCCCTATCTTATGAGCTTTCTAATCCTAGCTCTTCTCTCTTCATTTCCATTCTTATTGTTTATTTTGTTTTACATACACTCTAAGAAAAAGAAGAAGAAACGGCGCGTCACGAAGGAATTACCCAACAGGGACAGCCATCGGTAGACGAGCTGTAAATGTACAAACAAATAATTACAATTTCAGAAAATTGGACGATTTGTTCAAGAGAAAGAGCTTCACAAATTGAGATAGTCAATAATGCATTTGTCGGCTGCGGTGGCCGAGCGGTTCTAGACGCTTCAGCCCGGAACCACGCGACTGCTACGGTCGCAGGGTCGAATCCTGCCTCGGGCATGGATGTGTCTTATGTCCTTATGTTAATTAGGTTTAAGTAGTTCTACGTTCTAGGGGACTGATGACCTCCGATGTTAAGTCCCATAGTGGTCAGAGCCATTTGAACCATTTGAACCAATAACGCTTTGGTCCACCTAGGCCCTTATGCAAGCAGTTATTTAGCGTGGCATTGATTATTAGTGTTGTTGGATATCTCCCTAAGGGACATCATGCCAAATCGAAATTTTATCCAGTTGGTGCGTTACATCGCCAGCTTTCTGATCTGGTTTGAGGGGCCTGCCCATAATGCTCCGATCGATAATATCCCCAATGCTCCGGCGATCTTGGTGGCCATGACCGAGTTTAGCAAGCAAGAAGACAAGCAGTAGACACTCTCGGCGCTGCGGGATGGCACTACATTGCTGAAATTGTAATCATTTGTTTGTCTGTACGTGTACGTAAGAACTGCTAATTTTCGACCAATTCGGATAATTCCTTCGTGAGGCGTTGTTTTATGTGCCTTAATGTATTTTATACAGCCCGTCTCGCCCTACACTTACATCTATTTTCGGGAGAGTTTCAAACCTCTCGCACCATTTTACAACGTCGAAAGTTTTTTTCAAGATCGGCAAATCGTATGAAAGTCTCTTGATTTTTCATAAGTTTGCCTTTCAATATCAAGCCCAACGTCACATCTGATTATATTACCCAAAAGTTTGGTTTAAATACAGCTGGTCCTACCGTTTTATCTGTCGTTTATTACTTTCAGTTACAAACGAGAAGCACTTTCTATAGTAAGATTCATATATTCACTAAAAATATTAACTGCATAAAAATGTAATTGAGTTTAACACAGCAAAAGCACATGATCGCGCAGATGTGCATACAGGACCATTTGAAAGTAATCGGCAAAAAATACGAAAAGTGGAAAGAAGCAAATGAACCAAGGCAAATGAATGATGATAAAAACGAATGCTGTTCCAATAGCGTTTCAAATGTATGTACTACTTGCCTGCCCAATTTGAGAAGTGAACTGGCATAACACTCGAACATCTTTCGCCACTATAACCTTGAGTTTAGCAACAATCAGATGATGATAGTAGCAAAGGAAAATTATGTGCAATTTATGCGACTCACATTGAATGAAGACCATGAGAATCTACACTAGGCACAACCGAAAATAACACAGAAAACATACCAAAGCTGGGACAATGACAATGAACAACAATACACCACAAAATAACAAAAACTACTAAAGTGAACATGACTGGTTTTTACTAATACAATCACAAACATTTGCCAGGAATTAGGTATGCTTAAATTACAATTTCATACATGTATTGCCAGGTACGTATGGAAAACAGGCAAAACGTTCGATATCCGATACAAACAATATATTAGAGCTGCTAATTTGGTGCTACAGCTCCAAATTTTATGCATGACAAGAAAATAATCAGGATAAACAAAAAAAATCCCAACAGATGAGCATCAGAATTATGCCACACAAGAACCGCTTTCCACGTACTCCTCCCCGATTCTCTCCAAATGAACTCTAAACCAAGAAACTAATTTCCTGAACACCTAGAACCCACATCCTTTACCGACCCCTTACAGCTATTCTATCCATATTCAACACTCTGAAGAAGAAAACACAGACATAAAGAACAGGTGATACTTTGACTCAGTTGCATTCAAAAACAAGACAAAGAAAGTCTAGTGAGCTAACAGTGCTACGCAAAAATCGTTCACAGCTCACATACTATAAATATGAAATACTCGCAGATCGGCACTGAAGTGCTCACATCAGTCACTTAACGAAAATCGAAGTTTGAATAAAGTAAAAAAAAACCTCGATATGGATGTGTGCTGATATTGCGTAAATGTAGTGGATGTGTGCTCTCTAACCTATAAACAGATGAGAGAAAAACCAGGTTATGCCAAGTCAGATGAGTAACTGCAAGCTACATTTAATTTATGTACAAATTACGGTGTTCAGTGTTTCTGTCTTTAGGTGTAAATTTAACAATAAGTTCACTGCTTGTAGGTTTAATACGGAAGATGAACTGCAGCTGGACATACACTCCCGGAAATTGAAATAAGAATACCGTGAATTCATTGTCCCAGGAAGGGGAAACTTTATTGACACATTCCTGGGGTCAGATACATCACATGATCACACTGACAGAACCACAGGCACATAGACACGGGCAACAGAGCATGCACAATGTCGGCACTAGTATAGTGTATATCCACCTTTCGCAGCAATGCAGGCTGCTGTTCTCCCATGGAGACGATCGTAGAGATGCTGGATGTAGTCCTGTGGAACGGCTTGCCATGTCATTTCCACCTGGCGCCTCAGTTGGACCAGCGTTCGTGCTGGACGTGCAGACCGCGTGAGACGACGCTTCATCCAGTCCAAAACATGCTCAATGGGGGACAGATCCGGAGATCTTGTTGGCCAGAGTAGTTGACTTACACCTTCTAGAGCACGTTGGGTGGCACGGGATATATGCGGACGTACATTGTCCTGTTGGAACAGCAAGTTCCCTTGCCGGTCTAGGAATGGTAGAACGATGGGTTCGAAGGCGGTTTGGATGTACCGTGCACTATTCAGTGTCCCCTCGACGATCACCAGAGGTGTACGGCCAGTGAAGGAGATCGCTCCCACACCATGATGCCGGGTGTTGGCCCTGTGTGCCTCGGTCGTATGCAGTCCTGATAGTGCTGCTCACCTGCACGGCGCCAAACACGCATACGACCGTCATTGGCACCAAGGCAGAAGCGACTCTCATCGCTGAAGACAACACGTCTCCATTCGTCCATCCATTCACGCCTGTCGCGACACCACTGGAGGCGGGCTGCACGATGTTGGGGCGTGAGTGGAAGACGGCCTAACGGTGTGCGGGACCGTAGCCCAGCTTCATGGAGACGGTTGCGAATGGTCCTCGCTGATACCCCAGGAGCAACAGTGTCCCTAATTTGCAGGGAAGTGGCGGTGCGGTCCCCTACGGCACTGCGTAGGATCCTACGGTCTTGGCGTGCATCCGTGCGTCGCTGCTGTCCGGTCCCAGGTCGACGGGCACGTGCACCTTCCGCCGACCACTGGCGACAACATCGATGTACTGTGGAGACCTCACGCCCCACGTGTTGAGCAATTCGGCGGTAGGTCCACCCGGCCTCCAGCATGCCCACTATACGCCCTCGCTCAAAGTCCGTCAACTGCATATACCGTTCACGTCCACGCTGTCGCGGTATGCTACCAGTGTTAAAGACTGCGATGGAGCTCCGTATGCCACGGCAAACTGGCTGTCACTTACGGCGGGGGTCACAAATGCTGCGCAGCTAGCGCCATTCGACGACCAACACCGCGGTTCCTGGTGTGTCCGCTGTGCCGTGCGTGTGATTATTGCTTGTACAGCCCTCTTGCAGTGTCCGGGGCAAGTATGGTGGGTCTGACACACCGGTGTCAATGTGTTCTTTTCTCCATTTCCAGGAGTGTATATAAATATTATTCAGCAACTAGAAACTGAACTGAGCAATATCGCAAAACGAAAATTAATTTTTGCTCATTAGTATACAAGACCTTTTTTGTTTTTTAAGTTGTTGTTCCTTTCATTAATTGTTGATATTTCATATCTTATAGCTTACATATATTTGTCAACTTTTATCTTCATACCTTGATATATTTGTTTCCCTTGTTTCTTCTATTTTTCATAACTTTAAATTTGCTAAATAATATAAACTGATCGATACATAGTCTGTCCATTTCATTTAACATTTCCTCTCGATTTCTATAAAGAGACAGAGAAGCAAACTCATCCGTAAACCGCTGTTCTGTTAACTATTCCCTTGTACTTGTAACTGTCGTAAGCTTATCTTACTCGTATGTAACTGAGTGCTACGCTGGCGTAGCGGTTTAACTGCAGTGGTGGTTAAATACTTTCATAATTAAAATCTAAATTAACCAACACTTCTCTTTATTCAAATCTTGCATCCATTTTACCCATTTCTTTCTATTTCACATTGTACTTTTGGCACAGTTCTGAACGGTCTGCAGAAATGCAGTTCAAAACAATTTCTCTAGTTGACAAATGGAGGTCACTTACAATGGAGTGCCCTACTTTTGCCATCTAAGTGGAACATTAAGATTCCTCCTCGAACACTTTGATCCTTCCTGATTCCAAAATTATCTTTCTTCCGACACATTGAGGACAGAATTTTTTTTAGATGGAACTGATGAACAAATAAATATAATTATGTAATCATGGCCAGGTCATAGGTGCTTCCGCTGCGTAATACTAGCATTGAAGATATTTTTTCTTTGCCGGGCGATATGAATTTCTGTATTTATTACGCAAATATCTCTATACTTTTTATAATATAAATAACATGAAATTGCTATGGGTTCGTGTTTAAATTTTGTTTCCTATACATAATCTTTTGCCTTTGAGCGTCTAATTTCTATGATCAGATTCGGTGATCATGTTACATACTTACGGGAAAGATGGACAAGGGTAAGCGTTTCACTTTGAGGTAAGGGAACCTAATAAAAGCTGTAAGCGAAAATTTTTTGATACATCTAAAAAGGTATAAGCGAAAATCTTTTTGATACCTCTGACAGTTGACCTTTTCTACTACAACCGTTTGCTTTCCATATTTTGGGATGAGGTAGTATGGACAAAAGCAAGAAATGTTGGCTAAATATGGGCTCTAAAGTTCATAACTTAAGAGTTACGAGCAGTTGTTCCTCCCCACTACTCTGAAATATATCTCTTCTACTGAACAAGTGCTTATAGTTCTTAAGGTATGTATCTTGGAGCCCATTTACTACACAATACTTTCTTATTTTGGTCTATAATACCTCGCCCAAAATATGAAAAGCAAAGATTCAGCAGTAGAAGCGGTCCACTGTCACATGTATCGAAAAGACTTTTGCTTATAAGTTCCAAACCACTCGTTTCCGGACTAATGTACCTTACCTCAAATTCATACATTTACTTTTTTCCATCATCCCTGAAAATTTGTAAAATCACCAAGGAATCAACAGGGCGTCACAATGCCAAAAACATCTTCCGGTGATACCACAACCACTCTCTCCGATTATGGTCCCGAGTTTAATCTTTAAACCATTCTGTATCAATTCGTTCTTTGCAAAAATGTTTCCAATAGTTGCGTTTCTCATTCCATCACTGATCTGCACATGATCGCTTCACTGTCAGTTTCACTTGTTTCGGCACCGAGAGTTTCTTAAAATAAAAGACAGAAGGGGAATATCTCGGTTTTAAATAACGTCTTCGTTAGTAATTGTTTGAAGATTAGGGTGCAAAGCTTTCTGACACAGTGAAGTAAAACTCTAAATAATTACTCCAGAGTTATGAGTATTATTTCCCTTTCATGTAAATACACACTTTTATGTGTTCTAAATACAATAAAATTAGCTGACCTCCCTTCTTTTATAGCCGCCATTTACAGAACCATTAACTTATTAGCCAAGCTGCTAAGGTATCCTAGCCTATATGTACTCTGCACTAAGATCCAAAAATTGATAGCTGCACTTTTATGAGAAACTTTAGACAATTTATAGTGAGTTTTCGAATATTCAAATTATAAACATTTGTTACCCAGTTGCCTGCATATTTGCGGAATAAAGGTAGGACGACAAAACCTGCATTAAATAATTTATTCGGAAGCAATTAGTATCCCTATAGGGGAAGCCCGTGTCACGAGGACTTCAGCATGACTCGTTTTAGATTAATTTTGGGAGATTAATGAAGCGGAACGATAAATTAGCGCAGTTATTCAATTAATAATCGTCAGCTGAAACCCTGCCTGGCCGCGTCTCGTATTTACACGTGGGTCGATTGCATTGCATCGCCGGGAGGCAGCTGACTGACATGCAACAGTCGGCAATTAACTCGTCAACTGCATATTATACATCAATGCGCCACACGGCAGTTAAACATTACTAATGACTTTTCAATTAGAAGTGACAGCGATAACACAGGCAGTTCTGCATTTTGTGCCTTGTATCAGGCGAGACTGTTTCGTGGGTGGACGCTGATGGTCTCTGCAACGCAGTAACAGGCAGTATTTAATAAGAACCACATCCTAATGTTCTGAAAAACTAGATTTTTTATCTCATGGATTTCGGACTCTTAGGTTATCTTCATGTGAGAACCGAATGCTGCAAACATAGATAACATCACGTGTGACTTACAAATATTATTTATATTAAATATACAAAATAAAGTTGAATTTACAATTGTAATCTATCATTTCTGACCAAAACGTAATTTAACAGAGGGAGAAAATTAAACTGAATGTGGTCATTTACTACTAATCTATCATTCTATGTCATACGTTCGTTGATTTACAGTATTTCGAGTTGTCTTCCTGCCTCTCTTTACGAAACGTAAAATTTGTACTCTAGACCTGTGAGTAGTTTCTGTTGAAAGGTGATCGAAAAGTGTTGAAACTTTCTTTCTTGATTTCAAGTTGAGATAAACTATTTTACTATTCTGTACGCTGACTCACGGGAACCAGACAGTTGTTACAAAAAGAGGTGTATCATCCCATATTTTGGCAAAATTTCATATCAGCTCGCAAAAAAGTTTAAGTCTTGTAACAAAGACCTGCTTCTTATAGCTCCAACAGCATATCAAAATGTTATTCAATAGTAAAGGCAAGCTGCAACCCTTGGCAGAGTGGTAGGTACAAAATCACATGCAGGCACTGTGGAAAAGTGTATGTGGACGTTCAGGAGGTGCTGTAGTAATCAGGTTATATGAACATGACAGAAGATGAAGTCTTGCTGCTCATCTTTCAACAGAAAAACACGCATGTGATATAGAAAGCAAAGTTTTCATAGTGTTAAAGAAAGAAAAAATATGATCCTAGTGGAAATACTGGAAATCAAACATGTGGCACAGAATTCTACACTCAATTTCCTTTTTCCTCGCTCCATTAAATTAAATTCGCTTTGCAAATAACAGAGTAAAACTATATATTTAACTTTCCATTAACTGTGAAACGTATCTTCACATTAAAACCTTGTTATCTTTTTAAGGTTCGGTAGCTCAATCGGCAAAAACGGGAACCACTATAGGATCTCTTCGTTGTCCGTTTTTCTCTCAATCAGGCTGCCTACCTGGCCAAAAGTTTAAAACTATATTTCTCGAGAGCAGGTATACGTATCAAGTTCAAATTTATGTCACATACTAAGGTATGTGGTCCTTTACAGTGTAGTAAATGTAAGTCAAAGAAAATCAAAAGGAAGTCAACGCAGTCGAAAAATGCGGCCATTTATGTCACATATTTTGACATACGCAAACTCACTTATCAAAACTTATAGGGTACGTCTCGTTGACGAAGAACCATGAGATTTGGCAAGCAGCAAGCTTTCACAGTTAAAACAGAAGGAAAAAATCCAACAACTGTTAATTTGTATGAAACGAAAAAAATAATTATTTATTACCTGAGTGTTTGTCTGTCCTTCTGTTAAGATAGTCCTTTACTCAGGAACGGGTATAAACATCAAACTGTAATTTAGTGCCATACCACTGTCTGTGATCCCTTGGCTGAGTAAAAAGCGCAATCTTAAGTCAGCTCTGTCGAAAGATACGGCTGTTTATATAACATATTTTGATACTCGAATACTCTCTCACGCCTACAGGATACTTACCGTTGGCCTAGAATCCTGAAATTTGATAAGAAGCAAGGTTTCACATTACAAGAAAAGCAAGAATATCCAAATTCTTTTAATTTGTAATTATATCACACAAAAAAATATTTTTATTATTCTCGAAGGTCTTGGAATTCCCGGGACCGATATTTTACCAATATCGATATCTATAACAGGGAAAAATTATCGAGATTCTCGATACTCGGAGTGGATGAACTATCTATGTACATAATTTTGTATAGATCTCTTGTTGGGCGAGTTTTACTCGCACTTATCCGGAATTCTATTTTACTTAAGTAAATATTTCTGTGGGACTAAAAAGTGATGTTTTCCCTCGTAAACTCTCCAAATGCCATCAGCTTTGTTTATTTAATTTTTTTTAGTTCCTCTGTGTGACAGAAAAGTAATGATTTCCTATGTAAACTCTCCAAATATCATCTTTGTTTCTTTTGTATTTTCAGTGTAAATAATATCTCTAGGTGGCACGTCACTTTATCTGTGCTTGTAAGAGTCAGTTGTCAG
Organism: Schistocerca gregaria; assembly: GCF_023897955.1. Lineage (NCBI taxonomy): Eukaryota > Metazoa > Arthropoda > Insecta > Orthoptera > Acrididae > Schistocerca > Schistocerca gregaria. The sequence goes on along the minus strand of NC_064925.1, from coordinate 136,337,029 downwards.
GTGAAGATGGCCTAAGAAGTCGGAAACTGGGTGGGAACGAAATAAAAATAATTTTGTAGAACATGAGGAAGTGTTTTCTGCTTAATATTTATTATGATATTCTGCCAAGCAACGACATAAAACTGAGTTGATTATAACATATTCGTTTCCTATTCTATTTAAATGGTCTTCCAAAAGGTGACCTACATTATTATAAGATATAATACCGGCTAAAACCAAAAGAAAGCAACGTGATGGTTGGGCATAAAGTTTTAATCACTATGTCGAAAAAATGAAGTCAGATATTCGATGTTCTGTCTGTCTGATGGTACATGTCAGCAGTCAGCAGTAGCATTGAAACCCCGAGCAATAGCACACCGAAAAAGGCGCTACAAAATTCACACATTCCATTGATAATGTGGAGTGCAGTGCGGTAATTCCTTTTCGGCAGCAGAGGTATTCTCTTGCAGCTGTGTCAAGCCAATGTATATGACTTCTTAAACAACGTCGATTGGCCTTACACAGGTGCAATATGTACGCTGCTTGAGCAAACGACTTGCTGCACGATACTTCAGTTATGTGGTGCGTTGTTCTGTTTTCGCTCGTCTAGCATGTGTTTTGATACTGGTGTGCGGGGATTCTAGTGTGTACCAGGACGGTAGACATGTACAGGGGGCGTTCAATGCGTAATCCAACACAGTTTTTCCTAGAGCAATTTGGGTTGAAAAATGCTGAATTTTTTGTGGGGCATCGCGGGATATTTCCTATTCAGCCCCCAAAGTTTCACGAAGTTCTGATAGGTGGAAGTGCTGCCAAGGTCTTCAAAATGGTGTCTGTAACGGATATGTTTCCCAAGCAGAGAGCAATAATTGAGTTTCTTCTGGGCGGAAAACCAGAGCCTCGCAGATATTCCTAGGTGTTTGTAGAATATCTATGGAGATCTGGTAGTGAAGAAAAGCATGGTGAGCTTTGGGCAAGGCGGTGTTTGTCATCATTCCAACACTGTGGTGCAAACCTATCTGGCCAGCTGTACAAAGCTGTGACTCCTGCAGTGTTTGCATGTGAGATCATTCTCATTCAAGGTGATCAACGGATCACAATCAAATATCGGTACAGTGGTGTAGGACTGTCGCATTGCACGAGATTATATCGAAAAATAGGCTTTTGTATCCAAAAGACAGGGGAATAATATGGTATACTGGAATCCCAACTAGAACTAAGATTGTATCAGAAAAAAAAGTGTTTGCTTGCTTATTGAACGCCCCTCTCATTCTTATCAATTTAATTGACTACTTAATTCAATTGATCAATTAATTAACCTCGCCCCCTGGTAAACCCCCTCCCCTTCTACCCTCCCTCTCGGAAATTGGCGGGCAAAAGACTCAGTTGATGGGTCATTTGGAGGGAAATCGATTGTAGTGTATGGAATATTGTTTAAACAATTTATACATTGTATAGAATATTGTTTAGTTGTAAATTTCAGTGTTTGGAATGTGGTTTATTTAATTAGTTAAAGAATTCATCCAAAAATCGATTACTGTATGGAATATTGTTTAAACTATTTCGACAGTGTGTGGTATATTGAATAATTTAGGGGATTGAAGGCAGTGTATGGAACACACTTTATTTATTTAAAGAATTTTTCAGGAAATCGATCACCACCCCCTCCACCCCATCCCCTCTCTCACCCCCCCCCCCCCCCTACGTGTTTGTGATGTCTCAGCTTGCTTGCATGGAAATTCTAGCCCTAACAGGACCTGTTTGCAAAAATAGCCCAGAATAACAACTAATGCATTCTTCCTGATGGTCCTAACGAGACACCATGTGTTCCTTTCCAGGAAATCATAATGTCCTGTTCCCAACATATGTCTCAGAAATGGTAATGTTCTCACCGCTAAAAGCCCTCATCGATTCTGCACACCCGCGAAAACACTGTTAATCATAATAGCATTCTTGTTGTTTGGAAAGAGAGCACTGTCTAAGCACAAACAGGAAAATCTGAACAATTACACAAACAGTTTTCGAAGCGCTGTTATACAGAAGAGAAAAATGGCTGGAATTTTTGGTGTACTACAGCTACTGGTCTGGATATGTCTTAATACCACAATGGCAGATGAGTGACAGCATCCCCACCAGAGATGGATGTTCTGCTTCAACTTGTCTTTGGACACTTGTTTTCTCAGAACTTGACATAGATACCTTGCCTCCATCTTGTTCGAATGAGTTTGGTGTAACTACAACTAAATACTACGATTGCTGCTGCAGTCTGACACCAGTCGTTGTACAGGTAATGTCTCCTCTTGACGGCTGTAGTTCTAGAGCCAATCTCAGTATCTATAGCTCATATAATTTTCCATGTAAAAATCTCTCTCATACCCTTGAGGTTCTTGATGCGCTGAATCTATACATCCCTCATTACAGGACACACACTCATTTTCACTGGTCATGCCACAACATAATCCACAGTAACATTACACTGCAATATATATACATTTTACTTAAACTGTGCAGTTATCTTTTACATCTGTACAGCACCTGAAAAAATTATGGCATGCCTACACTCACACCGGCTATATGTCTCGATTCTTCTCAGTTCTAGGATATTGTCTGACAAAGTCTTCGAATTGGCGCTTCTGGAAGGTGCTGCATCCTGTCCAGATTCTCTCAAACAAGCGTTATTAAGGACAGGCGTTCGGCACTATTTGATAATGACTACCGCACCTGCGTACGTAATGCTTGGAAAGTCATCACTGATGTGGTTTAAACATCACTATCGTAAAACAGCAAGGAAAATGCGAGGGTACACTTAGAGGTGCCAATGAGGGGTGTATTGTTACAGTCTTATTGCCCGTCCTGTTTTACACTATAGCAAGTGCAGTAGAACACTTGCATTTCTATAATGTGTTTACGAAATGAATCTAACACCATTTACATTTGGATATACTCCTCAGTGCAATGAAATTACAATTCACAACTAGAGACATGTTTTATTTTTTTATTTTACGTCAATACCTGTTTTATTACTTCCCATAAATGTATGTCGGTACCTGTATGTTCAAGCAGCAGCATAACATTTTTACTATCAGTTACCAGTGTATAAATTATGATACATTCACACTTGCACCAGCTGTGTCGTTTTTACACTGCAAAAAAGACTCCCACCATTCCGTATTTATCAATGAATAAAGGATGTAATTACAGTTAAAAACCCTCGAATCTTTTTCGTTTATCGATTTCACCACTGCTGTTAAATCTTTTGGTATTGACGGGGTTTGAGTGGGAAAAGTGAAGAACCAGTTAATTGGACAATTTACATGGGAGGGAATAATGGTCCAGAGCAAACAAATGTCCATATTGAATCCTCTCAAGTTTCCACGCAATTGCAAAATCTGTCCAACACATACTAAGTATTAGTTCAATTGGTTCAAACGGCTCATGGCACTATGGGACTTAACATCTGAGGTCATCAGTCCCTTGAACTTAGAACTACTTAAACCTAACTAGCCTAAGGACATCACACAGATCCATGCCCTAGGCAGGATTCGAAACTGTGAACGTAGCTTCCGTGTCTTCCAGACTGAAGATTTCCAGGAAGGTAACACGTAGTGTCTCATTAGGACCATAAGGAAGAATACATTCAGTGATATTCTTGGATATTTTGTAAACAGGTCCAGGCTAGCTGAGACGTCACGAAAGCTCCTAGAAAAGCGACAGCTAACTACACTCCTGGAAATTGAAATAAGAACACCGTGAATTCATTGTCCCAGGAAGGGGAAACTTTATTGACACATTCCTGGGGTCAGATACATCACATGATCACACTGACAGAACCACAGGCACATAGACGCAGGCAACAGAGCATGCACAATGTCGGCACTAGTACAGTGTATATCCACCTTTCGCAGCAATGCAGGCTGCTATTCTCCCAAGGAGACGATCGCAGAGATGCTGGATGTAGTCCTGTGGAACGGCTTGCCATGCCATTTCCACCTGGCGCCTCAGTTGGACCAGCGTTCATGCTGGACGTGCAGACCGCGTGAGACGACGCTTCATCCAGTCCCAAACATGCTCAATGGGGGACAGATCCGAAGATCTTGCTGGCCAGGGTAGTTGACTTACACCTTCTAGAGCACGTTGGGTGGCACGGGATACATGCGGACGTGCATTGTCCTGTTGGAACAGCAAGTTCCCTTGCCGGTCTAGGAATGGTAGAACGATGGGTTCGATGACGGTTTGGATGTACCGTGCACTATTCAGTGTCCCCTCGACGATCACCAGAGGTGTATGGCCAGTGTAGGAGATCGCTCCCCACACCATGATGCCGGGTGTTGGCCCTGTGTACCTCGGTCATATGCAGTCCTGATAGTGCTGCTCACCTGCACGGCGCCAAACACGCATACGACCATCATTGGCACCAAGGCAGAAGCGACTCTCATCGCTGAAGACGACACATCTCCATTCGTACCTCCATTCGCGCCAGTCGCGACACCACTGGAGGCGGGCTGCACAATGTTGGGGCGTGAGCAGAAGACGGCCTAACGGTGTGCGGGACCGTAGCCCAGCTTCATGGAGACGGTTGCGAATGGTCCTCGCCGATACCCCAGGAGCAACAGTGTCCCTAATTTGCAGGGAAGTGGCGGTGCGGCCCCCTATGGCACTGCGTAGGATCCTACGGTCTTGGTGTGCATCCGTGCGTCGCTGCGGTCCGGTCCCAGGTCGATGGGCACGTGCACCTTCCGCCGACCACTGGCGACAACATCGAGGTACTGTGGAGACCTCACGCCCCACGTGTTGAGCAATTTGGCAGTACGTCCACCCGGCCTCCAGCATACGACTATACGCCCTCGCTCAAAGTCCGTCAATTGCACATACGGTTCACGTTCGTGCTGTCGCGTCATGCTACCAGTGTTAAAGACTGCGATGGAGCTCCATATGCCACGGCAAACTGGCTGACACTGAAGGCGGCGGTGCACAAATGCTGCGCAGCTAGCGCCATTCGACAGCCAACACCGCGGTTCCTGGTGTGTCCGCTGTGCCGTGCGTGTGATCATTGCTTGTACAGCCCTCTCGCAGTGTCCGGAGCAAGTATGGTGGGTCTGACACACCGGTGTCAATGTGTTCTTTTCTCCATTTCCAGGAGTGTATTTCTGCAACTCTTTATGAATTCCGGGAATGGACTGATAAGTAATGGACGGGCTGTGCCATTACAGCTCTCTTAGCACGTGTCCCACAGCTCTGCATCATCATGCCAGCAATGGTGCATAGGTGAACACGTATGTCGACTTGCATTTCTCAGGGGCCATGCATGAAAGGGATGCCGCTGCCTCATCCTTGCGAGTCCTCAACTGACATCTGCACATGGTTCGGCAGCTGACGGCTGTGTTATCACTTCACAGGGGCTGCCAGTGCATCCCAACTTCTATGAGCATGTGCGGTAGCATCCTGTGTAGTCCACTGGACAGGGGATGACGGCCGGTGCTTGCTTCCAAATCAAAATATTTTTAACTGGGTGTAATTACGTGTGATGTGTGTTTCGAGATGGTATTCCTTGCACTGTCGGAATAGCAAAAGAAACGTGATCGATGTAATTCTGCTCACAAGACTTGCATCTTTCCAAATAGCAGATAATAATGAGCAAGTGAAATCCAAGCCCTGCAAACTGATTTTTTTAAATAAAAGGGCAATATACCCTTGAATTTCCCTTGATGAGATTCTTCCTCTCCAATGCAGAGCTGCCAATTTCCAGGTAGAAGAGGGGAGGGGAAGAGGGGAGGGGGTGAGGTTATGTGAATGGGGTAGCAGGGATGGTGATTGATTTCCTGAGTAATTCTTTAAATAAATAAATAAATTATATTCCATACACTGCCAAGAATACCCTTAATTGGTTAAATAAACAATATACTATCCATTGTCTGAATTGTTTAAAAAATATTCCATACACACCAATTGATTTCCAGACAGATTTTAAAACTAAATAAATAAACGGTATTACATACACTGCCATTTACAACTAAACAATATTCTATACATTTTATAAATTGTTTGAGCAATATTCCATACACTACAATCGAATTCCCTCCAAATGACCGACCAACTGAGTCTTTTTCCTGCCAGTTTCCAAGAGGGTGGGTGGTTGGAGAGTGGTTTACCAGGAGGGGAGAGGTTAGTTAATTGACCAATTTCATTAAGTAGTGAATCAAATTGATTAGAGTGAGAGGGGATATTCTAATAAGTAAGACCTGAAAGTGTACCTGTAGCAGCGAGGGGTCAGGTTTCCTGAGGGGCAGGGGGCAGTACCTGTCAATCAAATGAGAACAATAGGTTCAGTACCTGTCAATCAAATGAGAACAATAGGTTTGCCTGTGAGTGCATACCTGCCCCTCATGTAGGCAACCTGCACTAACAAAATGCGCTGGTGCCGCCCTTGTTCCACTACTCCCTTGTACACGCAAAAAATGTAAGGTGATTGCATAAGTGTATTTCGATGAAGTTATACTTAAAATTTTATCAGTAGCCCTTCTATCATGAAAACAAATACTTAATGAGATATGGGACATAGTTCTTGTGTGGAGAACGATCAGTCCTCAGTGGTGGAAGTCGCCTTTCTGTTGATGAACACTGCTAATTTTTTGTTGTTCATGTGAGAAGACGCAAATCGTCTGGTGATCTTGGCAGCAATACACCAGGTTCGCTTCATTGTCAATGTGTGGAGAGGAATTGTGGGTGACAGCTGCATAGGGATGTACACATTACAGGACACCTAAACAGGTGATGTTTACCAGCAACTACTCTGCAACTAACCGCCGAACGTTACCCTTGCAGAAAGGCAATCGATGTGCACCATCCCATTCTCTACTCCTCACGTAGCAGCATGAAATATGGTGCTGTAGTGTCACTGTTTTCCTCACATTAATCCCTTAAATTTCTGGCTACATGGACATTTAAAGGCATCAGTGTATTCTACATACATTACAAAACTGTGTGTCCCATTAATGTGGGCAATCTGAGGGCTGACTGTTTTGTTGGCACAACTCATGGTTCTTTTTGAGAAGCAGGGCTGAAAGCCATATAGCAATGAGTGGTAACTGGACTGAGCGCCTTCTGTAGTGTCAACATCAAGGGTGGTCAGAAGCAATTTGGAAATCTTGTAAGGATGTTGTAGTGTAGGTTGTGCTGAGAAATAATTGTTAAGAAAAAAATTCAATACGATGAGCCATTACTGAGCTAATTAGCACTGAAGTTAGCTAATTAAGCTGTAGTGTGCACAGATCAGGTGGTCCGCCAGATACAATAAGTGTCAGTTGTTCTCATAGTATAGGCGATAATGTACAAGATGGCTAAGCCTTTAGCTCTGGTTCGATCCTTCCTACTGTCCCACGTCCAATTTTTGTATCTCTCTCTTGTTTGGTCCTTAGGAAACAGAACATAGGACACATTTTGTAACTGATAAATTGTCACGATGCTCTCTCCAATTGCAAATCTTTTCTGACTAGTCCTCAATTCAGAACTCAGGAATTGTCAAAGATAAGGTTGAAACATGGGACTTAGGGAAGGTAGGATTTGGTGTGGGTGGGGCCTTACTCAGTTACCATTGGTTGCTTAGTTTTTTTTAAAAAAAATCACATGCACTTCATTTGAATCCCTTTGGAAATGAGGTTGAAAATAAAGAACCATTATCAGATTTAACTATTAAGACAACTATTAAGACACAAAGTCAAATAAAAAAATTCTTAAAGAAGTTGCACTCAGCTGAAGGCCTTATTGACCAGAAATTCAAATTATTTGGCTGCTGAAGGCCTGGATGGGAAATTCTTAAGAACAGTTAAACTTCTCCAAAAGAAATTAATTTAAAGAAAAAAATTTAAAAAAAGAACAGTCTTCAAAATTTCTCAATTAAGAGGCAGTATCTTATTAAAAATTCTCTAGACAAGCTGCATTCATGCCTGAAGGCCTTATTGACCAGAAATTCAATTATTTTCAGGCTAAAAGCCCCTATTGTAATAACTAAAAAAAATGCCTCATCATTCACTTCGCAACAATATACGATGTAATTGACAGCACAACACAAGAATACCTATGTAATGGCTGCTACACTTCTATATGGCGTACACTGCATTGTTATAAATATTATTACTATTATTATTAGTAGTAGTAGTAGTAGTAAGAGAGGTGAGACACAAAGCATTGCCACTTTGAGGTCTTCCAATTTCTGTCAATTCAGAACTAAAAAGTCCAATAATCAAATACTTTACAAACAATGCGCCTAAATATAGTGCACACATTTGAATATGGTTGATATTAAATGGGGATGAAGGTAGTGGGTGAAGCAAGTGTGGCTAGGGAGGGCTGCAAAAGGGAGCATGGTTTGTAACAAGCGTCTATCCACAATGTGAATAGTTAGAGTACTTTTCGGAGAAGTAGTTGTAGGTAGCGTTCCCTATTCAATGAGAATGGCTTCAGCATTCTCTAAAACGAAGGTTAGAGAGAAGCGTTGCCAATGGTCTCACAAACTCATTAGTTCATTGTTTCATGAAACACCTGCGAAAAGTAAATAGCAGGTGTCTTACGTTATTTCAAAAATGAAAATATACAAAAATTCCTGTTCTTCCCAAAGTTTAGTTAGGTGCCGATGTTAACGATTGGGAGAAGAGGGGTACTAGGTAAGGTCTGATTGCACTCAGGGGTAATGGTGTCAGAATAGTTGGGAACCACTGTACCAGGTATAGCTTCAGAGGGTAAAAAGCAGAAGGGGCGAGAGAGATTACAACACATCCACATATGATTGAGGACCTAGGGTGAAAGTGCTACTCTGAGATGAAGGGAATGGCACTGGAGAGGACGTTTTTTTCAAACAAAACGTTCAAATGTGTGTGAAATCTTATTGGACTTAACTGCTAAGGTCATCATTCTCTAAGTTACACACTACTTAAACTAAATCATCCTAAGGACAAACACACACACCCATGCCCGAGGGAGGACTCAAACCTCCGCCGGGACCAGCCGCACAGTCTATGACTGCACCGCCTAAGACCTTTCGGCTAAACCCGCGATGCAGTTCTTTTTTTTTTTCAGAACAAATTTCGCAGGACAGTATTATCTTCAGAGCTTTAGTTTATCAAAGACTTTTATTACGGTTTCACGGAACAGAAATGTGTGTCTATAAATGCTGCTGGTATCTTGAGTATGAAATGGCAATTTGTCAGTGCTAAACAGTCCGTCTAGTGGCGAACGGTCGGCATGCCGTACCGCTAATTGAGTTTTTCAGTCGACAGTAGCTTCACATAAACAAAGTGATAAAGATTACTCATACGTCTTGGTGAGGTATCGGTATAACTAAATATATGTAGGATAATATTGATCGTGTAACAGTCTTGGCAACCAATGACTTCTATCGGCGGGCAGCCTCGTTCCATTGTCTTGACCACAACTCTATCCCTCTGTGGGTGACAACCTAGGCCGTTTTGATGATATCAGGACACGCTGTGAAAGACGAACTACATGTTGCGTGGGATCTACAACCTTTGTTCGTTGCTGTGTTAGCATCAATTTGCCTCTAATTAAGCGATATGCAATCTGATCTCTTGTACAGTCGATGCCCCCCGGTACTCGTTAGCAGCACACTGTAGACATAAATGAGGCTGACACACTAAATCCTGTACATATTTTCAGTGCTTCCACGCCGATGTGAAGGAATTTTAGCCCATGGTCGCTGCGCAGTGTGTTAGTTATTGACGCTTAAAACTAATTTAGGGAAAGTGTAAATGAAGTTTCTAGATACAAAATGACAGCCAGTAGTTAAAAAGAGAATGTCGAGCTGCAAATTAAACGCTGTTTATTATTATTATGGTTATAAACGAGACATAAAGAACTAGAGATGACAATAACGAGAACAAGTCAGTCCTGAGTACGTCAACATGGTTACTTACAAAGAACCTGAATTAAATATCAAAAAGCAATTAGTATGAAAAATAAATTTGGTGGTTTGTATGAAGTAATTAAGATTAGATTTTTATTCTGCAGTAGTTCAGAAAAACAGAAGTTATTCTGTGAATACTCTTTCGACTGCATGTCTCGACAGAGCCAAACCGGAGGTACTGATCGAATCCGTGCAAGAATTCACTTTATTCATGCGGTAACTGAGTTTAAGGGAACAGCACAAAATAACGTTACGTACATAATTTAATAGTCATGGGTGACTGGAATTCGATAGTAGGAAAAGGAAGAGAAGGAAACGTAGTAGGTGAATATGGATTGAGGGTAAGAAATGAAAGAGGAAGCCGCCTGGTGGAATTTTGCACAGAGTACAACTTTATCATAGATAACACTTGGTTCAAGAAGCATAAAAGAAAGTTGTATACATGGAAAAAGCCTGGAAATTCTGACAGGTTTCAGATAGATTATATAATGGTAAGAAAGAGATTTAGGAACCAGGTTTTAAATTGTAAGATATTTCCAGGGGCAGATGTGGCCTCTGACCACAACATATTGGTTATGAACTGTAGATTAAAACTGAAGAAACTGCAAAAAGGTGGGAATTTAAGGAGATGGGACGTGGATAAACTGACTAAACCAGAGGTTGTACAGAGTTCCAGGGGGAGCATAAGCGAACAATTGACAAGAATGGGGGAAAGAAATACAGTACAAGAAGAAGAGGTAGCTTTGAGGAATGCAGTAGGGAAGGCAGCAGAGGAACAAGTAGGTAAAAAGACGAGGGCTAGCAGAAATCCTTGGGTGACAGAATAAATATTGAATTTAATTGACGAAAGGAGAAAATATAAAAATGCAGTAAATGAAGCAGGCAGAAAGGAATACAAACGTCTCAAAAATGAGATCGACAGAAAGTGCAAAATGGCTAAGCAGGCATGGCTAGAGGAAAATGTATGGATGGAGAGGCTTATCTCATGAGGAGTAAGATAGATACTGCCTACAGTAAAATTAAAGAGACCTTTGGAGAGAAGAGAACCACTTGCATGAATATCAAGAGCTCAGATGGAAACCCAGTTCTAAGCAAACAAGGGAAAGCAGAAAGGTGGAAGCAGTATATAGAGGGTCTATACAGGGGACAACATTATGGAAATGGAGATATGATACTGCGTGTAGAGTTTGATAGAGCACTAAAAGACCTAAGTCGAAACAAGGCCTCGGGAGTAGACAATATTCCATTAGAACTACTGACGGCCTTGGGAGAGCCAGTCATGACAAAACTCTACAATCTGGTGAGCAAAATGTATGAGACAGTGAAATACCCTCAGACTTTAAGAAGAATATAATAATTCCAATCCCAAAGAAAGCAGGCGTTGACAGATGGGTAAATTACCGAACTATCAGTTTAATAAGGCACGGCTGCAAAATACTACCGCGAATTCTTTACAGACGAATGGTAAAACTGATAGAAGCCGACCTCGGGGAAGATCATTTGGGTTTGCGTAGAAATACTGGAACACGTGAGGCAATACTGACCCTACGAGGTACCTTAGAAGCTAGATTAAGGAAAGGCAAACCTACATTTCTAGCATTTGTAGACTTAGAGAAAGCTTTTGACAATGTTGACCGGAAAACTCTCTTTCAAATTCTGAAGGTGGCAGGGGTAAAATACAGGGACCAAAAGGCTATTTACAATCTGTACAGAAACCAAATGGCAGTTATAAGAGTCGAGGGACATGAAAGGCAAGCAGTGGCTAGGAAAGGAGTAAGACAGGGTTGTTGCCTCTCCCCGATGTTATTCAATCTGTATATTGAGCAAGCAGTAAAAGAAATAACAGAAAAATTCGGAGTAGGTATTAAAATCCATGGAGAAGAAATAAATACACTCCTGGAAATGGAAAAAAGAACACATTGACACCGGTGTGTCAGACCCACCATACTTGCTCCGGACACTGCGAGAGGGCTGTACAAGCAATGATCACACGCACGGCACAGCGGACACACCAGGAACCGCGGTGTTGGCCGTCGAATGGCGCTAGCTGCGCAGCATTTGTGCACCGCCGCCTTCAGTGTCAGCCAGTTTGCCGTGGCATACGGAGCTCCATCGCAGTCTTTAACACTGGTAGCATGCCGCGACAGCGTGGACGTGAACCGTATGTGCAGTTGACGGACTTTGAGCGAGGGCGTATAGTGGGCATGCGGGAGGCCGGGTGGACGTACCGCCGAATTGCTCAACACGTGGGGCGTGAGGTCTCCACAGTACATCGATGTTGTCGCCAGTGGTCGGCGGAAGGTGCACGTGCCCGTCGACCTGGGACCGGACCGCAGCGACGCACGGATGCACACCAAGACCGTAGGATCCTACACAGTGCCGTAGGGGACCGCACCGCCACTTCCCTGCAAATTAGGGACACTGTTGCTCCTGGGGTATCGGCGAAGATCATTCGCAATCGTCTCCATGAAGCTGGGCTACGGTCCCGCACACCGTTAGGCCGTCTTCCGCTCACGCCCCAACATCGTGCAGCCCGCCTCCAGTGGTGTCGCGACTGGCGTGAATGGAGGGACGAATGGAGACGTGTCGTCTTCAGCGATGAGAGTCGCTTCTGCCTTGGTGCCAATGATGGTCGTATGCGTGTTTGGCGCCGTGCAGGTGAGCGCCACAATCAGGACTGCATATGACCGAGGCACACAGGGCCAACACCCGGCATCATGGTGTGGGGAGCGATCTCCTACACTGGCCATACACCTCTGGTGATCGTCGAGGGGACACTGAATAGTGCACGGTACTTCCAAACCGTCATCGAACCCATCGTTCTACCATTCCTAGACCGGCAAGGGAACTTGCTGTTCCAACAGGACAATGCACGTCCGCATGTATCCCGTGCCACCCAACGTGCTCTAGAAGGTGTAAGTCAATTACCCTGGCCAGCAAGATCTCCGGTCTGTCCCCCATTGAGCATGTTTGGGACTGGATGAAGCGTCGTCTCAAGCGGTCTGCACGCCCAGCACTAACGCTGCTCCAACTGAGGCGCCAGGTGGAAATGGCATGGCAAGCCGTTCCACAGGACTACATCCAGCATCTCTACGATCGTCTCCATGGGAGAATAGCAGCCTGCATTGTTGTGAAAGGTGGATATACACTGTACTAGGGCCGACATTGTGGATGCTCTGTTGCCTGTGTCTATGTGCCTGTGGTTCTGTCAGTGTGATCATGTGATGTATATGACCACAGGAATGTGTCAATAAAGTTTCCCCTTCCTGGGACAATGAATTCACGGTGTTCTTATTTCAATTTTCAGGAGTGTACTTTAACGTTCGCCGATGCCATTGTAATGCTGTCAGAGCCAGCAAAAGATTTGGAAGAGCAGTTGTACGGAATGGACAGTGTCTTGAAAGGAGGATTTAAGATAAACATCAACAAAAGCAAAGCGAGGATAATAGATTGTAGTCGAATTAAGTCGGGTGATGCTGAGGGAATTAGATTAGTAAATGAGACACTTAAAGTAGTAAAGGAGTTTTGCTATTTGGGGGGCAAAATAACCGATTATGGTCGAAGTAGAGAGGGTATGAAATGTAGACTGGCAATGGCAAGGAAAGCGTTTCTGAAGAAGAGAAATTCGTTAACATTGAGTATAGATGTAAGTGTTTGTATGGTGCAGCCATGTGTGGAAGTGAAACACCAGACGATAAATAGTTTAGACAAGAAGAGAATAGAAGCTTTCGAAATGTGGTGCTAGAGAAGATTGCTGAAGATTAGATGGGTAGATCACATAACTAATGAGGATGTACTGAATAGGATTGGGGAGAAGAGGAGTTCGTGGCACAATCGTTTGGTAGGACATGTTCTGAGGCATCAAGGGGCAGTGTGGAGGGTAAAAATCGTAGAGGGAGACCAAGAGATGAGTACACTAAGCAGATGCAGAAGAATGTAGGCTGCAGTACGTACTGGGAGATGAAGAAGCTTGCAAAAGATAGAGTAGCATGGAGAGCTGCATCAAACCAGTCTCAGGACTGAAGACCACAACAACAACAGCAACACTTACTATCCACTTGCTAGGGACTTATACCTTCAATTATTAATAGGGTGCAGGCTTGACATAACAAGACCTTTAAGGGCGGATACATTAAACAAATCACTGTAAGGCAAGATGAAACATTATCGAATAACGTAAAGTCACCAGTCTCAACCCGAAGGATTGATCGAGATCTATACTCATGTTCAGAAAAAACATAACACCCTGATCGACTAGACATAGGACGTTCATATTAACAGGACATATACATGAGCATGGTCTGCAGAAATGATTAGCATTTTAACCATGTCTCTCCGCTGGTTCAAGGTCAACATCGATACTGCAGCGCAACAGTGCCTACCGTTAAAACGTGCCTGCGGCTCTCTTTGTCACTATAAACCGAAGCTAAAGGATCGGTGTGATCTGAGTGGACGTGCAGGATGTCTCGCAGACGTATACATGAATTGTACCGTCCAGTCAGTGAGTTTGATACAGAGTGCGTTATCATGAGAGAGTGTAATGCTTCCATCCGGGAAACTGCTGCTGTATCCCGACAGTGAAACTGGTGCGTAAAGTATGACGAGATGGATCAGTTCGCACCACCCAGCGAGATCGCCTCTCATCCGAATTGCATTGTAGGATAGATTTGCGTCCTTCTCACCTTTGGCGCAGCTGTAGAACAGTGTAACACACCGCACACTACCAGGCGTGACAGTCCGTCGCCGTTTATTACCGCATACGTTACGTGCAAGTCGTCCAATTCTCCACCCACCTTTGACGAATTTGCAGAAACGTGCTAGTCCGTAATGGTGTGTGAAAAGACGTCACTAGGGTCAGGAATGGCATCAGACAGTGTTTCTGGACGAATCCAGATAGTGTTTGTTTGAATATGATGAGTGCATTTTGGTTCGTCGCAGACAGGGCGAGCGACATTACAGTGACTGGATTCGCACAAGACATACAGCTCCAACTCATGGTCTTATGTTATAGGGTGCTATCGGATTCAAACAAAAGTCAGAACTGGGGTCTATCTAGGGCACTGTGATCACTGAGATCTACGTGAACTACATCCTGCGGCCCACAGCCATACCCTTTCTGTACAACACTTCAGAATCCATTTTTCAGCAGGACAATGCACGACCACATATTGCTTCACGAGCCTTCTCGTTGTCACATGCTGTCAGAATTTTGGTCTGGCGCTCCTGATCACCATACTCGTCGTCGATCGAAAATGTGTGGGATACGGGGAAACGACGGATGCAGTGATGTGACCCAATGGCAGCCACGAAAGATGACCTAGGAACCCGGTGACTGCAACATGGATGGCTACACCATAGGACGCCATTCGCGCCTTATACGTTGCGATAGCATCACGCATGTAACACGTTCTCAGGGCTCATGGCGGACCCTGTGCCTACTGGGAAATACTATACATGCTGAACCGAGGTGACTGAAATGCTGATCACTGTTGCAGAACATACTAATGTACATGTCCTATGTATGTGACCATCCTTTGTGTACCCGTTCAAGGTGTTCTGTTTTTTTTTTTCTGAATATATGAGTAATTCCGGCCTGTAACGGTTTCACCGTGTAAATTGACTGGAATCACCGTTGATTTTACAATTTTAGTAAAACAGAATGTATCGCACTCTAACGGCGGAAAAGCGAAATTTCCTGCCAGTTGTTAAGATACCACACAAACGTCCGCATTACTGCACGAGAAGTTAATACTGAAGTCATTTAAATAATGCATAATTGATTCAACGTTACTTTTCAACTCTTTAAGATATACAGACGAAACAATAAATCAAAAGTACAATGTAACACACGCAAAACTGTCAAGTTCAGTGTTCTCTTTGGCCTACAGAAGACGCCCATGCTACAGTTTTTGTTCTAAATTAAACGAGATATAACGCAAGCAGTACTATATTTCGGATTTGTCCCAATGATTTTCTCATCCTTAATCCCAGGGAGGAATGGTCAGTTTTTGGCTCAAACCGACTTTCGCCACGAACGAGAGGAGAGGAAAGTCACATGAAGAGAACGAAACCATTCATTTGTGCCATGTAAACTTGATTTCCTTTTCTACTAATAGATCCTTGCCTTTGTTTTTTTTTTTAGTGTGTTTGTCGTTTATGATGTTACCGGAATCTTTTTGGCAAGCGTCTATAGTCACAACTGACATTTTATTCGCCACATTATGTAGCAATTAAAGTGTTAAACGAAACGGAAGATTGCCAATCCCTGGACAAAAGCAAACGCATACAGGACATGCATATTTACTCGTTAGCTGAGCACAGACGGTGACGAGTATCTGTTTTGAGCAATGTCTAGCTTTGCAGTTAAGTCACTCAGTGAGGCACGCGCCGACAATACCGCGGGTGATTACTACATGCTAGCGAAAACAAGGATCCGGGCTCAAGTTCGATACACGGATTAACTTTTCGCGTCGCTTCTAAGGGAAAAATCACTTTACACAACGTACTGCAGTAATGGAATTTTTACTCAAGATTACTGAGACTAGGAACTTAAGGAAAGGCAGGATTCGGTGTGAATGGGGTCCTACTCAGTTACCGTTGGTTGTTCAGTTTTTCTTTAATCGCGTACACTTTATTTGGAACCGATTGCAAATGAGGTTCACAATAAGGAATAGGTAGCAAATTTGACTATTAAGGCACAATGTCTAGTAAAAAATTCTTAAGCAGGTTTCACTCACAGCTGACGGCCTTATTGACCAGAAATTCAAATTATTTGTTGGCTGAAGGCCCCAATAGTAATAACTCAAAAAGAATTTAATGGCTGAAGGCCCGGATAGCAAATTGTTAAAAACAGTTAAACTTCTCAAAAGATACTAAAATATTAAAAAACATATCAAAATTTCACTACTAAGAGACGATATCTAATTAAAAATTCTGTAGCCAAATTGCATTCACGACTGAAGGCCTTATTGACCAGAAATTGAAATTATTTGTCGGCTGAAGGCCCCAGTAGTAACAACTCAAAAGCAATTTAACGGCTGAAGGCCTGGATAGGAAATTCTTAAAAACAGTTAAACTTCTCCAAGAGATACTAAAATATGTTTTTTAAAAAAACACAATCATCAAAGTTTCACTATTAAGAGACAATAACTAATTAAACATTCTTAAGAGTTCCATTCATGCCTGAAGGCCTTATTGACAAAAAATTCAAATTACTTGATGTCTAAAGGCCCTAATAGTAATAACTCAAAATTAAAATTTTAAAATAAATCATTACATTCTGATCAAACCAAGAGAGAAGTGGTTCTGAAACAGTGCTCCAAGGATTGCTCTGGGAAAGTCGCTCAACTTCGTAACCGATGAGACAGGCAGCCAAGAGTTGTATTCACTTAACCAGATGGCAACTCAAACTAGTGACAGATTAACCGCAGATCAATACTCTTGCAAAATCTACCTAATGTGTGATAACCAATACAAAGATGGAATAACCCAGGCAAGGCGGAACCGGCGGACTGTAATGCATCTTTAGAAGCCGATGTTTCGAACATCCAGAAGCAGAAGGAACCACTATGACCAAAGTAGTTCCAAGGAAACAACATATCTGGACCACAATGAAGGAGGCTGTCTAACTACACGCCTTACCAGACAGCAGTGTCAAGGCGAGGAAATGCACACTCCGCGATAATATGTTAACCTCCAGGGCAGGTAACTGGGGCGCTAGCAGCTACTACGCAGAAAAATACTGCTGGTTGAACTTCACCAATAAACACAATGAATTCAGTGGTTGATAATAAGAAGTGGAGGATGGCTAACTAATCTCGCCAAGTCCAACCACTCCACTCCTTGCTCTTCGTCTCAGTGACCCAACGATCAGAAATGTGCGATCAAACGGCGTGATCTAAAGTAATGGAGGTTTCACTTCTGGGCTGTTCTTCACTCAGCTCAATCGTTCTGGGTCCGGTGAACTACGAGGGTGTAGCCCTCACAACTACAACCCCTCGAACTGGCAGTGCCCGTGTGGCACCAGCGGTCCCGTCATGTCCTGGCGCTGCCAGACCTCACTGCTGCTCCGTCCCAACCAAACTGCCAACACACCCGACCCGGAAAACACTTGAGTCCTTCCAAAGATTGTAATACAGTACTAGATATCGAAAACCGCTGCTGCTGCCACTCACGGACAGTCAACGCTAGCAAACGTAGTGGTGCCAGTAAATACCAGATGAAAACGAGACGCTACTATCCCTATTATACGATGCCAACCTACCAACGCGAGCCGCAACACAACTCAATTAAACTTAGAAAATTCAGCGTTAAAGCTGATCAATCATACAATGCAGGCTTCTACGACCGGATGTCTTAGCTGTCCAGTCAGTCCGTAAGACTAGGCGAAATCACGAGCACATCTGAAGAAGCCCATCACAGCTCTGGACGAAACGTTATGAACGGAAATGTAGCATGGAGCAGGGTCGTACAACCCCGATGAATGGACGCCAGTTAAAATGCATCAACGCCATTAAAATCACTCTTAAAGATAAAGGACTAAGAAGGTAAACAATTTAAATTAATGAACCATGCCATTTAATTCATCTTCTACATCTACATCTACATCGATATCCCACAAGCCTGGTATCACCAGCAGTCGAGATCTTATGCGCATGGCTGTAACGGATCGTGCAGCCACGTCTCGATCCCTGAGTTAACAGATGGGGACGTTTGAAAGACAACAACCATCTGCAATAACAGTTCGACGACGTTTGCAGCAGCATGGACTATCAGCTCGGAGACCATGGTTGCGGTTACCCTTGACGCTGCATCACAGACAGGAGCGCCTGCGATGGTGTACTTAACGACGAACCTGGGTGCACGAATGGCAAAACGTCATTTTTTCGCATGAATCCAGAATCTGTTTACAACATTATGAAGATCACATCCGTGTTTGGCGACATAGTGGTGAACGCACATTGGAAACGTGTATTCGTCATCGCCATCCTGGCGTGATGGTATGGGGTGCCGTTGGTTACACGTCTCGGTCACCTCTTGTTCGCACTGACGGCACTTTGAACAGTGGACGTTACATTTCACATGTGTTACGACCCGTTGGTCTACCCTTCATTCGATCCCTGCGAAACCCTACATTTCAGCAGGATAATGCACGACCGAATGTTGCAGGTCCTGTAAAGGCCTTTCTGGATTCAGAAAATGTTCGACTGCAACCCTTGCCAGCACATTCTCCAGATCACCAATTGAAAACGTCTGGTCAATGGTGGCCGAGCAATTCTTGATGAACTGTGATATCGTGTTGAAGCTGCATGGGCAGCTGTACATGTACAAGCCATCCTAGCTCTGTTTGAGTCAATGCCCAGGCGTATCAAGGCCGTTGTTACGGCCAGAGGAGGTTGTTCTGGGTACTGATTTCTCAGGATCTATGCACCCGAATTGCGTGAAAATTTAATCACATGTCAGTTCTAGTATAATAAATTTGTCCACTGAATACCCGTTTATCATCTGCATTACTCCTTCGTGTAGCAATTTTAATGGCAAGTAGTGTGATTGTTTTCTACGACCCTCGTATTTGTTTTGCCAACCTAGTGGGTTCCATTCTCTTAATGTGTCCATAAAATTTTAGTCTTCTTTTTCTAATATCACCATTTCGTTGTTACTTCTCAGCCTGTAAATCTTTCAGTCATTAATTTTGGGCCGTAATATTTTCCTAATGATTTTTCTTTCTTTCTTTTGAATGTTTTCAATGTCCCTCTTTCTATTTAAAATTAAAGTTTCTGTTCCATAAAGACTTCGAGGTTTGATTACAGGGCGGTAATGCCTAAGTTTACTGCATTTAAAAAGTAATTTTTTTTATTAAAAATACTTTGTGTTAATCTCAACGCAGTTGCCATATTTTTGACAGAGAACTTCGTTTGCAGATTTTTACAGGCAGTTTTGTTATATGATTTCCCCAAAGCATTTAAATTTCGGAACCCTTTCTATTTTTCCATATATCGTGTTCATATACTTTGGTACTTCTTTGTGCACGTCATATATTCCGTTTCTTCGAATGATATTTGCAGTCCTACATTTTCCGCAGCTTACTTAAGAATTTCAATTTGTTTTTTAACTGTGGTAATAGCTCTAGTGAAAATTGCCAGATCATTTCCAAAGGCGAGGCAATCTACCCTAACATTACTTCTACCTATTTGACTGGTGTATCTATATTCTGATTTGATTACTGCCCTCGCTATTCTTACATATCAGTATTTCTTTAAAAAGTATGTTTTTAATATAAGATCACAAAAATAAAACAATTTTGTTTCTTTTTCAAGTTTTTGTGGTGGGTATAAAGTACCCCTCCACCTACTTTCATAAGGCGCGTTATGGAAAATGCATTGGTATTGCTAGGGTTAAATCACAATGTAACTACACTGAAGCGCCAAAGCAACTGATATAGGCATGCGTATTCAAACACAGAGAGTAAGGTGCTGCCGTCGGCAACAACTGTATAAGACAACAAAATTGTCTGGCGCAACTGTTAGATCTGTTACCCCTGCTACAATGGTAAGTTACTAGGGTTTAAGTGAGTTTGGACGTGGTGTTATAGTTGGCTCATGACCGATGGGGCACAGTATCTCTGAGGAAGCCATGAAGTGGGGATTTTCCCGTACGATCTTTTCACAAGCGTACCGTGAATATCAGGAAGCCCGTAAAACATCAGATCTCCACATCTTTAAGGCCAGGAAAAGATCGTGCAAGAACGGGACCAACGACGATTGAAGAGAATCGTTCAGCGTGACAGAAGTGCAACTCTTCCGCAACTTGTTGCACATTTCAATGCTGGGCCATCAACAAGTGTCAGCGTACGAAACATTCAACGAAAAATCATCGATATGGGCTTTCGGAGCCGAAGACCCTTTCGTGTATCCTTGATGACTGCACGACGCAAAGCCTTACACCTCACTTGGGCCCGTCAACACCGACATTGGACTGTTGTTGACTGGAAACATGTTGCCTGGTCATACGAGTCTCGTTTCAAGTTGTATCGAGCGGATGGACTTGTACGGGTATGGAGACAACCTCATGGATCCATGGATCCTGTATGTCTGCAGGAGACTTCAAGCTGGTGGGGGCTCTGTAATGGCCTCGGGCGTGTGCGTTGGGAGTGATATGGGACCTCTGATATTTCTACATATGACCCTGACAGGTGACACGCAGGTAAGCATTCTATCTGATCACATTCATCCATTCATGTCCGCTGTGCATTCCCACGGACTTCGGCAATTCCACCACGACAATGCGACACCCAACACGTTTAGAATTGCTACAGAGTGGCTCCAGCAACACTCTCCTGAGTTGAAACACTTCCACTGACCAGGCATGAGCGTTATTGAGCATGTCTGGGATGCCTTGGAACGTGCTCTTCAGAAGAGATCTTCACACCCTCGTACTCTTACGGGTTTATGGACAGCCCTGCAGGTTTCATGGTGTCAGTTCCCTCCAGCACTGCTTCAGACATTAGTCGAGTCCATGCCACATCGTGTTGCGGCACTTCTGCGTGCTCGCGAGAGCCCTACACGACATTAGACGGTTGTACCAGTTTCTTTGGATCTTCTTCAGTGTACTGTATAACTTGCCGCTGCGCTGCCGCCAATGGATGTTATAATGGATACGATGGAGAGGAGCGTGGGGCGAGGTACTTGTGTGTGTGTGTGTGTGTGTGTGTGTGTGTGTGTGTGTGTGTTCGTGTGTGCGTCAGTATCCCCAAGATAATCCTAGCTTAATTCCGAAGCTGTGATCGGTACATATCGGTAAACTTCGTATCAACGGTCTTTTTGTTTACGACGAGCAATCAGCTGCTGTGGTACAAAGTGGAGCACAGAATTAACGTTTCACGGAGACTTCATATAGAGACGTTCGTGTTCAAGTGTGTTACTTATTTGTAGCAATGAATATGAACTTCAATCAATTCAGTTGCAATGCAACTCCATGGAGATAAGAAAAATGAGATCATTTATTAAACACAACTCCTCATGTCACATAATTTTTGTTTTCCTGACTGTTCTCGGAGTCGGACTTGAACGTGAACCGGACAGGCCAGGAATATCTTCATCGTCATTCAACGTTAACTCCCTTATTAATTAATACTGAAAACACTTTCACCGAGCTGCTACAATGCAACTTTTTGAACGCTGCGACTGGGAGCAGTTGAAAACATGACGTCATAGGCAGAAAGGTTACCGACTTGCACAGATATGTATCGAGCAGAATTATGGAGCAAAGTGACGCTGCCATGAGGACAGACGGTAGCATCTGTTTTTTGTATAAACTATTGTGGTTTTATTGTTTTGATTGTACGAAGTTGTGTTTTAAGAAATTAAATTTCGGATCAGTATTTTGTAACAAAAATATGTTTCTGGTTGTAAGTTTTATCACAAGTTTTCGATTATCGAAACGTTATATTTATGGCTCATGGAGAGTGGATGCATTGAGGGGGCACTTGAAGAGGTGCGTTCCAGCACCAAAAATTTTAGAAATTAATGAAAGAAACGTCGGAGATTAATGACTAAATTAGTGAAGAATATATTCAAACAACCGGAATGCCGGTCAGAGCTGCCGGAGAGGGCGGTCTTGTGTGCGTGAGGTGTTCTTCGTTGTGTGAATGAATGTGTGTGTTTCTGTTCCTGACGAAAGCTTTGGCGGAAAGCTAAATATCTGACAGTCTTTTCGTTGTGTATGTCTGCAACTCAACGTGTCCTGTATCCTTCTTTCCTTATATTGTTCAAGAACGTATTCTGTTTTATAAAACTCATGTGACTATGTTAATTAATGAGAGTCTATATCCCTGAGCATTTCACAGTGGCTAATTTTAAGATCGCAAGGACCAAGAGGTAAAGGCTTATAGGTGGAACATGAAACCTTTCACATTTAATTTCGGAACACAATTCTTTCATGCAGACTCTTCTTTTCATAACGATATAAGAAATATCGACAATGAAAAATTGTATACGTATTGTAAATATTCATTTCTGTCTTCAGTGTGAGAAAAGTGCTCTTCCTCGTGCCTCTCTCGCACAAGACTGATTTTAGAAAACACCATTTTTCAGCAGCCAAGAAGGCAGATCCGGAGAAATCAAGAATTTTCTGCATTTTGAAGACCGCTCTTTGAAAACACACGAGCTTAGTTTTCAGAGATCCCGAACTCATACACGGTTCTTGCTAAGACTCGTCCAACAGATTTGATACAAAATGTTTTAGGCTCTTTTAATTAAATAAATACGCATTAGTTCTAAATTTATATCTGTTTAGTGTAGAACAAGAGGTCACAAACACACTTAACTCTTGCACGTTGTGCTTGAATGCAATAAAGAACGTTTCCTAAACAGACGAAATGCAGACATCAACAACTAAAGTCTTCGTCAATTCATCCATCGTCAGGAAAAAATGTTCATTGAAGGGTAAATATATGGGGGACTGCCAATATCGCCAAATTTGGTGGTTTCATTTTGGTTTCATTTCCAGTTTTTTTTAATGTGTTATGCTCCGTTGAAGAATCCAATCGGCATGAATTACGATAAATATTTCGTCCGTTGGAACTAGCTTGAGAATGATGCAAGCTCATTCATTCTCAGGAGCAAGTGGAATCGAAAGTAATAAGGACATGGGCAGCAGCATTGATGTACATCAGTGAATGACCTACAACTGATCAGCATCTACTTAAAAGAGGACAAAAGACCAGATAAAGTTACTCAAGCAGCGATCAAATTCTGTGTACGATCTCTTCTCTCTCTCCTTTAAAGATGTATGGGCACAAATGTTTTGGACAGTAGGCGTGTTGTTAAGCTGTAAGCCGCAATGATTTATGTAAATTAAGATTTAATCCGTTGCGTTTCATTAATGCTTCGCAGGCCACCATATAGTGAATGGCTGAAGGTAACTTAAAGCATTATTATTAGCTCTCTTTCACATCCCATTACTGTAAACAGGAAGGGGGAACGACAGTGTGGATTCTTTATGTGACCTTGTCTCTCTTATAGCGGACTTGTAGTCTCCAGGGAAAATTTGCCGTAGTATCATCCCAAATGTTTCTTGGTCTGTGATACGTAATTCTGTAGTCGTACCACACTTGCACAGTATATCTTAAATACCATAAAAGAGGAAGCGGGATGGAATCATGGTTGGTGGTCTCACTTTATTGGCATTATGTCTTTAAAGAACATAATTTAAGAATTACAAATTGTGGACTAGCAACTAGATAAAATTTTATAAATGAAACTAGAAACCCTACGTACTCAGCACTCTATCAAAGTTTTTTTTAAACAAAATTGACAATTACAAATTGTGGATGAGCCCGTAGATAAAACCTTGAAAAAACAATTAGCAGCCCAACGCACTCAGTACTCCAACAAACAATTCCAAATTAAGAATAGGTGGTTACTGAGATACTTGAGAACTTCAAACTCCCATATAGGACTTTCCCCAAAATAGATATAATAAAACAATTGACAGGTAAAGGGTGACTTAGTAACACTTGAACATTAGTGCCAAACTAAGATACTATTACATAACAGAGACACTGATCTTAAAACAATAAATGTCTACGTACTCAGACGTGTTAATAAAAATTACTAGAAAAAGCTGCACAAGGAACTGAGCGGATGCTATGCAGTTTAAGGTTTAGCCAGTGACCAGTCCGTAATATTTAAGAAAACAAGTTCATATACAAAAAGGTTACATACAAAATATGTATCTACCAGCTTAGCTCGCTCCGGCCGTGGTGAGCTTGCGGTTCTAGGCGCTCTAGTCCGGAGGCGCGCTGCTGCTACGGTCGCAGGTTCGAATCCTGCCTCGGGCATGGGTGTGTGTGTGATGTCCTTAGGTTAATTAGGTTTAAGTAGTTCTAAGTTCTAGGGGACTGATGACCACAGCAGTTGAGTCCCATAGTGCTCAGAGCCATTTGAACCAACCAGCGTAACCCGCCTCGACGGAAGGAAGATAAATACTAAACTTTGGAAGGCGATGTGTGAAGAACTACGGTAGTGGCCAGGTTCTTAAATACTGGCAGGCCTAGAGATCGGAGACATTTCACTCCCCGCCAAGGCGCTGGCACAATTAAAAGTTTCTGCCTGAATCACTAAGACAGTCCAATAACTCTGAAAAATAGAAACATTGGACAGAACCTTGGTCTCACTGTATTAATAGAGTGCAGGCCTGAAAAACAGCAACATAAAATCATTTGATTGCAAGAGACACAAAAAGATACTGAAAAATTTTCAAATAACGGCCACCATTTAACTAGGCCAAGAAAGACTCCCACAGTAATATCAAAGTTTGCAATCTCTGAGTGCGTCGGTGAACAAACAGTTACGACTACTTACTCCATATCAGGTACACAATACGAGGGAGCGGGTTCCACAGCTTCACCGCTTCCCTTCGAATTTTATGCCCACCGAAGTCACAGAACTTGTATCTCCAAGCTGACCATGTCGGCAAAACTCACAACCAAATTCACATCACAATGTGTAACGGTCATCACATTCGTTCGGCAGCCATTGACACTCGTCTCCCCCGCGAGTGACACGTGATCTCGAGGGTTCCCGTCGTAACAACCCCCTCGCTTCGCCTACGAAGCCGCAAGATAGACACGCAAAAAGCAAAGGTAGCTTACCTCAGTCATAATAGATCTCAACGATACATGAACAAAATAAGATTGGCGCCTGCTCGCCACGGCTTACTCTGTTCTCAACGCAAGTATTCAAAATTCTGACAGTCGC
This sequence comes from Schistocerca gregaria, assembly GCF_023897955.1. Classification (NCBI taxonomy): domain Eukaryota; kingdom Metazoa; phylum Arthropoda; class Insecta; order Orthoptera; family Acrididae; genus Schistocerca; species Schistocerca gregaria. The sequence goes on along the minus strand of NC_064925.1, from coordinate 136,311,376 downwards.
ATTTCTTGACATATAAAATCACCATTCTTCGTGCATATTGTAATGTTTGCTAACCAAGGACTGATACTGACTGAACTGAGCAATTAGCTTAATTTCGAGGGGCGTTCAATAAGTAGCGCAACACATTTTTTCCTCCTTCAGTTTCGGTTGAACATATGTGGAATTTGTTGTGGGACATCGTGCAATATGGCCGCTGCACTCTATAGTTTCACGACGCCCCGATAGACGGCAGTGCTATACGCAGCCTTCAAAATGGCGTCGTAAGGAACGGCGTTCAAAGCATGGAGCTGTCACTGCGTTTCTTTTGGCAGAAAACCAGAGCATCATCGATGTTCAGTGACGCTTGCAGAATGTCTGCAGAGACGTGGCAGTGAACAAAAGCACCGTGAGACGTTGGGCGAGGCGTCTGTCACAGTCGCAACACGATCACGCAAACCTGTCGTGTCTCCCGCATGCCAGCCGGCCGCACACAGTTCAAGTGTTGGAACGTGCGGACACTCATTCGAGTTCATGTAAACGAACTTCTTATTGACAACGCGCATTCGGGAGGACGGCAGTTCAAACACGCGTCCGGCCATCCTGATTTAGGATTTCCTTGATTTCCCTAAATCACTTTAGGCAAATACGGGGATGGTTTCTTTGAAAGGGCAAGGCCGACTTATTTCCATATCCTTCCATTACGCGATGCGAGCGATGACCTCGCTGATTGGTCCCCTCCCCCAAATCACCAACCAACCACTCAACTATGACAACGCATGGCCTTTCACAAGGCTTCGCACCTGATAGGAGCTCACAAAACTAAATTGGATTCTTTTTTCTCATTCACCTTACACCCCTGGTCTCGCACCTTCCATCTGTTCGGCTCAATGAAGGATGCACTCCGCGGGAAGCGGAGGTTATTGATGCAGCAAGACATAGGATCCGACATTGACCAGAGGAGTGGTATCATCCGAGCATACAGGCCCTCTCAGCAAGGTGGCGTAAGCCCATCGCATTAAACGGGTATTACGTTAAAAAGAGTTACTAGTAACGCGGTTTATTGGGATCCTGAACAAAACCACTTGCTTTCAGAAGAAACGTGTTGCATTACTTTTTGAACGCCCCAAGCTTAATGTGTAAAGCCACAGGAGAGCTGCATTGTGCTATCTTGTTCGGCGCAAAACGTGATCAACGACAGAACACTTCTAGACCACCTAAGTGAGTACCTGAACATGTCATAATACACTACTGGCCATTAAAATAGCTACACCAGGAAGAAATGCAGATGGTAAACGGGTATCCATTGGACAAATATACTAGAACTGACATGTGATTACATTTTCACGCAATTTGGGTGCATAAATCAGTCCCCAGAACAACCACCTCTGGCCGTAATAACGGCCTTGATACGCCTGGGCATAGAGTCAAACAGAGCTTGGATGGCGCGTACAGGTACAGCTGCCCACGCAGCTTCAACACGATACCACAGTTCATCAAGAGTAGTGCCTGGCTGATTGTGACGAGCCAGTTCCTCGGCCACCATTGACCAGACGTTTGCAGTTGATAAGAGATCTGGAGAATGTGCTGGCCAGGGTAGCAGTCGAACATTTTCTGAATCTAGAAAGGCCTTTACAGGACCTGCAACACGCGGTCGTGCATTATCCTGCTGAAATGTAGGGTTTCGCAGGGATCGAATGAAGGGTAGAGCCAGGGGTCGTAACACATCTGAAATGTAACGTCCACTGTTCAAAGTGCCGTCAATGCGAACAAGAGGTGACTGAGACGTGTAACCATTGGCACCCCATACAATCACGCCGGGTGATACGCCAGTATGGGGATGGCAAATACACGCTTCCAATTTGCGTTCACGCGATGTCGCCAAACACGGATGCGACCATCATGATGCTGTAAACAGAACGTGGACTAATCCCAAAAAAATGACGTTTTGCTATTCCTGCACCCAGTTTCGTCGTTGAGTACACAATCGCAGGCGCTCCTGTTTGTGATGCAGCGTCAAGGGTAAGCGTAGCCATGGTCTCCGATCTGATAGTCGGTGCTGCTTCAAACGTCGTCGAACTGTTCGTGCAGATGGTTTTCGTCTTGCAAACGTTCCCATCTGTTGACTCAGGGATGGAGACGTGGCTGCACGACCCGTTACAGCCATGCGGATAAGATGCCTGTCATCTCGACTGCTTATGATACGAGGCCGTTGGGATCCAGCACAACGTTCCGTATTACCATCCTGAACACACCGATTCCATATTCTGTTAACAGTCATTGGATCTCGACCAACGCGGGCAGCAATGTCGCGATACGATAAACCGTAATCGCAATGAGCTACAATCTGACCTTTGTGAACGTCGAAAACGTGATGGTACGCATTTCTCCTCCTTACACGAGGTATCATAAAAACGTTTCACCAGACAACACCGGTCAACTGCTGTTTGTGTATGAGAAATCGGTTGGAAACTTTCCTCATGTCAGCACGTTGTAGGTGTCGCCACCCGTTTCTAACATTGTATGAATGCTCTGAAAAGCTAATCATTTGCATATCACAGCATCGTCTTCCTGTCGGTTAAATTACGCGTCTGTAGCAATTCATCTTCGTGGTGTAGCAATTTTAATGGCCAGTAGAGTGCATCAATCCAGCTCGTCAGAAAGTAAGTAATTAAGTAAACTCTACGTCATATCGCGAAATTGAAATATTGTTCTCAGGAGATCAAGAACAGCATAGAAAGAGAGAGAGAGAGAGAGAGAAAAATTCTGTAGATGCTTTATTGGCATAAAAAGCATTTGATGTAGAACACAATTTGAATACCGTTTCTTATGCACTAGAACATCTGTATAAAGCACCTGGACTGTTTATTTTCTTGGTCGTGAAAGTTTAAACAACAAATTTTAATTTTCAGCGGCGGGTTTCCACTCACGAGCCTTGCTGGAATTCATTTTGAGCAACGAGAACATAACAAGCGAAAGATATGCGGCCCCTGAAGGAGTAAACTACGAACTTGGGCGCCAACTTCTTGTCCTGAATTAATGTTTGGTTGCACAACCTCATATTATCTTATACTGTCAGATAGGTCTGCCCGCGGCTTACGGTGTTCGCAAGAAGTGACTTTATAAAGCCTCTGCAAACTTCAACAGTTTGTTAATGGAGTCTGCTAGAAACTCTAGAGGCGTAGGGTCGACTTCATTATCTTCTGTAGGTGTGTTGAAATCCTTACCCTCAGGTGGGGCCCGGAAGATTCTTTCACGTTTCGTTTTGCTTATCGGCGACTGTGTACGGCTAATAACCATCATGGCAGAATAATAATAAGACGTTAAACCGCTTTAACTGGATGCCAAAGTGCACTGTTTATAATTTGTGCTTATTGTCGAACGCGGAATGTGAGATGGGGATGCGGCGACATTATCAATGAAAGGTGTGCTGTTTCTACTGCACTGCCTGGGAAATCTTTCGCACAATATATTACAACAGTAAACTGGTAAGTGTGGTAAATTTCGTCTCAGCAGTAAACTAATTTATACAGAGGCATGACTGTTTCTGAACAAGATCTTTACAAAGACTTTGTCCAGCTATTTAAACGAATGAATACGGAATTTTTCGTTGTTGCTCTCTTAATGGACCACGACGACACACTGAATGCAGAAGGATAAAGACGACCGTCGTGAAATGAAGTTATTCTTATTTTTAAATGTGAGTTGATGAAGGACCGTATAGTCCCAGTTGAGTCGCCCGAGAACTGTTCATTTGTGGGAAACTGAAGTGCGGCGGTAGGATATCTGTTAATCTGCCAATCTTTGAACGCACAAACCGAGTTTTCTTCAGAAGAAAGTGTTTATAAAGCTTATCATACCTTGGTAGTTCCTCATATAGAGAATATGAGCGCAACATAGAAGCCGTATCTGCTGCAGCGTATGGGAAAGGGAATTTTAGCTCTTTTCTGGAAACCTTTACGACGTCGCACGTGCACTTTTATACTTCTGAGACAAAATTTCTCTCAAAACAGGGGTCTGGTGCCAATGAGAATAGACAAAATCAAAGTAGAAATAGGGACGTTGACAGAAAAGGATACAAAGCTGTGACAAACTGGACATCTACAAACTTCCCCATCCAATATGTCCTTCAGTTTTGGCCATTGTTTTCAATGTCCACGAAAAATAGTAATCTAAGTATGAGTCGTCCTCTGTGCCCGCTCGGTTCTAGGTGCTTCAGTCCGGAACCGCGCTGCTGCTACGGTTGCAAGTTCGAATCCTGCCTTGGGCATGGATGTGTGTGATGTCCTTAGGTTAGTTGGGTTTAAGTAGTTCTGTCTAGGGGACTGATGACCTCAGATATTAAGTCCCATAGTGCTTAGAGCCATTTGAACCATTTTGATTCTGAAGTACGTAATTTCGTAATTATTGCTTTGGACTTGCGCAATAGCGATTACGAGTGGTTCCGCTCTCGTGAATTTTTTGGTACATTCAGCTATTACCACCTATGTTACTGAAAATGTTTTGACATGACATGTAGTCCGTTCTCCTCAGCGTCCATATGCCTTTAAGTTTACCGGTTTTAATGTTCTACAAATCACTTTCAAAATGGTTCAAATGGCTCTGAGCACTATGGGACTCTACTGCTGTGGTCATTAGTCCCCTAGAACTTAGAACTACTTAAACCTAACTAACCTAAGGACATCACACACATCCATGCTCGAGGCAGGATTCGAACCTGCGACCGTAGCAGTCGCACGGTGCCGGACTGCGCGCCTAGAACCGCGAGACCACCGCGGCCGGCACAAATCACTTTATTTTTATTTTATTTATCTGTTTAACCTGATCTGATCTGGGCCATCAGGTCCTCTCTGGCATCGGCCGGGGTTCCACAAATACAGTACCCTCTTTTACGTCTTAGTTTTCTATGAAATAACAATTTTAATATGATAAATGGTATTAAAAACGATTTGAGAGTCTGAAGTGGCAATACGAATAACTAACCCTGACAATGCACAAGTAAAATGAATACTGGCAGTACTTTTACTGGTGTAGTGCAGCCACTAGTGGTGATAATAGAGGTACGAACACTAATTCGGATATATCCGACAAAACAGACACCGCACATTTGTATAACAATGAGCAGAGGTTTCTAATATTTTCAGTGCAGATGCACACCATGGCCGAATGCCAGATAATGCGGCGAGCAATCAGATTAATAGATAGGGACGCTGCTAGGCTGTAGTTTGATAATTCTGGTCGAACGTGAAGTGTGTCCGGATAGCCGAGATGGTTAAGACAACCACTCGCATCGAGCTAGATATGCTGGGTCGAGTTACACTTCGGCACAAATTTTCACTTTCATCACTGAATTTATTTCAATGACTGACTTCAGCTGATGCATCTGACATTTTGATTTCCCTTATCTTGCATATATAAGGCCGCCGTATCACACAGTGGCGTCTGTTCTATCGGACATGTGAAATAACGAACAACAGTGAAGCGCCAAGGAAACTGAGACATGCGTATCCAAATACAGAGATAAGTAAACAGGCAGCATACGGTGATGCGGTCGGCAACGCCCATATAAGACAACAAGTGTCTGGCGCAGTTGTTACATCGGTTCCTGCTGCTACAATGGCACGATATAAACATTTAAGTCAGTCTGAACGTGTTGTTACAGTCGGCGCACGAGCGATGGAACACAGCATCTCCGAGGTAGCAATGAGCTCGGGATTTTTCCGTACGACCATTTCAGGAGTGTACCGTGAATATCAGGGAACCGGTAAGACATTAAATCTCCGACATCGCTGCGGCTGGAAAAAGATCATGAAAGAAAGTGACCAACGACGGCTGAAGAGAATCGTTCTACGTGACAGAGGTGCAACCCTTCCGCAAACTGCTGTAGACTGCAGTGCCGGGCCACCAGAAAGTGTCAGCGTGCGAACCATTCGACGAAACATCATCGATATGGCCTTTCGGCGCCGACGCCCCACTCGTGTACCCCTGATGATTGCACGACACGGACATTGGACTGTTGATGACTGGAAACATGTTTCCTGGTCGGACGAGCCTCGTTTCAAGTCGTATCGAGGGGATGGACATGTAAGGGTATGGAGACAACCTCATGAATCCATGCTCCCTGCATGTCAGCAGAGGCTGTTCTAGCTGGTGGAGATTTTGTGATGGTGTGAGGCGTGTGCAGTGGGAGTGATATGGCATCCCTACTTACGTCTAGATACGACTCTGACATTCTGTCTGATCACCTGCAGCCATTCATGTCCAGTGTGCATTCCGACGGACTTGGGAAATTCCAGCAGGACAATGCGATATCCCATGTGTCCAGAATTGCTACAGAGTGGATCCCGGATTACTCCTCTGAGTTTAAACATTTCCGCTGGCCATCAAACTCCTCAGACATAAACATTATTGAGCGTACCTGGGAAGCTTTGCAACGAGCTGTTCAGAAGAGATCTCCACCCCCTCTTATGGATTTGTGGACAGCCCTGCAGGATTCATGGAGTAATTTCCCCCTAGCACTACTCCAGACATTGGCCGAGACAATCCCATGTGGTGTTGCAGCGCTTGTGCGCGCTCGCGGATCCCTACATGGTATTAGGCAGGTGTACCAGTTTCTGCGGCTCTTCAGTGTATATTGGTGTTGGAACTACTAAAATTGAACAGAAAATTGATAATTAGTACTAAAAGTAAAAGTAAACAAACAAATTATAGTGACAGGAAACTGTTTTAAGGAAGGTAAGTTGTTTCTTTACAAAATAAAGATAAAAACTAGAGGCACCAAGATTGACATGTTTTTAGCTCCTTAAGCACAGGCCTTCGAATTCTCTGTATTGCAGACTCATCTTTTCTCATTTTCCATCTTCACTAATACACCGTCATCGTTTGTCTACCCGTTTTGTAGCCCAAATCTCGAGATCGTACTGTTCAAAAGCTTTAATGTTTCATAGGTGAGGCCCTGGCATTTTGTTATACCTGGCTTCACGAGTTTCTTCTTCGCTGTGGAGATTTCAGATGTTTTCCTGTACCACACAACCTTCACTAATATAGATACAGGTTTTGAAGAGCCTGGCGTCTTACGCACCACTCTTTTACTTTTGTCATTCAGTGTCATCTGCAGTCGTAGCTTATCTCGGGCAAGACTGACGACTAACTCGTCTGTACTGTCTCTGTTGTTCTCAGCAATCCCGAACATTCTGCGATTATTGCGTCTCTGGTAGTGATCAAGTTCGTCTGATTCCTGGATCGCCTTCTGTTCGAACAGCCGGGTCTTGTTCTCAGTTATTTTTATAGATTTGTTCAGAGCAAGGATATCGCTTGCATTGGCCTCTTGTGTCTTGGGACCGGGGCACAGCGTTCGTCTCAATCTTCACGAGCGCCGCCAGGGAGGGGATGCCGAGCGGTTTTAAGCTGTTTCCAGGTATCAGTTTCTTATATGACGTGAGTGTTCAAAATCGTATCAGAGCAAAGAAAATTCCTCTTAAACAGAAATTTCTTCGAAACTAAGTCCGATGCTTTCTGTTACGTATGTGGCTGTTGGTTAAGGAGAACCATAGCATTTGTGAAGAGTGCCTAGAAATCACATTTTTAAATCCCTCTTATTGACGAAGACATGAAATGGGCTTTGCCTATACCGTGCTATAGCCGTGATGAGATGCTTCGTGACTGAGCGAGAGAAATACAGAAGGGAACGTCCTTTGTAATTCCCCTTACTTCAGCAAAAACCCTGGACTTCTTTCACCTTGTCAGCCAGAGGAAGCACTATTGCGTCAGTTCCTAGTATTCCCTCTATATTATAAACCATTCTGCAGTCCGAGAAACTCACGGTATCAGTCTCTGATTTTCAAGAAGAAATGCGGATATCAGTCGTAAACTCATAACCTGAAGTCAAACAGGGGGTTATAGGAAAGACCTGGTTCGTTATTTTTACGTAGTATTTTATTGTTATTTCCTTATCGGAATTATTAACATTGAGATTGCAACATAAATATCTGCTTCGTAAGTGACGAAAGAAACTTTTACTCCATTGGAGTATTGAAATGACACAAGAGAGATCAAAATTCGTCCCGCCGTACCAGAATTCGAACCCGTATCTCCCGCTTTACTACGCAAGCGCTCGCCTTAACCGGTTTACTCATTTGCTTATTTATTTCGGTTCGGTTAGGTTAGTGTTGTTTAACTTCCCGTCGACAACGAGGTCATTAGAGACAGAGCGCAATCTCGGGTTAGGGAAGGATGGGGAAGGAAATCGGCCGTGCCCTTTCAAAGGGACCATCCCGGCATTTGCCTGAAACAATTTAGGGAAATGACGGAAAACCTAAATCAAGATGGCCGGAGACGGGATTGAACCGTCGTCCTCCCGAATGCGAGTCCAGTGTGCTAACCACTGCGCCACCTCGCTCGATATATTTATGTACTATGTAACGCAAAAGATCATAGCTATTTTCAAAAGTAATACTATTACTTTAAATGAAATCTTCATTTCAGCCTCTAATTATACTACTACTGTTCAAAATTGCTCTGACTTCATGGTCAGCGTACTGCAGAACCTATTCCATGAATTGCACTGTAAGATATATACTGTAGTGATTAATTTTTCAATCGCCAAGTGACAGTTATTTGAACAATATATTTGTAAGCGCATTTATGGTGTACCCGCACTGCATATTCAGGACAACACACAGAAACTACGCTGTGTAGACAAAGAAATTAGTTGAACTACCAGTCAAAAGCTGGAGTAGACAAAGTATAATAGATGACATATGCAGGAACTAGAAAATATAGAAATGACGAAAGTTCGTACGTACACATGAACAACGTGGTGTACCCGACATTTATAGTACTAGGCTGTAGTGGAAAGCAGACATTCAGGATCTTTTTCAAGGACTTAATACTGTCATTTTTACTATTCGAACGGCATCAGAAGTGAGTGATCGTTCGACACGAAAATTAGTCTACTTTGCTTATTTTCATTCGTTTATGTCGTATGGTATTATAAGAGTTTGGGGTAACTCTTCCCATTCTAAAAGGATATTTTTGGCTCAGAAACTGGCGGTTCGGGCAATAAGTTTTCACAAACCTCTTGTCGAAACCTGTTCACGAGTCTGGGTATTTAGACATTGGTCTCTCACTATATATATTCCTTACTCTCATTTCTTGTTAACAATATTAGCTTATTTCCAAGAATATGCAGCTTTCACTCGGTTAATACTTGGCAGAAATCAAACCCGCATTTGGATCAGACTTCCTTAACTCTTGTGCAAAAAAGGTGTGCAGTATACTGGTGCATCCATTTTCAATAAGCTACCAGTCGAGTTCAAAAATCTTAACAGTAATCCACTCGCCTTGAAATCGAAACTGAGGAGTTTCCTCATGGGTCACTCCTTCTATTCTGTCTAGGAGTTCCTTGAGAAATTAAGCTGATCCTTATTGTGTTGTTGATTGCTTTTACTTGAACTTAGGGATAGACTTTTTTCGGGTTCAACAACATTTAATTTTCTCTGTTATTACTTTATGTTGTAATTCCATGTACTGGCATGTTCCATGACCTTGGAGATTTGCTCCTCATTTGGTCCTACGTAACTTCATGGAAGATTAAAACTGTGCGGACCCAGGCTCGAACTCGGGACCTTTGCCTTCGCGGGCAAGTGCTCTAGCATCTTTTTTTTTTATATAGTTCGTTGTGTTTGGTCGGGGCGGACGTCACAAGACATCCTTTCAAATTGTTCATTGGTTCCTTGACTCAGTTTTTTTTATTACAGAGAGCACACAGCCGTCTGGCAGAACACGCTGAGCTACCGTGACGGCTTCATCAGAGCTACCCAAGCATGACCCGTCCTCACAGCTGCAGTTCTGCCAGTACCTCGTCTCCTACCTTCCAATCATCCCGTTGTGGCTTAGCCATGTCTCCGCAATATCCTTTCTTCCAGGAGTGCTAGATCTGCAAGGTTCGCAGAAGAGCTTCTGTGAATTTTGGAAGGTTGGAGACGAGGTACTGGCGGAATTGAAGCTGTGAGGACGGGGCGTGAGTTGTGCTCGGGTATCTCAGATCTCGAGTTCCAGTCTCGGTCCGGCACACGGTTTTAATCTGCCAGGAAGTTTCATATCAGCGCAGACTCCGCTGCAGAGTGAAAATCTCATTCTAAAAATAAATACAACGAAAGCTGCATATGCACAAGCTTGTCATCCTATTAAACATGGAAACAACAGAGTTATTCGGAATATTAATCTGGAGGAACTGCCATATACAGAGTGAACGATAATAAAACCGACAAATTGCAGGGACGGATTTCCCGGCTGGGAATGGAGCAAAAAAGGTCCAATGAACATATATCCAGAAATGGACGGTGAGCGTGCAATAAGAGAAAATTATTTCAGAACACAGTACAGAGCTTCACGTCACGACATATGTTCAAAGTGTCCTCCTTGGCATTGCCGCACTCTTTCATACGTACCGGCCTTCTCCGAATAGCGTTACAGGCGTTGTGAAAACGCTGTTGAAGGGTCTGCACACCAGGAACTGATTCAGCACACCCAACGCTTTCCAGATATCCCCAGAGGTAAAAGCCAGGAGTTTTAAGTCCGGTGATTAAGCAGGCCATGCTACAAGTCATCTGCGTCCTATCCATCGTCCGGGGAAGGTATTATTGAGGTGTCAGCGAATTATAATCTGGAACTGTGGTTGTGCTCTGCCATGCAGAAACCATGTAACCTGTCGCATTGAAAAGACACATTCTCAAGTGTCCAAGGCAAAGTATTCCGCAGGACGTCCATGTACGTTCCTCTCTCGAGGCGGTGTGGAATAATAACCGGCCGAAGTATGTGGGCGGCAAGGACCTTTGGACACACATTGATGCTGAATCAATGCTGATGAGACGCTTCAGTCATTTAACGAGGATTATGTGTAGCGCAAAGATGACTATTATGTAGATTGATGATGCCAGTTCTGGTAAAAGTTGCTTCGTATGTAAAGAGGGCTGATGACAGAAATTCCAAAATTATGAGTGTTCCGTGCAAACGCTATCGCCAAGGTTCTAATGGTTCAAATGGCTCTGAGCACTATGGGACTTAAAATCTATGGTCATCAGTCCCCTAGAACTTAGAACTACTTAAACCTAACTAACCTAAGGACAGCACACAACATCCAGCCAACATGAGGCAGAGAAAATCCCTGACCCCGCCGGAATCGAACCCGGGAACCCGGGCGTGGGAAGCGGGAACGCTACCGCACGACTACGAGATGCGTGCAATCGACAAGGCCATAGAGGAAAAAACCACTAGTGATAATCCGTCTTCTCACTGCAGGTGATAGGGAAAGTAGCTGTTGTGATGCAGCATAGACTTTACTTTGGCTTGCACCATGTTTGTGGGCCCTTGTCTGGAGCCCGTACTAGGATTCGTCTCAATATCCTGCAGAACACGGTCCTCCAAACGTGATTTACGCTCAATCCGCCGCCTCCCTGCACGTTCTTCTGTCTGAAAGGACTCCTGATCACACAAACACCCAAAAAGGGGTTGAAATGTTGTGTGATATGATTGTGTTTTGGTGTAGCCGTGAGTAGTGAGGCAACCCCTAAAGCAGGTCACCCCAAACAAGGACGTCACTCCTAAGTACCGTTATCCAAGATGGTGGCCGTGGCGCAAGTGCGTGACGTCACATGACCTCAGCTGATGACGCGATTGACGCCATGATAGGTCAGTTGGGCTGTCTCTACTAACCTAAGAAAATCGCCGGAAAGAAAGTACACTTGTGTACCTCCATTAACCTAAATCACCTCTTCCTAGGAACTGAACATGTCTTTATTTAAACAATTAGATACAGTACCACCATTAATTGTGTTTGCCATCCTCTTGGGGAAAATGGGGGTAAATTTTGGTGCGGTGAGTTAGTATAGCGTCGTCCCCACTAGAGGCTGCTCATTCGATTCAAATATAATTTCTATAAATCTGTTTAAATTTCTTTAAATTTGCATAAATATCTATAAATTTGTTTAAATTTATTATCTACCTACAGCATTAGTTTCGTATTATCACCACAACAGACTGAGATATCGATAGCTGTATTTCATGAATGGGCATAAGTCATTATTTAAACAATTATACCCATTACCACCATCAAGTATGTTCACTCTTGTCAGTGGGCCTACTGCTGATAGAGCCGCAAGGGCTGCAACGAGGAACAGAATAATTCCGCCAGATGTCTTGGGTAAAGGTATAATGCGAGGTGTTTTAATTCCACCCTTCTTCTTGTTCTTCTTCTTACTCATCATTGCGTGCTTAGCTGCGCACATCGATGTGAGAATGCTGCTTTTCAGGAAGCCTGACTGCTTCTTCTCCCCCAAAGCGGACTCTACTTCTTTCACAATTCGTTAGAAATTCTTCACTCCTAATTCTAACTAAATTTTACCACGAATGGTTTTATCAACAACGAATGCAGCCACACGTTGACTTATATCGATATCTTTTCTTTGTCTTATTTCCTCGGCTCTATCAGCTAAAATTCTGTCAGCGATGTGACGTGCTGGGAGATCTTTATTGGCGGCATGGGCTAGGTCGTGCTCGAGGCACGCATCGTTGAGTAGGTTAATCCACTATCACCACTAGCAAAGCGTTTCTCAAGCTTTGTCCCTGGTCCACAGAAGTTATATCCCGGAATGTGTAATTCAACCGTTAATTTGTCGAGAATACCACCTTTACGTCTTATTATGGTGTGTCTCCTATCATGCATTGTACGTAACTGAGGGGATTGAGGTCTACACATCCTATTACACCGTGAATTCATTGTCCCAGGAAGGGGAAACTTTATTGACGCATTCCTGGGGTCAGATACATCACATGATCACACTGACAGAACCACAGGCACATAGACACAGGCAACAGAGCATGCACAATGTCGGCACTAGTACAGTGTATATCCACCTTTCGCAGCAATGCAGGCTGCTATTCTCCCATGGAGACGAACGTAGAGATGCTGGATGTAGTCCTGTGGAACGGCTTGCCATGCCATTTCCACCTGGCGCCTCAGTTGGACCAGCGTTCGTGCTGGACGTGCAGACCGCGTGAGACGACGCTTCATCCAGTCCCAAACATGCTCAATGGGGGACAGATCCGGAGATCTTGCTGGCCAGGGTAGTTGACTTACACCTTCTAGAGCACGTTGGGTGGCACGGGATACATGCGGACGTGCATTGTCCTGTTGAAACAGCAAGTTCCCTTGCCGGTCTAGGAATGGTAGAACGATGGGTTCGATGACGGTTTGGATGTACCGTGCACTATTCAGTGTCCCCTCGACGATCACCAGAGGTGTACGGCCAGTGTAGGAGATCGGTCCCCACACCATGATGCCGGGTGTTGGCCCTGTGTGCCTCGGTCGTATGCAGTCCTTATTGTGGCGCTCATCTGCACGGTGCCAAACACGCATGCGACCATCATTGGCACCAAGGCAGAAGCGACTCTCATCGCTGAAGACGACATGTCTCCATTCGTCCCTCCATTCACGCCTGTTGCGACACCACTGGAGGCGGGCTGCACGATGTTGGGGCGTGAGCGGAAGACGGCCTAACGGTGTGCGGGACCGTAGCCCAGCTTCATGGAGACGGTTGCGAATGGTCCTCGCCGATACCCCAGGAGCAACAGTGTTCCTAATTTGCTGGGAAGTGGCGGTGCGGTCCCCTACGGCACTGCGTAGGATCCTCGGTCTTGGCGTGCATCCGTGCATCGCTGCCGTCCGGTCCCAGGTCGACGGGCACGTGCACCTTCCGCCGACTACTGGCGACAACATCGATGTACTGTGGAGACCTCACACCCCACGTGTTGAGCAATTCGGCGGTACGTCCACCCGGCCTCCCGCATGCCCACTATACGCCCTCGCTCAAAGTCCGTCAACTGCACATACGGTTCACGTCCACGATGTCGCGGCATGCTACCAGTGTTAAAGACTGCGATGGTGCTCCGTATGCCACGGCAAACTGGCTGACACTGACGGCGGCGGTGCACAAATGCTGCGCAGCTAGCGTCATTCGACGGCCAACACCGCGGTTCCTGGTGTGTCCGCTGTGCCGTGCGTGTGATCATTGCTTGTACAGCCCTCTCGCAGTGTCCGGAGCAAGTATGGTGGATCTGACACACCGGTGTCAATGTGTTCTTTTTTCCATTGCCAGGAGTGTATACACTAATTCGTCATCATCAATCCACCTGCTTTCTGATGAAGGAAATCCCAGCCATTTAACTAGCGCTCTATTCCCACGACGTCTTATTACACGTTCAATGAGGAATACATCTGGTAGAGAGGTCTTCTGCAATTCCTCTGGGTAAAAGCATCCTGCAATTTCTTCACCCTTGCTGTTCTTTAAGGTATATCTTTAGGGGTCCGTTCCCTGGACTTTGAGATTGTGCATATTTCATCTGACCAGTTTGGTAAGTACGATTTCTCAAATGCAGTCTTGTGCTTTGAAAGACGTACTAAGTCCCCTACATTAAACTTTTCTTTTCGTGTATCCAGAATTTTAATGCGGAAATATCCCGAATCCATGAGTAAATTGCCACGAACATCAGTCGGTCTCATTTTTATAGTAGTATGTTTGGTTCGATTATAGCGTGTGTTATCCGCGGTAGGATATCTGTTCACTTGTACGACCCGCAAAGATAAAATCGCTTCCACATTTGAACTTTCACTGTCCTGTTCAGACGCTCAACAATACTCGCTTTCAGGTGAGTGAACGTTTAGTAGTGGTTATTCCGTACCGCTCCATCAGTCTTGAAATGTTCATTGTAAAACTCTCCACCATGATCGGTTTGAAGGTTGTCCGGGCATCGATTCGTTCCTGTTTGCAGCAAACACTCGAACGCCCCAGCAATATCTCTCCCTGTCTTTGTTTTCACAGGTAATTCCCATGCGAATTTAATGTATCAATGACCATAAACAAACTTGAAACTTTTATTCTCACGGCTGTAGAGAGCCATATCCACAACACCCGCCTGCCGTAAGTCATCCAATCCTTTAATCATGACATGTCTGCTATGGTATGTTCTGCGTGCTGGTTTGTGCAGCTCGTGAACTTTTGTTTCCATATTTGCTATTAATATTCGATGATTCCTCTTTCTCTGAGTTCTGGAATTATTGGGACAACCTCATGCGAGTGTGCTGTATTACCTGTTGCAGCTGAAGTAATCAACAGTCGAAGTCTATCTATTAGTTCATCTGACTCATCGTAATGTATATACTAAGTGGGTTGATTGCTCACTCGTTTATGTTAGACCTTCACCAATGCTTTGGGGTTGCTCATGCAGTAAAGGTTGTATAATGCTGGTGTATTTAGAGTTCTGTGGGTTTTTCAGTGTTCTGTCTGCATTGTTATACACTTCAGTCAACTGTAGTATTTCTCGATACGCGTTGTGATCACTGGCAGAGTATTTTAGGTTTTTGACGCTCTTAGGAATATTAATTTCATTAAGCCAGGCGTTCTTTTAAACTCCTTATCCCCGATCCGTATTCTGCTATTGGTTAAACTTGTAGATTCAGAGCCGAGCCTGTAAGGTCTCTCCTCGCTGACACCAAATGTTCTATCTGTCCTTGTCGTGTCCTGGTTAGTGAAGTCAGCAACTGGATCGTTCTCAACATTGTCATCATCTCGTGATGATAGCTTCATGATAGATCAGGTAAATGGTTTAAATGTCTCTGTGAGTGTTTGCTCGCACTCCATATGTCCCATCCTCAACAATCGTAATTTCTCTCGAACAGCTTTACGTGCTTGAATGACTTTATGCTTAGTCGACATCTCGACGCATACTAATGTGAGCTCTATATATCGCGAGGCTTTATATATGCTCTGTTCTTCTTCTTCTTTCCTGGAACCTCATCCCCCTCCTCCTCAACAATAAGAGCTTCTGTTTCTATTTTCGCCTCAATTGCGCTAATTCTTTTCTCCAGTCGGTGGTGCTCATGGGCAAAATCTTTCTGATTGTCCTTTAATTCCATTACAGCCTTACGGAGTGCGTTGAGTCTTCCCTCATGAGTTTCAAATTTCATATCAATATAAATATGAGCATTTTGTCTATGTAAACCTAACCTCTCAGACTGAGCGTCCCATATGCGTGCGGTCCATGGTGTAGAGTCTACTGATGAGTCTTTCCGGGTTATATGGCCATGGTCCATGGAGTTCTTCTATTCCTAACGTTTCGTCCAAACCTACGTTGGACATCTTCAAAGGTATGGCTGGTCCTGCTGCCGACTCAGCAGGACCAGCCATACCTCTGAAGATGTCCAACGTAGTATTGGACGAAACGTTAGAAATAGAAGAATTCCATGGACCACGGCCATATGACCCGGAAGAATTATCAACAACAGTACCATCCAGTGGTGAAAGCCTTCATTGTATGATTATACTGATTAATTCACCTGTTTTGTATGATAATATATGGAGAAAATCCTGGAAGTTCCGACTGTACCTACCATCATTCAATTTTCGAGTTTCATCAATAACTAGAAACCCATACTGTGAGTCATTCCAGCAATCTGCAAATATCTTTATGAATTCATTGTACGACATGTATGTCCCGACATGAGCCTGGCAAATGTGTTTTAAATTGAGATTGTCATGTTTGAATGCTATAATGAGGTTGACATTGTCCCTGGCCAATTGTTTTGGGATCCTGGAATATGTCTGAGATAAAATACGTCAACACCCATATGACGACCAAAGCAGAAATATCTACAGATCTCGTCTTGCTTTTCAACAGCTACATCGTCAAATATGAAGACCGTGTTTTGCTCTTCTTCTTCAGGTGGAGGGATGTCTTCGCCTTCAGTGAATGCCCTGTACGTTACACCATCTACACCGCCTAATATTTCCTGCAGTAACTTATCCTTGGGTTGAAATAGTGTTATGGAGAATATGTACACATGCTCTAAGTGAACTCATCAATGTCTGTTAGCAGAGCGACGAGAATATTTGTCTTTCCACAGTTGGGGGAACCTACAATTATAGCTCATATGCTGTCACGGAGGAACCTCCGTTCTTCTTAGGCTTACTGCACTTATATAGGTAGTAAAACAATGATCTATATCTTCTATGTAAATGCTGCATGTGTGAAGCCAGTTAATGATATCACTGTATACGGCTTGAACATACGGGAGCCACCTATTTAGTCTCTCCATCGTAGTAGTTATCACAGAGCCTAGATTGAAAAATTTATCAACAGTCGAGTACTGCATCTGAATAATCTGACCATCAGCACTTTTAACTCTTAGTGTAGCATGATCACACATTGATAAAGTACTCAGTCTTAGACCTCCACAGCAGGACTGGGATGAAACATATCCTGTAGTTATGTGCTTCTTGATGTATGTTTTTGCACGACAAAGTTCATCCCATGCATAGTCAGAAAACCGCAATTTAATATTCTTCGGCACATTTTCGAACACTTCAATTCCTAGATGAAGACGTTTTGAACCACTAACCGTTAACACATAGCATGAGGCGAAGAGTAAAGGTGGCAGTGAACTGGAGGTTGGTATCTTCTCATCCACAACATCCACACCAGTGCGATTAGCCATCTGTTCTTGCGCTGATGCTGGAATGTCTCTTGTGCTTGGCCAAATGGACGGTGCTTATGATGGAGTCCAGTACAATGCTGCACCCTCGACAGTATCGAGTGGGACAGACAAGAGAGTCTGACTATCCTGATCCATCATGCTGAGAAGCTGGGGTAGATGATCTGCTGGTGGCACAGATGTCAATCCCTGTGGGGTGGAACCTGCTGTCGCCGCCACGGGTGCTGATCCCAACGGTTTGGAGGGGGACCCTAGGGATACATATGGTGGAGTTAGAGAGAGAGAGAGAGAGAGAGAGAGAGAGAGAGAGAGAAGAATAACCATGAGCATAATATGTTGCTCTTAAAGAAATAATAACAATAATAATGTAGCACTGTAGATACGTTTCTGCTTCATCCTCCTACTATTCTGCTGGTGCTTCATCATCCTGGCTGAGTGATGGCGATAGATTTTGAGCAGCTGCTGGGCCTTCTTATATACTCTATGCCTGCGTTATCATTATGCTGTGCTCCTATTGGTTCAACTGTACAATCACGTGACCTGTCACACTGCTCTCTAGTGGCGAATTCGCGAATTAGGCCAGTTCTTTGGTTGGCTGGATCGGAGGCAGTTGTCTCTTACAGGGTGGGATCTTATATGTAAGTTCTCGAAATGATAGACAGTTCCACCAGAGGCAGATGTTTGCATGTGTTGTGTAATACATCTCAATGCAAAGCATTTATTTGCAGGATTGTATTCTTCCTCTTCATATTTTCAAGCATTAATGCTCGCTTCCATTCTACATGTAGGAGGCTATGGGGACAGTCTTCAGCTGTATGCTTACAAACAGCATGACTATTAAACTCGTCCTGGCCAAACACCAATAACTCATCGATAGAACACATTCTGCACAACCACGTGGATGGATATGAGCAGCTGCTCTTCAGTGGTATATCTCCCATATACGAATATGATTCCACCGAAGCGGGTTGACAACAACAACTGCCTCTTCCATTTTGGGAGAGTGAAAACTTCATGTTGAATATCTCGGCAGTTTGCACATGAGCACGTACAGGTTATGACATGCATCTCTCAACATTGCAGCAACCTGCTGAACTGAATTATTGTGCTTATTTCTGATACACTCTTCCATTATCATACTCTGCCATACCTCATGTAGTAACTGTGGCTACAGTCCTCCTTCGAATGTGTACATGTAATGCAGCTATTGAAATGTGCTCAATTGTTCATATTCATCTCGAAGATCGAACACATTACGATTGTTCCACAGCGACAAGTCGACAAAGACTGTATGTGTCCCGCCAATTCTGGTCAAGTGAGTGGAGAGAAAAAAAAAATCCTGCCAAAAGCCGCCATTTTGGATAACGGTACTCGCATCATCAGTTGAAATCACGGCCGCCATTTTCGATAACGGTACTCGCATTATCAGTTGGCGTCACAGCCGCGTCATCAGCTGACGCGCCGGCCGCCATGTTGGATAACGGCACTTTGGAATGACGGCCTTATTTGGGGTGACCTACTTTGGGGCAACGTCCTTGTTGACCCATTACTGCCGTGCTGCCCACGGAACATGCGGCCTGTAATTGAAGATAAAATGAATTATCACGATGATTTCTCCATTGGCAAAAGGTTTCGGAGTAGTCCTCCAATCGGATCTCCGGTAGGGGAGTGCCAAGCTGGTGTGATTATAACTCCGGACATCCTTTACAGTGCTGTTCACAACATTATTCCTCGACTTCAGCTATTGTTGACGAATGATGGTGGACATATTGAGCATTTTCTGTAAAGAACATCTTTGCTTTGTCTTACTGTGGTGTGCGTACTGTAAGACCTTCGGTACACACACCATCAGATTATTTGACTTGTCGCTCTAACGAAGTAAGCCTGTGTCAGGAAATATGTCTCGTGGTCTTATCGTGGGGTGTTTATCTTCTGCCGTTAGGGCAGACGATAGAAATGCCACTTGCACGCTTAGAGTCGCAGATTGACGGTGACCAACTTTAAACAGAACTTGATTAATTTTCACACGCATTTATTATAATAATAACAATCATAAAAATAACTTAACTTGATTCTGGATGCTGTTTACAATTGACAATCTTAAGTTCCTTTGGTCTTGGTAGGTTAATCTTATTTTCACACCTCTGATACTTAACAAAGTGTCTATACATTTCTCTTCATGGTTATGTACAGGAATATGATAATGTTATCAGGCGCAGACTGAAACTTGATTATAGACTGGTACAGACAAATGTATAACTGATGCAGACTGACCAATCGGAGGTCTGTGCACTCGTTATAATACCTCGCGCGTTCAGGTATCACTGCGCGAGTGTGATCCGCTAGGAGAAAAGGTTGTACGTTACCAGCAATCTCATGTGCTGCATTACATATTAATACGCGGATCGGCGGAAGCAGATTTTGGTCCGTCTCTAAGACAGCGCCATCTCGTAGTGCGGAGACGGACGAGCGCTGAGCCTGCGCTGTTGTGCTTAGCGGGGCGCGCTCTAGTGGGAAAGTTGTGTACGCGCTGACTACATGGAACTATGTACACAACACTTACTTTGTTATGCTAATTATTGCTATTCCGAATAGATGAAGCGCTATCTGTCGGACACTTTTTTAACGTTTGTATTTTTTTGGTTCTAATAAAACCGCATGTCATTCCAAGTATGTGTGTCAATTTGTACCTCTCTATCTACATTATTCCGTGACTTATTCAGTTTTCAAATTTATACTGACTTTTTGATCACCCTGTAAATTTCAGCTAGTAATAGCGAGTACTCTATTCAAGAATCACAAGCGGAGGAGGTACACATGGAAAAGGCCCGGCGATACGGGAAGATTTCAAAAGAACGTAGCTCCCAACATAACGATATAAAACTTAGTACTGTCAAATCTCTAAGACACCAGTCGTATGTGGGAATAAAGAAGTTTTATTTCAATTTCTCGGCGTGATGTTTCCAACCGCTTCTTTGCTTTTCGCTTCGGGCCTGAATGGTGTCACCAAAACGCTCCATATCCGATGCGCCTTGTAAAGAAAAGGCAGCTGAGGGCCGCATCATTGCTCCTTTAGAAAGCAGCGTCAGCTGTTCGAGACACGGGGCTGCTATTCTCAACCACCTGCCGCCACTGTTCTTTTTTGCGTGCGCGGGGTTCAGTGCAACGCAGCGTTGACAAACACGATTGTCGGCGGCAGAGTGTGGGGTCGCGCCGAAGAGAAGCGCGGAACGGCAGCGGCAGCCGACGCCTGTGACGTCATCTGGTGGCGATGGGCGCAGCGCCAATGGCCCCCACAGAGGCTGCACAACACTGGCTGCTCTGTCCGGCCCAAGCTGTACGGAAACCTCGCTCCCTCCTCCAGCTGCCAGCCGAGTGTAACTGGCGCGCTCAGGACACTACCCCAGCAATCGTCATACAACTGACGGGAACTAAATGAGCCGTCACGCACAGGAACAAAAACACCATACGCCACTCTATTGTACACCCACATCCAGATCAGTGCTCCATAAACTACCTCACGGTGCATGGCAGAGGTCACATATCGAACCACTAAATGATCCCATCTTGCATTCACAAATGGCACGTAGGAAATATGCCGGGGATTGGCGGTAAACTTCTGTGTTACGAGGGTCACTCCTAAAGATATGCACACATTTTTTTTTTTTTTAATCCATCTTTTATTCTACATGTTTGAAAGTTTTGCAGTGCGTAGATACATCCTTGAGAAACAATATTTTCATTTCTCGACATAATTTCCATCCTTCTCAACTGTCTTACGCCATCTTGGAACCAGCGCCTGTATAACCGCACAGTAAAATTCTGGACCAACCTGTTGGAGCCACTGTTTGGCAGCGTGCACAAGGGAGTCATCATCTTCAAACCTTGGAATTTCCTGGCTGATTACTCGACCGAGACTCGAACTTGGGACCTTTGTCTTTCGTGGGCAAGTGCTCTACCACTGAGCTACCCAAGCATGATTCACGCCACGTCCTCACAGCTTTACTTCTGCCAGTACCTCGTCTCCTATCTTCCAAACTTTACAGAAGCTCTCCTGCCATGTCTCCGCAATATCCTTTCTTTCAGCTGTGCTAGTTCTACGTGGTTCGCAGGAGAGCTTCTGTAAAGTTTGGAAGGTAGGAAACGAGGTACTGGCAGAAGTAAAGCTGTGAGGACGGGGCGTGAGTAGTGCTTGGGTAGCTCAGTGGTGGCCGGCACGGTAGCGCAGCGTGTTCGGTCAGAGGGTTACGTACCCTCTGTAATAAAAAAGAAAAACTGAGTTAATCGATCATCAACGAACTTAATCCGATGTCTTACTACGTCCGCCCAGAGCAGATACAACGAACAAAAGCGAACAAAATGAGATTTAAAAAAATAGTGGTAGAGCACTTGCCCGCGAAAGGCAAAGGTCCCGAGTTCCAGTCTCGGTCTGGCACACAGTTTTAATCTACCAGGAAGTTTCATATCGGCGCACACTCCGCTGCAAAGTGAAAATATCATCTTCAAACCTTGTTCCACGAAGAGAGCCTTTCAGTTTCCCAAAGAGATGATACTCACGTGAAGCCACGTCGGAACAGTAAGGCGGGTGTTTCAGTGTTGTCCATCCGAGTTTTGTGATCGCTTCCATTGTTTTTTGACTGACATGTTGCCGTGCATTGTCATGCAACAGCAAAGCATCCTCCTTTTGCCGATGTGATCGAACACGACTCAGTCGAGCTTGAAGTTTATTCAGTGTCGTCACATACGCATCAGAATTTATGGTGGTTCCACTTGGCATGATGTCCACAAGCAAGAGTCCTTCAGAATCGAAAAACACCATAGTCATAACTTTTCCAGCTGAAGGTGTGGTTCTGAATTTTTTTTTTTTCTTGGGTGCATTTGCCTGATGCCTCTATACTGATTGCCTCCTCGTCTGTACCGAGCGAGGTGGCGCAGTGATAGCACACTGGACTCGCATTCGAGAGGACCACGGTTCAATCCCGCGTCCGTCCATCCTGATTTAGGCTTTCCGTGATTTCCCTAAATCGCTCGAGACAAATGCTGGGATGGTTCCCCTGAAAGGGCACGGCCGACTTCCTTCCCCATCCTTCCCTAATCCAGTGAGACCGATGACCTCGCTGTTTGGCCTCTTCCCCCAAACCAATCCAAAATCCTCTTCGTCTCTGGTGAAAAATGATGAGGCCATGTTTCATCACCTGTCACAATTCTTCCTAGAAATTCATCTCCACCATTCTCATACTGTTCCAAAAGTTCGCTGCATACCGTTTTTCTTGTTTCTTTGTGAGCCACTGTAAACATCCTGGGAACCCACCTGGCACAAACCTTTTTTTAACGACAACACTTCCCAGTATTCTGAAAACACTTCCTTCCCATATCCCAACGTAGCGTGACAATCGTTCACTGTGATGCGTCTGTCAGCAGTCACCAATTCGTTAACTCTCTGCACATTGTCTGGAGTGTGTGCAGTACGAGGCATGCCGCTGCGAGGACAGTCCTCAATATTGCCGTGCCCGCTTTCATCACGTAACCTGCTTGCTCGCCTACTAACTGTACTGCGATCGACAGCAGCGTCTCCCTACACCTTATTCAACCTCTTGTGGATGTTTCCCACTGTCTCGTTTTCACAGCACAGGAATGCTATGACAGCACGTTGCTTCTCACGAACGTCAAGTGTAGCAGCCATCTTGAAGACATACTGCGACGGCGCCACTCACGGGAAAAGGTTTAACTAAATTTGAAAACAAGCGGGAATGATGTATCTACACACTGTAAGACTTTCACACATGCAGAATGAAAAGTGTTTTTTTTACAAAATTGGAGTGACCCTCGTATAATCTGATTAAAATTAGATTGTGATTGAGGTTTGAGTGAATCGAATGATAAGGCCTGGCGTCAGCCAGTTGCTGCTGGAGTTAGCCTGTGGTAATCGTCTTAGTTTCTGCATTAAATACTGAAAAGAAAAGTGTCAGATCACAATATTCCATCAGAAGGCAAAAATAAACTGTTATTTTTTGTTTAAATCTTCGATTCTTTCGCAACCTACAGTCTCCCATCACAGCTTTCCTTTATAGTAATCATAATTATTACTATGTTTTGAAATTAACGAGCATACATCAGATAATTCAGAGAGCTTTCAGTTAAAAGTGGTGTCGTTTGACATTCAGGGAACTAAAAACAAGATCCATCCGAACAGGCCTAGGATGTGAGGCAAATATAACCTTATTGTTACGTTTCTCATACTAATGTGGCCATAAAATATAGCCAGCCCGTGTTGCCGAGCGGTTCTAGGTGCTTCAGTCTGGAACAGCGTTACCGCTACGGTCGCAGTTTCGAATCCTGCCTCGGACATGGATGTGTGTGATGTCCTTAGGTTAGTTAGGTTTAAGTAGTTCTAAGTTCTAAGGGACTGATGACGTCACATATTAAGTCCCATAGTGCTCAGAGCCAGTTGACCATAAAATATTTCTCATTTTAGTATCATACTTTTATTAGTGTAATAAACTCTTTCGTTATTTTTTCTCCATCCATGCACGTAAAATCCTGAGAATTTGTATAAATCTATATTCCTTCGTTTTAATTGTTGATTGAAGTATTACTATGCATTGGAGATTTGTTTCGCTAAAGACATACGGAACTGGAATCTGTGAGTCATTCAGAAGCTCTCAATGTCAAAGAGCCTTCAAAATGTCGAGTAAATCGTCAGTAACAATTATGGACCACGCTTCGTATCATTCGACTACCATTGATAAGGCTCTACACAGACTTCCAGAAAAAAAGAAACTATCGACTGGCTAGAACAGAAATACGTTACCGTACCAGACGACTGTAGAAAGAATGAATTATTTGATCTCGTGACCCACATTAAACCGACTTTATCTTTAGATGTTTTAGATGAAGTGGCAAAAAAAGTTCATACTGTCCTCAGGCTGTCATTCCAGTTCCATTGAACTCATATGACCTCAGATTAAGTATTACGTGGAAAGAAACAACAACAAAATGTCCGCTGCCAGAAGTGGAGAGACTGACAAAGGGTGCTGTATACCAAACTTCGCTATCAGATTGGCTGGACGTTGTAAGAACCATGCAAGTACCATGAATGAAAGCATGGGAAAATGAGAGTGTCTTGGAAAATAACATTGAGCAACCTATTATTTCACTAAAATCTGAGAGCGGTTATGGCGACTACACAGACGGCAATGAACGTGATACGGGTATGACCAACGTGCCACCGTTAGTGGTATAGCGTGTTACCAAAAATTCAGCTTTGTTCACCATTTACAATTTCACCCGCTAATTTAGGTAATTTGTTACTTTGCGACGTGTGTGTGACTGAACGATAATCTTATTGCCGTTATTCTCCTCCACCACTGCTCTCCCACTACGTCAACGACGTTTACAACAGTCGCTAAGTATACGGCTTCTTTCTTGGTGCGCTGACAGCTATCCATCGCATGAGAAAGTGGCAAGTTGTGTAGGACCTAGCAATTCTGCTCCCCACCAGTACCATCTATCAATAAAAAAGTAATTTTAATCGGAGTATATAGCTCTAATTTCTCAAATTTCCTCGTTGTGATCACTTCACAAGATGTATGAGGGAGGAACTATGTTGTCTGTCTCTTCCCGAAACATACTCTATGGGAATTTCAATAGCAAACTACTCGGTGATGCACAACACCTCTCTTGCAGCGTCTACCATAGGAGTTTCCTGAGCGTCCCTGTAACGATCTCGTTCCGCCTAAACGAACCTCTAACGGAACGTACTGCTTTTCATCTTTTCTATTTATTCTATTAGCCCTACTTGATAAGGATCGTAAGTGTGAGCAGTACTCAAGAATCGGTCGGACAAGTGTTGTGTAAGCCCCTCTTTCATGGATCAGTTACATTTCCTTAAGATTCTAAAAGATATTAAAAATTGTGCGTTTTAAGCCTGTAACATTACACTTCATCCATATAGTGACATGTCCACTGAACTGCTTTTCGTCATTATCTTGAAAGAAATGTCATTGAGAAGTATGTACACTTTGCTGATGTATAACTTTTTGCTTCGCTGATTCTTTTGAAGTTGACTTCATAGTCTTCTCTTCCGGATTATGGCAATGTCCGTAGGTCTCACATAAGAAGAAAATATACTGATTCCAGGATCACAATGCTTGATAAAATATTAAATACGAAATGAAGTGTGTAAACTTTCAGTGCGTTGTGCTTTGAATTCCTCAAATATCATGTTGGCAAATTTTAACATATATTTGCTCATGGGAGCTACAAATTCGAATAAACCGTGTCGTCTTCCACCACATCTCAAACATGAACTGACTCCATCACTCAACTCTTCCCGCCAAGTGTGAACAACAAGGGCAAAGATACCATATGAAGCAAAAAGGTTTAAATGATTTACACCGTAAGCCAAAGACATCGTTTTGATTAATGAATACATAATTTTGCAGGACTTTGTAAAATGAATTTACAGACTTTGATGTTAAGATTTCAGAATTATTCCAGTTACATAAACTCTAAATAGTGGTGTGTGAAATAATGAATTTTAGTTCAAAATTTTTTATGTGAACGTTTCTACTTATAAGTGAAATTTTCGATACCACTCCTGACTGGAGCCTGTGTATCCGGAGAATGACACACGCATGCATAGTGACAGATGGTCTGAAGCGGATTCAGTCGAGTACGTAGTTCTAGTTTTCATTCGCCAGAGTATAGTAGCGGACAAAACGAGACTGCAATAGCAGGGAGAACCGATAGAGGTATTCAGGGTACCCTCCGCCACACACCGTCAGGTGGCTTGCGGAGTATGGATGTAGATGTAGATGTAGAAGTAGGAGAGGTACATTTAAGGAAGGTGTCAAGAAAATGTTTTTGTGAATTGTTCTGCTTATTTCTTGAAGGCTTTCTTGTTTATTTTTGTTTGTATAGTTTTGTATATGTTTTTAGCAGTGTGAATGATGCGTGAACGTGCTCTAAAGTAAAATGTAGATCACTGTTATACTAACAAACGTTGTACGAACTAGCGTGAGAAATTTTGAAGACAGTGTGAACGCAGACGACACAAAATTTTGTATCATATTAAGTTAAGTAAATTTATGGTAAAAGAAAAGCTAATTTGAATGCAAATGGAAATAGTTAATAACATAAAGTATAAATAAAATATCAGAATATGAAATATATATTTCGGGAAAAGTGTCAAATATTAATTTTGGAAACAAGTACAATTCGAATGTATGTTATTTGTTGATTGGTTAGCCATGAAAAGCACGGAATAACGCGGGACAATAATGTTTTTCTATTGGCCTTAAAAGAAACTGACCAATCAGAACGGAGTATTCTTCGCGCGTGTTTTCTCTTGGAGACAGAAAATGCTTACAGTCATCTAAAGCAGTCGGAGCCCAGCCTTTCAATGGTTCGGTCGTGTGTAGTATGGGCTCCGAAGGAAGTCATTGTAGTCTGCCGGTTTTAGTTGTGTTACATGCCTGAAAAGTGCTTTAAAGTGAAGACAAATTTATTACGTTTTTTTTTTAAATTACGTATTTGTTAAGTAATTTTGCGTATGAGAAAAGACAGTAATTCCGCTTGGCATCTTGAGCAGGTCAGTCACAAAACACCTGAGTGCTTCAGACACCGATCAAGTTTTACTGAATGAATGTAAAATTCTTAATTTGAATTTTGTACCACTGTATTTAATCAGTTCCATATTTATTCCATTTAACTCAGGTGTCTTCTTATTTCCAGATCTCGATGCTGTGTTCACTGCTTGTAGATAAGATGGAAATAAATCTCCAGAAGTAGGCCGTATAATCCACAGTATTTTAACTCTAATTACACTCCTGGAAATTGAAATAAGAACACCGTGAATTCATTGTCACAGGAAGGGGAAACTTTATTGACACATTCCTGGGGTCAGATACATCACATGATCACACTGACAGAACCACAGGCACATAGACACAGGCAACAGAGCATACACAATGTCGGCACTAGTACAGTGGATATCCACCTTTCGCAGCAATGCAGGCTGCTATTCTCCCATGGAGACGATTGTAGAGATGCTGGATGTAGTCCTGTGGAACAGCTTGCCATACCATTTCCACCTGGCGCCTCAGTTGGACCAGCGTTCGTGCTGGACGTGCAGACCGCGTGAGACGACGCTTCATCCAGTCCCAAACATGCTCAATGGGGGACAGATCCGGAGATCTTGCTGGCCACGGTAGTTGACTTACACCTTCTAGAGCACGTTGGGTGGCACAGGATACATGCGGACGTGCATTGTACTGTTGGAACAGCAAGTTCCCTTGCCGGTCTAGGAATGGTAGAACGATGGGTTCGATGACGGTTTGTATGTACCGTGCACTATTCAGTGTCCCCTCGACGATCACCAGAGGTGTACAGCCAGCGTAGGAGATCGCTCCCCACACCATGATGCCGGGTGTTGGCCCTGTGTACCTCGGTCGTATGCAGTCCTGATTGTGGCGCTCACCTGCACGGCGCCAAACACGCATGCGACCATCATTGGCACCAAGCCAGAAGCGACTCTCATCGCTGAAGACGACACGTCTCCATTCGTCCCTCCATTCACGCCTGTCGCGACACCACTGGAGGCGGGCTGCACGATGTTGGGGCGTGAGCGGAAGACGGCCTAACGGTGTGCGGGACCGTAACCCAGCTTCATGGAGACGGTTGCGAATGGTCCTCGCCGATACCCCAGGAGCAACAGTGTCCCTAATTTGCTGGGAAGTGGCGGTGCGGTCCCCTACGGCACTGCGTAGGATCCTACGGTCTTGGCGTGCATCCGTGCGTCGCTGCGGTCTGGTCCCAGGTCGACGGGCACGTGCACCTTCCGCCGACCACTGGCGACAACATCGATGTACTGTGGAGACCTCACACCCCACGTGTTGAGCAATTCGGCGGTACGTCCACCCGGCCTCCCGCATGCCCACTATACGCCCTCGCTCAAAGTCCGTCAACTGCACATACGGTTCACGTCCACGCTGTCGCGGCATGCTACCAGTGTTAAAGACTGCGATGGAGCTCCGTATGCCACGGCAAACTGGCTGACACTGACGGCGGAGGTGCACAAATGCTGCGCAGCTGGCGCCATTCGACGGCCAACACCGCGGTTCCTGGTGTGTCCGCTGTGCTGTGCGTGTGATCATTGCTTGTACAGCCCTCTCGCAGTATCCGGAGCAAGTATGGTGGGTCTGACACACCGGTGTCAATGTGTTCTTTTTTCCATTTCCAGGAGTGTAAATTCATTGCCTCCATTTGATTTATTTACCCTCAAGTAAGTTATTGCTTTTCTCTGACATATTCTCTCCTCTTCATTACCGAGCGAGGTGGCGCAGCACACTGGACTCGCATTCGGGAGGACGACGGTTCAATCCCGTCTCCGGCCATCCTGATTTAGGTTTTCTGTGATTTCCCTACATCGCTTCAGGCAAATGCCGGGATGGTTCCTTTGAAAGGGCACGGCCGATTTCCCATCCTTCCCTCACCCGAGCTTGCGCTCCGTCTCTAATGACCTCGTTGTCGACGGGACGTTAAACACTACTCTCCTCGTCCTCTCCTCTTCGTTCTCCTTCTGTAACTTCTTCAGGTAGTTCTTCTACTACATACAATCTTCCAATGTACTCTTTCGCTATATCAAAGTCAGTAAAATGGAAATGATAATTTGGTTTTAATCAAACACTCAGAATGTCAACAACCATATTACTGATAGTGAACTTAATGGTCTGAACTAAATTGAAACTGAATGGAAAAACACAAATAGAAAAGCAGGAAGATAAATGCAAATACCTGAAGGAAAATTAGTTTAAAGTGATTTCTGTGAGTTCTGCTTATACTTTCTGGAACTACATTTAATGCAGGTAAATTAACCAATAACTTATGGGGAAGCAGTAAAGTGATATCTGTAACAACCCCTATTATTTCTACAGGCGCACACCCCATTATTTTCAAGGTAGAAATGGGGGTTTCTCCTTTGAAGTGGCGGGGTGTGCAAGTTGCGATGAAGACTTCACCCGCGTGTATTTAAGTAAGTTGAACGGGAGAACTTTAATTTTTCAGGTAAATTAAACGTTACGGACTTCGTTGAAGTGTACTATTATCATTTCCTTTGAGCACTACAAGCAGATTGTTGGCAAGAAGATACGCGGACATGGAGATGATCTGAAATGTCTCGGATTTTACGGTCCTAGGAATTTTTTGTCCTCTGTGTGGTAGTTGTGGTTTACTACTTCTTGGAACGTACGCTCTTGGAAATTTAACGGGAATTTTCTCCGTAACACTCAAGGCATCGTTTCCTGCGTCTAATACCCGTGAGGCTTTCACGTATGCTAAGCAAACTTCTTCCGTCTTTCCTTACCTCTCCTGTTAATCCTACCGTGACTGACAAACAAAACTCAATAATCCGCCGAACAAGGTTTTCGTAAGCTAACTATTTCGTGTTGAAGCTACACGAGTCTTCCATTAACTCTCGACAGGATTAGCTGTTTATTATCTTTAAGTCACAACGGGGGCAAACTCGCAGTTGTGCTTTTCCAGGTCTCCCTGCAATCTGCTACCTTGCTTGGCGCATCTATTTTTCTGTATGCCACACCATCATCGATGTACAGTCTTACGAGATTCCACCGTTATCCACAAGATTATTTACACATTTCTTTAACAGTAACTGATGCATAACGTCGCCTTGGGGCGGAAGAGGGGGGGGGGGGGGGGCTGCGAAGTTTTCTGCGTATGAAGAACGATATGAGACGTACTAAGATGTCCTCAGGTCTTCAGTATGGATCACAAAGCCGGTTGGATATTCAGTAATTTCGCGTTTTGTTCAAGAGGCAGGAGTGTGGTACTATATGATAGCCTACCTAATGCCAGGAACATGGCATCATTCTGGGCAACGCAATTTACCTTCTTCCAGCCCTCAGGGATGAACAAAGTGAACTTACTTTTACAAGATCGCAGTTTGGTGAATCCAATGTTGACTCTTGTAGAGTAGAAAAAAATGGTTCAAATGGCTCTGAGCACTATGGGACTCAACTGCTTTGGTCATCAGTCCCCTAGAACTTAGAACTACTTAAACCTAACCTAAGGACATCACACACATCCATGCACATCCATGCCCAAGGCAGGATTCGAACCTGCGACCGTAGCAGTCGCACGGTTCGGGACTGCGCGCCTAGAACCGCAAGACCACCGCAGCCGGCTGTAGAGTAGATTTTCGGTCTTCGAAAAGGTTACATTTGTGCATCTAAGAAAAATTATTTTCGCAGTTTCTTCGAATTTTTGTTCGTATATCGTACTGTCATGTTTTCAGATTATCTTCTGCTGTTGTCCTTCATTTTCTTAGGCTTAGCATCTTATCCATCTTCAACAACTCTAGTTACTTATATATCGAAATAATCAGAAAGCACTTGCATTAATGAAATTTTAATTTCCTTAACTAGTTTCAGGTACATAGTGCCCTTCTTCAGAAGGTTTTACTGAAAAATGTACATCAAATAAGTAAAAGTAAAATAAAAATTAAGATGAAAGACAAGAACTTCAAAAAATTTCAAAATTTGAGAATGAAAATGGCACATATAATTATCGCGTTATGTGCGAGTTCCACTACCATGAAGAGCTTCATACTGTGTTTCTGCTGACAGGTTCCCTACTAGCACGTTTCTGACCTCACTACAGTCGTTTGGAGTTTAAATCTCAGACTCCCCATCCATAGAGCCACTTTTCGTTTGTGTTATATTATTTAACATTAGGTTTTTATGTAATAGTTATAAAGCTACTTATACCTACTTACACGTTTTGTTTACACCTTGTGACAATTGTAGTTGTGTCAAATTTTATTACTTTATTTTAATTCTATTCCCACCTTGAGACCAACCTCAAGGTATGATTTTCATTAGCTGATCAGCTCCAGTTCTGGCATGGTGACTGCACTTCTACCTCTATATCCGCATAGCTACTCTGCAAATCACATGCAGTGCCTGCACTTGAAGTTTAGCTTCTTTGCAACATATCTTTCATGCACTATGAACCACATGTAAGCATTTACGAGCTCTTTCGTATTAATGGATTCATTTATTATTGCTCTAGTACTTTTATGAAGGGAGGCTGGATTTAACATCCCGTCGACATCTAGGTCATTATAGATAGAACACAAGCTCTGATTGTGTCAAGGTTGACGAAGGAAATCGGCCCTGCCCTTTCAAAGGAACCGTCCTGGCGTCTGCCTGGAGCAATTGAGGGAAATTAGGAAAATTAAATCGGGACGGCCTGACGCGAGTTTGAACCGTCGTTCTCCCGAATACGAGTTCAGTGTGCTAACCACTGCGCTGTCTCACTCGGTAGTATTTTTAGGACTACAGCAATATGTTGCATGCGTCTTATGGCTGACATTCGCAAATAATGCGATAGTATGTACCACTTTTGTCCTCAAATTTTTAATTTTTTAAAAATGTTCTTCCTTAATCTTAACATTCTTGCCTAACTTCTATTTATTTGTGGTATTTTTTCTGTACAGCCATCAAAGTCCCTGAGACCGGTTAATGAAATTAAAATTTCTTTAGTGCAACTGGTTGCTGATTCTTTCCTGATATTGTAAGGATTGTCGTACTATCCTCTTTCAATAATATTGCACATTTAGATTTCCGTCCATCGCTTCTCCCTTCGTAATGCTTTGGTATTTAAACGGTGGCTTGAGGAATTGAGCAAGCTAGTTTTTGAACTACTTCAGGACCGGCCACGGCATACCACACTCCATGAGAGCTAAGTGTACGGGGCATGTGTCGGCCGATGCTTTTCCTGTCTCGGCTTGTTTCAGGTATGCTCGGTAGTTCTCGGAAGAATCTAGTAGAGTGCCTTATTTCATTTAGTTATATAAATACGTAGTGACTGTCCTTCTGGACATATCTAAAAGAATGGATGCCACGGATTCATCTAACTGATTCATATCGATGGGCAATGAATCCACCACCTTCAGTTCGAATGCACAATCAACGTTCGACTTTTTGCAGGGATCTCAAAGAAGCGAGCATGGTGTAGATGGACGGGGAATACGAATAGGTTGCGATAATTGGTAATATTGGTCAGCCGAGAGGCGTGCGAAGATAGTCAATGCAGTGTCCAGATGGCGCAGAGGTTGAAACTTCTTTATTTAAAAATATTTTTTCTTAAACTGCTGAGTACAATTCATTATACTGTCACTTTACTATTTTACAATTTCAACTCTGACCTACAGAATTTTCCATGACAAACAGAACTCAAACTTTTCCTATTCATTAATTACCCACAATATTCAACGGTAACGCGATATTACTGCTTTAAAATTAACTTTAAAAGAGTCGCCTTGAATAAGAAGAAATCCTAACAATAACCAATACATTACATAAGTCACTTACCACACTAAAATCTTCATTACCCGAACTACTGCAACACAGTAAGCGCCAATACAGCCAGCTAAATAAAAGATTCTAGCTACTGTAGGCTCTAACTACTAATAGGCATGTGGTTAGCAAAGGAATGATTTTGTTGTAAAGCAAACAGTGTATTTTTATATAAACCAACCAGTTCAAAAATGTTATAGTCCTGCATGACATCCAGGTCCAACAATTATACAATCATGAATAATATTCAATCTCCAAGTCAGACACGTCCAGACCGTCCGCTTTCGCTAGCACTTCAGACCTCTAACCTCCTTCAGTGCTAACTGGTCACCTCCAACACTGCTGGCTGTTCACCTCCAACTTCCATCACTGCTGGCGATTCACCTCCAACTGCGAGTCCGTCTCTTATAGAGTGTACACAGTGCTGTCAGAGCTGTTAATGTGAAGCGCTACATAGTGTGCCAACATATAAACACATGAACAGCCTGCTTACATAGACCCCCCCCCTGGCCCTTTCAAAGAAAATTTGCAAAATAATTTGGGCAGTGACCAAGACTAATTTGTTAAAAAAATTTCATATTAATAATATCATATACATCAAATGTACACAATTAGTAATAAACTGTTGGTCAAAAGCAGCCATTGATCTCACACTCCCTGAAGACAGTCCTAATCATTCATCAGAAGAGTAGTCTATGACACTTTTATGCACAAAGTCTGAGCAGTAAAAGAAGTTGCACACACAAGTGGTAGACCTCCATGCCGTCTTGAACAATTAGTGCTGTCCTCCCAAAAGAAACATACTTTCAAATATTTCTTACCTCATCATTTCTTTCCAAGAAAATCCTACCTAAACTTGTTATCATTATTCCATACTTACATCTGTTCATTTCCTCTTTCAAAATAATTATTCCTCATTGTACAATACTCTTTAGCCAAACCATTTTTATATAGGTTCTCAATGCATTTCTTCCCAACTCATCGTAACTCATTTTGTTATATAGTATTCCCCCTTTTAAACTAACTTAACTCTACTGAGCTCCGATACAAAAACTAGAGAATGAGACAATGCAGCAGCACAAACATCAATAGAAACAAGAACGACAAAAATGCAAAGTGGCAAAGCAAGGAGCAGCATTTTTAAATTAGCGAAGCAAATGCAACATTACAACTAATATAAGACAATACTCAGCAATCAAAGAAATAAATCAGTGATAAAACTGGCTTAATGCAACGTAAAACTCAGTAGGACAATGCCTAACAAATAGCAACAGCAAATGCAATAAATTATACCTAAACATTACAAAACACAAGCAGAAAAAAATATTACAGAAAAGATAGCAATGAAGATAAGGGAAACTTCCATTCCCATTTTAATGTCTATGTCACATCTTATCACTAAAGTGCTGCACCACAACAACTTATTCTACCAAAAAAGTACCAAGTCCTTACAAAGAAAATTATGTATGCAGTTCCTGTTACTAGTCCGTTCTTCTGCTTATGCTTCCTTCCTTTCCTAGTGCCATTTCCCTGGCAGTTCTAGTGTATGTTAGAAAGTCCAGTCGCCAAGGTGGCTTCAGCTGAAAGGTTTACACAAGGCTGTTGAGCCACACGGAGTTATTAATCAAGTATGACGTTTCTTGTTTCTTTCATAAAAAGTCACTATTCACGACACAGGTCAACTAAGGTATTCTTAAGCCCAGGTTTAATCTTTTACAGGCCGTACCGTGCAATTCATCCCCTAAAGAGTAATTATCTGCCGTTATACCGCATGCTTTTCAGAAAACATTTCAAGAAGTTTGGTCTGACTCGTGAACGAAGCGTGAACTGCCAACATCAGACAAAGGCACGAAACCCAGTCAATAAGAGAACGCAAAATCTGCAATGCTTTCAGTTACCATCTACACATTTGGTAAATTCATGGAGCAAGTGACATTCACGCCAACGTCGACCCAGTCATGATTTGCGTCAACCAGTTGTCCAAATAAAACCTGCATTCGTGTTTCATGTGCTTGTGTAACATGAGTTTCACATAAATACTGCTTGTTACGCAAGCAGTTTTACGACTAAAATTCATTTTTACTACGTCCACAATCATTTTTCGCTTGTGCTGACTCACGGACTATCCCGTGTAGCCTCAGCTACTCCTTTTAAAGTGGTAATTTGATCATCTATCTACACAGAAAAATTGTTTTCCTTGCTACTATCGCAGAATATTTCTGACTACCTACCTCTTACTTCACATAGTTAGGATCACATACAAGTCCAGCGAACCGTAGCTCTCGATTTTTGAAGGACCCTTATGAACTAAACGACATAGATATCGTTATAGGAAACAACCAGCATCGAAAAATGAAGAAAGGTGGAGCCCTTAGAGCTAGACAGAGAATGCGAAGTGCTGTAGGGGCAACGGAAATCGCCTCACTTGTTCTGAATCGCGTGTCTGGCGACCCGTAAAATTGATTACAATCTCCTGCTGTCTGCAGCGCGCTATGCGGACAAGTTCGAAAGTAACGAGCTCGTCAGAAGATGTGAAAAGGCGCAGCCACGTTCGCGAGAGTCGTTCTGTTCCCGATTTACGCTCAGCTTAGATTCGACGTAATTCACAGATACTCCTCTAGCAGCTATAATCATCGTATCGATTGCAGTGAGCCACTGTAACATATATGCATACAACGAAGTATGCTGTGCAGGTGTGCCCAAATTATCAGGTAGAGCTGCAATCAGATCACCGTATGAACATTACAGAAAACTGTGACGGCAAGTTAAGCTATACATTGCAAAATGAAATTTTCACTCTGCAGCGGTGTATGCGCTGAAATGAAACTTCCTGGCAGATTAAAATTGTGTGTGTCGGACCGGCACTTGAACTCGGGACCTTTTTCTGCAGGAGAGATTCTGAGAAGTTTGGAAGGTAGAAGACGGGTCGTGAGTCGTATTTGAGTAGATCAGACGGTAGAGCACTTGCCCGCGAAAGAAAAAGGTCCAGAGATAGAGTCGCGTTCCGGAACAAAGTTTTAATCTACCAGGACGTTTTACAGTTCCAAGTTCCGTTCCTCTCTGCATTGCTCGCAAGTCATGAGTTCTTCCGAGCACCGAAATACATGCGAGCTACCATGTACGAGTCCTCTTCTAGAGCTACGCTATTCGGTTCTGCATAAGGCCTAAACTGGGCGTGCATTCGGCGGGAAGGTGAAAACACACTAACTGATTCGCATGCAACTCTATATTCAAATGGTATACAAGACTGATATCAAAATGAAATTTGATGAGATGTTTTTTCCTACGATTATGAAAGAAATCTGAATTATACTTGTTGTGGTTTGTTGTTGTGGTCTTCAGTCCTGAGACTGGTTAGATGCAGCTCTCCATCCTAATCTATCCTCTGCAAGCTCCTTCATCTCCCAGTACCTACCGCAACCTACATCCTTCTGAATCTGCTTACTGTATTCATCTCTTGGTCTTCCTCTACCATTTTTACCCTCCACGCTGCCCTCCAATACTAAATTGGCGGTCCCTCGATGTCTCAGAACATGTCCTACCAACCGATCCCTTCTTCTAGTCAAGTTGTGCCACAAACTTCTCTTCTCCCCAATCCTATTCAATACCTCCTCATTAGTAACGTGATCTACCCACCTAATCTTCAACATTCTTCTTTAGCACCACATTTCGAAAGCTTCTATACTCTTCTTGCCCAAACTATTTATGGTCCACGTTTCACTTCCATACATGGCTACACTCCATACAAATACTTTCAGAAACGACTTCCTAACACTTAAGTCTATGCTCGATGTTAATAAATTTCTCTTCTTCAGAAACGCTTTCCTTGCCATTGCCAGTCAACATTTTACATCCTCTCTACTTCGACCATAATCAGTTATTTTGCTTCCCAAATAGCAAAATTCCTTTACTACTTTAAGTGTCTCATTTCCTAATCTAATACCCTCAGCATCACTCGACTTAATTCGATTACATTCCATTATTCTCGTTTTGCTTTTGTTGATGTTCATCTTATATCCTCCCTTCAAAACACTATCCATTCCGTTCAACTGCTCTTCCAAGTCCTTTGCTGTCTCTGACACAATTACAATGTCATCGGCGAACTTCCAAGTTTTTATTTCTTCCCCATGTATTTTAATTCCTACTCCAAGTTTTTCTTCTGTTTCCTTCACTGCTTGCTCAATATACAGATTGAATAACATCGGGGAGAGGCTACAACCCTGTCTCACTCCCTTCCCAACCACTGCTTCCCTTCCATGTCCCTCGAATCTTACAACTGCCATCTGGTTTCTGTACAAATTGTAAATAGCCTTTCGCTCCCGGTATTTTACCCCTTCCAGCTTTAGAACTTGGAAGAGGGTATCCCAGTCAACATTGTCAAAAGCTTTCTCTAAGTCTACAAGTGCTAGAAACGTAGGTTTGCCTTTCCTTAATCTTTCTTCTAAGACAAGTCGTAAGGGCAGTATTGACTCACGAATTCCAAGATTTCTATGGAATCGAAACTTATCTTTCCCGAGGTCGGCTTCTACCAGTTATTCCATTCGTCTGTAAAGAATTCGCGTTAGTAATTTGCAGTCGTGACTTATTAAACTGATAATTCGGTAATTTTCACATCTGTCAACATCTGCTTTCTTTGGGATTGGAATTATTATATTCTTCTTGAAGTCTGAGGGTATTTCGCCTGTCTCGTACATCTTGCTCACCATATGGTAGAGTTTTGTCAGGACTGGCTCTCCCAAGGTCGTCAGTAGTTCTAGTGGAATGTTGTCCCTCAGGGCCTTGTTTTGACTCAGGTCTTTCAGTGCTCTGTCAAACTCTTCACTCAGTATCTTATCCCCCATTGCATCTTCATCTACATCCTCTACCATTTCCATAATATTGTCCTCAAGTACATCGCCTTTGTATAGACCCTCTATATACTCCTTCCACCTTTCTGCTTTCCCTTCTTTGCTTAGAGCTGGGTTTCTATCTGAGCTCTTGATATTCATAGAAGTGGCTCTCTTCTCTCCAAAGGTCTCTTTAATTTTCCTGTAGGCTGTATCTACCCCTAGTGAGATAAGCCTCTGCATCCTTAGATTTGTCCTCTAGCCATCCCTGCTTAGCCATTTTGCACTTCCCATCGATCTCATTTTTGAGACGTTTGTATTCCTTTTAGCCTGCTTCACTTAAAGCATTTTTATATTTTCTCCTCTCATCAATTAAATTCAATATTTCTTCTGTTACCCAAGGATTTCCACTAATCCTCGCCTTTTTACCTACTTGATCCTCTGCTGCCTTCACTACTTCATCCGTCAGAGCTACCCATTCGTCTTCTACTGTATTTCTTTCCCCCATTCCTGTCAATTGTTCCTTTATGCTGTCCCTGAAACTCTGTACAACCTCTGGTTTAGTCAATTTATCCAGGTCCCATCTCCTTAAATTCCCACATTTTTGCAATTTCTTCAGTTTTAATCTACAGTTCATAACCAATAGATTGTGGTCAGAGTCCACATCTGCTCCTGGAAATGTCTTACAATTTAAAACCTGATTCCTAAATCTCTGTCTTACTATTATATAATCTATCTGATACCTTTTAGTATCTCCAGGATTCTTCCATGTATGCAACCTTCTTTTATGGAATTATACTTAAAAATTAATAAATGAAAATGCGATCTTTCCTCAGTTAACACCTGTCTTTCGGTTTCTCTTCAGTATATAAATTACATCAATTGAACGAAAATCGGGCCTCGGTCACTAATTTTAAATAAATTAACCTGGTTTTGACGCTGCTAGGAGTGTCTTTCTCAGAATTTAAGACAAAGAATGATCTATATGGTCACAGAATTATGACTAAACATGTATGATAGAGTATAAGTACGGAATCTCGTGAAAGACTGACATACAAGTTCTGCCAGTCTTTCACGATGATTCCGTACTTACACTCTATCACATATGTTTAGTCATAATTCTGTGACCATGTTATAGAATATAGACCATTCTTTGTTTTAAATTCTGAGGAAGACACTCCTAGCAGTGTCGAAACCAGGTTAATTTGTTTAAAATTAGTGACCGAGGACTGATTTTCTTTCAGTCACGGTCCCTGAACATGCAGCCATGTACAAGCATTTTTATATTATATCACTTCCTCTTTCTCACCCTGTCCCTCTTCTGTCCTGTCGAGTGCTGCCCGTGCCCTCAATTTAAGACGATCTGTCTCAAATTTGTCTCTGTATTTTAATTTT
Source organism: Schistocerca gregaria (assembly GCF_023897955.1). Classification (NCBI taxonomy): domain Eukaryota; kingdom Metazoa; phylum Arthropoda; class Insecta; order Orthoptera; family Acrididae; genus Schistocerca; species Schistocerca gregaria. The sequence goes on along the minus strand of NC_064925.1, from coordinate 136,272,254 downwards.
CACGTACTGACATAAACCACAGTTACTATTGTCTTCCACAACTATGGAATACTTTACTTTCAACGAAAGCAGTGGTTGAGAGGAAGGGAGTGAAAGAGGACTGTAGCCTACCCCGACGTAACTCAATCTCTGCATTGAGCAAGCACTGAAGGAAAGGAAAGAAAAGTTTGGAGTAGGAATAAAAGTTCAGGGCGAAAAAATAAAGACATTGAGGTTTGCAGATGACATTGTAATTCTGTCAACCAGCAACAGATGTGGGAAGACAGTTGAAAGGAATAGACAGCGTCCTTAAAGGAGAACATACGATGAACACCAACAAAAGAAAAACGCTGATAATGGCATGTAGTCGAATTACATTAGGTAATGCTGAGGGAATTAGATTAGGAAACGAGACACAGTAGCGAATGAGTTTTCTTACTTGGGCAGCAAAGTAAATGATTATAGCCGAAGTAGAGAGGATATAAAATGCAGACTGGCAATGGCAAGAAAAGCGTTTCTCAAGAAGAGAAATTTATTTGCATGGAATACAGATTTAAGTATTAGGAAGTATTTTCTGAAAGTATTTGTATGGACTGTAGTCATGTGTGGAAGTGAAACATGGACGATACACGGTCTAGACAAGAAGAGAATAGAATCTTTTAAAATGTGCCGCTACAGAAGAATGCTGTTGACTAGATGTGTAGATCATCTAACTAATGAGGTGGTGCTGAATATAACTGGGGAGAAAAGAAATTTGTGGCACAACCTGAATAGAAGAAGGGATCGGTTGTTAGGACACATTCTGAAACATCAAGGGATCACCAATTTAGTACTGGACCTGGGGCGAAGGAATGTTTGGAGTAAAAATTATAGAGAGCGACCAAGAGATGAATACAGAAAGCAGATTCAGACTGATATAAGTTGCAGGAGTTATTGGGACATAAAGACACTTGCACAGTTCAGAGTATCATGGACAGCTGCACCAAAGAAGTCTCCGGACTGAAGACCACAAGAATAACAACAACAATCAAAATAACAAGTGTTTTATCCCGTATGAAACGCAAGAATTCTTATAACTTGTCAGTCATTATGAAGATAAAGTAAAATATGTAGAATACCTGGTTGGTTGTAATAGGGGGCCTGATGACCCTAAGTTTGATAAGGCAAATGAATAAATAGAAACTTAACCTGTCTGGTATTTGTTAGTAAGTTTTTGCAGAAGCAACGACATAACTTATCACTATGCTCTGTGTCTCAACACCTTGAACCACACTTCATACCTTAGAGTTTCGACGGGGTGGTAAATAAAGAAGAAGCGGTTGCGAATGTTCATACGAATGTGCATATACAAGTGCTCGTTAAAAATGTTATTGCAAATTTTGGTTCCCACGTAAGTCTCAGGGAATGACTTCCACACTTGGTGCATTAGTACACTTCCACACCCGGGCATTCGTTACAGGTTCTGAATTAGTTATTCACTCAGACATATGTACAGTTTATGCTAGGAAACATAAATTAGGCGATTATTATACTAAAATCAGTTTTTCACGACACAGTTCAATCACTATTTATTGGCGTTGTTCTTTCCTTTCATACAATGAAATTAGCACTAGTGAGACAGTTTACAGTTTTATTTCAATAATAATTTGACTCCGAGCCCCCAATAGCAGTAATGTAGGCTGCTATAAACTAAAGTTATTCAATCAATTCGAACTGAACCACAAGTCCCAGTGTCTTTTTTGTTCTAACAGTTTTGGCGTGAAATCACAGTTCATCACATGTTCACTTACGACGATGTGTACCTCATAAATTGTACTCACACAAATAATCGTAGCACTTCCAGTTTACCAAATATATGCTTGCACACTTGCACTTTTAAACAATACTCTTTGTCGAAATAAATCGACGAAAAAAAGAACTCTCAAACGACCACATGGGCCACCCTCCTGGCTATTGAAGTACCAGTCTCACCAGTTAAGATTACAAATTTTGATACATACATCCCTCGACAGAAATAAGTACGCCATCGGAGCCGCGCTAAAATGTACATCTCATCTACTATTTTACATTAATTTCTAGGATTATTCTAGCGGCCTTAAATCAAGTTTTAGTTTTTGCAAAAGTTCGCCACATAGCGCAATTTGTTTCGTTAACATCTGTGCTGCAAAGTTTTAACATAGAACTGCATACAGCGCCGTTTTTAGACGTAATCTACAGCGATCTACACATTGCGCTTCTCAAAATCTTCATATCTATAATAATTAATTAATTATGGGCGATAAATGTTAATAATAATTTGGACACTATGAAAACTATTGCAAGTTAAATGTATCGTATAACTTAACTAGTTAAAAAACGAGTGATGCCACCCAAAATATTATATAGTTCCGTTCTTTATGTCATTAATTTTCTATTGAATTTTATAAACAATTTTCCCTCAAACTTTGTTTATTGCTCTTTACGGTCTTAACATATGACTACTGCACTCTATCCGCTATGACGAAACGTTTTTAATGAGTGCTCGCTCATCCCTGTAAGTTGGTATTTACTGTCTTTATTAATATTTCAGTATTCGTGATATTAACCGATTTTGAGGTTACTAAAACTTTTGCGTCTCGTGACTTAAAATAAAGATCGATCTTTCAGGAGGTGCATATTGCTGACCACAATCCACTGCCGCATCGCTATTCACCCTAAGTTACATAGTTTTCGCGTAATGCGCCAAAAACCAAACAACGCCCCCAGCTGCGGGCCACGTGGACACATCCCACCGACCGTTGAAAATCTCACGCGGGCGCTCCACGCCTTACCGCGAATCGCGCACCATGTCGCGCTCTCGCTCTCCACACAGAAATCCTTGCATACCAGACCTATTCATCTAGTGAAAGGGTTTGTATCGTCACAGAATACAATAGGAAATGATTGTTTCAAACTGCAAGTGTCAATTACTTTAGGTAACACTGAAATAATAACATTTACACATCATTTATGTGAATCAGTGGTGTCTGTTCTTTTGGACATGCCCTTAGCTGTGGTACATTATATGTAAATTGAAGGTGTAAAAAGAAGACAGGGAAGGAAAGAGAAGGGATTCTGACAGCTGGATCTGGACAGTACGCGGAATCAGTGGCATCGAGTGAAAATTTCTACCACACTGGGATTTGAACCTAAAATCATCAGCTTACTAGGCAGGGACACAGTACTTACCGCCACTGCTTCGCACGCCTCACGGCCAACCCACACGCCTATCGAGTTCCAGCCACCTGTCCACAGTCCCTGACCATTTCTTCCATTCTCGCTACTCTGAGATTCCAGTAGGAGGTCAGACGCACTCGTGCATCTGCACTGAAGAAGTTGGATCCAATGCCCGTCCAGCCGAATCTGTAATATGAATGCACCGTGTCTGTTCGTTTGCACTAATCTTGAAATTCTTTGTTTCATCTATTAATCGGCCTTCTCCCAGGCTGTTGTATCTTATTTATCTTATTCTGCGTTGCTTGTTTAGCCAACTATTTGCTGATGATGTGTAATCGTACTAACGAACTTTTTAGTGTTTCGAGGTGTCTCCTTGTCGCATGACGCTTGTTTTACGAGCGCCCTGCTGTTACCTAAAGGGTCAGCTACTATTTCTGCAGTCTATGCGTGCAATTGGCCCGGCCTGACAAGGTTAGCTAACCGGCGCCGCCATATCTTTGGCCAGCTTTTGGGATTCGCCGCTGTCGTAAACTTGTGTAAAGCACCTATATGGCACGCTGACTGCTGTTCAAGTTAAGTTTTTTTCTTCTCTGGTTCTCGTGTGCCTCAGTCTTTTGCCTTTCGGCTTGGATTCCTATTGGGTCATGCCCGTTTTGAATCAAGTTTTCCCCAGTCAGCCGGGCCATTTGCTGGCACTTGTGTCTCTTAAAAGACGGTGTTAAATTCTGATCCGTAATTACAGTCATTCTGCCAGCTTGGACAGTTGAACCTGTTTAAAAAATTTTCATGTTACTGAATTTGTGCTAGTCGTTGTCACATTCGACCTTCAAAAATTTTGATGTGTAATTTAAGACCATCCTGTTTGCTTGGGACGTTTAAACTTTTAAAAATTTTACCTTTTATTAAATTGGAACTAGTTGTTATTACATTTACCTTCAAAAATTTGATTTCTAATTTAAAACCATTCTGTTAGCTTGGGATATTTAAATTGCCTAAGCAGTTTACTTCTTACTAAACTCGGACTATTCATTGTTATATCTGACCTTCAAACGTTTTGGTCGTAATTGAAAACTATTAGCTTTAGTCATTTAAATAGTTTCAACACTCTGTCTATTGTAAAATATATGCTACTCATTGTTATATTTGACCTTCAAAAATTTTGGTCTGTAATTAAAGCCATTCTATTATCTTGGGACATTTAAGTTTGTTTACGCATTTTACTTGTTACTGGGTTTGTGGTAGTATTCGTTACGTCCGGTATTCAAAAATTTTTCTTTATATTTCTCAGGACCGCTTTAAATCTTTAGTCTGTTATTTAAAACCATTTTGTTAGCCTGGTATCATTTTGCTGTGTCTAAAAGATTATTTCAGTATATTTCACTAATATTACTTAAAAATGTTTAATAAATATGAATCACTTGACAAATAATGATGTAATAACCTGGGACCTATACCTTCCCTGAATTCCTGTTAACTACCTCGCTGGAGCACATCTGTTCTTGGTTGAAAAGTTTGGCACAGATGTGGAATCCATGGCAGACTGCATCAAATAAGTCAATAACCTGATGACTTATAAAAAAAGGTAACTCTAAAGGTTGCATTTCTCGTGAATCTCTTGCTTGGCCCAAGATCTCACGAGATTGGAAAAAAATGCGTATAATAAGGGTAAAAGAATGGACCCTCAAAATTACTGACCGATGTGCTTAACATCGGTCTCCTGCAGAATTCTTAAACAAATTCTAAATTCGAGTATCGTTAATTTCCTTGAGAAACGTATGTCCACGAATCTCCAAGGTTTTAGAAAGCATCGCTCGTGTGAAATTCAGCTTGATTTTTCCTCACATGATACACTGCGAACAATGGATGAAGGGCCACGGCAGATTCCATACCTCTAGATACCCCAAAAAGCATCTGAAATGGTCCCTTACTGCGGACTGTTATCGGAGAGACGGGCAATGGAATAGGTTCCTAGTTTTGTGATTCCAGCTTTCCTTAAATAATAGAACCCAGTACAAAGTCCTCGACAGCGGGTGTTCATTAGAGACAAGGATGTTGTTAGGAGTGCCACAGGGAAGTATAATGGGATCACTGTTATTTTTTATATACATAAACAACCTTGGGGACAATGTGCGCAGCAATCTGAGGTTGTTTTCTGATGATGCTGTGGTGTATGAGAAGTTGTCGAAGTTTAATGACCGTGGGAGGATAGAAAAGAACATAGACAAAAGTTTTCGTTAATGCAATCAACGGCATATAGCTTTAAATGTTAATGTGGATCAGTAGGAAAAACAAACTCGTAATGTTCGGCTGCAACATTAATAGTCCTCTGCTTGAGACAGTTGCGCCGTGTAAATATCCGGGCGTAACACTGCAAAGCGATATAAAATGACACGAGCATGCAACGATTTGCGAATGGTCGACTTCAGGATATTGGGAGAATTTTAGGAAAGTGTGGTTCATCAGTAAAGGCGACCTACTCTTGAGCAATGCTGAAGTGTTTCGTAGCCGCAACAAGTCTGATTTAAGGAAGACTTCGACGCAATTGAGAGATGGGCTGCTAGATTTGTTAACTGTAGGCTCGAACACCACACACTTATTATGGGGATGCTTCGGTAACTCAAGAGGGAATTCCTGAAGGGAAGGCGACGAACTTTTCGAAGAACAATACTGAGAAAATTTAGAGAACCGGCAATTTAATTTTTCTGAAGAATTATGCAACTGCAAGCAACACGCATCTGGCGTTAAGGACCACTAAGAGACGATAAATTAGGGCTCATACGGAGCCATATAGTCTGTCGTTTTTCTCTCGCCCTATTCGCGAATATAACAGGAAAGAAAATGACTACCAGTGGTATAATGTACCCTCCGCCATGCACCGTACCGTGGCTTGCCAAGTATGTTTGCAGATATAGATGAATCTAGAGGTGAAGACTGCGAGCAGCATTCCGACCACGAAAGTATGAGAATCATTGACTGTACACTATAAGCCTTGTTTGTAATGTCCTAAAATATACTTGTCAATAAAGTTTGTGCACGTGAGTTTCCGTCTGATGCGAGAAACTTAACTGAGAAGAGTTGTTTCGCAGAGACGGTCGGAATGTGGTGCCTTAATGTTTTAAGGATTTTACGGCAGCTGTTACAATTGCCCACTCCATATTCTCGTTTGGTGTCAAAAGATATTCGACCATTAGCGCAGTGTAGAAGAATTTTGTGAAGTTATAGGACCAAATCTTCTTCTATGGAACTACAGAGTGTCACAGCAGAAGGCAGTGTGTGTCATTCTTCAAAGACCTGATTCCGGAAACGAGCTCTTATTGATGAGGGCTTTGCCAGTCACGACTGCATTGAGCACGGGAATGTCGCACTAGTTCTCTGAGAATTAAACGTCCTGCCTAATGAGGAAAACCGTGGCCCCATTAGATCACGTCGAAGATAATCGTGTACAGCTGTCGGCACACGGAACGCGCATTGAAATGTCAACATTGAACATGCCGAATCTCTGACGTCACAGCGTGGGAAGAGAGAGCTGGCGTGTGGTTCCGAACATGCAGAGCAATATCAAGCGTGACGCATATTCTGTACCTGTGTTTCAACTTAGACCAATGAGATAGAAGAGTGCCAGCTACGTCACATGCAGACCGTCTCTTTTCAGTACAGTTGAAAGCGCCTTTGGTGGGTTTGATATAACTTATCTCCTATGAACAGACCCAATTTAAAAGCACCAACAATTTTATCTCTCGAAATCCGTCGTTTATTGGTTCGAGTTATAAGAAAATGATAGGAAATGTCATACTGGTGATTAAAGAAATGTCGAATTGTAACCTTCAAGTTCTCGAAGTATACCGTTTCAGGGCAAAGGGAACACTGAAGGTCCATAAAAAACACAAATCGATGTTAGGCAATGAAAACCTGGTAACTTCCCTTTGTTATATTTTGCAGGAAAAAGAAAAATGGTTTCTTAAGAAAATTATAATGTGACAGAGACAACGTTGCTACATTTGTATCTATACAGTAGAAGCCTAAGTCTAACAGATTACAGAAATCTCTCCTTGGTAATGGCGTTACTAGTTACTGAAATCACGAGGTTTTCATAGACAGATGGAAATACGAGGTTTTTATTGCCCACTGTCGATGTTTCTTGCTGAAATTTACTGTAATTAAATGTCAGTTAATAGCATATCTGCAATTAAAGCGTTCAGAAGATAAATAAACTAAACAAAGGTGATACGGGAGTTTAGCATAAGGTAATAGACAGAGACGTGAAGTTACCAACTGATGTGTCATTTGCCGCAGCTTCGCATCTCCCTATATCCAATTTTTTTACTCACTTTCGCATTTTATGATAGGTACTTATTAATTTAGTACAAATACATGCTATAATATTTCTCATTAGAACGAAAGAACAGACACCATTGATGACCTGAAGTCGACTAGAACGAAATTAGAATTATATTAATTCCTTCATCTGTTAACGGGCATTGATATATATCACCGGGGACAGGTTAAAATGTGTGCTCCGACGGGGACTCAAACCCGGGATCTCCTGCTTACATGGCAGACGCTCTATCCATCTTTTTTTTCGATTGTTCGTTGCGTTTGGTCTGGTCGGACGTCACAGTGTATCCGTTCAAGTTGATCGTTGATTCTTTGAATCAGTTTTTTTTAATTACAGAGAGCATGCAGCCCTCTGACCAAACACGCTGAGCTACCGTGCCGGCTATCTGAGCCACCGAGGGCACAGAGGATAGCGCGACTGCAGGGACTATCTCTCGAGACCCATAGTCTCACCTCGTATCTCCAGACACTACGTTCGTAGTGTCCCACCCCAACACACTCATTACTCGTGGAACACATTCTTGTCAAGTCCTCTAAGAGTTCGGGGAATATGTGTGCATCCGCACAGAAGAAGAAGGTCATGGCCGGCATTGCTAGAACTATATACTTATGTGGATATGGTGTCTGTTCTTTTGGACATGGCCAAAAGAACAGACATCATATCCATATAAGTATATATTTCTCATGAGTGTGTTCCTTCGATTGGCTTTATCCACACGAGAGCCGGCACTACTTACAGAAAGATCTTTTGCACTTTGCTATTTAGCTTTGTGTTTTATATGTTCTAAACATTCTGCTACAGAATAAAAACAGTGACCAAATACGAATGTCCTGAGAGCTTTGCTACAAATTAAGTGTGATGAAACGTTACCTATCTTATTTGGAAGACAATTGTAAATTTGTATCGCAGTAGTTTAATGCACTTTTATAAGCTGATGTCCTCACTGAGTATATATGGTACTTACTCTTTTCCCCATAATTTGCCCATGGATATTGAAGTTCTTAGCTACGTATACTACAGTTGGAACAACATGATTTGCATATGAGCAAGGGTGGGAATCGGCGTTTTAAGATAGTTACAAAGGAATTTTACGCCCATCCATTTCGTAAACAAAACGTGTGATAATTGCCGCTGGAGCGCGCTCTCAACATGTGTACCACGTTGAGATGTGCGTATCGTATGTACAAACTGCATCGTTCCTGTGAGTTCAGCGGCACAGTGAACTCGGCTCGCTCAACGTCGATGTTCGAATGCACGGTGCTTGTGCCGACGCCTTAACGACACACTTGTTTACTGGAGAGCGCAGACCGATGCATATCACAACGATGGTGGCACAAACGTGCTGCGGCGACAACACAGAGGCTAACATGAAGGTTGCAAAGTACATCACATTTATTCCAAATCCTTTCACGGCCTTTGTTTTCTCTAATGAGTGTTGCATATTGACTCTGCTGTTATTATCGTGATACACTGGACTTAGGAACATGAAATTAATTCAAGTCGATATGCTGTATTCAGGTTCACTTACTGTCAATTCCGTCGATTACCACCTTTCAGCACAATCTGATCACGGTATCGTACACACTTTTTTATGGGTGACGCATAACAGCACATGGATATAATTTCCAAACTACAGAAAAGTGTCATAAAAATAAAAACCAAAAACAGTTGTCGAACATATTGTCAAGGATTGTTCAAATCACTGTGGTTTTAGCTACACCATGTGAGTACATTTACGAACACAAAAACAGTATAGAAAATAATTTTCAAACAATAGGAAATGGCAATAAAAATAATAACCAAAAATAGTAGTCGAGCAGGTTGTCAAGAATTGTTGAAATCACTGGGGTTGTAGCTACAGCATGTGTGTACATTTACCCATTAATAGTGCAGTTAAAAAATAACAGCTCTGTTCATGACAATGTAAAAAGATTTAATTCAGATTTACCAAGAAAGAATAAATATAAAACTCTAAACAGCATTTTCTACCAAGGAATAAAGCTGCACAATATATCTTCCAGGGAGATTAAAGAGGTTATTAGAACTAACTTATTTAAAAAGGAAGCTAAAAAGTCCCTCTTAAGTAATACATATTAGAGAGTGAAGGATTGTCTAAGTCAACACAGATTAGCTGCTTTTTGAAAAAGGAACGCGAATAAGTAATAATAACGATAGTAAAACTCTATCATTTCCCATAATATCTTCGCGCTACGATTTTCTTTTTCTTTTTGTTTTCTTTTTTGTGCAAACCTTACTTCAAATGTTTCAAATGACTCTGAGCACATCTGAGGTCATCAGTCCCCTAGAACTTAGAACTACTTGAATCTAACAAACCTAAGGACATCACACACATCCATGCCCGAGGCAGGATTCGAACCTGCGACCGTAGCGGTAACGCGGTTCCAGACTGATGCGCCTTTTTTTTTTATTTAGCCTCATTTTGTTCGCTTTTGTTCGTTGCATCTGCTCGGGGCGGACGTCGTAATACAACCGTTTAAGTTCGTTATTGATCGATTAACTCAGTTTTTTTTTTTATTAAAGAGGGCACATAACCCTCTGACCGAACACGCTGAGCTACCGTGTCGGATCGCCTAGAAGCGCTCGGCCACAGCGGCCGGCTGCAAAACTTACTCCCAGAGCAATGCAACACTTCACCTTCTTCCCAAGTTCGACATCTCATTGGAGCCGTGCTGACTCGCTTTTTCAGGCTAGTAAATTGGAAAACTGTGGTGCACAAAATGTAAACCAAATATTGTCGCTATGCCTCTACGTCAGCTCAGAGCGTGTATAGAGTTTCATTGTGGAGTAATGTATGTGTAGCTTACGTCGTGTGTGCAATGAATGGGACGGTGAAATGAACAGCGTAGCACTAGCTATTTATATAACTACATAACTTCTTTGTAAAACTATAGTACTCTAGAGATAAACGAAATAAGGTAGCACAGTTTTAAACAGAGCGTCCTTTATTCTGACGGATGCGACCTTCAGTCTTCATCCGATTATCCTGATTTATATTTCCCATGACTTCCCTAAATTACTTCAGACAAATGCCAAGGACGGTTCCTACTTTCCTTGTCTAACTAGACCTGAAAATAAGTAAATGCCTGTACATACCCCTAAGTCCTCATGCAGCATAAATGCTACGTCCTGCTTTAAATTTTTCCTGGGTCAGGCAATGAAATGAACTTGCTGTGTATTGTATGTTAAAGTGTGTGCTTTCTGTTGGTCAGTTGCTTTTGTTTCTCCAAGCTCCCAGTAGGTTTCAGCATCTGACAGAAAAAAAATCTGTTTACCGCAGTGTTAGTAACGTTTCGAGAAATCACGGTAATTTCTGCTTGTTTTTAGTACTGTGAACTAAAATGTGTTTATAACTTGCTTTAATATACTAATACATCCTACGCTATAGAGTAAGAAACCTTATTTCCTCACAGCACTACAGCTATATATATATATATATATGTGTTTCCTTCTGTAAGTTATGAAGTAATAGGCGACGGAAATATTTATTGCGGTAGGTCACCAAAAGAAACGTTACACTGTCTGCGGAGCTATGAACATAGCTTATTGTGTTATTATCCAAAGAGATACAGCAAAGAGATACAATTTTTTAAATGGAACAATAGTTGTTTCTATCATGCATTGGGATCAGTAACACCAGATATGTATACATCAGTTTAAGTTACATTCCTATCACTTTTAGTCTAGGAGCTACAACCATTCAAAGTTTCAGGGGCAGATACCACACACGCTGCGCATAACGCAATGAGCCTTCTAAATGTGGTGTGGCCGAGTTGTAACGTCGGCTGTGTCACGGAGCGAGAAGCTTCCTCGATGCGCTGTTTTTTAGACTGCCGACTGTCGCCGCACAAGGCCATATACCCGACAGTTCGAGCCACACAAACAAACGGTGCTCAATATACCACGGTTACTGACATCGGATGAAGATGGCATACACGAACAACGAAAACGTTGACATGTTGCTGATACTCGGCGAATGCCGACACGATGCCACTGAAGCAGCCATGGCGTACGCCGTGAGATATCCTAGTCGAAGAGAATCCGGCAGTCATTACGTTCTTACTTGCCGAACAACGACACCGGGGAACAGGCAGCTTTGTAATGCGCCTCAGTAACAGACGAAGAACTGCAAGAAGACGGAGGTGTTTGTTTTAGCTGCAGTACACCACGATCCTCATGACAGCTTACGAGTCGTTGCTGCAGTCGCTGGTGTCAGTGTCACATCTGTGTGGCGTTTAGTACACGGCCACAGGTTTCACCCGTACTGCCTGTAACTGAGCCAGGAGCTGCGTGGGAACGAGTTTTGGTGTTACTAATTCCAGTGCATGATAGAAACAACTATTGTTCCAGAATGAAATTTTCACTCTGTAGCGGAGTATGAGCTGATATGAAACTTTGTGGCAGATTAAAACTGTGTGTCGGACCGAGACTCGAACTCGTGACCTTGCAAGTGCTCTACCACCTGTGCTACCCAAGCACGACTCACGCCCCGTTCTTAGAGCTTTCATTCTGGAAACATCCCCCAGGTTGTGGCTAAGCCATGTCTCCGCAATATCCTTTCTTCCAGGAGTCATAGTTCTGCAAGGTTCGCAGGAGAGCTTCTGTGAAGTTTGGAAAGTAGGAGACGAGGTACAGGCGGAGGTAAAGCTCTGAAGACGGGGCGTGAGTCGTGCTTGGGTAGCTCAGGTGGTGGAGCACTTGCCCGCGAAAAGAAAAGGTCCCGAGTTCGAGTCTCGGCACACAGTTTTATCTGCTAGGTAGTTTCAACTATTGTTCCATTTAAGAAATTATATCTTTTTGCTGCAACTCTTTGGATAATAACACAATAAACTATGTTCATAGCCCGGCAGACAGTGTAACATTTCTATGTTGACGTACCGCAATAGCAACGACCTTCACCTTCACAACAACAACAAATGAGTAATGTGGTGACACAGATAATCAGATGATGCATTTCCGATGACGAAACGCCATCAAACACCAAAACCTGTGACAACACCAACAGCACGAACGTCCCATGCCATGGATCTACCTGACGAAATGAATAAAACACAGGGAAGTCATTTCGGTTGTACGTTGCTGGTCGATCTAGGAGGCTAGCCTCATCCATTAAAAACAACATTCATTTGCTGAAAAGGCTCTCTGCATCAGCTCCGGTAGCGTGAAACATGCTACCTGGTAGGAGTTAGCCTATCGGTGATGCACAGGTATTGACTCGGTCTCACAGCAAAGCGGACAATAAGTGACATCTGGGGATCGTTTGATGTAGTACACGTCATCGTGTCTACCCTGTTGCATACCAGGACAGGGAACTATGAGACGTTTCTCTTGCCCTAAGCAGACGTTGACGAGGTACACATCTGAATGGGAATTGACGTAGAACGGAAACGACAGGACTGAGTACATGGGTTCCTATTCAAAATGTTCTGTACTCACTACACTCTACATGTTCTAGAAGTTTCGGACGGCCGGACTACTAGTCTGGCGTATCGGTAATAAATTGTACGCAAAAACCTTCCTCGCTAATCTACATCTACATCTACGTGATTACTCTGCTATTCACAATAAAGTACCTGGCAGAGGGTTGAATGAACCACCTTCATGCTGTCTCTCTACCGTTCCACTCTCGAACGGGATGAGGGAAAAACGAGCACTTAAATTTTTCCGTGCGAGCCCTGATTTCTCTTATTTTATCGTGATGATCACTTCTCCCGATGTAAGTGGGCGCCAACAGAATGTTTTCGCAATCGGAGGAGAAAGCTGGTGATTGAAATTTCATGACAAGATCCCGTTGCAACGAAAAGCGCCTTTGTTTTAATGATTTCCACTCCAATTCACGTATCATGGCTGTGACACTATCTCCCCTATTTCACGATAATACAAAACGAGCTGCCCTTCCTTGTACTTTTTCAACGTCATCCAACAGTCTCCCCAGGTACGGACCCCACACGTCACAGCAATACTCCAGAATAGGGCGGACAAGCGTGGTGTAAGAAGTCTCTTTGGTAGACGTGTTGCACCTTCTAAGTATTCCGCCAATGAATCGCAGTCTTTGGTTTGGTCTACCCACAATATTATCTATCTGATCGTTCCAATTTAGCCGGCCGGTGTGCCCGAGCGGTTCTAGGTGAATCAGTCTGGAACTGCGCTACCACTACGGTCGCTGGTTCGAATCCTGAGACGGGTATGGAAGTGCGTGATGTCCTTAGGTTAATTAGGTTCAAGTAGTTCTAACTTCTAGGGGACTGATGACCTCAGATGTTAAGTCCCATAGTGCTCAGAGCCATTTCAACCATTTTTTTTTGTTCCAAAAATGGCTCTGAGCACTATGGGACTTAACATCTGAGGTCATCAGTCCCCTTGAACTTAGAACTACTTGAACCTAACTAACCTAAGGACATGACACACATCCATGCCCGAGGCAGGATGCGAACCTGCGACTGTAGCGGTCGCACGGTTCCAGACTGTAGCGCCTAGAACCGCTCGGCCACCCCGGACGGCTTTTTATTCCAGTTTAGGTTATTTGTAATTGTAATCCCTAAGAATTTAGTTGAATTTATAGCCCTCAGATTTTTGTGACTCACCGCTTAATTGAAATTTAGCTGATTTCTTTTAGTACTCATCTGAATAACTTCGCACTTTTCTTTTCTCAGGGTCAGTTGCCACTTTTCGCACCATACAGGTATCTTAACTAAATTATTTTGCAATTCGTTTTGATCATCTGATGACTTTACAAGACGGTAAATGACAGCGTCATCTGCAAACAATCTAAGACGGCTACTCAGATTGTCTCCTATGTCGTTAATAAAGTTCAGGAACGATAAAGGGCCTCTAACACTTCCTTGGGGCACGCCGTATATTACTTCTATTTTACTCAATAACTTTCCGTCTATTACCACGAACTGCGACCTTTCTGAGAGGAAATCACGAATCCAGTCGCACAACTGTGGCAATACTCCGTAGGCACGCAGTTTGGTTAGAAAACGCTTGTGAGGAACGGTGTCGAAAGCCTTCTGGAAATCTAAAAATATGGAATCAATTTGACACCCCCAGTCGGTAGCCCTTATTACTTCATGAGTATAAAGAGCTAGTTGTGTTTCACAAGAACGATATTTTCTGAATCCGTGCTATATGTCAATAAATCGTTTTCTTCGAGGTACGTCATAATGTTCAAATACAGCATATGTTCTAAAACCCTACTGCAAATCGACGTTAGTGATATAGGCCTGCAATTCAGCGGATTACTCCTACTTCCCTTTTTGGGTATTGGTGTGACTTGAGCAATTTTCCAGTCTTTAGGTACGTATCTTTCTGTGAGCGAGTGGTTGTATATAATTGCTAAATATGGAGCTATTTTATCAGCATTATCTGAGAGGAACCTAACTGGTATACAACCTGTACCGGAGGCCTTCCCTTTATTAAGTGATTTAAGCTGCTTTGTTACACCGAGGATATCTGCTGTGTTTCTCATTTTGGCAGTTCTTGATTGGAATTCAGGAATTTTACTTCTTCTTCTTTGGTGAAGGAGTTTCGGAAAACCGTGTTTACTAACTCTGCTTAAGTGGCATTGTCATCAGTGACTTCACCGTTGTTATAGCGCAGTGAAAGTATTGATTGTGTCTTTCCACTGGTGTGCTTTATGTATGACCATAATGTGTTTGGGTTTTCTACCAGATTTCGAGACAGAATTTCGTTGTTGAAATTATTAAAAGCATCTCTCATTGAAAACTTGCCATATTTCAAACTTGTGTAAAACTTTGCCAATCTTTGGGATTTTGCGTTCTTTTAAATTTGGCATGCTTTTTTCGTTGCTTCTGCTACAACGATCTGAGCCGTTTTGTGTGCCATGGAGGATCAGTACCATCACTTTTTAATTTATGTGATATATATCTCTCAATTTCTGTTGATACTATCTCTTTGAAAACATTACACAACTTTTCTACAGTTACATGATCAGATCGGAAGGAGTGAAGACTGTCTCTTGAAAAGGCATTAAGAGCATTTTTATTAGCTTTTTAAAATAGATATACTTTGCGTTTCTTTTTGATGGATGTAGGTGTTACGGTATTCAGCCCAGCAGCAACTGCCTTGTGGTCGATAATCCCTGTATTCGTCACAACACTCACTGTTTTTCCAGGATTATTTGTTGCTAAAAGGTCAAGTATGCTTTCGCAACCATTTACGCTTCGAGTGGGCTCATAAACTAATTGTTCAAAATAATTTTCTGAGAAAGCATTCAGTACAGTTTCGGATGATGTTTTATGCCTGCCGCCGGCTTTAAACGTATAATTTTTCCATAATATCTGTGTATCTATTAGTAAAAACAGTGTCAAAGCCCTACTGTGGTTTCGAAGAAAAACATGATGGGGAAGTTGAATTCATCGTAGTTCAGCCATTTTCCATGCAATATTTATAAATTATATACACAAACCTCCATTTTGAGCCATTCTATGTATCAGTAAATGAATCGTATCAAAATCCTTACAGTAGTTCCTACGATTGACAGTCACATACAGACGGAAAAAAGTGGCAAGAGCCTCAGTGTATCTACAGAAGATATGCATCATTTCTGGTCAAGTTTCGCTGCTCTCTGAAACTGCGGCAGCTGTTTACTGATTTTCCCGTCAAATACCGCCTCCACTGTAGTTGATCAGCTTGCAGCTCCCATCATTCTCACGAGATGTCATACCAAACGCCAATTACACAGGAAGCAGAGAACAATGCGCATACAAGGTAGTTATTGCGGTGTCTAGGTAGCCTGCTTACTCGGTTCGCTAGACAAACAATCAAGCAGTCCTATTAATGAGTTTTATCGCAGTAAGACAATTAAAATACTTAAATTTTGCAATTAGACAGATGTGTTGCAAGCAAAGGGTGACTATAATCGATCTTCTTCAGTATGAACAATGATAAGTTTGTGCTACATATAAAGTACAAGCGAAGTGACTGGACTTGAACCTAATATTGAACTGGGCCACTACCAATTAGTTTTCTTTATTGTTATTTCCACACCTTTACAGAAAGGTAGGCCAGCAACGGCCAGTCTATGTCGCTCTTTGGCCACAGATAACACAAACAGCATATAAAGAGGCATAGAAAAACAAAACAATCACAGTGGATAAAAAACAGTAGACAGACATATTAAAGTACATGTAGCCGTTCACAAGCGCATTGTCCGAATAAAAACGTTCAGCACTTGTGCACAAAGAGAGAAGAGCGAAATGACACATGTGAACGATGGAGCACAAACGGTGAGACACTTAAGCACTAGCACAAAGGCACACCGAAACACTGGCGACGATCTCCGGCCCACAAATATTCACTGTTCACATTCAAAGCCAGGGACCTGACAAAGGGAAAAGCTGTGGGTAGGATGGAGAGGGGGAGGGTGTAGATGCCATTGGCAGAGGAGGAGGGAGGGGGAGGAAAGAAGGTAGGGGGAGCCTAGGGGAGAGGAGGGAGAGAAGGGAGAGAGGATGGCCTGGGGGAAAAACGCAGGAAGAGGAAGGGGAGGATTCAAGTCGGTAGTAGGGGTAGATGGAGGGGATGAGGGCATCATCAGGGAGGGCAAGTTGGTGGAACCCACCTTGGGCAAGGGTATGGAATGGGGAGAGATGGAGAGCGGGTGGGATGTGGAAATAAGGCGCAGCAGTGGATGGGGGTGGGAAAGGATGGGAGAGACAAGGGGTGAGGGGGATCAAGTTCTGGGAGGTGTAGAGGGTTTGTATTCACTCGAGGAAAAGCAGGAGGTGTGCGAACGGAGTGAGGTCATACAGGATCTGCATGGGGGAGGGGAGGTGGATGCGATAGGCGAGGCAGAGCGCATGGTGTTCCAGGATTTGAATGGATTTGTAGAAGGTAGAAGGGGCGGAGATCCAGGTGGGATGGGCATACCAGAAGTTAGGGTGGATGAGGGATTTGTAGATGTTGAGGGTGGTGGAGGGTTCCAGACCCCACGTGCGGTCAGAGAGGAGCTTGAGGAGGCGGAGTCGGGGGCGTGCCTTGGCTTGGCATGAGATGTGGGGTCCAGGAGAGGCGATGGTCAAGGACGACACCAAGGTACTTCAGGTGGGGTTGACGTTGATAGGGCAGCCGTAGATGGTGAGATAGAAATCAAGGAGACGGAAGGAAGGGGTGGTTTTGCCTACAATGATCACCTAGGGTCGCCACCAGTCAGTCCTGGAGCTTATGTCCTCTTCAGATAGGGGTCGCTGCTGTCGCATTGTCATCCTGGAGGGAGGTTCGGTCAGCGTGTGATTGGCTGACCTCTTCTCACAGCCGTCTCTTCTCTTTCTTTCCCGAATGGCGTGCCCGAGCTTGACTTTACGCCGTAACAGTTATAATTATACTTTCGCTACTTACGTCAATGTACGTGTAAAACTATTTAGCGTATGTGTACCCAACTTTAAAGGAATAATAGACTGTGCGCTGCAGGTTTTGCATTATTAGTACTGTCAGGCGGGGGTGCTGGTAAACGTAGGGTTGAAACACAAGCATCAGTATGTATTGTGGCTGCAGACAGTCGACTTGGCTCTGGACAAAGTGAGCAGAGCTTTACTCGTAAAGCTGTTTTGTGAAAACAATAGAAATAGTGCTGTTGCTCTTCGGGAGTATCGAAACTTTAAAGAAACGGAGAAGTCCTCTTTCGGCACCGGGATTGAAGAACGTGATTCGAAACTTTGAATTCACTGGCGATTTGCGGAATTGTTCCTGGCAGAGGCCGACGGCCAATTGCACCATATACTGTCGAAGATGTTACTATTTCCATGGCTGCTAAAATGTTTCGACCTTCAGACACAGCATTATCTGTGTGAGATGAACATTTTTTGGTCCACCACTCGAAAATTGCTGCGAATAATTGAGAAACGGTATCTCTTGTGCTGTTCATGGCTGTTGTGGTTGCAGGTTGTCATCACATTGAACAACGATTGTAACGTGGAACATCGAACAGATTTAACAAATGTTACCCTCTCATGCATAAATTGAAATGAGTTTCTTTTAATGGTTACTCGTTATTTCTCATCCGCGTGGCTTTACAAATGTTTGCGCAAAGTTCATTGTCCTGCGATCACTCGCTCTTCTTGGGGGCCCCTTTCAAGTAGCGGTAGTTTAATTATAACCATCCTGTATTAAACATTCAAAAGTACTGTATTACAAATTGTATACACAAACCTTCCTGTGCGTCATTCTGTTTATCAGAGAAAACTGCATCAAAAACCTACAATAGTTATCCAGGTTAGCCTTCAGCTGAGTAGTTTAAATTGTGTAGACGTACAGATATGTTTAAATATAACTGCTTATAGTTAAATGTTCTTTGCGGTTATGACCCCCATAAATACCCACTCGCCCAGAACCTCGCCTGACTTCTGGAAATTTTCATATTTTGTTTAAAACTGCTTTATTTGCGTGTAATCTCTGATCTCAAGAATAATAGCGATAATAAATTCGTGATCAAAGAAAGGAAGAAGAGCATCCTGTCGGGAAATAAGATACTGCTCTGCATAGTTAGCTGTGCTGAGTTGCCTTTCTCTGGGCTCGTTAATTAAAGATATTATAAGCTGTGGCCATCTTAAGCCCATCCAAGCTCGCTAAGAAGACTTTTTCTCAGTTGAGACAGCAATTTAAGCCTGTTTGAAATAAAGTTAAGAGACGCTACAAAATTAATAGTAAACAGGAGTTTCCTCCGCCTCCCACCATAACGCCAAAGCCTAAGAGGATAGAGTAGACGGAGGCGTAGAGCACTTCACCCTGAGACGTCCATGTAAAGTGAGAAGTTAAGAGTAAAACGCTCTTACAACGTTTGAAGTGCTGTTATGGAAAAGGACTTTGTGTGTATCCAATACTCGCACCCTCGGCTTTCTTGGCAAAACTGCAGAGAGAGCTTAGATAACTTAGTGCTCTGTCTAGCTCTTAATCAGAATCAAAGCCGAGAAGGAAGATGTGCGTTGTAAGGAAAATGTTACCATCTCCAGATAAAGTCAGAATAGTTTTATTTTTTATACGATTTCCAGCTAAACCCAGCAGGTATTGCCCAGCGTACCCATATTTATATACCTCTGCATATACACTCGCGCTCATAAATTAAGGATAACTGGAGAATGTGGTGCCACACAACGTGGCACTACACAAAATTGGCGCTAATAGCATAGGCACATACGGAACACACACGGCACAGATCTGTATGTCCCCGGTATTGGTTATAAGTTGAGAAGACCGTCCCGAAACACATGTGCTACAAAACGCCACTGTTTCCTGCGCATGTACCCCGACATCTATATGGGATATTATCACCGTGCACACGTGCACACGTACACGGGTTGGCATACTCTGGATCTCCTGGTCGAGCAGATACTGGAGTATAGCCTCCCATTCTTCCACCAGTGCCTTTCTGAGCTCCTGAGGTGTCGTAGGAATTGGGAGACGTGCAACTATACGTCGACTGAGAGCATCCCACACGTGTTCGATTGGGTTTAGGTCTGGAGAACAGGCAGGGCACTCCATTCGCCTTATACCTTCTGTTTCAAGGTACTCCTCCACGCTGGCAGCTCGGTGGCGCCGTGCGTTATCATCCATCAGGAGGAAGGTGGGATCAACTGCACCCCTGAAAAGGCGGACATACTGGTGCAAAATGACGTCCCGATACACCTGACCTGTTACAGTTCCTCTGTAAAGACATTCAGGGGTGTACGAGCACCAATCATAATCCCATCCCGCACTATCAATCCACGACCTCCATACAGGTCCCTTTCAAGAACATTAAGGGGTTGGTATCTGGTTCCAGGTTCACGTCACATGAAAACCTGGCGAGAATTACTGTTCAGACTATACCTGGGACCAGTGCTCCAATGACCATGTACTGTGTTCTTGACACCAGGCTTTACAGGCTCTCTTGTGACCAGGGCTCAGTGGAATATACCATGTCTGTTCAGTCGTCGGGAGACAACGGTTCCAGTGGCTACGCTAAGGTCCCGAGCAAGGCTACAAGCAGTATTCCGTGGCCGTCTGCGGTTACTGACGGTGAGATATCGGTCTTCTTGTGATGTTGTACATTGTGGACGTCCCGTACTGTAGCGCCTGGACACGTTTCCTGTGTGCTGAAATCGTTGCTATAACCGTGAGATCACACTTTGTGGCACACGGAGTGCCCGTGTTACGACCTGCTGTGTTTGATCAGCCTCCAGTCGCCCTTGTATTCTACCCATCATAACGTCATCAATATGTATTCTTTGAGCCATTGTCAACACACAGTCACCATTAGCATCTCTGTAAACGTCTGCACACTTACTCGCTGCATTGTACTCTGACATGCACCATCACACCTCTGTCTATGTGGACTGCTGCCAGCGCCACCGTGCGACGACAGCAGGTCAAATGCACCGCATGGTCATACCCAGAGGTGATTTAAACCCGCAAACCGCCCACCAGAGCGTTGTTTCGCCATGTATCAGTATTATCCTTAATTTGGGAGCATGAGTGTATAAAAATGTTGTTTAGTCTTTAATCTAGAATCTATAATTCGTTGTAGAAAAATCTGAAAAATGAAAGATAGTTCACATTGATGAGATTCAATTATTGTAATTATTGACAATGAACGATATATACTTTTCTAAACAGTAAATCACATGAAAGAACACGTTTCACTATTCCATTCGCTATACAACCAAACCAACGTAAAAAATATTTAAAGTAATGCTAACATTTAACGTAATGCAAGTAGTTACATAATATTTTTGGTTTTCTAATTTGAGTTTTTGGAGTTTCTACTCTGGAGCAATCAACATATAGCCAACCATGAGAAAAACATGGATCTTCTGTCCTAAATCTGGTAATGCGCACTGACTGGCCTTGAGCATTTTTGACTGTCATTCTGAAAGCCAGATGCAAAGGGTGAAGGGAAAATCAGAGGGAACCATTAGAGAGCGCGAAATAAGCACATCTCCTGCACATTTCCCGTTAAGTATTGTTGCTTCAGTCACATCAACCAGCAGCTCCACTAGCTGACAGTTACCGCGGATGTCTGGTTTATCTTCCAATGTCACATTTTTTTCGGTGGCATTCCAAATAATTTCCACTACTGAATGCTTGGTGACAGAAGGGTGTCCAAAGATGATTCAGTCATTTGTAACCCGATTTCTCTCCTTTCAAACAAAAGAAGAATGAAATATCATTCGACTATAAACAACACGTCTAGCACTCAACAAAATGAGAGTGGTGTTACATTTCAAACACATCACAAATCACTAATCATAGTCACAGTCACTCTTTGTTATTCCTGAGAACTGTGCATCGAAAACATTTTTTTCGATCGGCTGCACGGTTTAGAAGCTGATGCCCTAGGGCACCATCTAGTGGTGGGTTACAGCGAAGTGGATAACGCAAAAACATTCTACATGAAAAAATACGTAGACGTGCCAGCTTTCGTGGTGATCGGTCAAACGTTGTTGGTGGATACGCCAATATCCATTATTGTATATAAGATTCACTTGACCTCTCGCGTATTCTAGGCACATTAGTATCGATCTTATTTCAAAGAGTCGTAAACCAGCGTACGCCTTACAATATACTATATAAAACACAAATTAAAAATTTAAAAAAACCGACACCAAAAACAACTTTCAAATTACAAAAATTTATTACCCCTTTAACTCTAATACAAGTAGTAATATTTTGATCCAAAGGTCGTCGCGTCGGCGGACCGCTGAGTAAGTGAAATAAAAACGGAACACATCTAAAAATGATAAAGTATGAAATTGAAATACAAATAAGATACCTAGCGAAGGCAGATAAATATCAAACCAACTATAGCTAATAGTTGAGTGAATGTCTTAATTAATTTACTCTAAAAAGTTCGCAATACAGGCACAACCGCAAACGACGTTAGGGAGCTATCATCAAACAACCGCAGCACATGTGCCTCGCAACACAGATTAATGCATGAAACTAAGTTCGTACTCAATTATGTAAAAGTATGGTCTAAAACAAAAAGCTTAACAATTTTAGGCTAACTAAAGATGGATTGGTTTTCATACTTTATATAATAATTAATTATGGACACGGGGAGCGCAGAACTGGGAGAGATGACGCCAAACAGAAGGGGCTTATACCCAGCAATAATGAACGTATGCTCTTCTAGAAAGGATAGGTGCTGTTCTTATATTTTTTATTTACTTAGCGGTCCCCCGACGCGACGACACATGGACCAAAATATTACTACTTATACAAAAGTTAAAGGGTCAGTAATTTTTGGAGGATTTTTATGTCAGATTTTTTTAAATTTGTGATTTAAGTTCTTACATTTAGAATGTAATTTACACATGAAGCTACTGTTAGCAATAAAATTCATTAAACACTGTCATCCTGTTTTGCATTGCTTTGTTTTTGCTGTAGTCTGTACTCTACTATAATATCTATACTATACCGTATTCATACTTAACAATGTTTTTGCATTTTAGAATACTTTGCAATTGTCAGTTGTAGATATTATTAGTAATTAATAAGCGATTCACGTGTTTCTTTTTTTATTGAAACATATATTAACTGACAATGTTCTAATACATATTTAGGTAGTTTAGGTAACATAACTAATAAGCAGTGTCGATAATTCTAAATGAAGTCACAAGTAAGTGGTCTGCAGTTGCGCTTTCTTGCAACAGGCTGTCTAAAATATTAGGACAAAATTACTTGATTAAGTACTGAATTGTAGACCTCAAGAATAATTACAATAATGTCCAAACGATCATATGTTTATATTTTACAGTTGAGTCACAGTCACCCCTTTTCAGGGTTGCAGGCGCTGAAACGGGAGACTTCAAAAGACAATATGTACGGTGATGCTTAATTTAGCTGTTGAAATTCAAACGTCTGGACAGACTTTCCTGGAACAGAGTTAAGAACCAACCAGATAAAATCAACTTGCAACTAAAAAAACAAACTGCATTAATATTAGACCTTTAGTTTGGAAGCTACTATGCCACGGAGAGATACACAGATTCACACGTTAAATTCACAACAGCCTTTTGTTTGCGTCCGGGATTTAAAAAAAAACACACAAAATCGTAAATTAAGCCACAAAAAATATAAATTTATCAGTGTACCAATTGCTGGAGAAGAACGCTGAAAGTTAAATAGGTAAATTGGGTGCCTAATGCGGAGCAGAATACGGGAAAAATTCTTCTACCTTGTCGCCAGTCGATGGGTAGAAACAAGGGAAGGCTTCGCCAGTGGTCGAACTGGGACTGAGGAAACATTTTTCTACTCCGTCATCAGGGGATGGGACGAAATTTTGAGCAGTGGTGCTGGAGTCAATGAATATCTTGACCACTGTCACCAAATGGTGGGACAAGCCACCGTTAATATTGGGTCTAAAAACTGAAGCAACATGACGACATTGTATACCTGGGATAGATGAGAAATGGAGTTAAGAAGAAAATGTCTCGTCGCTAAATATTCTGGGACGAAATTTGAAAGTTGCACTGGAGCCAGTGCAGACACTGAAGCCAGGGAAATACACTCCTGGAAATTGAAATAAGGACACCGTGAATTCATTGTCCCAGGAAGGGGAAACTTTATTGACACATTCCTGGGGTCAGATACATCACATGATCACACTGACAGAACCACAGGCACATAGACACAGGCAACAGAGCATGCACAATGTCGGCACTAGTACAGTGTATATCCACCTTTCGCAGCAATGCAGGCTGCTATTCTCCCATGGAGACGATCGTAGAGAAGCTGGATGTAGTCCTGTGGAACGGCTTGCCATGCCATTTCCACCTGGCGCCTCAGTTGGACCAGCGTTCGTGCTGGACACGCTGACCGCGTGAGACGACGCTTCATCCAGTCCCAAATATGCTCAATGGGGGACAGATCCGGAGATCTTGCTGGCCAGGGTAGTTGACTTACACCTTCTAGAGCACGTTGGGTGGCACGGGATACATGCGGACGTGCATTGTCCTGTTGGTACAGCAAGTTCCCTTGCCGGTCTAGGAATGGTTGAACGATGGGTTCGATGACGGTTTGGATGTACCGTGCACTATTCAGTGTCCCCTCGACGATGACCAGAGGTGTACGGCCAGTGTAGGAGATCGCTCCCCACACCATGATGCCGGGTGTTGGCCCTGTGTGCCTCGGTCGTATGCAGTCCTGATTGTGGCGCTCACCTGCACGGCGCCAAACACGCATACGACCATCATTGGCACCAAGGCAGAAGCGACTCTCATCGCTGAAGACGACACGTCTCCATTCGTCCCTCCATTCACGCCTGTCGCGACACCACTGGCGGCGGGCTGCACGATGTTGGGGCGTGAGCGGAAGACGGCCTTACGGTGTGCGGGACCATAGCCCAGCTCCATGGAGACGGTTGCGAATGGTCCTCGCCGATACCCCAGGAGCAACAGTGTCCCTAATTTGCTGGGAAGTGGCGGTGCGGTCCCCTACGGCACTGTGTAGGATCCTACGGTCTAGGCGTGCATCAGTGCGTCGCTGCGGTCCGGTCCCAGGTCGACGGGCACGTGCACCTTCCGCCGACCACTGGTGACAACATCGATGTACTGTGGAGACCTCACACCCCACGTGTTGAGCAATTCGGCGGTACGTCCACCCGGCCTCCCGCATGCCCTCTATAGGCCATCGCTCAAAGTCCGTCAACTGCACATACGGTTCACGTCCACGCTGTCGCGGCATGCTACCAGTCTCAAAGACTGCGATTGAGCTCCGCATGCCACGGCACACTGGCTGACACTGACGGCGGCGGTGCACAAATGCTGCGCAGCTAGCGCCATTCGACGGCCAACACCGCGGTTGCTGGTGTGTCCGCTGTGCCGTGCGTGTGATCATTGCTTGTACAGCCCTCTCGTAGTGTCCGGAGCAAGTATGGTGGGTCTGACACACCGGTGTCAATGTGTTCTTTTTTCCATTTCCAGGAGTGTATTTACTAACTGGAAAATGGTGGAACCAAACGTTGAAGCCATCGCCAATAAAAAAATGCGCCGTCTGAACAGGCCTTGAAGGTCCAACGCCCTTTGGAGCCACCTTGCGATACGAAGGAGCACGTGGTCAGCACACCACTCTCACGGACGTTGTCAGTTTTCGCGACTGGTGTGTAGCTACTTCTCAATAAAGCAGCTCCGTATTTGCCCTGATAAGGGCTTAGTGCTCCATGATTGCCAACGGCACTCAGAAAACCTGGACGGTGAACTATCCCAGTGCTAGCCAAGCCCGACAGTGCTTAACTTCGGTGATCTTACGGGAACCCGTGTTACTACTGCGGCAAGGCTGTTGGCAAGTCATCGCCAATGGTGGTGCAAACATTGGGAAGATGACAGAGGTCCAGGTTCACTTGGAATGTTCTGAAGTTAATAACACAATCAGTATTTGGCAGGCATAAGGCCAAAGTTTGAAGGAGTATTCCAGTGCTCTAAGCTCGATGGCGATTACAAGTTGAACTCTGTACTACAACAGTCTGACGATGCTTTCTAGCAAAAGCCCTGATTTATCGGCAGTGTATGCAGCCGGCATTTAATCCAGTGACCCAAAAGGAGTGACTCGTTCAATAGCTGATACAGAAGTGCCATTCCACGCTCGAGCGTCAGCCTAAACACTGCAGCGGCGCAGAAATACGTTGCAAGCTGCTGGCGGACACATGGCGTGTCTTAGAAAAACAGTGTCTGCAGTTGCAGCACCATGGTCATGGAAGCGCGCTATGCTGGTAGTGAATTTAGCGCCTCTAGTGGCGGCTGCCAAAGTCTTCGTGGCAACAAACCAGCGTGTTGTTGTTGTTGTCTGGAACATTTACCAACATCCAGGATGAGCGCAGATCGCTATTTGATTTGTAGGCAGACAATGGCCGGCTGGAGTGGCCTTCCGGTTCTAGGCGCTACAGCCTGGAGCCGAGCGACCGCGACGGTCGCAGGTTCGAATCCTGCCTCGGGCATGGATGTGTGTGGTATCCTTAGGTTAGTTCGGTTTAATTAGTTCTAAGTTCTAGGCGACTCATGACCCCAGTCCGCAGCTCGTGGTCGTGCGGTAGCGTTCTCACTTCCCACGCCCGGGTTCCGGGGTTCGATTCCCGGCAGGGTCAGGGATTTTCTCTGCCTAGTGATGACTGGGTGTTGTGTGATGTCCTTAGGTTAATTAGGTTTAAGTAGTCCTAAGTTCTAGGGCGCTAATGACCATAGATGTTAAGTCCCATAGTACTCAGAGCCATTTGAACCATTTGAACTGATGACCTCAGAAGTTAAGTCGCATAGTGCTCAGGGCAGACAATGCCTGACCCGCGGTCTGCCACTGGAAGCGCGTGTGTGGCAGGTATGCAGGTTGCTGTATTGCAGGAAGTACACAACACAATGTCCTTCGGAAATGAAAGTAAGGTCCGGTATGTCTCAAAGAAATGCAATAGGATCTCTACTGTTATGTACAGAAATGACAGCATCAGCAACACTGTAACACTATACACTGAAGACAAAAGTTCAATTTGATGTAATGATTGGCAGCCCTCTTTAAATATGGATAAATGCAAGACCACGTCTATAACAAAAAGGAAGAACCTGATATCATTCGATTAAAAGATCAGCGGTGACCATCTTCATAACCTTGCCTCGTGTCGTGAGGTACTACAAAAAAACAATGTGGATTCGGATGATCGTGTAAAACCACTGTGAAAGGAGGAGAAGGGAAGACTTAGATTTGGTAAAAGAGTTATGGAAAATGCAATACATCTGTATTGGAAATCAAATGCGAGACGTTAGGGCTACCAATTCTAGGTTACTGTTCCAGCGTTAGGATTCGTAATTAAGAATGTTGTACAACAGATAGAGTTCTTTTGAAACTTTTGAGGAAATGTCGAGAACCTCATTCGAAGTAAACTGTCTGAGCATTACGCTGTCACCAACATATCCAGCGTAGAGATTGTGAGAATAAGAGAGAGATTATGCCAGGTGCAGAGGCCTGTAGACAACCATTTTTCCGTCGCTCAAGAATGGAATCTACACTAATAATAAATCTGTAAAACCGTCGTGTTTTTCTGTCTGTCTTTGATCTTGCTAATCTCCAAAACTACTAGACGAATTTTCATGGAATTATCGCTAGGTAACTTTAGTATAGCTTAGGGGTACCTTACTGGCTATATTTCGTCAACATCGCATTACGAAAAAAATATTTCCATATATATTATAAAAAATAAATATACTTATGTATGTTCCACGTCTCCTCTGAAGCCACCACCGTTGTTAATCAAACTTGGTACACATAACTCTTACTGTCTGGGAACAATCGCAGTGAGAGGTAACAAACTCTTACCTATCCAAGTGGTGGTGGGCTGTGGGTGAAAAAGAGTGGTAGAGCACGACGCGCGAATATTCGCATTTTATTCATCCAGTATTTGAGAACGAAAGCACTTAATGACTTACAACATACAACAGCAGACTTTGTTTCTCCCGCCGTAAGCAATGTTCAAATAACTCACGGGAATGTAGCAGGATGACGCCGTCGACAACAGCACATACTTTGACACGAGCACACACTGCCATTTTCAAGCCTGAACTGCAGCAAGTAAGCACTGTGCATGGGAATTTAAAACCTCGGTTTCCAGGGAAACTCTGGAAAGATAACACTCACAGACACTGTAAACGCTATCGCTATTATAAATCAAAAATGACAGACGTCAGAAGTTATCGGTAGTGACATTAACAATCAACGGATGAGGTAGCGTATACTGAGGCCCTCTGTTTTTTGACAAGGAAGTCTGTCCCTCTGTTTACTGAGAAGGAACTCTGTCCTCTGTTTACTGACAAGGAACTCTGTCCTCTGTTTATTGACAAGGAACTCTGTCCCTCTGTGTTTTGACAAGGAACTCTGTCCCTCTGTTTTTTGACAAGGAACTCTGTCCCTCTGTTTTTTGACAAGGAACTCTGTCCCTCTGTTTTTTGACAGGGGAGAGAGTAAGATTCCAGGCCGATTTTAACTAAAAACCGCCATCTCTATTTATAAGGTTACTTGCAAATTTCCTTAACAACACTACTCCAACAGCTTGTAATGTCTCTTGCAGCGGTCTGTCCGCGATATTTTCAGAAATTTTATAAGCTATATAACTCAGTACATATCTCGAAATATCTCTTTTTATCTTACCGATTATCAATGCAAAGTAGTTTCAAGCCCAATTATTCCTTGGAGCGTCCATTTACTCCATGGAATAGCATCTCTGCTATCTATGTTTTCTCTTATGAAAAGAATGAAGGAATTCTTGCCGATTAGTCGTGAAAGGAGGAGGACGTACATGTATGTATTGTTGAGCTAGTCGCCATCTTGATGATATTCTGTATGAGAAGGAATTTAATACATTAACTAAACTAAAGTAAGTGTGTTCGCGTATTATTTAACTGATTATTATTGACAGTGTCTGCTTACTACGCTGTGTTGGACGGGATCAGTGGAGAACGTCTGATTTACAGTGCACGAACCTGCCGTTTTGTATGCTCAAGATATCCATTTACTTGGAATAAATAGGCTAACACGGTCTTACCAGCAGATCTCCGGTCTTCCCCATATGATCACCAAAAGTTAATAACTATTACAAATGTTTCCAGGAGATCGACTGGCAATTTTCGTCGCACCGAGACTTCGAAATTGCTTCACTGCCTTATGGGATTTAAGTTAAGCTCAATTTAATCAGGATAGAACAGTATTGAACTGTGTGAATGTGATAAGTCTGCTTTGTGAATGAAAATTCTTTTAACATGCACATGTTTTTGCTATCCTGATCAGTCATAAACATATCATAAACACTGAGGTGCGTAAAAAGCTACCGCATCGTATAGGATGTTTAAATTTATTGCTCCTAACCGACTAAACCGATTTCCATCAAATTTGGTAGGAAGGCATCTCAAACCCCGAGGAGGAATATAGGCTACTTCGGAAAGTGCACAGTACCAATGCGCAATGATTTGATGAATATTACGCAAAATAGGGAAAAATATTTTACTCTATTTCTATTTCATTGTATTCGTTTATCTTACCATCTTGAATTTCAAAAGTTGGGGCTGAGCTACAGTAAAATGTACTGAATAGAAGAAGAACTTTTAGTCGTAGCTATCCTTCCCCACACTTCCCTTATACCATAGTCGATATACGAGACTTGACATTAAACAAGCTCTAAGTGCCGAAATTACAATTTTCTGAAGATAGAGTTTTTATTTTGTTAGATAGTTAACGTTCAAAATTGCAATATTAATGTGTATTGTTTGAAAGTTAAGCGTTATACCGATCTAGTTTCCAAGGGTAATTACAAACATTGTATTTTAATGGTGTTAAAAACATAGTGGAACTGGAAATGCAATGAAAATCTCTAAGTGGAAAAGTTCAAAAATGTTCAAATGTGTGTGAACTCATATGGGACTGAACTTCTAAAGTCATCAGTCCCTAAACTTCCACACTACTTAACCTAAATTATCCTAAGGACAAACACACACACCCATGCCCGAGGGAGGACTCGAACCTCCGCCGGGACCAACCGCACAGTCCATGACTGCAGCGCCTAAGACCGCTCGGCTAATCCCGTGCGGCTAGAAAAGTTCAATACTCAATAGAAAGATAGCATTATTCTGGTTTTGTAAAACTGTGTGTGGTCATTATTCGTCAGGTACAGCATTTTCATTGAAATCATTCTTTTCGTCACAGATGCGGCTTCTAACATCCAGGGAATGTAGTTGCATTTTATTGATGTTCTGTTCTCGTACACCTTTTCTCAAAATAGAGATACCTTCCCAAGCCTCAATTCCATTTAAGCGTCTTCTGGATTAAGTACATGTGCCTTATTTTGTCTAATCATAGTCACTGTACTTTGAATGTGTTTATGGTACAATCTGATGCTTTCTTGAAATCAAAAAAATCAGATTCATGTAACTGATGAAAAATGGCTATATTTGTCTTGATTGCTGTATCATGTACTTAAAATACATTTGGTAAAACAAGATAAACAATCTGTCCAGTTATGAAGTAGGTTAGCCATTAGTAATGAGACTTACCTCCTGCGCCCCTGCTGTTCAATCTATAAATCGAAGAAGCAATGATGGAAATAAAAGAAAGATTCAGGACTGGAATCAAAATTCAAGGTAAAAGCGTATCAATGATACGATTCGCTGGTGACATTGCTGTCCTGTGTGAAAGTGAAGTAGAATTACAGGATCTGCCGAATGGCATGAACATTCTAAGACGAGCTTTTGCACGAATACATTTGTTACTTAAAAGTATATATTCATCCCCTCCATTTTTCAACTTTTTCCTCATTTCTGCCACAGTACCTTCTACTTTTATTCAAGGTTTCTTTCCATTCAAACTATTACAAACATCTGCAGCCTTAGCCTTTTTGGCTAATACTAACGAGTAATCACACGGAACAGATAGTCTTACGAATGTTAACTCACTGGCTGTTAAACCACATGCCATCTGTTGATTGCATTCGGTACTACATTTTCATACGTGGCAATTTGAGCATTTTATACATTACTGGGCTCGGATGGAGATCCCATTTCACACAAAACAAAGGCTATGAGAAGCCTTTTTTTATTTCAAATCGTTTACGTACAGCATAAGAAAGGTTGGGTTTTTTCCTGTAGTAAGGGAATAAGTGTACTGCACTAAACAATACCACAATGAGAATGGAACGGAGGCGGGGTAGATAGTAACTGGCGAGATGATATGGAAGAGCACCTTTGAAGCAGTTTACCAGCCCCTCTGTTATTATCCTCGAATGTTTGAAAAAGGAAGGTAGCAGTCACTCGGAAAGAAAAGGAAGGAACTAAGGAAAATAACTTTATTACGAATCAAACCTTGAGTGCTCCCCGATCTTCTTGCGGTACCATCAAGTCGTAAACTTTGCAACTCGTTTCGCGTACTCACCGCTGCTTGTCATAAAGTCTCACTTTCACGGCTTGTACCTGATAAGCTGGAACTTCCGTCCTGGGGAGCGAAGGCGGCGGCCAAATAAAAGTAAACAGCGGTCCTCCTGCGCCGCGCAGACAACACGACAGAAGAAGGCGGCGGCCGTGGCTCGTTTGTTTTTCCCTCTGGAAGGAAAGGAAAGGAATTCGCAGGGTCCGCCGCAGACGTTTATTGCCCCCATAAAACGCCCGGCCCGCGGCAGTTTCTTTTCGCGGGATTAACGCTGGCGTAATGCGTCGTTAAAATCGTCTCGTCTCCCTCAGAACGGCAGCTGCCCACTGTGTACAAACAAGTATCGGCTGTTGTAATCAGGTTTTCCTCGCCATTGACGTCTCGCGTGAGTCGTTGCAAGTCTCTCCAGCTGACCTAATACGCTCGTGTGTGACATTCGTAATGAATGTTGCTCCATAAGCACAGGCAATTATCTCACTTACAATCAACTTCTCAATGCATCCCATGGAGGAGAGACTGTAATGTTGATGCATTAATTTGTTCTGAAATCGGTGCTGATATTCAGGACAATAAAACCGGGTTAAAAGCTGTGAGCTATCTGGGGAAGTTAACCTTGCATTACTGAGCAACTGTTTCACGACGTATCCAGTCTAGCTTACCAAATTTCCAACCAGACTAACATTAATTAGAATCTTTTAATAGTCATCTTACGACAACCGGGAATTTAAATAAAAAGAAATAAATCAGTTTATATTTGGACATTTAGTTTAACATTGATCACTGTTCCGTTAAAATTTCAGCATATTAAACTTGATTTATAACTAAACTGGTGCCTTATTTAGGATTATGAGAATGTGAGTTTGTAATCTTACGGAATACATCACGTATGGAGCCAAGATTGGGAGACTGCATACAACACTGCATTCATAAAATAACACACGAAGAACGTTGAAAACATATGCAAGACGAAATTAACCACAACCACCCGATTCAATTTTCACCCAAAGAAGTTACGTTCGTAGCGCAATACTGTCCGTCATGAAATTACCACATACTGGTATGCTACATTCATACTAACTCTCTGAAATCTTCCCGAAAAGAACAGCTGAGGGATACTTTGATGATTACACCACATGCTTCAAGTGGTCAACTTCGTTTACACAAAGAGTGTAACTCAATAATAATTTTGATATTTAAAATAAATTACATCGAAACGCAATTTACAAAAGGAAAATCTCGAACTGGTTACTATCGTGTTACTATTAACCTGATGGGTCAAACAACTGTATAAGCACGTGGTACTGGTCTCACAAAGTACACCCCACGTGGGTTGAACATAAAGAAAAGTTGCTATATTGAAAAATATTGTCAAGACGAGACGTTATAATCTCACGCACATTCGCATTTAAGACTGATGATCTTAGTTAGAGTTACGGCTCATCAACACGTAGTTCCACTTTACTCACAAAGTAGTGACAAAGCAACTTCTGGAAGATATTCTGAACTTCACACTCGAATTACACTGCATTGCAATTTAAGATAACATAAGATATTTTAGATCTAAACCTGAAATAAAGGTGATTAAATTTTCAGTCAGTCTGAACTTAAGAAATCCATGGTTCTACGGACTTAGCAGAGACGCGCTTAGCCGGAGATCTTACCACTTCAGGCGATCGCCGTGGACAGAATGCCGTTGGCCCCCACCGAAGGTGCTACCCAGATACAAACAGAAGTGAGCAGAGAGGCAGCTCCCTATACCAACATGACAAGGGACGGACAGGACTAAGAATAGAAACCTCTTTGCTTCTAGAAAGCGTAGCTACCTGTTCCGACGTTGGTCCTACTGTTCTCTAGCAGACAGGCTTGTCTGCTACCATCAAGCATGCAACTAGAAATACATTTGCTCATTCATCCTCTCACACAGAAGGGAAGGGGGATGACAGTATCTTATCATATACACTATATACAAAAAAGTACATGTAAGCTCCATATGAGACTGTATGACATAAATTACATATAAACTTTGTTTTAAAGTGTAGTAGTGTGACAGATCGTTCTTGTTTATGTGTAAAAGTAACGCGTTCCACTGCTCAGTCTCCTCACAGATAGAGTCAGAAACACCACAGTAAATTTAGAAGAGGAATTTGTGTCGCAGATGACAACAGATTTAAGAAATTAACATGAAAGGAATCCAACAGAGACCTTTCAAGACAACATGTGGTGCAAAGACATTGTGCAAATCTGTCCCGATCTGCGATATCTTCCTCTTAACATCTGCAACTCCAGCACTGTATTGTGCGTGGCTGAGGTACCACACACCAGTATTATGGATTTGTTTCTCACTAGCTGTGCACCTTTGCTACGCTCTAACATGTGTGTGTGTGTGTGTGTGTGTGTGTGTGTGTGTGTGTGTGTGTGTGTGTGCGTGTGCGTGTGTGTGCAGGCTTCAATCATAAGTAATTCGTGTCAGCGTGGTGCATTTACAGGGTGACAATTACTGAACTATATAAAATAAAATTGTCATAGTTTCTGAACAGTTTGTGTTAGGACGTTCAAACTACACTGTCGGCCGCAGGACATAATGGGAATCTGTATTCACTGTATGGTCTGGTTTAGCGAAGAAGCCCACTTTCCTTTGGATGGGTTCGTCAATAAGCAAAATTGTCGTATTTGGGGGGGGGGGGGGGGCGGCGAGAATTCGCATTTCGCGATCGAGAAGTCTCTTCGCCCTCAACGGGTGACTGCGTGGTGTGCAGTGTCCAGCCACGGAATAGTCGGTGCGATATTCTTAGATGGCATGGTGACTACCGAGAGGTACATGAAGGTCTTGGAATATGATTTCATCCCCGTTACCTAAAGTGATCCTGATTTCGACAATATACGCCTCTTGAAAGACAGAGCTCGAAGCAGGAGAATGTTTAATGTCCTGGAGGAGCACTTTGGGGGCTGTATTTTGGCTGACCGTAATCTGGGCATGGAGTACCCAGAGGCCACTGGTATTGGCCTCGATTGGCCGCCATATTCCCCGGATCTGAAGACATGCGACTCCTTTTTGTGGAGCTCTATTAAAGAATTAAAGATAATGTGTACAGCAATAACCCCAAAACCGTTGCTGAGCTGAAAACAGCCATTCAGGAGGTCTCGACAGAACCGATATTACGACCCTTCAGCGGGTCATGCGGGATTTTGCTATTCGTCTGCGCCACATCATCCACAATGATGTGCGCACATCGAACACGGTATAACCTAAATCTGAATATCTGTAATGACGTTTACATGTTGAATAAAGTGTATGCACGCCGTAGTTTCTAACTAATTTATGTTTTTTTTTCAGTAGTTCAATAATTGTCACCCTCTATATCGAAAATGCCTGAAAATAAATTCTCTGTGGTGGGAAAAATTCCCACAGGTGTTGTTACAGGAATTCGACTTCAGTGTTAAAGCATATAACCACCCAGATTAATATTCCAAATATGGCCAACATCAGCACGCTGCCACATCAGTGCTACTTGGCCAACGTCAAGCTAACACCCAGAGTGAATAGTGAATGTCTGCAATGTAAAACGTTATTTGGTCATGGCTTAAAACGTAGTTGATTTATAAATAGGGGGAACATAACTGCGCAAATTAATCCCTCCTTGTTGTTGCATCCTTTTTCCGAAATTTCCCTCTTATGAAAGTATTTTAGTGTCCAAGTACTATTTAATAATACGTCAGAACTGTCATATATTTAGCCTAAAGTTAAGGTGGAAAAGTGCTCGCCACAGAACAATAATTTCAGATGACTGAATCCTTTCTTACACGAACAGATCATTCATTAAGAATAAATTCGAGAATCTGTAAGTGACGAAGTCCAAGTGAAGTAACATTATTGTAGAATGATTCGCACTGAACTAAACCCCCTAGCAACACTTGGGGTATACAAAATTCCATGCAGTTGTGGACAAGTACACTCCTGGAAACTGAAATAAGAACACCGTGAATTCATTGTCCCAGGAAGGGGAAACATTATTGACACATTCCTGGGGTCAGATACATCACATGATCACACTGACAGAACCACAGGCACATAGACACAGGCAACAGAGCATGCACAATGTCGGCACTAGTACAGTGTATATCCACCTTTCGCAGCAATGCAGGCTGCTATTCTCCCATGGAGACGATCGTAGAGATGCTGGAGGTAGTCCTGTGGAACGGCTTGCCATGCCATTTCCACCTGGCGCCTCAGTTGGACCAGCGTTCGTGCTGGACGTGCAGACCGCGTGAGACGACGCTTCATCCAGTCCCAAACATGCTCAATGGGGGACAGATCCGGAGATCTTGCTGGCCAGGGTAGTTGACTTACACCTTCTAGAGCACGTTGGGTGGCACGGGATACATGCGGACGTGCATTGTCCTGTTGGAACAGCAAGTTCCCTTGCCGGTCTAGGAATGGTAGAACGATGGTTCGATGACGGTTTGGATGTACCGTGCACTATTCAGTGTCCCCTCGACGATCACCAGAGGTGTACGGCCTGTGTAGGAGATCGCTCCCCACACCATGATGCCGGGTGTTGGCCCTGTGTGCCTCGGTCGTATGCAGTCCTGATTGTGGCGCTCACCTGCACGGCGCCAAACATGCATACGACCACCATTGGCACCAAGGCAGAAGCGACTCTCATCGCTGAAGACGACACGTCTCCATTCGTCCCTCCATTCACGCCTGTCGCGACACCACTGGAGGCGGGCTGCACGATGTTGGGGCGTGAGCGGAAGACAGCCTAACGGTGTGCGGGACCGTAGCCCAGCTTCATGGAGACGGTTGCGAATGGTCCTCGCCGATACCCCAGGAGCAACAGTGTCCCTAATTTGCTGGGAAGTGGCGGTGCGGTCCCCTACGGCACTGCGTAGGATCCTACGGTCTTGGCTTGCATCCGTGCGTCGCCGCGGTCCGGTCCCAGGTCGACGGACACGTGCACCTTCCGCCGACCACTGGCGACAACATCGATGTACTGTGGAGACCTCACGCTCCACGTGTTGAGCAATTCGGCGGTACGTCCACCCGGCCTCCCGCATGCCCACTATACGCCCTCGCTCAAAGTCCGTCAACTGCACATACGGTTCACGTCCACGCTGTCGCGGCATGCTACCAGTCCGCATGACACGGCAAACTGGCTGACACAGACGGCGGCGGTGCACAAATGCTGCGCAGCTAGCGTCATTCGACGGCCAACACCGCGGTTCCTGGTGTGTCCGCTGTGCCGTGCGTGTGATCATTGCTTGTACAGCCCTCTTGCAGTGTCCGGAGCAAGTATGGTAGGTCTGACACACCGGTGTCAATGTGTTCTTTTTTCCATTTCCAGGAGTGTATATATTGGAACAACGAAAAGGTGTGTAAACACCCGCTTAGCCGAACATAAAAGAAACTGTCGCTTAGGACACATTGAAAATTCGGCCGTAGCTGAGCATGTTTTTCGAGATGGGAACCACGAAATTAAATTTAATGAAACAAGCGTTCTAGAACGAACATCCCATTATCATGAGTGCATGTATATAGAAGCAATAGAGATTCACAAACACCATACAATTTTAATAGGAAAGAGGAAGTCTTAGCGTTAGACAAAATATGGATGTCGACGTTGCGCCAACAGAATGACAATCGATTACTCTTAATCGAGAATGATGACTCCTTCCAAAGATAGGCATACCGTCTGCATCACGTGACGCATGGTGGTGCCCTCTATGCGCTCTATAAATGCGATAGTACCTGGAGCCTCAGTGGCAGTAGCCGAACGACCTCAGAAGATGTCTCCCGCAGATGGAGACGAAACATCAGGTGGAGATTTTATACATAGACCACGGCCTCTCAGAACGAAAGTTATAACTAAACCTCCACTGTAATAGTTGATATTTTCATGCGACGTATTGCCAACTTTGTTTACTGTTTCCACTGCACTGTTGGAAGTCAAAGTGACTGCTCTGAGAAATTAATTAGTATGTGACAGATGAACATTG
The DNA here is from genome assembly GCF_023897955.1 of Schistocerca gregaria. Classification (NCBI taxonomy): domain Eukaryota; kingdom Metazoa; phylum Arthropoda; class Insecta; order Orthoptera; family Acrididae; genus Schistocerca; species Schistocerca gregaria. The sequence continues at coordinate 136,234,840 of NC_064925.1, read as the reverse complement.
TGAGCTTCCATGAGAACTTGTAAACTTGGTATTAACAACAGCCGGCTGGAGTGACCGAGCGGTTCTAGGCGCTACAGTCTGGAACTGCGCGACCGCTGCAGTCGCAGGTTCGAATCCTGCCTTGGGCATGGATGTGCGTGATGTCCTTAGGTTAGTTAGGTTTAAATAGTTCTCAGTTCTAGGGGACTGATGACCGCAGCAGTTAAATCCCATAGTGTTCAGAGCCATTTGAACCATTTTTTTATTAACAACATGCTTATTGTGTTCTACTGCTAGGTTTAACGTCTTCAGTGTCGTTACACTGTCTTTCGGTGTAACGCACGAGTAATAAAGAAATATAAGGTGGAAAGCTATAACAAAACTGGAGAAGTTTACCATAGCTTTTCATTAAAAAAAAAAAGAAAGTGATGATAAATATTTCACCATCCGTAGCGCCGAGGACTCTGCTATATAAAAATGCTCAAGGTGAATTCGTACCCAAACAAAAAACTGCGAAATTAGCACACAGTGTTCCTGGAATTGACCTGTTTAATAAATAATAAGCGTCCTCGTCCACCGGAAACGATTCTTTTGCCCGCAGTGAAGAGCTGCGTTATTCCGCCCGAGCCGCTTCGACGAAGCCACGCATATCACCAGAGAGGTAAATATCCGGCCGCCGGATGAGGAGCACAACCGATGGTCGACATAACGTTCTGCTACATGTCCTCCTACGTACGCATATTGCTCTGGTGCTAGTTGTTTTAACGTTATATCCTGCTTTCCCTTCCTTTATGATGAATAGTCTGCCCTAATAAGTCATTTTATGATGCATACTCTGTGCTTTTCAAGAATATCTCTCTTAATATACATATTAAAAATGCTCATCTGTGTAGCGCTAGGAGAGGGGGAGAAGCTGTGTACAGCACGTGCGACCTATACACGTATAAATATAGTTGGTGTGGCAATGCATGTTATTGAACATTACACTTAGTATACGCCGGACCATACTAGTATTTTATTTTATATTTACTTTAAAGTATGTTTTGTCAAGTAGAGGTGAAGCGAATTTTAAATTCCTTGTTCGTAACTCGGTTTCATATTGTACACTGTGGTTTATGAAGATGTGGTCAAAAGTAGCGTCCGACAGAAAATAAAATAAGTTAAATCTACGTTTCTAGCATTTGTAGACTTAGAGAATCGCTTTTGACAATGTTGACTGGAATACTCTCTTTCAAATTCTGAAGGTGGCAGGGGTAAAATACAGGGAGCGAAAGGCTATTTACAATTTGTACAGAAACCAGATGGCAGTTATAAGAGTCGAGGGACATGTAAGGGAAGCAGTGGTTGGGAAGGGATTGAGACAGGGTTGTGGCCTCTCCCCGATGTTATTCAATCTGTATATCCAACAATCAGTACAGGAAACAAAAGAAAAAATCGGAGTATGTATTAAAATCCATGGAGAAGAAATAAAAACTTTGAGGTTCGCCGATGACATTTTAATTCTGTCAGGACTTGTAAGACCCGTTGAATGGAATAGACAGTGTCATGAAAGGAGGGTATAAGATGAACATCAACAAAAGCAAAACGAGGATAATGGAATGTAGTCAAATTAAATCGGGTGATGCTGAGGGAATTAGATTAGGAAATGAGACACTTAAATTAGTAATGGAGTTTTGCTATTTGGGGAGCAAAATAACTGATGATGCTCGAAGTAGAGGATATAAAATGTAGACAGGCAATGGTAAGGAAAGCGTTTGTGAAGAAGAGAAATTTGTTAACATCGAGTATAGATTTAAGTGTCAGGAAGTCGTTTCAGAAAGTAAATGTATGGAGTGTAGCCATATATGGAAGTGAAACATGGACGGTAAGTAGTTTGGAAAAGAAAAGAATAGACGCTTTCGAAATGTGGTGCTACAGAAGAATGCTGAAGATTAGATGGGTAGATCATATAACTAACGAAGAGTTATTGAATAGAATTGGGGAGAAGAGGAGTATGTGGCACATCTTGACTAGAAGAAGGGATCGGTTGGTAGGACATGTTCTGAGGCATCAAGGTATCACCAATTTAGTATTGCAGGGCAGCTTGGAGGGTAAAAATTGTAGAGGGAGACCTAGAAATGTATACACTAAGCATATTCAGAATGATGTAGGTTGCAGTAAGTACTGGGAGATGAAGAAGCTTGCACAGGATAGAGTAGCGTGGAGAGCTGCATCAAATCAGTTTCAGGACTGAAAACCACATCAACAACATGATTATTTCTAATCGAAAAAATTTCACCATTACGGCTCTTGTTCGAGCAGCTCCAGTCCTCTTGATCACTACACCAAGTAAGAACCCCCTTCACGTCTACCTGGCAGGCAAGTTACGGCACTAGAACAGGGGGGTTAATAGAGTTTCCCTCAATCTTATCTGGGCGAAAATTTCATTGGGCACAGTTTACAGGAGGCTCGAGGACTCTATTTGATAGCGGTGGTCGATTGGGGGGTAACTAGAAAGACACGCTGGCTGAGAAATCAAGACCCACAGACTGGAAAAGGAAACTGCGATTCCCGGTCGACCCTTTGCCAGATGGAAGCGAGACGGAGCTATTGAAGGGGAGACAGCGGCAGCGGCGCTGAAATCCCGTTCTCTCTCTGTCATAAAGAATTAACTGGAGACGAGAATGGAACAGGACGGCCGAAGCCAGGAAGGTATAACAAGTTAACTGGCTCAGGCGAAGACACTCTTCTTCGTTTCAATAGTTTTTCCGTCAGCAAGTAGTGATGCGTAATTGGGAAAGAATTTCGTGAAAGTGTACTTCTGCGGTACATCGTAGATGGCACTGAAATGTGAACCATAGGAAACCCGGAAAAGATGGGTCGCGAAATGGAGCACTACGGATAACAAGTAAAGAAATGATACAGATATTGGACAAGCACTAAAAAGAATAGGTAGTATGGACGGTTCTTGCCACAAGGAGGCACAAATTGATAGTAACCTGCTAAGCCATCCACAATTAGTTAACCTTGTACTCTGGAGAAGCAGAAGGGAAAAACAGTAAGAGCAAACAAAGACTAGGATTGCAGAGGTGGAAGATGATGAATGTAGTTATTACGTAGAGATGAAAAATTAGGACAAGGTGCAAATACCAGTCGAGACTGATGACCTCATTAAAAAAAATCCGTGGATCTCTTACGACTGTGGCTCATCTCATAACGACTTAAGAATATCTGCGATCAGTTGAAACAGTGTACAGGCACCAATATCGACAGGCGTGACAAAGTATCGATACTCGCCGCTGATCGATCTGGACTGAGGTGCTACGCTCGCTGAATAAGCCAGAAACGGATCGTCGAGCGGGTAGCACTCTGTTTCGACAGGAGTCACGTCCTATCAACATTTAAGTTATGTAACGCCGCTTTGCGCTCTGTGTTTATCCATCTGCAGAGTAGTAACAACGGAGCAACGCTAAAAGGTATTTTATGAAAATATGTGAAGTGTAGCTGTATTTGGAAGTGGAACTACGAACATAGGCAAGAGGAGAGATGAAACTTTTGAAACTATTGTGTCACTGAAGAATTCCGAAGACCAGATAGATAGATCGAGTGTCTAACGGAGAGATGTTGCATCGATTTGGGAGAGAAAAAAAATTAATAGAAAGAACTGGTAATTTCGTAATTTTGTAATAAAGTAAGTACGCTAGTCCAAATGTAGGTTTGTTTGGCTGGGGTGGGGGCAGAAGGATTTATATTACAAATTATATACCGTTACGAAGGCTTGACTAAAATAAACAGAGATTGAAGACAACAACAACATTGCCTTCTAATCATAGCAACAGTACTAGAACTGGACGTCATAAGGGCTCGAAAAAATAGATTTTTTTATTTAATAAAGTTCTGTACTTCTTTCTAATTCTAAAAATTTATGTTTATTACCACATCAAATGGCTCTGAACACTATGGGACTTAACATCTATGGTCATTAGTCCCCTAGAACTTAGAACTACTTAAACCTAACTAACCTAAGGACATCACACGACACCCAGTCATCACGAGGCAGAGAAAATCCCTGACCCCGCCGGCAACCTAACCCGGGCGTGGGAAGCGAGAACGCACGACCTATTACAACATCATTTTCGTGTTTAAATACCTTTCTAAAGAAGATGCGGCACGTAAATACCTAGCTGTCACGCTACCAGCAAACACAAAATCTTGCTGACAGTGTCTCGTTATTTAATTTTGCCGACGCTATTTCCATAGAAACTCGTCTTTGTAATATCCGTGAAGAACGAATCAGCTGTACTGTGAGCTGGGATTTATTGCAGTCGATCTTTCTGTCGATATAAGTAGATAACTTGCGTTCACTAATGTTTCTCGCGTGCGTTCGTGTTGTAAATTTTTTACTGTGACTGCGTGTTTCAACCATTTCACATCGTGAAGTGTGGTTTACTGATGGAGTAACAAGAGGATTAAAAATCGTCAGCAGACTAGGCATCAAAAAAGGGGACTACATGAAAAGTGGGATGCTTGAGTGGACAGGCAACGTGTTGCTGAAGCTGAAAAAGCTGCTGAAAGCGTGACAAAGGAAGACAGAATATCAAAGTAAAGAAAGAAAACTAAAAAAGATGAAAAGGACACACAGAATCAATAAGATTTCAGAGTTAAATTACGTTGTCATCTTATCACTGAGAAGAAAAATAGGCAAATCTTTAGTTTCAATATCCCTTAATTAACGTTTTTGCACATTATGGTATCATTCTCTTATCTATTATTAAAGCTACAAAAACAAAATTTGGCTTGAATATTAATATAGTGCTTATCTAGACAGTGAACCACATTATTCAACACTGAATTAAACATTTTAAGCTCGAAGAACTCCTTGTTCATAAGTTATTATGAGCGAAAATTACATTTTTTTAAATACACTAGAAACAAATTGTTTAATCTTCCTGGTTTTCTGTTTGAACAAGTTAACAATTAAAGGAATGAAGTTTGTTTTGACCCTACATTTTCAGTAGTGTGGAAGTAAAAATTACACGTATTCCAATACGTAAGATAAAAATTTATATTCACGTCTGTATGCATTCCTCAGCTTTTGAACTTTTTACACATGGGTCACAATATACTAATTATTTGGTTAAAGTGGCATTCAAATGTCTATTGAAGTTTTTCAGTCACAAAATTTTAAACATTATTACAAACTAAAGGCCAGGATGTCCAGGGTCTCTTAAAAATATCTTCATGAATGTTTTAACGATTCATAAAAGAGCCTAAATGGCCAAAACTGAAGGAAGTGGAAGGAAAAAATGTGAACGAAGAGAAGGAGTCACTCGCGAGCCATACCTGTTTAATAATGCAAATTGTTTTTTAGTCAGTTACACTACTCAGAATAAATGCTCTCTTGTTCACAGGGTAAGCGTAAATAGGAAATGAGGTAAAGAGGAAAGGCGACGCAGGTTTCTCGGACACCTTTATTAATGTTGTGGAAGTGTCTAGCAGGTGAAGGACCTCTCCGTTTGCGAAGTGCTCCACGCCCACGCATCAACTTCTGCTCTTGAAGTTACTGCACGCAGGTGCTGACATCGACGCAAGGTGCTGATTTGTATCTGATGCGGAGCGCCGCCGTGGGCGTCAGACCTGGACGCCTCCACACTTCTGCTGAGGACTTCCGCCTCTCGCCCTCAGCTCTAGCATCCCGATCAGCGATATCAATCACTGGCATTTACCTGGAGTAACGAAAGTTCAGTAACTGCTGAGTAACTCTCAAAGCGGTATGTGAACATTTTACCTGTTCTGCTACGGGAAATGAGCGGACACGGAGCGAACAAAATAAACAAAACCACTGGAGTAATAGGAGGTGCGACAATAATGTAAAAAGACTGATGTGAAAAAAAAATTTGAAACTTCCTTGCATATTGAAACAGTGTGCTGGACCGAGACTCGAACTCGAGACCTTTGCCTTTCGTGGGCAACTACTCTACCAACTGAGCTACCCAAGCACGACTCATATCAGGGCAAACTCCGCTGCAGAGTGAAAATCTCATTCTGGAAACATCCCCCAGGCTGTGGCTAAGCCATGTCTCCACAATATCCTTTCTTTCAGGAGTGCTAGTTCTGCAACGTTCGCAGAAAACCTTCTGTAAGGTTTCGAAGGTAGGAGACGAGGTGCTGGCAGAAGTAAAGCTGTGAGGACGGGGCGTGAGTCGTGCTTGGGTAGCTCAGTTGGTACAGCACTTGCCCACGAAGGGCAAAGATCCCGAGATCGAGTCTCGTTCCGGAACACAGTTTTAACCTGCCAGGAAGTTTCATATCAGCGCACACTCCACTGCAGAGTGAAAATCTCATTTTGAAAAAAAAGTGTTGCTTACCGTTTTTTTCAAGTTTACTGTTGTCTCCTTCATAGTAGTTCCCTTCTTATTGCACACACTTTTTCCAGCGCTTGCGCCTTTGATGGTAACATTTCTGGAACTCATCTTCTGTAATATCCTCCAAGACCCTCGTCACAGCTTCTTGGACATCTTGTGTTGTTTGAAAATGGTGTCCCCTGACCGCCATTTTGACTCTTGGAAGTAGAAAAAAGTCGCACAGAGCGATATCTGGTGAATAATGTGGCTGTGGTAGTAATGAAATTTGCTTTGAGGTTAAGAAATTGCTGTACGGACAGAACAGTATGGGATGGCGCATTATCGTGATGCAGAATCTAATTATCAGCAATGTCGGCATGGACGTGAAGAACTCTTTTACATTCTAAAATTTTTTTGTAATAATTTTGGTTAACTGTTTGTCCAGGGAGCACCCACTTTTTATTAACAGTTCCCTTGAGTCTAAGAAGCATACAAGCATGCATTTCACTTTTGACTTTGACATGCGAGCTTTTTTTGGTCTGGGCGATCCCTCTGAGCACCATCGCGAACTGTGGCGTTTTGTCTCTGGATCGTACTGAAAAAACCAACTTTCATCACCAGTGATAGCATGGCTCAACAATTCTGGATTGGTTTCTGTTTGCCCTAACAGATCGGCTGCCACATTCTTCTGTGTTTCTTGCTGTTGTGGTGCGAGATTTTTGGGGACAATTTTTGCACAAATCTTTCTCATACCAAGATCTTCAGTTATTATTAGACGACCGGTTTTTCGATTGATGTTCAGTTCTTCTGCAGTCATTTTCATGGATAGTCTTCGATCAGATCATACGAGTTCACGCACCCTGGCCAAGTTGACATCCATCCGTCAGGTTGATGGTCATCCACTGTGGTCTTCATCATCATCATTGGTTCTGCCTTCGCTAAGGATTTTATGCCAACGAAAAACTTGAGCTGTTGACATAACCTGCTCTCCAAAAAGCCTTCTGAAGCTTACCGTAAGTTTCTGTCACGTTTTAACCCAATTTAACCCAAAAAGAAATGGCATACCGTTGCGCAATATTATGCCATTCCATTTCCGTGACAAGAGACACAAACACATATTAACTTATTACAACACAACTCACAACTGAGCAGTTGCATCGATGTGCCGCTTGGACTAGAAGCAGCTTGTAGACCAAGGTCAAAGATGTTGTGCCTGTGCAAGCCTCCAGGGTTGCCACATCTCGCAAAGAAAATCAGTCTCATTACTTTATTGTCGCACCTCGTATGACTCCGTTTACTGACAGCTAAAAATGCTTCAGTAAGACAGTCCGAAGGTGAGGAAATATAATGTAATGGTGTTAACAGCTTATACCACAGCCGATGTAGACCGTGCATGACTCAGTTATATTGAAACCAACATCTTGGTAAGCTGACTGCTGGTAAAGTTTATTTTCAGGCGGCTTCTGGAGCACTGTCCTATTCATTTTAATTTTAGCGTTTATAGAACAGGTTTATTTATTGCAACGGGAAAATTTATTTGTTCAGCATTTGGTTCCATCGAAACACACGTGAAAAGAAGTAACAAACTGATGGAAAAAAGGACTCGCGCGACATAAACAAAAGTCATCTGAAAGACGATGTCTACTCTAATTTCACATTTCTGTGGCATAAGAAAGGCTCTAGTAGACCACCATGAGGTTGTAAATAATGTTCCGTTTAAATGCACGGTGTAACGGTCGTGAGCGTTAGTTACCTTTGAAATTGGATGCAGATGAGTTGGTGTTACTCAAGAATGTCTTTAAGGTGACAAAAACGCCATCATCAACATCTCACTGAGTTTGTATGAGGTCGTGTAATAGGACTACGAGGAGCTGGATGGTCCTTCTGCCATAATGCAGAAAGATTGTGGCAACTGCACATAACTGCTGCCATCGATGCCTAGGGGAATGTACGGTCGCAAGAAAACCGAGCTGCAGACGGCCCCGTAGCGCAATAGACCGAGCTTCAGACGGTTACTTGGCGCTACCGATAGGGCAGACTGTCGTGTTGCCGGCTGCGGTGGCCGAGCGGTTCTAGGCGCTTCAGTCCGGAACCGCGTGACTGATACAGTCACGGGTTCGAATCCTGCCTCGGGCATTAATGTGTGTGATGTCCTTAGCTTAGTTAGGTTTAAGTGGTTCTAAGTTCTAGGGACATCCCCCCATGAACCATCGACCTTGCCGTTGGTGGGGAGGCTTGCGTGCCTCAGTGATACAGATGGCCGTCCGGAAGGTGCAACCACAACGGAGGGGTATCTGTTGAGAGGCCAGACAAACGTGTGGTTCCTGAAGAGGGGCAGCAGCCTTTTCAGTAGTTGCAGGGGCAACAGTCTGGATGATTGACTGATATAGCCTTGTAACATTAACCAAAACGGCCTTGCTGTGCTGGTACCGCGAACGGCTGAAAGCAAGGGGAAACTACAGCCGTAATCTTTCCCGAGGGCATGCAGCTTTACTGTATGATTAAATGATGATGTCGTCCTCTTGGGTAAAATATTCCGCAGGTAAAATAGTCCCCCATTCGGATCTCCGGGCGGGGACTACCCAAGAGGACGTCGTTATCAGGAGAAAGAAAACTGGAGCGTGGAATGTCAGATCCCTTAATCGGGCAGGTAGGTTAGAAAATTTAAAAAGGGAAATGGATAGGTTAAAGGTAGATATAGTGGGAATTAGTGAAGTTCGGTGGCAGGAGGAACAAGACTTTTGGTCAGGTGAATACAGGGTTATAAATACAAAATCAAATAGGGGTAATGCAGGAGTAGGTTTAATAATGAATAAAAAAATAGGAGTGCGGGTAAGCTACTACAAACAGCATAGTGAACGCATTATTGTGGCCAAGATAGACACAAAGCCCACGCCTACTACAGTAGTACAAGTTTATATGCCAACTAGCTCTGCAGATGATGAAGAAATTGAGGAAATCTATGATGAGATAAAAGAAATTATTCAGGTAGTGAAGGGAGACGAAAATTTAATAGTCATGGGTGACTGGAATTCGTCAGTAGGAAAAGGGAGAGAAGGAAACATAGTAGGTGAATATGGATTGGGGGGAAGAAATGAAAGAGGAAGCCGTCTGGTAGAATTTTGCACAGAGCACAACTTAATCCTAGCTAATACTTGGTTTAAGAATCATAAAAGAAGGTTGTATACATGGAAGAATCCTGGAGATACTAAAAGGTATCAGATAGATTATATAATGGTAAGACAGAGATTTAGGAATCAGGTTTTAAATTGTAAGAAATTTCCAGGGGCAGATGTGGACTCTGACCACAATCTATTGGTTATGAACTGTAGATTAAAACTGAAGAAACTCCAAAAAGGTGCTAATTTAAAGAGATGGGACTTGAATAAACTGAAAGAACCAGAGATTGTAGAGAGTTTCAGGGAGAGCATAAGGGAAAAATTGACAGGAATGGAGGAAAGAAATACAGTAGAAGAAGAATGGGTAGCTCTGAGGGATGAAGTAGTGAAGGCAGCAGAAGATAAAGTAGGTAAAAAGACGAGGGCTAATAGAAATCCGTGGGTAACAGAAGAAATATTGAATTTAATTGATGAAAGGAGAAAATATAAAATGCAGTAAATGAAGCAAGCAAAAAGGAATACAAACGTCTAAAAAATGAGATCGACAGGAAGTGCAAAATGGCTAAGCAGGGATGGCAAGAGGACAAATGTAAGGATATAGAGGCCTATCTCACTAGGGGTAAGATAGATACTGCCTACAGGAAAATTAAAGAGACCTTTGGAGAAAAGAGAGCCATTTGTATGAATATCAAGAGCTCAGATGGAAACCCAGTTCTAAGCAAAGAAAGGAAGGCGGAAAGGTGGAAGGAGTATATATAAGGTTTATAAAGTTTATACAAGGGCGATGTACTGGAAATGGAAGAGGATGCAGATGAAGATGAAATGGGAGATACAATACTGCGGGAAGAGTTTGACAGAGCACTGAAAGACTTGAGTCGAAACAAGGCCCCGGGAGTAGACAACATTCCATTAGAACTACTGACGGCCTTGGGAGAGCCAGTCCTGACAAAACTCTACCATCTGGTGAGCAAGATTTATGAGACAGGTGAAATACCCTCAGATTTCAAGAAGAATATAATAATTCCAATCCCAAAGAAAGCAGGTGTTGACAGATGCGAAAATTACCGAACTATCAGTTTAATAAGTCACAGCTGCAAAATACTAACACGAATTCTTTACAGACGAATGGAAAAACTGGTGGAAGCAGACCTTGTTGAAGATCAGTTTGGATTCCGCAGAAATGTTGGATCACGTGAGGCAATACTAACCTTACGACTTATCTTAGAAGAAAGATTAAGAAAAGGCAAACCTACGTTTCTAGCATTTGTAGACTTAGAGAAAGCTTTTGACAATATTGACTGGAATACTCTCTTTCAAATTCTAAAGGCGGCAGGGTAAAATATAGGGAGCGTAAGGCTATTTACAATTTGTACAGAAACCAGATGGCAGTTATAAGAGTCGAGGGACATGAAAGGGAAGCAGTGGTTGGTAAGGGAGTGAGATAGCGTTGTAGCCTCTCCCCGATGTTATTCAATCTGTATATTGAGCAAGCAGTAAAGGAAAAAATATAAAAATTTGGAGTAGGTATTAAAATTCACGGAGAAGAGATAAAAACTTTGAGGTTCGCCGATGACATTGTAATTCTGTCAGAGACAGCAAAGGACTTGAAAGAGCAGTTGAACGGAATGGGCAGTGTCTTAAAAGGTGGATATAAGATGAACATCAACAAAAGCAAAACGAGGATAATGGAATGTAGTCAAATTAAATCAGGTGATGCTGAGGGAATTAGATTAGGAAATGAGACACTTAAAGTAGTAAAGGAGTTTTACTATTTAGGGAGTAAAATAACTGATGATGGTCGAAGTAGAGAGGATATAAAATGTAGACTGGCAATGGCAAGGAAAGCGTTTCTGAAGAAGAGAAATTTGTTAACATCGAGTATAGATTTTATGGTCAGGAAGTCGTTTCTGAAAGTATTTTTATGGAGTGTACCCATGTATGGAAGTGAAACATGGACAATAACTAGTTTGGACAAGAAGAGAATAGAAGCTTTCGAAATGTGGTGCTACAGAAGAATGCTGAAGATTAGATGGGTAGATCACATAACTAATGAGGAGGTATTGAATAGAATTGGGGAGGAGTTTGTGGCACAACTTGACAAAAAGAAGGGACCGGTTGGTAGGACATGTTTTGAGGCATCAAGGGATCACTAATTTAGCATTGGAGGGCAGCGTGTAGGGTAAAAATCGTAGAGGGAGACCAAGAGATGAATACACTAAGCAGATTCAGAAGGATGTAGGTTGCAGCAAGTACTGGGAGATGAAGAAGCTTGAACAGGATAGAGTAGCATGGAGAGCTGCGTCAAACCAGTCTTAGGACGGAAGACCACAACAACAACAACAACAAGTTCTAGGGGACTGATGACCACAGATGTTAAGTCACATAGTGCTCAGAGCCATTTGAACCACTTTGTTAGTCAAGAATGTCTTTAAGGCGACAAAAACGCCATCATCAACATCTCACTGAGTTTGTATGAGGTTGTGTAATAGGGCTACGAGGAGCTGGATGGTCCTTTTGCCATAATGCAGAAAGATTGTGGCAACTGCATATAACTGCTGCCATCGTTGCCTAGGGGAATGTACGGTAGCAAGAAAACCGAGCTGCAGAAGGCCCCGTAGCGCAATAGACCGAGCTTCAGACGGTTACTTGGCGCTACCGATAGGGCAGACTGTCGTGTTGCCGGCCTCGGTGGCCGAGCGGTGCTAGGCGCTTCAGTCCAGAACCGCGTGACTGATACGCTCACGGGTTCGAATCCTGCCTCGAGCATGGATATGTGTGATGTCCTTAGTTAGGTTTAAGTAGTTCTAAGTTCTAGGGGACTGATGACCTCAGAAGTTTAGTTCCATAGTGCTCAGAGCCATTTGAACCGTTTGAACTGTCGTGTTCGGCATATGGCTATGGTGCATCGTACTGCGTCTTCAGCAGCATTTGAGCATCAGCTGCACCACAGTGACACAACGAACTGCTACAAATCTGTTACTTCAAGGGCAGCTCCGAGTCAGAGGCTCTGTAATGTGCATTCCACTGACCCCCAAATCCCGCGGTTTGCGACTTAAAATGTGTCAAGCGAGAGCTCACCGGAGAACAGGACTGAGGTCTGTTGTGTTTTTTTCATGAAACTTGGTTCTGGCTCGGTGCCAGTGATGGCCCTGGCTTGGTAAGCTGCAGGTCAGTTGAGGGCCTGCAACCAACCTGTTTGCATGTGCCTAAACCTGGAGTTATGGTCTGGGGTGCGATTTCGTACGACAGCAGAGGACTCTCATGGTTATCCCATCCACCCTGACTGCCATCTCATGACTCGATTTGTGGTGCTGTCATTCATGAACAGCATTCCAGGGAGTGTTTTCCATCAGGATAACAGTCGCCCACCTACCGCTGTTGTAGCCCGACATGTTATACAGAGAGTCGACACGTTTCGTTGGCCTGATCGTAGGCCAGATCCGCCTCCAATCGAGCATGTATAGGACGTCATCGGACGACAACACCAGTGTCATCCACAGCCAGCGTTAACCGTCCCTGTATTGACCGACCAAGTGCAACAGGCTGGAACACCACACCATAAACTCCGGCACCTCTAACACACAACGCATACACGTTTGCACACTTGCATTCAGAATTCTGGCGTTTACACCGGTTATTTATGTACCAGCCTTTCACATCTGCAGTGGCTTATCTGGCGCTTCATTAACCTGTGATCTTGCAATGTTAATCACTTAAACATGTTACACAGACAAACGTATTTGCGAAATTTGACTACTCTATATAAAATTATATTTTTTCTGTCAGTGTCTTGAGTGGATGATAGGCAACACACACTAAATACGAACGTTGCAGCTTGCCTGCAATCTGCCGCTTTTCAGGGGCATATCCAGAAATAAAGAGACGATATTCTGGTTTCTGAATTATTCCGAATTACGATGCGTTGTTCCTGCTGCTACTACATCCGCTTTGAAATACATGAAATTTATTCGCAAATGCGAATACGGAGAACCATCAGCTGTACAATGGAATTACGATAGTGAAAGTTTCTCCCAGACCGGGACTCGAACCCGGATTTTGCGCTTACCGCGAGCAATCACTTTACCGGTTTTTTCCTTTTTTTTTACCCAGCCGGGAATCGAACCCGAGCCCATTGGCGTGACAGACGGCCTCTCTGAACACTTTCTTTTTACATTGTATCATATTACTTACAATAAGCCAGTTAATTGTGTATGGTATACTAAAAACAAAAAAGTGGAAAAAAGATTAGCTGTGTATTTAAAACAAATCTTTTTTTTGTTCTCAATAGTTCTCTTCCGCTTGGCTATTTGAGCACTACTCACGTCTAGTCATAAACTTATATACGTCGTCAGTCATGTGTCTACAACCTGTATCTGTACATCTATTATGTATATTCCCGTATTGGTGAGACATTTTACTTGAAAGTCGCCTGCCAGAGTCGGCGGATAAATACGTTATTGCAGTGCATGCATGCATGTCCGAAGAAATTTCGCACTGTAATTCGGAGTGACACAGGCACAGCAATATAGGATAACGACTCCTCGGGTCAGGCACAAATTCTCGTTGTCATCATTCCATTTTACATCTGATAGATGCCCATATTCGCAACTGCCAATACATTTCATGTATCGATATAAAAGGCTCCTAGCGTTGTCGAAAAAAGTAAGCGAACATTTTGTCTCTAACAAAAATTGTTTTCCATGGCGTGATCTATCATCTCTAGACGTTTGACGTGAAGATTTTGGAACACATTGTACATCTTCGGTCTAAGGTTAATAGACTGTGTGTAGGTAGATGCACAAAGAAGAGGTTGTTGTCTACAGTTTTATTAATGGAATTATGCTGTGTTTTGGCTTTGGAATAACAACTGTTGGTGTGAAATATTCACTGATAACAACATTTTTGGAGCTCCTACAACAACGCTATTTTTTTAAAAAAAATTACAGAGGTATCTCAGAGCCGATAAGAGCCACAAATGAGCGAGAAGGGAAAAAAAAGAAAACGATCCAAATCAAACAAGGTAAATAGCCATCAGTGCTTTCTAGTTCATCACCTTGATGTGTAATGCATGAAGTAAAGCACTGGGGTCAAAAATGTAGGAAATTTATTCATGGTTAATTTGTTAGTCAATGGAATATGTGTCTAAGATGAAATTTGTAACCTTAACCCCAAATGAAAACAAAGAAGCAAATTTTCACAACTTCTACAGAAATTTTCACCAGGAACGAGACAGTAAATAGTGCTGTTCATAATATTATTCCGATGAGCACTTGCTCCAAAGTGAGGTTCCTGACAAATCGTTAGAATTAAAATTGCAGGGAATTTTGTCCTGTTTGATTTAGCAGTGAATAGTGTAAGTCGATAAATGGATCGTCGAGAGGTCAAATCTAGGTTAAAACGAACACGGAAAAAAAAGAAGCAAATCTGCTATACGATCGAGATTGAGTCACTCATCCTCTCGGTTTCAGAGCACTGGTTTTACCGATAGGAAATGTTTACATGTTTTTCCTTTTTTGTGTGGGAGGGGGGGAGGTTGATCTGTGCGGATATCGCAGGACATATGTTCACGCTCCCCGTTGAAAGCTTCACACATGTTTTTAATACAGAGTGCGGTCTACTCCCTGACTGAAACGCAGAGCTACATTCGCCACCTCGCTGTGACCAGCAAGAGTGTACATTGATTATGTATACGTTTTGATGACTGAGTTTGCGAATATCGAAATGTAAATGGCGGTATCTTTTGATTGCATTGACTTAGTAACTTAAATTTTCACACAGCCAGGGGACCATGGAGACTATGTGACACAAATTTCGACCTGATATCTCTCTCCCCATTCCTGAGAATAAGGCGTCTTAACAGTCTTACAGACAGGCAGAGAGAGAGGGGGACAACTCAATGGACCGATGAGAGTTCTGTTTTTACCAACTGAGATCCGGAACCGTAAAAAGGATAAAAAATGAATTTCCTGCAGTCTTCGCACTTTTGTTTCACATATACCTGTAAAATTCTAGGTGAGGGATTTGAAATTCTAAACCCACGCCACAAAAGAACAAAGAAGGAGTAAATTTTCAGAACTTTTCCATAAAAATTTCCAGTTAGACTCCTTTCATATTACCGTTTGAATGAACTAAATTTGATTTACCAGATTGCCCCAAATACACCACTGGCCATTAAAATAGCTACACCACTAAGATGACGTGCTACAACCGCGAAATTTAACCGACAGGAAGAAGATGCTCTGATATGCAAATGATTAGCTTTTCAGAGCATTCACACAAGATTGGCGCCGGTGGCGACACCTACAACGTGCTGACATGAAGAAAATTTCCAACCTATTTCTCATACACAAACAGCAGTTGACCGGCGTTGCCTGGTGAAACGTTGTTGTGATGCCTCGTGTAAGGAGGAGAAATGCGTACCATCACGTTTCCGACTTCGAATCAGGTCGGATTGTAGTGTATAGCAATTGCTATTTATCGTATCGCGACACTGCTGCTCGCGTTGGTCGAGATCCGATGACTTTTGGCAGAATATGGAATCTGTGGGTTCAGGAGGGTAATACGGAACGCCGTGCTGGATACCAACGGCTTCGTATCACTAGCAGGCGAGATGACAAGCATCTTATCCCCCTGGATGTAACGGATCGTGCAGCCAGGTCTCGATCCCTGAGTGAACAGATGGGGACGTTTGCAAGACAACAACCATCTGCACGAACAGTTCGACGACGTTTGCAGGAGCATGGACTATCAGCTCGGATACCACGGCTGCGGTTACCCTTGACGGTGCATCACAGACAGGAGCGCCTGCGATGGTGTACTCAACGACGAACCTGGGTGCACGAATGGTAAAACGTCATTTTTTCTGATGAATCCTGGTTCTGTTTACAGCATCATGATGGTCGCATCCGTGTTTGGCGACATCGCGGTGAACGCACATTGGAAGCGTGTATTCGTCAATGCCGTACTGGCGTATCACACGGGGTGATGGTACAGGGTGCCATTGGTTACACATCTTGGTCACCTCTTGTTCGCATTGACGGCACTTTGAACAGTGGACGTTACATTTCAGACGTATTACGACCCGTGGCTTTACCCTTCATTCGATCCCTGCGAAACCCTACATTTCAGCAGGATAATGCACGACCACATTTTGCAGGTTCTGCAAGGGGCTTTCTGGATACAGAAAGTGTTCGACTGCTCCCCTGGCCAGCACATTCTCCGGATCTCTCACCAACTGAAAATGTCTGGTAAATGGCGGCCGAGAAACTGGTTCGTCACAATACGCGGGTCACTACTCTTGATGAACTTTGGTATCGTGTTGAAGCTGCATGGGCAGCTGTACCTGTACACGACATTCTAGCTCTGTTTGACTCAATGCCCAGGCGCATCAAGGCCGTTATTAAGGCCAGAGGTGGTTGTTCTGGGTACTGATTTTTCAGGATCTATGCACCCAAATTGCATGAAAATGTATCACATGTCAGTTCTAGTGTAATATATCTGTCCTATGAATACCTGTTTATCATCTTCGTTTCTTCTTGGTGTAGCAATTTTAATGGCCAGTGATATATATATATATATATATATATATATATATATATATATATATATATATATATATTGTGTGTGTATATGAAACATATAAGTAAAACAATACATGGGAAATATACCGGGTGATCAGAAAGTCAGTATAAATTTGAAAACTGAATAAATCACGGAATAATGTAGATGGATAGGTACAAATTGACACACATGCTTAGAATGACATGGGGTTTCTTAGAACCAAGAAAGTTCAAAAATGTCCGACAGATGGCGCTTCATCTGATCAGAATAGCAATAATTAGCATAACAAAGTAAGACAAAGCAAAGACGATGTTCTTTACAAGAAATGCTCAATATCTCCACCATCATTCTTCAACAGTAGCTGTAGTCGAGGAATAATATCGTGAACAGCACTGTAAAGCATGTCCGAAGTTATGGTGAGGCATTGGCGTCGGATGTTGTCTTTCAGCTTCCCTAGGGACGTCGGCCGATCACGATACACTTGCGACTTCAGGTAACTCAAAGCCAATAATCGCACGGACTCAGGTCTGGGGACGTGGGAGGCCAAGCATGACGAAAGTGGTGCCGCAGCACACGATCATCACCAAACGACGGACGCAAGAGATCTTTCACGCGTCTAGCAATATGGGGTGGAGCGCCATCCTGCATAAACACCGTACGTTCCAGCAGGTGTTTATCAGCCAGGCTGGGGATGATGCGATTCGGTAACATATCGGCGTACCTCTCACCCGTCGCGGTAGCAGTTACTGACGATCTGCTGTCCAGAGCCATCTGTCGGACATTTTGTGAACTTTTTTTTGTTCTAATAAAACCCCATATCATTCCAAGCAAATGTGTCATTTTTTTCCTCTCTATCTACATTATTCCGTGGTTTATTAAGTTTTCAAATTTATATTCTGTTTTTGATCACCCTGTATAATGTTGTATACTTATAAATAAGTGAGTTTGATGCAATAAAGTTCTCTAGATCCTATCGAACCCCTTTCCTCTCCTTGGTGCTGGGAGGGCGGGAATGGGACACTGAGGCCAGGCCTCGGAAGATGATCCCTGCCCTCTTTGCCCCCGACCCTTCTCTCAGGCACTTTGAAAAAAAAAGTTGTGGCGAAAAATGCGCAGTTTATATTTTGGTCACTATGCTCATTCGTTTTCCGACAAGGTATGAAATACTTTTGTTGTTCTGGCATATTCAAAATGCTGTGGTATGAAGCCAACAGTTCTTCTGATCTAATCTAGCATCGTTACACCTTTATTGTCGGTGGTCGTGATCATCTGGGCAAAGGTCGAATACCAGGCAATATATATTTCGCCCTTCCGCGGGAATTCAAACGGTCGCGTATGGGTCGGAAGCGGCACGCACAGCGCAATAACACGCTACCAGAGCCCGGCCGCAGCGCGGCTCGTTAAGTTGGTAATGAACGGCTCGGTGCGGCTCTGCGCAGGCCGGCGTAGCGATGCGGTGCGATGGGCGGAAACGCGATCTCCCATTTGCAGATATGCGGTCAGGCGCGCCGTGACGCCACGCTGGCGGAGGCGTCGGCAATAGGGCTTGCGGCACATGCGCCAGCACGCGCGCGGTTCTCGACACAGTAGCGGCTGGCAATACGGCACGCAGCCCGGAGCACCATCCCCAAATCAATGCAAGGCGTGAAGTCAACCCGAAACAAGTCCTGCCTTGACTGTAATAATCGTTGCCTGTTAATCATATCGGCTCACATGACACTCTAATTACATCTTCGAGTGTTGTGCGTTATTCCATGTACTAACTTGGCAGAAAATCGTAAGAAATTTTGGTCCTATGTCAAAGCGGTAGGTGGATCAAAACTGTTGTGTACATAGTTCCGCGTGGTCAGCGCGTACACAACTTTCCCACTAGAGCGCGCCCCGCTAAGCACAACAGCGCAGGCGCAGCGCTCGTCCGTCTCCGCACTACGAGATGGCGCTGTCTTAGAAACGGGCCAAATTCTGCTTCCGCCGATCCGCGTATTAATATGTAACGCAGCCAACGAGATTGCTGCTTACGTAGAACCTTTTCTCCACGCAGATCACAGTCGCTCAGTGATACATGAAAGCGCGAGGTATTATAACGAGTGTACAGACCTCCGATTAATCAGTCTGCATTGGCCTGCACCAGTCTGTACCAGTCTGCATTGCTCAGCATTGGTCTGCAATGGTCTGCACCTGCCTGTACCAGTCTGCATTAGTCTGTACCAGTCTACAGTCAAGTTTCAGTCTGCGCCTAATAAGATTATCATATTCCTGTACGTAGCCATGAAGATAAATTATAGACACTTTGTCAAGTATCAGAGATATGTGACAATAAGACTAACGTACCAAGACCAAAGGAACTTCAGATTGTCAATTGTAAATAGCAACCAGAATCAAGTTAAGTAAGGTTTATGATTATTATTATTTTAATAAATGTGTGTGAAAATTCATCAAGTTCTGTTTAAAGTTGGTCACCGTCAATCTGCTACTCTAAGCGTGCAAGTGGCATTTCTATCGTCTGGCCTAACGGCAGAAGATAAACACGCCACGATAAGACCACGAGACATATTGCTGACACTCCCCTACTTCGTTAGAGAGGCAAGTCAAATAATCTGATGGTGTGTGTACCGAGGATCTTACAGTATGCACACCACAAAAACAAAATGTCGAGACACTCTGTGACTAAAATGGTACTGAAACAGAGGACGACAGACTTAAGGCCGAAATACTAAATGTCTTTTTGCAAAAGCTGTTTCACAGAGGAAGACTGCACTGCAGTTACTTCTCTAGGTTGTCGCACAGATGACAAAATGGTAGATATCGAAATACATGACAGAGACATAGAAAAACAATTAAAATCTCTCAAAAGAGGAAAGGCCGCTGGACCTGATGGGATACCAGCTCGATTTTACACATAGAACGCGGAGGAACGTGCCCCCCCTTCTTGCAGCTGTGTACCGTAGGTCTCTACAAGAGCGAAGTGTTATAAAAGATTCGAAAAAGGCAAAGATCATCCCCGTTTTCAAAAAGGGGCGTCGAGCAGATGTGCAGCAACTATACACCTACATCTCTTACGTCGATCAGTTGTAGAATTTTGGAACACGTACTATGTTCAAGTATAATGACTTTTCTGGAGACTAGAAATCTTGTCAACGTAAATGATGACAGCCAAAACAGTTGCAGGATAAAGATTAATAAAAATTCTTGACCAAGGTTTCGGTATATATAAATACACCTTCATCAGAAGTAAAAAATCTAAAATTACATCCTGCAGTGGAGCTGTCATCATTTACCATGAAGAATTTCTGCAGTTGCTGTTTCAGACATGTTTAAAATCTTGACTAGAAATCGACTCTTTAGGAATCAGCATGGGTTTCGCAAAAGGCGATCGTGTGAAACCCAGCTCGCTCTATTCGTCCACGAGACGCAGAGGGCCACAGATATCGGTTCCAAGGTAGATACCGTGTTTCTACCTGCCGTAAGGCGTTCGGTACAGTTCCCCACAGTCGTTTAATGAACAAAGTAAGAGCATATGGACTATCAGACCAATTGTGTGATTGGATTGAAGAGTTCCTAGATAACAGAACGCACCATGTCATTCTCAATGGAGAGAAGTCTTCCGAAGTAAGAGTGATTTCAGGTGTGCCGCAGGGGAGTGTCGTAGGACCGTCGCTATTCACAGTATATATAGATGACCTTGTGGATAACATCGGAAGTTCACTGAAGCTTTTTGCGGATGATGCTGTAGTATATCGAGAGGTTGTAACAATGGAAAGTTGTACTGAAATGAAGGAGGATCTGCATCGAATTGACGCATGGTGCAGGGAATGGCAATTGAATCTCAATGTAGACAAGTGTAATGTGCTGCGAATACATAGAAAGAACGCTCCTTTATTATTTAGCTACAATACAGCAGGTCAGCATCTGGAAGTAGTTAATTCCATAAATTATCTGGGAGTACGTAATAGGAGTGATTTAAAATGGAATGACCATATAAAATTAATCGTCGGTAAAGCAGATGTCAGATTGAGATTCGGTGGAAGAATCCTAGGGAAATGCAGTCCGAAAACAAAGGATGTAGATTACAGTACACTTCCAGAATGACAATCTGAGGTTCGCAGAAGAGCTTCTGTAAAGTTTGGAAGGTAGGAGACGAGATACTGGCAGAAGTAAAGCTGTGAGTACCGGGCGTGAGTCGCGCTTCGGTAGCTCAGATGGTAGAGCACTTGCCCGCGAAAGGCAAAGGTCCCGAGTTCGTCGGGCACAGAGTTTTAATTTGCCAGGAAGTTTCATACAGTACACTTGTTTGCCCACTGCTTGAATACTGCTCAACGGTGTGGGATCCATACCAGATAGGGTTGAAATAAGAGATAGAGAAGATCCAACGGAGAGCAACGCGCTTCGTTACAGGATCATTTAGTAATCGCGATAGCATCACGCAGATGATGGATAAAATTCGGCGGAAGACTCTGCAAGAGAAACGCTCAGTAGGTCGGTCCGGGCTTTTTGTTGATGTTTCGGGAACATACCTTCACCGAGGAGTCGAGCTGTATATTGCTCCCTCCTACGTGTATCTCGCGAAGAGACCATGAGGATAAAATCAGAGAAATTAGAGCCCACATAGAGGCATACCGATAAACTTTCTTTCCACGAACAATACGACACTGGAATAGAAGGGAGAACCGATAGAGGTACTCAACGTACCCTCCGCCACGCACCGTCTGGTGGCCTGCGGAGTATGGATGTAGATGTAGATGTAGATATAATTTAATAATCGAAGCAATATCGAGTGCAACACCTATCAACACACTCCTTGTGTTGTACATGACTTAGTACGGCCACACAATAAACACAGTCACCTTTGCAGAATGAAGTGGTACCGGCTGATGAGTGTACGGATGTTCTGCAATTCTGCTTATTGACATTGAAATATGGTTAGTATGTTCCACGGCCATTCATTGTCTACTTCAATGCGGGCAAGACCTTCCAGAGCGAACCTTTATCTTGCCAGCAGGTCAGGAGAGAGTAGCTCCTGAGCATGGATGATTTTATATGGGTAGCAGTGCGGGATGCTTCGCAGGATTTTTTGCGCCGTTCTACCGCTCCTTCAGTGCTCTGGCCACATCTTCGACACATGTCAGATCAGTCGCTTTCCGTTCTAGCCACATTTCACTTAAAAAAATCCTTCCTTTCGAATTTTGTAATCATATTCTCCATGTTTTATATGACTTCGTATACAAAGGTAAGCAGTGGTGGGGTTCCAGAGTGGTGCGGTAACTGTCATTACAGGAAAGCCGGACAGGAGCGGGAATTACTAGAGAACAAGTTAACACAACAGAAGATTTACTTAACTTGTGTTTCTCCAAGAGAAACGAAGGCTTTACAAATAATGCAGTTAGAATCAGAGTCCAGCTATTACAACAGCAACAATGATAGAGTTGGTGCAGCATCCCGAAGTGAAGTAGCTCCAAGCGCGAGTCGGGCTGAAACGTTGCCTTTGGCCACCCTATACTGCCGCGGCAGAGGGCCCCTGTATTCAACAGCTGTTGGGGCCATGGCTCAGCGGGCGTGCCTCATTGGGTCCGCAGAATCGCGCACGACGGCCATCGGTATCTAATGCAAAGTTGCTATTCCGTTACCAAAGCAATGAAGCCCGAGGTGTGGTATCGATATGTGGTACCACACTTTGACATTAACCTTTGTTTATATCATGTTAAATGCACTGTTTTCTTACACATAAGATACGTTTATAACTTCTTCTTCTTTAGTGTTCAACCCTGAGGTTGGTTTGCAGCAGAGCGCCATTCTTCTCTTCTGTCTCTTTCCTCTTCATTTCCACATATGTGTTACATCCAACGTCATTCATGATCTGTTGCATGTATGATATCCTTGGTCGCCCCCGCCGATTCCTTCCCTCAATAACTCCTTCTGCTATTGTTCCAATGATATTGTTGTGTCGTAGGATGTGCCCTACAAGTTTGTCTCTTCTTGTTTGGATGTGCCTCCACAGAGATCTGGTTTCCTGTACTCTTCTAAGCACCTCTTCATTTGTTACTTTGTCTGTCCAGCTGATCTTCATCATCCTTCTATAGCACCACATCTCCAGGGCCTCTAGCCGTCTTCTCTCTGCTCTTCCAACTGTCCAAGTTTCACATCCATATAGGGCCACACTCCAAACGAAACCTTTCATGATGCGTTTCCTTATTTTCAGACTGATGTTGTTGCTGGTGAGTAAGTTCCTTCTCCGATTAAATGCAATTTTGGCCTTTTGTATTCTGGTCGCAATTTCTTTCCGGCTTCTACCATCCCTTGTGATTTTGCTTCCCAGGTAAGTAAATTCCTGTATCACTTCCAGCTCCTCTCTTCCAATTCTAATTCTCGGAGGTTCATATTCTGCTCCTGTACTGCATACCATCACTTTAGTCTTTTTCTTGTTTATTCTCATTCCATACTGATTGTATAGAATTTTTTCCGTTGTTCTGAGGACTTCCTCTAGATCTTCTTCTGTCTCCGTGACTATACCAATATCATCTGCATAACGTACCATGTCTATCTTCTGCCCATTAATTTTGATCCCCACCTCAGTAGTTTCTCGAACTTGGTCTATAGCTTCCTGGATGTAAGCATTGAATATAAGAGGAGAGAGAGCACATCCTTGTCTTACCCCTTTTCTAATGTTTGCTTGTTGTTCCTGGTGACAGTTCCTAATCACTGCCACCTCATTCTTATAGAAACTGAGTATCACGCGGATGTCTTTGTACTTTATTCCAATTTTCCTCAGCACTCTGAACATCTCTTGCCAGATAACGTTATCAAATGCCTTTTCCATGTATATAAAGGCAATATAAGTTGGTTTATTTTTCTGTAATTGCTTTTCGATAATGAGTCTTAGTGCCAGAATCGCCTCTCTTGTTCCCAATCCCCTTCTGAAACCAAACTGATCTTCACTCAGCATATCCTCCACCTTCTCTTCAATTCTCTTCAGAACTATTTTTATGAGAATTTTTGATGCATGTGATATTAGGCTAAGAGTTCGGTGCTGTTCACATTTTGTAGCTGCTGCCTTCTTTGGTATAGGAACAATCATACATTTCTGGAAGTCTGTCGGTATCTCTCCTGTATTATAGATGGACCTAATAAGTTTAAGCAGCATCATTTTCATGCCGTCACCAGCATTCTTTATTAGTTCTGCAGGGATGTCATCAATACCCGTTGCTTTGTTGTCCTGTAGTTCTTTTAGAGCTCTGTCAAATTCTTCTTGCAGAATGTCATCTCCCTTGTCATCTTCGTCTACTTCCTCTTCTCTTCCTATTACTTCCTCCGAAAGAGGTGTTCCAGCATACAACTCCTCTATGTATTCTTTCCATCTCTTCAGCATGTCTTCACCAAACAGCATTTTCCCCTCTTTATTTTCTATTGTGCCTGAGAGTACTGTTTTACGTTTGTTAAAAAAAATTGATTTGCTGTTCTGTAGGCTAAATCAGTTCTTCCGTTTTGCATATTTTCTTCTACTTTCCTGCACATTTCTCCAAGAAAATTTTCTTTTGCTTTCCTAGCTTCTCTATTAACTAAATTCCTTAGTCTTCTGTATTCAGCTTTTCCTTGTTCCTCAGTTGCATTTTTGTATAATCTTCTGTTTTCTATAAGCTCAATAATATCTGCTGTAATCCATTTCCTCTTGTTTTTGGGTTCAGTTCTTCCAACTATCTTTTCTGCTGCTTTGTATATACCAGATTTAATCTGATTCCAGTCTTCATTTACTCCACCATGTTGAAAATTTTTAATTAGGTTGTCTGTTTCATGAGCATAGTGCTTTGCCAGTCCCTCAGTTTTCAGTTTTTCTAGTTCCCATTTAGGTTTTACTGGCTTCTTCTTCAAACGTTTGAATCTCAGTGAACTTTTCATCATGACCAGGTTATGATCACTGCCTATATCTGCAGATGGATAGCTCCTGCAATCTTTTATCTGGTTCCTAAAACGTGCTTTCACTAGAATGTAGTCAGTCTGTTGTCTCCTCAGGTCTCCAGGGGCCTTCCATGTATATCTTCTTCGTTTGTGGTGTTGGAAAAGTGTGTTTGCAACAACGTTTATAACTGCAGCACAAAATTTCTGATTCTACAGATACCAGACAATCATTCTAAAATTATAAATCAAGATTTCTCTAAGACTTCCGTATTTCCTACGTTGAAACCATTCAGATTCTTCATCCGATATTTTTCTTCAATGATTTGAGGGTCTGTAGCAACTGAAGGCCATAACAGGATAATGAGTTTCATAGGGAACGAATTCGTTAAAGTGCGTCTAAAATATTCTCACGTTGAGATGTGATACAAAACAGCTGCAACAACAACAACAACAACAACAACACACACACACACACACACACACACACACACACACACACAGACGCTCACGCAGCTGACATGCAAAACTTAGCATCATGGTTACTAGAAAGCGTTTCAGTAGCGTGACGTTCATAGGATTTGTCGACCTGGAGGAAGGGTTCCACAGTGTAGAATGATGGAAAATGATCGAAAATCTGCAAAATATAGGGGTAATCTATAAGAAAGTATGGATAATATTCAATATGTACAAGAGAAAAGAGGCAACAATATGAGTAGGAGGTATGTAGTCATTCGCCCCAACTGTTCAGTCTACAGATCCAAAAAGCTGTTAATCTAGTCAATAGGACAAAAAGGTTACGTCAGTAAATAAGAAAATCCATATTATTGCGTGATGTTGGGAGGATAAGAGTGGTAATGAAATTCAGAGTTGAAGGATATCAATGATAAGATCCGCTGATGACTTTGCTATGCTTAGTGAAAGGGAAGAATCATTACACAATTTGCTGAATGGAATTAACAGTCTAATGAGTGCAAAATAGGGTCTGAGAGTAAACCCAAACAAATCGAAAGTCAAGAGAAGGAGCAGAAATGAGATTAGCGAGAAACGTAACATCAGAAGCGTCCTGGGACCTATGCTGTTCCTTGATCTATATAAATGACCTGGGTGACAATCTGAGCAGTTCTCTTATTTTGTTTGCAGATGATGCTGTAATTTACCGTCCAGTAAGGTCATCCGAAGACCAGTATCAGTTGCAAAGCGATTTAGAAAAGATTGCTGTATGGTGTGGCAGGTGGCAGTTGACGCTAAATAACGAAAACTGTGAGGTGGTCCACATGAGATCCAAAAGAAATCCGTTGGAATTCGATTAATCGATAAATAGTACAATTCTCATGGCTGTCAATTAAACTAAGTACCTGGGTGTAAAAATTACGAACAACTTCAGTTGGAAAGACCACATATATAATATTGTGGGGAAGGTGAGCCAAAGGTTGTGTTTCATTGGCAGGACACTTAGAAGATGCAACAAGTCCACTAAAGAGACAGCTTACACTACACTCGAACGTCCACTGTTAGAATATTGCTGCGCGGTGTGGGGTCCTTACCAGGTGGGATTGACGGAGGACATCGAAAGGGTGCAAAAAAGGGCAGCTCGTTTTGTATTATCACGTAATAGGGGAGAGAGTGTGGCAAATATGATGCGCGAGTTTGGTTGGAAGTCATTAAATCAAAGAAGTATTCCGTCGCGGAGGGATCTATTTACGATATTTCAGTCACCAACTTTCTCTGCCGAATGCGAAAATATTTTGTTGGGCCCAACCTACATAGGTACGAATGATCATCAAAATAAAATACGAGAAATCAGAGCTCGAACAGAAAGGTTTAGGTGTTCGTTTATCCCGCGCGCTGTTCGGGAGTGGAATGGTAGGATGATAGTATGATTGTGGTTCGATGAACCCTCTGCCAAGCACTCTGTAATTCACATTTGTGAATTACAGAGTAATCATGTAGATGCAGATGTAGAATTGGTGATGACGAAGCAGATGAAGCTAAGGAATTCTGCAACCTACGTCACAAAATAACTAGCAGTGGCGAAAACGGCATTCGTGGTGAGGATAAGTCTACTAGTATCAAACATGAGCCTTAATTTTAGGAAGAAATTTTTGAGAATGTAAGTTTGTAGCACAGTATTGTAAGGTAGTGAAACATGGACTATGGGAAAGTCGGAAAAGAAGAATCTCGAAGCATTTGAGATGTAGTGTTAACAGAAGAATCTCGAAAATTAGGTGAACTGATAAGGTAAGGAATGAGGAGGTTCTCCAGAAAATCGGTGATTAAAGAATAACTTCGATGGTACTAGGGGGAGGCTGTAGAGGGTAAAAACTGTAGATGAAGACAGAGATGGGAGTACATCCAGCAAAATGTAGGTTGCAAGTGCTACTCAGAGATGAGCAGGTTAGCACAGGATAGGAAATCTTGGCGGGCCGCATCAAATCACAGGATTGGTGGCCAGGCGAGTATGGTAAACTTATCCTGGTGCTCTACGAACCACACATGTACAGTGCGAGCTGTGTGACACGTTGGAATGTCCAGATGGTAAATGTTCGATGTGTGCTGCTAGTACCAAATTCATTTGTTATTTGTTTACATAATGCATACTGCGTTGTAAAGACGTATTCTGACTTATCCATATTTACATGGGAACCTGGTAGTACACGTGACCTCTGGAACAAGAAACCTGGAATTGGCAGCAGCTATTGAAATTCATGACATGACATGATGGATTTCTGGTACTATTGAATGGAGATTCGGAATTTATTTTTATCGACCCCAAGCATAGTAAACACATCAGAGAAATTCAATGGTGGCCACACTGTGGTGTCACCGCCAGACACCACCCTTGCTAGGTGGTAGCCTTTAAAACGGCTGCGGTCCAGTAGTATACGTCGGACCCGCGTGTCGCCACTATAAGTGATTGCAGACCGAGCGCCGCCACACGGCAGGTCTAGTCTAGAGAGACTCCCTAGCACTCGCCCCAGTGGGACAGCCGACTTTGCTAGCGATGGTTCACTGACAAAATACGCTCTCATTTGCAGAGACGACAGTTTAGCATAGCCTTCAGCTACGTCATTTGCTACGATCTAGCAAGGCGCCATATTCAGTTACTGTTAGTACTATCTTCCAGAATGTATTCTGAACAGACAATATTGTCAATCATGTACCGTCAAGAGCGACGTTCATCATTAATGGATTAAAGATAAGTATCAAACTAATTGCGTCCGCTTTCTGAATTCTCATTCCTTGCCATGGTCCAGACCTCACGTCAGTATGGTTCTTCCCTCTTCACGCCAGCCTGCGTGAGCTAAAACGCGTTCATTTAGGCCTCCACTCGCAACCGCTACGGTCGCAAGTTTGGATCCTGCCTCGGGCACGGATGTGTGTGATGTCCTTAGGTTAGTTAGGTTTAAGTAGTTCTAAGTTCTAGGATTGATGACCTCAGAAGTTAAGTCGTGCAGAAGTCAGAGCCTTTTTTATTTTATTTTATTTTATTTATTTCTTATTATTATTTTTTTTGCTGAGTTGAGGAATATCACTTACACCACACGATAGTTGAAATCGCCTATCTTAGACTCTCCCTTCCCACGTCATCAATTACAAGTAGAACGTATCCTCGTGCAGCGGACAGTCTGATTTGGCAAGGTTTGCAGGAGGGCTTCTGTAAAGTTTGGAAGGTAGGAGACGAGCTACTGGCAGAAGTACAGCTATGAGGACAGGGTATTAGTCGTGCTTGGGTAGCTCAGATGGTAGAGCACTTGCCCGCGAAAGGCAAAGGTCCCGAGTTCGAGTCTCGGTCCGGCACACAGTTTTAATCTGCTAGGAAGTTTCATATCAGCGCACACTCCGAGGCAGAGTGAAAATCTAATTCGAGATACGGAAAAGTTTGAAGAGTGCGGTTTAATTTAAAGTAACGGGAATACTGTCAGTTTTAACTCGCGTGACAGGTAAATAACCGTCATTTTCACGCAGTAAAGAAACTCTTGTATTTCTACGCCTTTTTTCGATAAAGCTGCCACACATCTGATCTTCGCTGTGACATAGGAAACTAAAGCAGTCCTCATCCTTTAGATTGGGGCTGAACACTGCACTGTTTTACTAGGCATGGTGTTGTTGCGTCTGGTATGCCTTAGCTTTCTTGCAACCTCATAGTTGACTAATCCAGTTTAACGTGGACATTGTTGGTCGATACAACTCGACGTTTCTTGTTTCACTGTGACACAGGAAACTAAAGCAGTCCTCATCCTTTAGTTTGGGGCTGAACACTGCACTGTTTTACTAGGCATGGCGTTGTTGCGTCTGGTATTCCTTAGCTTTCTTGCAACCTCATAGCTGACTAATCCAGTTTAAACATAGCTGACTAATCCAGTTTAAAGTGGACTTTGTTGGTCGGTACAACTCGACGTTTCTTGTCCAGGCATGTCTTCGCTAATCATCAGGGCTCCATTCGAAGTGAGACCCATCACTGGACACTATTGTACTCCAGTCAGTTAGTTTCCAGACCCCAATGACCAGTGAAAATGTGTCTGGAGACATGCCAGATAGCTTTGGGAGACAATTCTGACTGTCGGCTCCCACCCAAGCCGACAATCACGAGTGATGGACTGGGGTGTCATCTCCTATTAAAGCAGAACCACTTTGGTGTCATCCGGGACACTCTTACAGCACATTGGTCCGTCTATGCCCCATTTTGTTGCCGTTTCTGGAAAGCCATAAAAGCCATAAAATTTCAACAAGATACCGTCGCCTGCACATGGCAATAGTTTCTACTGCTTGTCTTCAAGTCTGCCAAACTCGACTTTGGCCAGAAAGGTCGCTTTATCTGTACCCAATTAGGAACGTTTGTAGCACTTCGGGTAGAGTCCTCCAACTACCTCGGGATTTTGACTATAAGGGTGGTCCATTGATCGTGACCGGGCCAAATATCTCACGAAATAAGCGTCAAACGAAAAAACTACAAAGAACGAAACTTGTCTAGCTTGAAGGGGGAAACCAGATTGCACGATGGTTTGTCCCGCTAGACGGCGCTGCCATAGGTCAAACGGATATCAAATACGTTTTTTTTTTTAAATAGGAACCCCCACTTTTGATTACATATTAAAGTAGTACGTAAAGAAATATGAATGTTTTAGTTGGACCACTTTTTTGGCTTTGTGGCAGATGGCGCTGCAATAGTCACTAAGATATGTCTCACAGTTGGTAAGAGGTAAGTTTTTTAAATAAAAATACAGAACGTAGGTACGTTTGAAAATTTTATTTCGGTTGTTCCAATGTGATACATCTACCTTTGTGAACTTATTTCTGAGAACGCATGCTGTTACAACGTGATTACCTGTAAATACCACATTAATGCAATAAATGCTCAAAATGATGTCCGTCAACCTCAATGCATTTGGCAATACGTGTAACGACATTCTTCCCAACAGAGAGTGGTTCGCCTTCCGTAATGTTCGCACATGCATTGACAATGAGCTGAAGCATGTTGTCAGGCGTTGTCGGTGGAAAAAAAAATGGTTCAAATAGCTCTGAGCACTATGGCACTCAACTGCTGTGGTCATAAGTCCCCTAGAACTTAGAACTACTTAAACCTAACTAACCTAAGGACACCACACACCTCCATGCCCAATGCAGGATTCGAACCTGCGACCGTAGCAGTCGCACGGTTCCGGACTGCGCGCCTAGAACCGCGAGACCACCGCGGCCGGCCGTTGTCGGTGGATCGCGATGGCAAATATTCTTCAACTTTCCCCACAGAAAGAAATCCGGTCAGGTCCGGTGAAAGTGCCGGCCATGATATGGTGCTTCGACGACCAATCCACCTGTCATGAAATATGCTATTCACACCGCTTCAATCGCACGCGAGCTACGTGCCGGACATCTATCACGTTGGAAGTACATTGCCAGTCTGTCATGCAGTAAAACATCTTGTGGTAACATCCGTAGAACATTACGTAGGTAATCAGCATACACTGCACCATTTAGATTGTCATCGATAAAATTGGGGCCAATTATCCTTCCTCCCAGAATGCCGCACCATACATTAACCTGCCGAGGTCGCTGATATTCCACTTGTCGCAGCCATCGTGGATTCTCCGTTGCCCAATAGTGCATATTATGCCGGTTTACGTTACCGCTGTTGGTGAATGACGCTTAGTCGCCAAATAGAACGCGTGCAAAAAATCTGTCATCGTCCCGTAATTTCTCTTGTGCCCAGTAGCAGAACTGTATACGACGTTCAAATTCGTCGCCATGCAATTCCTGGTGCATAGAAATATGGTACGGGTGCAATCGATGTTGATGTAGCAGTCTCAACACTTACGTTTTTGAGATTCCCGAATCTCGGGCAATTTGTCTGCTACTGATGTGCGGATTAGCCGCGACAGCACCTAAAACACCTACTTGGGCATCATCATTTGTTGCAGGTCGTGGTTGACACTTCACATATGGCTGAACACCTCCTGTTTCCTTAAATAACGTAACTGTCCGGCGAACGTTCCGGACACTTGGATGATGCCGTCCAGGATACCGAGCAGCATACACACCACACGCCTATTGGGCATTTTGTTCACAATAGCCATACATCAACACGATATCGACCTTTTCCGTAATTGGTAAAAGGTTCATTTTAACGCGGGTAATGTATGACGAAGCAAATACAGTCTGCTTTGGCGGAACGTAAAGTGATGCCACGTACTTACACCTTCGTGACTATTACAGCGCCATCTATCACAAAACGAAAAAAGTGGCCCAACTAAAACATTCATATTTCTTTCGTACTATACGAATATGTAATATAAAATGGGTGTCCCCTGGCCAACCATAGCGCCATCTGGTTTTCAAGCTAGACAAGTTTCGTTCTTTGTAGCTTTTTCGTTTGACTCTTATTTCGTGAGATATTTGGCTCGGTCGGTTGCAATGGACCACCATGTACAGTGCGCCGATTGGACAGAATTTGGCACGATATTCCTCAGGAAGGCATCCAGCAACTCTATCAACCAATACCGACGGGAACAGATGCCTGCAAAAGGGCGAGAGGTGAACCAACCCGTTATCGACTTTCTCAGTTTGTGAAGCTCTTTCTCTTGAATAAATAATCCAATTTTTCTAAAATTGTAGTAATTTGTTCGTCTCTACATATTCCTTCGGATTTCACCGGTTCTTTTGTGTGTGTGTGTGTGTGTGTGTGTGTGTGTGTTTGTGTATGTGTGTTGTGAGGTAACGGGCGAGTTGCGACGTTCTGGAAGTATTCTAAGTTCAGGATTGGCGGCCACCGTTCGGGCCGTGAGGTAGGGCCGAGCTCGTTAACATCCGTGTGGTGCCGCACAACGGCCGGAGCACGGTGTCTACCGACCGTGTGGCTGGGAATTCCACGGTGACGCTGTGTCAATGAAAGAGACTTGTATGCCGAGAGTGCCAAAGATGGCGGACCTTGTGAAACCATCATGGCATACATTTCACAGTTTGTATAGAAATTAATAGTAGCCACATGAATCATGATACCTCAAAAATAAACATGTACATTACTACTATTTGCACGACGATTCTGATGGTGTAATTAGATTTTCAATATCTTTATTAGTTTAAAGTTTAGCATCCGACTGTAAATTATAGCCGGCCGCGGTGGCCGTGCGGTTCTGGCGCTGCAGTCCGGAACCGCGGGACTGCTACGGTCGCAGGTTCGAATCCTGCCTCGGGCATGGATGTTTGTGATGTCCTTAGGTTAGTTAGGTTTAAGTAGTTCTAAGTTCTAGGGGACTTATGACCTAAGATGTTGAGTCCCATAGTGCTCAGAGCCATTTGAACCATTTTGTAAATTATACAAGTAACGCCCAGCAACTTACTTCCAAAATTTAAACGCGTCATCCGATTTCGTCGATCGACGTGTCTTTAGAAAGCTATTAGTGTAAACCTAAATTGGTATAAATTACAGGTATGTAACTTGAATAGTACATGCGTTATTGGAGGTTAAATTGGTCGATTACTATGGATAGTGTCAGGCCATAATTACTCCACAGTTACACGAAAAAACGGTAGCAGCATGCTTATAAATATATTTATTCATCTACGTATTTATTTATATCCGATATAGATTCTTCATGAAGAAGTTGGTTAAATATTTACTGTGTTTTAGAAGGCACAGAGACGTTAGGCTACTGGACTACCTTTTGTTCTATTCCTTTGATATATGTTAATTTAATTTGTTTACGTATCTAATAATGTGTTTTAGAGCGTGTTTATGGTCCAGCTGTACGAATATTCATTTAATTTCAAGTTATTTAAATGTAAATCCAGTATTTCGTGCGTGCTTAAATATGTTTGTGAGTGTACGTTGGCTTCGAGACATGGAGGGAGTGTTCTAGCCAATCACAGCGCTCGTTAATAGTGAGACTGTATGGAAGTGGGGGAGGAGGATCGTTTCCGGAGAGGACACGTGGAGTACGGGACAGGACACGGGAGGGGCTGGACGCGACGACGCGGCCGAACACGGTCGCGAGAGAGACTTCGACTGTGGAGAGGTTTGCGCGTGGTCGCGGCAGATAGAAAAACTTTGGATTGCCGACTTGTGCACTTGTGAGATTTCCGTGGCTTCTACCGTGATACGTAGTGTGGGTTTAGAAGTGAACATTTCGCGAGCTATGTTGTTGTTCATGTCTAATTATGTGCAGTAGGAATCTATTGTTTCCCTGTTCTTCGACTTATATTTCATTTAATTACTGCACCAACGACAGCAATAAGTGTTTTGCAGAAATATACCGCCTTCTCAAAAGTACTTCAACTATCGAACTCATCATTTAAAGTCGTTAAGATAGTACCTGCAAATTTTATTTAATTGCAATCTTTCATTTATAAATTTATATGTTAGCCGGCCGGTGTGGCCGAGCGGTTCTAGGCGCTTCAGTCTGGAACCGCGTGAACATTACGGTCGCGGGTTCGAATCCTGCCTCGGGCATGGATGTGCGTGATGTCCTTAGGTTGGTTAGGTTTAAGTAGTTCTAAGTTCTAGGGGACTTATGACCTCAGATGTTAAGTCCCTTAATGCTCAGAACCATTTGAACGAAATTTATATGTTACATTCATAATTCACAATTGCCAAGTAATAGAAACCTTCGACCATTCGATTCATGTGTGTGTTCCTATCGTATACTGTAGACTCAGCAGTATTTGGCCTGTGATGCGGCAAATACGTATCCCAGCCCCTAGAAAACGAAACCAGCCGAAACTTTTAATAACCCAACTCTGAGTGCAGGGTTGCCTAGTTATCTGAAAGCCCGCAGTGTGTGTGTGTACGTATGTGTGTGTGTGTGTGTGTGTGTGTGTGTGTGTGTGCGCGTCTGTGTGTGTGTGTGTCTGTACTGGCACATACTTTTGATTGGTATTACAAAATGCTTAAGCCAATTTCTTGAGTCTTTTCATCGAAGAATTGCAAATCTCATATCAAGATGCATATCGATGAAAGTATTGCACAAAAGGTGCATCAAGCTTCTGTAGAATATCCAATAGCCACAAAACAAATGCGATCGCCTGTGTGGTTGTAAACTGACACGCGGTATTTAATTTTAGCATTCGTCTTACAGGTGCAAGGATCAAAAGTTTTGAGGATGTGTTCCAAAATTCCGTAAGAGGTATGCCCCCAGCATCGTTTCACGACGTGGTTTCGGAATCAGGTAGCTTACATAAAAAGCAACGCCTTCAGAAAGGTTGATTTCTCTTTTTCTTGCCAACTTCCAATTCACAGCGACAATGTGGCCTATGTAACCACTTCTTTTCACAAAATTAACGTATTACACCAAACATTTCTCAGTAATGGTTCAAATGGCTCTGAGCACTATGGGACTGAACTTCTGAGGTCATCAGTCCTTTAGAACTTTGATCTACTTAAACCTAACAAACCTAAGGACATCATACACATCCATACCGGAGGCAGGATTCGAACCTGCGATCGTAGCGGTCGCGCGGTTCCAGACTGAAGCGCCTAGAACCGCGTGGCCACCCCGGCCGGCATTTCAGAGTAAAGCGACTGGTAATAATGCGGAATATGTAACCGCAAACCTTGCGACTGGCATAGTCTCCAGGCAATGTTTCCGAGCTATAGTGCTGAAAATATTCAATTTTCATGGCTCGTGTAAACATACCCTTAAGGGCATTTTTATTTCGACACCTGTATCCGGTAAGTTATCTGGAAGCTCAACAATAATGAAGCAATGCCACGGGTGTGTGGCCGTCCCATTTTCACCAACGTAGCCAACGATTTTCAAAGTCGGTCACAGTCTACACTACGCCCTTTTACTCGAATTGTTTGTATACAGTGTGAAAAGTATTTAGACCAACAAACTCCGGGAAGTTGTAGGGAACATCAATACAAATATTTTCGCCTAATGCCATTTCTTCCTATGAGGAGGACATTTTTTAACCGGAAGAGGAAGATTTCTCTGGCGGAGGAAATTTTTTAACCGGCAGAGGAAGATTTCTCTGGCAGCAAATTAATTAAACCAACAAACAGTTTTCCATTTTTTTATGATCAAGAGACAACACATTAACACAACCCAATTTCAATTACAGTAGATTTTGAACAATGCCTCCATTGACATGTAAAAAAAGGTTACCTGTCGGATCATGTTGTATCTGACACGGGAAAAACTCCAGGAGTATTCTGAATTGTTCCTGCTGCTGCTACTATCCGGGAAACCAGATCCTCTTCTGATGCTACAGGAGTTGCGTAAACAATGTTGCGCATCTCCCCCCACAAAAAAACTCCTGAGGGGACATATCTGAGGATCGAGCAGGCCATGGTACAGGACCATCTCTGCCAATCCACGTTTCTGGGAACCGTCGGTGCAGGAATCTTCGCACACGACGACTGAAATGTGCCGGCGCCCCGTCATGTTGGAACCACATGCGCTGTCTTGTAGGGAGCGGGACGTCTTCCAGCAATTCTGGCAATGCTCAGGCGAGAAAATTGCAATAGTGCCTGCCATTTAATGGCCTAGGTAGCAGATACGGTCAAATTAAACAGTCCCCAACAACACCGACCCGCACATTAGCGAAGAACCGCTCTTGATGAGAGCTAGTAACTGCGGCATGTGGGTTATCCTCACTCCAAACATGCGAAGTGTGCAAATCGAAGACTCCAGCGCGCCCCAACGTTGCTTCATCGATAAACAACACAGAGGATAGAAATGTAGGATGCAGTTCACACTGTTCCAGGTACCACTGTGTTAACTGTGATCTGGATGGATAACCAACTGGTTCCAGGCTGAGGACACGCTGTAAATGAAACAGACGTAACAACTGCTTTTGAAGGACTGTTCTTCAGGGTGTATACGACCCGAGACAACCGGGAGATCCGGGAAAAACCCGGGAATATTTTCATCCGGGAGAAAAGCGGGAAAAAACCGGAAATTTTTTAGAATTCCGGGAATTGTTCATCGTTTTAGTTTTTAATTAAGTGTTTGTGACTTTGACTGGTGTAAACCAGTACTCTAACAAAGAATATTACCGCATCTCGCTACTGCAGAATAATACAGCAGCAATCAAAAAACGAAAGAGAGGGAAAAAAACGAAAATAAAACTTAAGTAGCAAAGGAAATGCACCATATATAACAACAAAACACAGTGCTTATACAAGCGTCTGCCAACAGCAAAATGTGCCAAAGGCTTTAGAAAGACTGTGATGTTTCTTAAAGTGTAACACTCGCAAAATAGATAAACATTATGTGTGAAAGCTTAGCTTCTCTTGCAGTTTATTAATCTGAGATTCCAATATTATACGTAAAAGCATTTCTTTTCTTGTAGAAACACTATGTATACTAATTTAAACCATTACCTTTTCCTATTTCTGTGTTCGTGCTACTTAACAGTGATGTTGCTATTGGCTGACTACATCACGTGTCCCATGCATCGCAGTCTCGATTTCAATCCTTCGGAAAGTAACATGCGATGTATGGTGGAATTCGAATTTATACATCCGTAATACGAAAATATGGAGTGTACATGTTGCTGAACATGAGACATCTTTAGAAAACGTACTTTCTAAAGTGCCGGTGTATAAAACCACAACCGTTGAAAGGATTCATAAGTTGACAGTTCCGAGGAAAAGTATACTGTTATTTAACACAGAAAAAGTGTATTTTCATCCGGGAAAAAGTGTATTTTTAACCGGGAAATCCGGGAAAGTTCCGGGAATTTTTTTTCCTCGTCCGCGTGTACACCCTGGTTCTTACATTCGTCTGATTCGTCGCCATGTTACGAGCAATTGCACGAGTGCTGATTGAAGGATCCCCGGGATATGGCGATTAGGATATTGTTGTTGATAAACCCGCTGTACAGCTAGTCCGTTGTGGTGCGCTACGTAGTAAGCACCAACCATATCAGTGTACTCACTCCAGGTGTATCGCTCCATTAGTAAACAGAGACAATGCACTACTACACTGGTGGACAGCAGTTGCCTACAACTGAAGAGCGTAATACACCCTCAAACAACTGAAGATCGTAATACGACCTCTAACAACTGAAGAGCGTAATACGGCCTCCACCGGTTTAAATAATCCTCATAGGATAAAATGACATTAGGGAAAAATATTTGTTTTAATGTCCCCTACAACCTCCCAGAGTTTGTCGGTTTAAACACTTTTCACCCTGTAGGGAGAGGGTAGAGGTTGCAACACTTTACTATCGAGTACAGGTTGCTGTGCCGGCCCCGCTGTTTTCAGGGCTCTAGCAACGAGGCTCTGTGAATGAAAGAAGCCTCCGGATATTTCTGTCCACCCCTCCCGCACGTGGCCACAATTACTCGCTCCGGCGGGCGGTCCTTCCTTCCCACAGCTTTACGACCGCCCCCTCCCCCATCCTCACTCCATCTGCGACGTCACGGAGCCAATGAAAATACGTGTCACTAGGTGGAGCTCCGCTGCCCGGTCCGAACACGCCCGCGACACGGTCGTTAAGGTCGAGGGCCGCACATCAAAACCCCGGTGGCGGGAGCTGCTGGGCTGCCTTATAAACTTCCGGTCAGTGCTGCGGCCGGGCTGCGGGGTAAACATTCCCTCTCCTCCTGCTCGACCGCAGACGGCGGAGATAAAGGAGAGAAAAATGCGCTCCAGTTCCCGAATCTGTTTTGGCTCCGTTCCTAGCCAATCGGGACGCGGCCTTTAGCTAGGATGCCAGGCCCAGCCCAGAGCTGCTAACGCCCTTGTTCTTTGCACAGCAGCGTTATAATTCCGTTTGGACGCCAAAAATCTTCAGCTTTAGATAATAAATATACTACTGGACATTAAAATTGCTACACCGAGAAGAAATGCAGATGACAATCTGGTATTCATTGGACAGATATATTATACTAGAACTGACATGTGATTACGTTTTCACGCAATTTGGGTGCATAGACCCTGAGAAAGCAGTACCCAGAACAACCACCTTCTGCCGTAATAACGGCCTTGATACGCCTGGGCATTGAGTCAAACAGATCTTGGATGGCGTGCACAGGTACTGCTGCCCATGCAGCTTCAACACGATAGCATAGTTCATCAAGAGTAGCGACTGGCGTATTGTGACGAGCCAGTTACTCGGCCACCATTGACCAGACGGTTTCAATTGGTGAGAGATCCGGAGAATGTGCTGGCCAGGGGAGCAGTCGAACACTTTCTGTATCCAGAAAGGCCCCTACAGGACTTGCAACACGCGGTCGAACATTATCCTGCTGAAATGTATGGTTTCGTAGGGATCCAATGAAAGGTAGAGGCACGGGCCGTAAAAAATCTGAAATGTAGCGTCCACTGTTCAGAGTGCCATCAATGCGAACAAGAGGTGACCGAGACGTGTAACCAATGACACCCCATACCATCACGCTGGGTGATACGCCTGTATGGCTATGACGAATACAAGCTTCCAATGTGCGTTCACCGCTATGTCGCCAAACACGGATGCGACAATCATGATGCTGTAAACAGAACCGGGATTCATCCGAAAAAATGACGTTTTGATATTCGTGCACCCAGGTTCGTCGTTGAGTACACCATCGCAGCGTCGAGGGTAATCGCAGCCATGGTCTCCGAGCTGATAGTTCATGCTGCTGCAAACGTCGTCGAACTGCTCGTGCAGATGGTTGTTGTCTTGCAAACGTCCCCATCAGTTGGCTCAAGGATCGAGACGTGACTGCACGATCCGTTACAGCCATGTGGATAAGATGCCTGTGATCTCGACTGCTAGTGATACGAGGCCGTCGGGATCCAGCACGGCGTTCCGTATTACCCTCCTGAACCCAAAGATTCCATATTCTGCTAACAGTCATTGGATCTCGACCAACGCGAGCAGCAATGTCGCGATACGATAAACCACAATCGCGATATGCTACAATCTGACCTTTATGAAAGTCGGAAAAGTGTTATGCATTTCTCCTCCTTACACGAAGCATCACAATAAAGTTTCACCAGGCAACGCCGGTCAACTGCTGTTTGTGTATGTGAAATCGGTTGGAAACTTTGCTCGTATCAGCACGTTGTAGGTGTCGCGACCAGAGCCAACCTTGTGTGAATGGTCTGAAAAGCTTATCACTTGCATATCACAGAATCTTATGCCTGTCGGTTAAATTTCGCGTCTGTAGCACGTCATCTCCGTGTTGTAGCAATTTTATTGGCCAGTAGTGTAGGTTCATCGTGTAGAAACCGTAACAGTTGGATGTAATAATTCCACCTATTCTGTTATTTTGGATATGCCTAGCCGTCAGCAACGATTGGAGATCAGTTGCATGGAGTGATGTAAACCCGTCTTCTTCAGAAATATATGTGTTTTCAGTTTGATGTCCATGCTTCCACACAGAAGAGCCAGAGAAACTGGTGCACCTTCCTCATATCGTGTAGGGCCCCCGCGAGCACCCAGAAGTGCCAAAACACGTCTTGGCATGCCGTCGACAAATGTCTGAAAGAGTGCTGGAGGGAATTGACACCGCGAATCCTGCAGGACTGTCCATAAATCAGTAAGAGTACGAAGAGGTGGAGATCACTTCTGAACAGCATGTTGCAAGACAACCCAGATATGCCCAATAATGTTTATGTCTGGAGAGTTTAGTTGCCGGCGGAAGTGTTTAAACTCAGAAGTGTGTTACTGGAGCCACTCTGTAGCCATTCTGGATGTATGGAGTGTAGCATTGTCCTGCTGGAATTGCCAAGGTCCATCGAAATACGCAATGGACATCACGTGTTATCTGTGAGAGTCGTATCTAGATGTAACTGGGGTCCCGTATCACTCAAGCTGCACACGCCCCGCACCATTATAGAGCCACTACCAGTCTCAACAGTCCCTTGCTGACGTGCAGGATCTATGGATTCATGAGGTTGTCTCCATACTCGTACACGTCCATCCGATCGATGCAAGTTGAAACGATACTCGTCTGACCAGGCGACATGCTTCCAGTCGTCAACAATCAAAGTTGGTGTTAACGAGTCCAGACGAGGCATAAAGTTTTGTGTCGTGCAGTCACCAAGAGTACACGAGGGGGGCTTCCGCTCTGACAGCCCATATCGATGATGTTTCGTCGAATGGTTCGCACAATGACACTTTTTGATGGCCCAGCACTGAAATCTGGAGCAGTTTGCGGAAGGGTTGCACATGTGTCACGTTGAACGATTCTCTTCAGCCGTCGTTAGTCCCGTTCTTGGGTATCTTTTTATGGCCGCAAAGATGTCGGAGATTTGCTGTTTTACCGGATTCCTGATATTTATTTATTTAACCTGGCAAGATTAGGGCCATCAGGCCCTCTCTTACATCTAACCAGGCATTCTACTTATTTTACAGTCATATGTTTTAGTAGGCATGTTAAACTACATCTAATACAAAAAGTGAGATAAACAATTAGAAAGGTACACCTCGAAGAATACATTATTGAAGAGAAAGATTTTAGATAGGAGTGCTGGCAGCAGGGAGTATGAGGGAGACTCATGGTGAAGGGAGGAGAAGAATAGAGAGACATGATGAAACATAATTAAGGAAAATATAAAGGAAAAGGAGACTGCGTGGCTAATAGAGATAGATGAAGAGGAAGGCATCTCAGGAGCAAGATAGGAGACGCTAGGTTTGCTATTTGACAGATGAGAGGATTGGCCTTGCACATTAACTTTGTGGAGAATTTTATGCGGATGATAGTAGGAAATGCTTCAACTTCTTCTTATCTTAAAAGCAACAGGAGATTGAATTTTCCTCAAGTTAAGGGGCAGTTTGTTCCAGAGGCGGACAGCGGCAACTGAGAAGGAGTTTGCAAAAGTTTTTGTTTTGTGAGTGGGCACAGTTAGGATACCAGATAAGAGTGACCTCGTGTTTCGATTATGATGGCATGACAGGTTTTTAATCTCTGAGGCTAGGTACTGGGGTGCTTGCGCGATGAGGAGTCGGTAAAGTAGACATAGAGTGTGGTAGTCACGCAGTTTGTCCGGCCGCAGCCACCCTAGCTCGGAGTATGAAGCACTAACATGATCATATCGGCGAATGTTGCAGGTGTAACGCACACAGGCATTCATGGTTAGCTCTAGCCGTCTTTTGTTTTCACTACTCATGCCTTGTTGAATCACATCACAATAGTGGAGGTTCGGTAGAGCGAGTGCTTGCACGAGATGGCGTTTCAAGTCTTGTGGGAATATGTTCCGAAACTTTTTGAGGGCATAGAGACAAGCAGACGTCTTTCGGCACACTGCGACTGTATTCACCGCCCAGTTGAGATGCTCGTCCAAAGTTACACCCAAGTTCTTCACTGTTTTCTGATATGGTATTGGAGTACCTTCGAGCAGAATAGGAGGTAGCCGTTCGCGGAAATCTGAACTTATTAATTTCTGATGGGCTATTAAGATTACTTGCGCCTTTTTTGCATTTAATTTAAGCCCCAGGTTTTTCGCCCAAGTCACTACTGAAGACAGATCATCATTCATCAGAGCGATTGCAGTGTTTACGTTTTCAGGTTTGACGCTTAGGTAGAGCTGGAGGTCGTCGGCATAGAAATGATGTTTACAGGAGGACAAAACCGACGAAATATCGTTGACATATAAAGAAAACAAAAGTGGTACACTCGTGAAATGGTAGTACGGGAAAATCCCCAATTCATCGCTATGCTGTGTACCATCGCTCGTGCGCTGACTATAACACCACGTACAAACTCACTCTAAATCTTGATAACCTCTCTTTGTAGCAGGAGTAACCGCTCTAACAACTGCGCCAGACACTTGTCTTGAATATGTGTTGCCGAGAAGAGTGCCGTATTCTGCCTGTTTACATATCTCTGTATTTGAATATGCATGCCTATACCAGTTTCTTTGGCGCTTCAGTGCAAATACGTGAGCATCAAATTGAAAATATATGTATCTCTGAAGAAGACGGGTTCACATCCGTCAAAATCATGGTAACAGGTAGCATAAAACCATCTTCCTTGCAACTGGTTAGCTGCTTTGAATTCATTTCCTTATTTTATTTGTGTATCTGTGAAAAACTAACGTACTTAAATAATATTACACATTTTCAGCTAAGGATTAATTCTCTGATACGTATGAAAGGGTGTACAGAGCTGCAGTCTTTCACCCCTCCTGCTCACTCCAAACGTGTAAGAAGCGGTAACATAAATTAAATAACGTTTCTAGACTAGGTTTAAAATTCTTGGTGAATGGACGGAAGGAAAATCAAAGTTCAGCGTCCTGTCGACTGCGGTGTAATTAGAGATTGAGCACAAGCTTGAATTACGAAAGTACTTCTGCTACCTTGGTAGCAAATAACGAATCAGGGGTATAAAAAATAGATCGGCGCAGCCAAAGAGGACATTCCTAGCCAAAAGAAAGCTACTAGTGTCAAGACATCAGCCTCAACATTAAGCAGTTCTGAGAATATGCACAGCGTTGTATGAAAGTGAACAAAGGACTGCTGGCTGCTGTGGCCGAGCGGTTGTAGGCGCTTCAGTGCGGAACCGCGCTGCTGCCACGGTCGCAGGTTCGTATCCTGCCTCGGGCATGGATGTGTGTGATGTCCTTAGGTTATTTAGGTTTAAGTAGTTACAAGTTCTAGGGGACTGATGACATTAGATGTTAAGTCCCGTAGTGCTCAGAGCCATTTGAACATCTGAGATCATCAGTCTCCTATACTTAGAACTACTTAAACCTAACGAACCGAAGGGCATCACACACATTCATGCCCGAGGCAGGATTCGAGCCTGCGACCATAGCAGCAGCGCGGTTCCGGACTGAAATGCCTAGAAGCACTTGGCCACAACGGCCGGCTGGGGCTTAACATCTGAGGTCATCAGTTCGCTAGAACTTAGAACCACTTAAACCTTACTAACCTAAGGACATCACACACATTCATGCCCGAGGCAGGATTCGAGCCTGCGACCGTAGCAGCAGCGCGGTTCCTGACTGAAGCGCCTAGAACCGCTCGGCCGCACCTGCTGGAGATGCCAATCTTATGTTTAAGAACTAAACTGTAAGGTCATCAGCGCCGGTGTATGAAGTAAAAGTGATTCCCATCTATTACAACAACGTCCGCAGCTCGTGGTCGTGCGGTAGCGTTCTCGTTTCCCACGCTCGGGTTCCCTGGTTCGATTCCCGGCGCGGTCAAAGATTTTCTGTGCCTCGTGATGACTGGGTGTTGTGTGTTGTCCTTAGGTTAAGTATTTCCAAGTTCTAGGGAACTGATGACCTTAGATGTTAAGTCCCATAGTGCTCAGAGCCATTTGAACCATTTTATTAAAACAACAATAAATCAAGTTATATCAATAAACACTGCACCATAAACAACAATTTATGTCATACGAATTGCACCATGGTGCAAGTGAAAACTAGGTCCTAGACTTGTCCTGTAATTGAAATAAATGGTTGTAGCTTTGTCATGAGTTGCATTGAGAAGTATCTATTTTTTTTAGTTCTTGATAATGACTTGTTTCGGACACCTGTGCCCATCTCAAGCCATCCGTACCGCACGTGTGACAAATAAAGGTCACAGTCCATGTACAGGAACTGGCCCTGCAGGAATAAGAACGGTATATGGTCGTCTTAGCAGTAACAAGTTACACCACATATGTGGTTTTGTTAAGTCGACTAAACAGTAGCAAGTTACACCACATGTGTGGTGTTAAGTAGGCCATATACCGCTATGATTACTGCAGAGGTAGTTCCAGTACATGAACTATCACCTGTATTTGTCACGCTTATGGTACGGGTGGTTTGAAAATGGACACAGGGGTCCGAAACAAGTCACTATCAAGAAATAAGAAATAGACACTTCTCAGTGCAATTATATCGAAGCTACAACCATTTATTTAAATATATGTCTTTTTTGTAGCTACCACAGTTTACTCACGGATAACGTGTGTCACTAGACATAATTTGATTTCACAATGGTGGCCGTAGTATGGT
Source organism: Schistocerca gregaria (assembly GCF_023897955.1). Taxonomy (NCBI): domain Eukaryota; kingdom Metazoa; phylum Arthropoda; class Insecta; order Orthoptera; family Acrididae; genus Schistocerca; species Schistocerca gregaria. Next base: position 136,190,596 of record NC_064925.1, on the reverse strand, counting down.
GCCCTGAAAACTAGTAAAGATTTAATGAATTATTTTGATTCGACGGCAAGCTCAGTGAAGTGCCACCTTTTCGGAGTCAGGGATGGCGAAGATCCAATACCTGCGATGGAAGCACTGTATGTGAAGTGATTTTATAGTCTTGTCAGCAGTAATATTCGTAAAGAAACATAAAGGGTGATCAAAAAGTTCCGGTTAGAAGTCAGTACAGCCTAGAATCGGTGTGTCAAAGAGGTAAAATCGCCGTGACCAGTGAGACAATTATCCCGCACACGCACCAGTTTAAGATACCATTTTGGTAAAATACTGTGCCCTGTTGCTTGAAGAAGTCCGTAACTGTCTGCTGCGCATCCTCGTCCGACAGTTCGTCGACCCTTCGAGGCCTGTCTTAAGAGACCGAGGGCGTGATAGTCTCGTGGGATGAGATCAGGACTATGGGGCGGCTGCTCGAATACCTTCCACTTAGCATAACTTTTGCGTTACGACATTTGCGACACGGGAACGCGCATTATCATGTAGCATCAGCAACGCTTATCGCAGTCTTCCCGGACATTTCGCCTTGTGGCTGCTTATATAACCCCACTGGAGTCGCGCTGAAATGCATGTACTCTGCAGTGACACCCTCAAACAGAAATTTTTTGATCACCCTTTTTACCGTACATCACAATACTCGTATGATATTCATTTAACGAATGTGTCTGTGTGAATACACTATCCAAAAAAAATTGAAACCCGTCATTATTGCTCCTCTTTCTTCCCGGATGTTATCCCGTCGTTGAGGTTTGCAGTATTTTCGTTCTTTTAAGTTATAAAGTTGTTCACCATATCACACAAGAGTGATAAATGTTCTGTTAGTTCCTGCACAGTTCATAAATGCCGTGGTTATATCCGAGCTGCGTCGTTCAGTAGGCAGAATTCCATGTCACCCTCCCCGCCGCTAGAGTCGAATTCTTTGTGCCTTCTATGTGGAGCGTTTGAAAAGTCCGTGCAAAAATAAATCTACTTTTGTGTTTGGGGTAAGCCTCTTTTATTTTTCGACAAAGTCTCCTTTTAGACGTATACACTTCGTCCAACGATGTTCTAATTTGTTGACCCCTTCCGAATAATAGGAATTGTCCAAGTCTGCATAATAGCTATTAGTTGCTGCAATCACCTCCACGTTTGAATAAAGTCTTGGTCCCAGCAGCCATTTCTTCAAATTGGGGAACAAATAGTAAACCGAGCGAGTCAAGTCTAGAGAGTAGGGTAGATGTGAAACGAGTTGGAATCATATTTCCATTAATTCATCGACCGCAACTGCTGAGGTGTCTGCTGGTGCATTGTCGGGATGGAAATGGACTATTTTGCGGTCCAATCGCGGCGTTTTTCTTGCAGCTTAGTTTTCAAACGGTCCAATAACCATGAATAATATGCACCTCTAATAGTTTTACTATTTTCCATGTAGTCGATGAGGATTATCCCTTGCAAATCTCAAGAGACAGTCGCCATAACCTTTCCTGCCGAAGGACTGGTCTTCGCATTTTTTGGTGCAGATTCTCCCATGGTAACCCATTATTTAGATTGTTGTTTGGTCTCAGGAGTATAGTAATGTATCCATGTTTCATCCACAGTGACGAAACGACACTTAACATTCTGCGGATTCTTCCTGAACAGCTGCAAACCATCCTTGCAACACTTCAGACGATTCCGTTTTTGGTCAAGCGTGAGCAATCGCAGAATTCATCTTCCTACTAGCTTTCTTATATCCAAATGTTTATGCAAAATATTATGTACCCGTTCATTCGAGATGTCCAGAGTACTACAAATCTCACGCACCTTGACTCTTCTGTCATCTATTGATTTTATCAATGATTTCTGGAGTCGTAACCTCCACAGGGCGTCCAGAACGTTCAGCATCACTCGTGCCCATATGGCCACTCCGAAAATTTTGAAACCACTTATAAATTGTTCTAATCGAAGGTGAAGAGTCACCGTAATGTTTATCAAGCTTCTCTTTAGTCTCCTGAGGCGTTTTTTTTAATCACCACGCGAAATACTTTTTCGTCAATTTTTTGACAACCACTCGACTTCCTTGATTCACACGAATGCCAAACTCAAAGAAACAGACCAATATGGCTGAAACGTGGTGTGCGTTCTTTCCAAAGAGGCTACTAACTTAACATGACCTCGATACGCGCCGGTGCTGCCATCTCTCGGACTTTGCACGGACTCTTCAAACGCCCCTCGTACAATGCTGCCGCGTTTTCTGTTGACAAGTTGTGCGGCGCGGGCGGTGCAGTGCTCGCACTCCTATTGTAAACGCGCTGCACGGAGTACGACAATAACGATTGACGATGTTCTCGCGCGGCTTTTTGGCGCCTTTGGAATTCAGTATGAGGCGCAGCGTCCATCCTTCCGTTGTATGTCGGACATTGAACCTCAAGCAGAGCCCCAGTTCTAAGGAAACAATACTGAATGCTACAGTCAAACGCAGGTCCTCCAAGCGGCACTCAGTTTTGCTAGCCACTCATCTGCAGAGCCGGATTGCAGCTTGCTGGTGGCACGGAGTCGATTTAATTCGTCCTGTTAATAACTACTTCTACAGTGCAGTGCACCGATGTCATTCAGCTGAAAAAAAAAAAAGTCGAGACTCGTTTACTGCGTTATGCTGCCACTCGCAAGCTCATTAATTACTTCGGTAAACGCTGCTCATTAAAAGTTCGATTATAGTTTCAAGATTAAAAATGGGAACACATCTGCCGTTTTCTTCCTCGGCTGACGCTTGTGTGTAGCTCGCAGTTACTTAATCATGTCTGACCCTCGCTATGCACTGTTGCCTCCCAACCAAATTTGTTGAAAAGCCTCGTAAGATCAAGTAACGCCACTGTAAAACAGAGAAACCAGAAATCACATAAGTACTTCAATATCCTTTGTGGCTGCATAAGGGACCTAGGCATCAGTTTCACGATCTTATTAATAAGAATAATGTTGGTGATAGCACTAACGATGCTAATAATGATAGTAATAATAATAATAATAATAATAAGAAGAAGAAGAATCCACTATGTGAGTAAATCCACCATGTCGTAGGCGTAGCACCTCCGGAAGTTAGGTAATCAATGGCAGAGGCTGACAAGAAAAAAAGCAAGAAAAGACCCTGACATCCGATGTATGACTCTACGTTCTGCCTTACGGCAGGTCTTGTCAGAGAGGTCCAACGCACGAGCGTCTTGGGAAGTGATTCCAGTGGTGGTTTCCCGGTGCCTTCCACTGATGATGAAATGATAATGAGGACAACACAACACCCAGTCCTTGACCGGAGAAAATCTCCGACTCAGCCGGGAATCAAACTCGGGCCCCTTGGCGTGACAATCCGCCGCGCTGACCAATCAGCTATCGGGGCGGACTCAATATATGAAAGTGCATCAATATTTCCCAGTCTGGTGCGAATGATATACTTTTTAACGGCATCCGTTTAAGAACCTCATTTGCTTCAACATATCGATCGATACAAAAGCTAGGACTCTTTATTGCACACTGAAGTACACGCCCTTACCGTTCTGTCATTTGCCGAAAACCTAGCTTCGATACTTGAAACCGTTGACGAAATAAAAGGTGTGTCACGCCTTACGTTACTGACTATGCGAACAAAGACTTTCCTCCGAACCACTGAAGGAGTTCCACCACCTTCTGCTCGCCGAATGGAACTGTGACGGAACACAGCCCGAATCCAAGAGGAAGAGCTTTCTGCTGGTTTCCAACTACCTGACAGTTGGGTGACGAGGTGCAAACAGAATATGAAGCATTGTAATAGATTACTGGAGACGCTACCTGTCAATGTGGGGAACTTCGAGACGCAGAGCACTTGTTGGTCTGCCTGAAGCTTCATCTAACATTCACACGGCGTGACTTAGTTTCATCAAATGTGCGAGAATCAAGGTTTCTGGATTCCAGGCCTCAAGGTCCACATGAAATGTAAAAAGCTCCGCACTTCCTGTAAACATACAATGTAAAAGTAGTGGTTCTGAAAATTATAATAATAAATTACCTAAATCAGTGAAAACTCTTATTGCTTGAGCCCTTTGCTGTTCGAAGTAGACACACCTAGAATGTACAAAAATTTGAAACGAAAATTAAATTGGGGAATAAACATTGTATCATGGCACGGACCAGATCAGCCAAAATGGTCACATATTCTTGACAATAATGTGACGCTGCAGACTAACCACGGGGTGCATGGAATATCACGATTCGACTGCCCAAATCATCACCAAACTCCCGCCACATTTCACTCTTGGAAAGTAAATCTGGCCATAGATTTGAAACAATGTAAAAAAGGCGCATCCGACCAAATAATTTCCTTTCATTCCTTCACAGTCCAGATTTAATAACTTCGGCACCACGTTTTCCTGTTACGGGCATTTGCATCACTGACGAGTGGTTTTGGAATTCCAGCTTGTCTTGCAATTCCCTGTTTATAGAGCTCCTTTCGTGCTTTTTTTTTATGTTGACAAGGTACACGAATGTGCCTTGTGCTGCTGTCGTCCCCTTATTTGGGGCCACAATCCGCTTCAGTATCCGCCTGTCACGATCAGTAATCACACACATTACACACGTTACGACGAAGCAGACGACGTTTTTCCGCATTCCGTGCTTGTGATGTAAACCTTTGATACGGTGCCTGTTGAAACACGAAAGACTTTGGCTACCATCGACATGGAGCCACGAACGGGCACGTCCGAATACACTTATTGTTATCTCCGACATAAGGCACTGACAACGAACTACACAGAATGCTGTTCTAACAATGACTGCCACTTGCAACGTATTGAAGATATGACACAGGTATCGTTCGTGTTGAAATACAACAGCGCAGTTCACAAGCTTGGTTAACATCTGTATTTATATTCAAGCATTCATTTCTCACGGTGTTTCCATATTTTTCCCAATCATTCTTGGCCGAGTGGTTCTAGGTGCTACAGTCTGGAACCGCGCGACCGCTACGGTTAGCTAGATTTAAGTAGTTCTAACTTCTAGGGGACTAATGACCTCTGAAGTTAAGTCCCATAGTGCTCAGAGCCATTTCAATCATTTTGTTAACCCAATCACTCTGTTTTTCATAGGTTCAAAAATGGTTCAAATGGCTCGAGCATTGTGTGACTTAACTTCTGAGGTCATCAGTCGCCTAGAACGTGGAACTACTTAAACCTAATTAACCAAAGGACATCACACACATCCATGCCCGAGGCAGAATTCGAACCTGCGACCGTAACGCTTAAAGACTGTAGCGCCTAGAACCGCTCGGCCTTCCATCGTAGAACCAGAAAAGTCTAATTGTAGTTACCATACAGACTTTTCACTTTTCAGCTATCGACGCACACAGTAGTGAAGGTAAAAAACAGCATGGCTAATTTATGTGACTCTATGGCCATATATTTATGGACAAGTAATGAGTAAAGCTGTAGGTATGGGCTGTTCAGTCGTTTAACTGTTGAATGCGCACACGTTTCGACCAACGTACAGGGTCAGTCACGTAAGGCGTAACACCCCTTTTATTTCGTGAACGGTTTCAAGTATCGAAGCTAGGTTTTCGACAAATGACAGAACGGTAAGACGTATGTACTTCAGTGTGCAGTTATGTATCGATCGATATGTTGAAGCAAATATGATTCTTGAACAGAATGATATACTTTTTAGCGGCATCCGAAAGTGCTCGGAAAGACAAATACTTTGATGTAATACTTGTTAATATTGTCGAAATAATGCGATAAATGTGCTAAAACTGAAAAAGTAATGTCGTGAGAGTCAACTATTGCGGTATAAACACCGCTAAGCAGAGTTAAAATGCGAGGCTCCGTCGTTATTTGCAACAAGAGGCTGGTACGGTAAAAGCTTTGTAAAGCCAGAATCGCATAAATACACTCCTGGAAATGGAAAAAAGAACACATTGACACCGGTGTGTCAGACCCACCATACTTGCTCCGGACACTGCGAGAGGGCTGTACAAGCAATGATCACACGCACGGCACAGCGGACACACTAGGAACCGCGGTGTTGGCCGTCGAATGGCGCTAGCTGCGCAGCATTTGTGCACCGCCGCCGTCAGTGTCAGCCAGTTTGCCGTGGCATACGGAGCTCCATCGCAGTCTTTAACACTGGTAGAATGCCGCGACAGCGTGGACGTGAACCGTATGTGCAGTTGACGGACTTTGAGCGAGGGCGTATAGTGGGCATGCGGGAGGCCGGGTGGACGTACCGCCGAATTCCTCAACACGTGGGGCGTGAGGTCTCCACAGTACATCGATGTTGTCGCCAGTGGTCGGCGGAAGGTGCACTTGCCCGTCGACCTGGGACCGGACCGCAGCGAAGTACGGATGCACGCCAAGACCGTTAGGCCGTCTTCCGCTCACGCCCCAACATCATGCAGCCCGCCTCCAGTGGTGTCGGAGGGACGAATGGAGACGTGTCGTCTTCAGCGATGAGAGTCGCTTCTGCCTTGGTGCCAATGATGGTCGTATGCGTGTCTGGCGCCGTGCAGATGAGCGCCACAATCAGGACTGCATACGACCGAGGCACACAGGGCCATCACCCGGCATCATGGTGTTGGGAGCGATCTCCTACACTGGCCGTACACCTCTGGTGATCGTCGAGGGGACACTGAATAGTGCACGGTACATCCAAACCGTCATCGAACCCATCGTTCTACTAGACCGGCAAGGGAACTTGCTGTTCCAACAGGACAATGCACGTCCGCATGTATCCCGTGCCACCCAACGTGCTCTAGAAGGTGTAAGTCAACTACCCTGGCCAGCAACATCTCCGGATCTGTCCCTCATTGAGCATGTTTGGGACTGGATGAAGCGTAGTCTCACGCGGTCTGCACGTCCAGCACGAACGCTGGTCCAACTGAGGCGCCAGGTGGAAATGGCATGGCAAGCTGTTCCACAGGACTACATCCAGCATCTTTACGATCGTCTCCATGGGAGAATAGCAGCCTGCATTGCTGCGAAAGGTGGATATACACTGTACTAGTGCCGACATTGTGCATGCTCTGTTGCCTGTGTGTATGTGCCTGTGGTTCTGTCAGTGTGATCATGTGATGTATCTGACCCCAGGAATGTGTCAATAAAATTTCCTCTTCCTGGGACAATGAATTCACGGTGTTCTTATTTCAATTTCCAGGAGTGTATCTCTTTATCTACAAATAACAGGCTTGAATTCTTCAAAAATTTATGTTATAAAATGTGCTCATTATGAGTTGGACCTCGCGCCAAGCTGTCACGTAGATAAAAATGTAGCTCATAAGATAAAATTTGTCATAAATAAAACATTTAAAATCAAGAAGCACCTTTTGTACATGGCCATTTCCATATACGTTGCGCTCGTAGGTGGTCATAAAAAACACTGTATACAATAAAATGCACAGTAGCACAACAGTTAACGTTAGCTGGCCATGTTCTAATCGTTGTTGTACCTTAAACGCCGTGTAAGGTGAATCGGAGAGCAGTCTATCGAAACGGGTTCTTTGTAAATAAAGAAATATTTATGAAATTTTGGCTTTAGAATGTTTTAACCAAATATCGCAAGTCACTCCTTCTAATGTCTGATAATAAGAAAATTTAATCAAGCTGCTAACATAAAACCTCATTTCCTTTACGACACAGAAACAGAATCATCTACAATTTCAGTATATGGACTTACGGCGTATGCTAGTTTCTGGCCGATCAAACAGGGCTTAGGAAAACTGTTTTAAATATGTATACATTTGCAGTTTTTGTGGAAACAACTTAAGTTTCGTCAGGTAGTTTTCCACTTTAAAAACCCTCCTCGTTGCTGCTTGCTTCTCAAACCTCAAACACAAATGTCGGCCATTAATGCCTCATAATGATAATCGGCCACATGCAAGGGAAAAAAAGGAAACTACTGTCTTAATTGTCTTAGATTTAGAAAACAGAAAACTGACCTGTCTTTGCTTGGAGACGCCTGAATGCCTCTTAAAGTAAACCACCTGCTCTCGGATAAATGTGTCCATAAATACTTGTCGAAACTGCAGATAGATAAAGTATTCAGAATGGCTGACAACATGACACCCACAAAACAATTTTCTTAACGAAGTGTAGCTTTATATTTCACTTAAGTATGTGCTCAAATAGTTTACCATCGACCGCAAGGCTCATTTGGGGCACAGTTCGAGGTACAGATGAACACATGAACGTGTATTGGATGACACGGCGTGGCCATTGGATGACGCATATCGTCTGGCGTAGCTGGAGCTTCATGATGGACTGCACCTTTAAATGCTGCCCATAGAAAGAGGTCGGAAGGGGTCAAATGAGGGGATCTGGTCGGCAATTGTACTGCAGCGTTCAGTCCTCTTCAACGGTCGTGGAACTTCCCATTCACTATTTGCGTTGCAATACGAGAAAAGTGAGATAAGAAGCCGTCGTGTCGGAACCACATCCACTGTCGCTTACCTCGTGTAGAAGAACGACTGGACTGTTCGTAAGAAAGTGTGCATTCGGTTTTCCATTTAGCAAACTTGGGATGAAGTAAGACCCTCCACTGGAATTTCCTATGATGCCGCATCATAGGTTTACGCTTCACGGACGTTCTTGTTGTACGTCTCGAAGACAGCATAGATTTTCTGGTGCCCATTTGTCCATGTTACGTAAATTTACATTGTCGTTGTTTGAAAACGTTGCTTCCTCGGTAAAAAGTACACATTTCAAGAACACGGTGTCTGCTCCCAAGCGCTGCAGACCAAACCAACAAAATACTATACGACTTTGAAAATCTCGATTTCTGAGTTCTTGATGCAGTGAGAGGCGTTAAGGGTGGAATTAATGTCGATGCAACAAGGGAATGACACTCCTTTGAATGATCCCACGTTCCTTGGCAATACGTCTGAAAGGTGGCTATAATTCCGCACACACATACTTTGTCGTGATCTACAACCACATTTAGGTATCATGTGATAGATTGTACATCGTATATATGAGTATATAAAGGAGATTGACATTGTCACGTACGCCTTGTAAATAATTAAATAATTGTTAACGCTTATTGCACGAAAGGTGACGGGGTGTCTTTATTATCACAACAGCGTAATGAATGATTGCCCATACAAGTAGAGGTGGGAACGCCAGTGGAAATGAAACGGCAGGCAGAACTCAAGATCTGGGTGGAAGACCCGCACAGGTGTTGGTCCTGCTTAAACACAGGAAGTAGGTAGACAGACGTCGTGGCACCTGGGCTCTGGAGCACAATAGGGTGATGGCCGGCCGCTATTGTAGCAGGACAGGAGGGATAACCGGGAACTCTGCAAGTCTTGGACGCAGGTGAGAGGAACGAAAAAGCGGCACCTCGGAAACCACGCAGGCTGGGTTTTTTCAAGGATTTTTCCTCAGAAGCGTGCCATTGTACGAGTATAGGTTTTCCTCGCAAACTTCCCGCGCTAGACGACAAAAGACTAAAATACGGTTGATCTGCGTTCGAAAGAATCTGTGGAGAGGGAGAATATTCCGTGGTTTCGGGAATATGATCCGTTTTCGGAATTACGAGGGTGGGGAGCGGAGCCTTGCTGGGAAGCCAGTGGTGGAGAGACGAAGTCTTCCGTTGTGAGCGCCGGCGTGTGACGGTCGCTCGGTATCAGCTTTGTTGGTACATACAGACTTGTTGTCTTTCCTCTCAGGAGAGTTTATAGTTAGAACAGTTAGGCAATGTACTGTTGCGAACCTAAACGATTCTAGACTTCACCTCCGGGTTGGAAGTCGTCGTTGACTATGCAGTGATCAGTAATTGAGAGCACTTCTTCTGCCTGTAGTTATGTTGTGACATTATCTGAACTCCGTCCTTGTGGTTGGGACTTTGTGTTTCTCGTCTGTAGAAGACAGAGAGGAGAAGACAGTATTAGAGTATATTAGTCAAAGGATAGCCTTCTTCAGTCCTAATGATTGAAAGATTTTATTTGTGGCTGGAGTTCTTCCATCGTCACAGACGAGTATGAGAACCATCTCTTCGAAGCACCGGACGCACTACATATGATGATATCTTAAATTGTTTCGGCATACTAGGACTATAAAGCTAAACTGCTGTGATGACGTTGGTTTAATTCCACTGAGGTTCCACACCACCGTAGATCATCTTTGAAAGTAGTGTCTTCTAGTGTTTGGTACGTAGATAATATCAGTCATTTCGCGTTTGTGATATCAGACCGCGCAGTCATAAAAAGGGGCAGAGCTCTGCAATGGATTAATAATTTTAGTTAGTAAATTCAGTGTTTATTATTGTTCGTTCGCACATTACACTCGCCCAGAGTATTATCATGGACGTGTCGTGCCACCATTCTCTGTACAAAAGCAGCATGTCTGACACCTCCTCATTGCTCTATGTCTGCACGGAAGGAATGCCGAAGCAGAAATTACTTGCCGATAGATGATACAGTTCCCGTTAGTTCTGCAGTGCAGGCAAGTAAACGGTCGAAGGGCATGGTAAGAACGACATAGCCTGACATGAGCGTGTTTGCAAGGCAATAGACGATTCTGGTCGACATGCTAGTAAGTTTTAAAATATTTCTGGGATTCTTTTGCGAAGAGTTTGAATCACAGCATTAACTAGCAACTGTATTCGTCTTTTCAAGCGATTTCGGATAATGTTAAAAAAAGTATATCATTCTCTTTTAAAATATTTTATTTGCTTCATTATCACAAGATGAATGAAACAGCCGAAATACCCTGACCTCAAGAGGAATATAATAATTCCAAACCCAAAGAAAGCAGGTGTTGACAAATGTGAAAATTACCGAACTATCAGTTTAATAAGTCACGGCTGCAAAATACTAACGCAGATTCTTTACAGACGAATGAAAAAAGTAGTGGAAGCCAACCTCGGGGAATATCAGTTTGGATTCCGTAGAAATGTTGGAACACGTGAGGCAATACTGACGCTACGACTTATCTTAGAAGCTAGATTAAGAAAGGCAAACCTACGTTTCTAGCATTTGTAGACTTAGAGAAAGCTATCGACAATGTTGACTGGAATACGCTCTTTCAAATTCTGAAGATGGCAGGGTAAAAATACAGAGAGCGAAAGGTTATTTACAATTTGTACAGAAACCAGATGGCAGTTATAAGAGTCGAGGGGCATAAAAAAGAAGCAGTGGTTGGGAAGGGAGTAAGAACAGGGTTGTATCCTATTCCCGATGTTATTCAATCTGTATATTGAGCAAGCAGTGAAGGAAACAAAAGAAAAATTCGGAGTAGGTATTAAAGTCCATGGAGAAGAAATAAAAACTTTGAGGTTCGCCGATGACATTGTAATTCTGCCAGAGAGAGCAAAGGACTTGGAAGAGCAGTTAAATGGAATGGATAGTGTCTTGAAAGGAGGGTATAAGATGATCATCAACAAAAGGAAAACGAGGATAATGGAATGTAGTCGAATTAAGTCGAGTGATGCTGAGACTTTTAGATTAGGAAATGAGACACTTAAAGTAGTAAAGGAATTTTGCTATTTGGGGAGCAAAATAACTGATGATGGTCGAAGTAGAGAGGATATCAAATGTAGACTGGCAATGGCAAGGAAAGTCGAGTATTGATTTAAGTGTCAGGAAGTCATTTCTGAAAGTATTTGTACGGAGTGTAGCCTTGTATGGAAGTGAAATATGGACGATAAATAGTTTGGACAAGAAGAGAATAGTAGCTTTTGAAATGTGGTGGTACAGAAGAAGCAAGTATTGAATAGGATTGGGGAGAAGAGAAGTTTGTGGCACAACTTGACTAGAAGAAGGGATCGGTTGGTAGGACATGTGTTGAGGCATCAAGGGATCACCAATCTAGTATTGGAGGGCAGTGTGGAGGGTAAAAATCGTAGAGGGAGACCAAGAGATGAATACACTAAGCAAATTCAGAAGGACGTAGGTTGCAGTAGGTACTGGGAGATGAAGAAGCTTGCACAGGATGGAGTAGCATGGAGAGCTGCATCAAACTAGTCTCAGGACTGAAGACCACAACAACAACAACATCTCGATGGATATAAGGGTTAAAACAGTTTATCACGTAACAAAGTACATACATTTAGTGTACTATCATTTGTCGAAAACCTCGTTTTGATACCTGGAACCTTCCACGAATTAACTGAGGTGTTAACAGAACAGCAAGCAGAACACAGCATGTTGTTTTCAATGGAGAGACGTCTACAGACGTTAAAGTAACCTCTGGCGTGCCACAGGGGACTGTTATGGGACTATTGCTTTTCACAATATATATAAATGACCTAGTAGATAATGTTGGAAGTTGCATGCGGCTATTCGCGGATGATGCTGTAGTATACAGAGAAGTTGCAGCATTAGAAAATTAAGTGAAATGCAGGAAGATCTGCAGCGAATAGGCACTTGGTGCAGGGAGTGGCAGCTGACCCTTAAAATAGACAAATGTAATGTTTTACAACTACATAGAAAGAAGGATCCTTTATTGTATTATTATATGATAGCGGAAGAAACCATGGTAGCAGTTACTTCTGTAAAATATTTGGGAGTATGCGTACGGAACGATTTGAAATTGAATGATCATATAAAATTAATTGTTGGCAAGACGGGAGCCAGATTGAGATTCATTAGGAGAGTCCTTAGAAAATGTACTCCATCGACAAAGGAGGTGGCTTACAAAAGACTCGTTCGACCTATACTTGAGTATCGCTTATCAGTGTGGGATCCGTATCAGATCGGGTTGACAGAGGAGATAGAGAAGATCCAAAGAAGAGCGGCGCGTTTCGTCACAGGTGTATTTGGTAACCGTGATAGCGTTACGGAGATGTTTAGGAAACTAAAGTGGCAGTCTCTGCAAGAGAGGCGCTCTGCATCGCGGTGTAGCATGCTGTCCAGGTTTCGAAAGGATGCGTTTCAGGATGAGGTATCGAATTTATTGCTTCCCCCCACTTATACCTCCCGAGGAGATCACGAATGTAAAATTAGAGAGATTGGAGAGCACATGGAGGCTTTGCGGCAGTCGTTTTTGCAGCGAACCATTCGTGACTGGAACAGGAAAGGGAGGTAATGACAGTGGCACGTAAAGTGCCCTGCGCCACACACAGTTGGGTGGCTTGCGGAGTATAGATGTAGATGTAGATTTACTTCTTGCGTGAATCTCCCTGTACAGTATATGAATCATTCCCTTAGTGTGATTTAGTTATCCGCATCAATGCGCTTATTCATAAAGGTCCCTTGATGTGGTGAATGGATACGAGCGATTGTTATATCAGTTTCCCTAAGGGTGAGCAGAGATTAAAATGATTGTCCCAGAAAGTAAAAGCGGAAGTCGCTAATCTGCAGCGTATCATAGCACAAAATGTGAGTTTCAGAAAGTTTCTCACTTTGACCTACAAGGAAGCTATTTCGCAATGTCACCGCAGCAGAATGTCTTAAAGTGAACACTCAAAAATACTATCACATGAATTACGAAATCTAAAAACTTGTGATGCCCACTTGCTCCTTCCCAGTTGAACGGAATGGACAGTGTCTTGAAAGGAGGGTATAAGATGAACATCAACAAAAGCAAAACGAGGATAATGGAATGTAGTCGAATTAAATCGGGTGAGCTGAGGGAATTAGATTAGGAAATGAGACACTTAAAACAGTAAAGGAGTTTTGCTATTTGGGGAGCAAAATAACTGATGATGGTCGAAGTAGAGAGGATATAAAATGTAGACTGGCAATGGCAAGGAAAGCGTTTCTGAAGAAGAGAAATTTGTTAACATCGAGTATTGATTTAAGTGTCAGGAAAACGTTTGTGAAAGTATTTGTATGGAGTGTAGCCATGTACGGATGTGAAACATGGACGATAAATAGTTTGGACGAGAAGGGAAGAGAAGCTTGTGGTGCTACAGAACATTGCTGAAGATTAGATGGGTAGATCACATAACTAATGAGGAGGTGTTGAATAGAATAGGGGGAGAAGAGGAGTTTGTGGCACAACTCGACTAGAAGAAGGGATCGGTTGCTAGGACATGTTCTGAGGCATCAAGGGATCACCAATTTGGTACTGGAGGGCAGTGTGGAGGGTAAAAATCGTAGAGGTTGACCAAGAGATGAATACACTAAGCAGATTCAGAAGGACGTAGGCTGCAGTAGGTACTGGAAGATGAAGAAGCTTGCACAGGATAGAGTTGCATGGAGAACTGCATCAAACCAGCCTCAGGACTGAAGATCATAACAACAACAATGAGGAATCACACTGGCTGTAGCTGGCCAGCACACCTGAGGCACTAGCCACCTGTCGGAGCCTCGGGCCGCGCGTCGTGCCTCTTGATAAACATCGGAAGCGGCCCCTCAGCGGCAGGCAAACAGCCGCAAAGCGACAAAGCGGCTGCGCGGCGGCTGGCGGCACGAGTCCCACAGGGCTTCATTCCCGGGCCAACACTATCAGGCCAGCCACCGACGCGCGTCATTAACTCGAGGGCAGCGTGCGAGGATGTGTGTGTGTGAATGTGAGTGTGAGACAGAATGCTCGCGACTGCTGGCAAGGACTGCCGCACCGCTCTGGCTATTTATACGGTGAAACGCCTTAAAATACAGAAAAAAACTGTGACTGCAACACACTCACTTCATCCGTAACTTGAAAGCGTGACTCACTCTGCGGAAGGGTACTTTGCTGCAACACCAATTGCTGACAAGTGGTCTTTCGGTACTAATCATATAAAATAATTTTAGCTGAAGACTTCCACGTACATGTGCCAAACACTATACGCTGGGACAAACTGCTAAAGTAGCTCACGCGTCAGGGCTTGGAAACTACGATAAAACCATAACTCTGGGTCGCTTAAACACACAGAGGCGATGTTGTTTCTCAAGTTTGCAGAATTATCGAGAACAGCTACAGCGCTGCAGTCATGGACTGTGCGGCTGGTCCCGGTGGAGGTTCAAGTCCACCTTCGGGCATGGGTGTGTGTGTTTGTCCTTAGGATAATATAGGTTAAGTAGTGTGTAAGCATAGGAACTGATGACTTCAGCAGTTAAGTCCCATAAGATTTCACACACATTTGAAAATTTTTTTGAACAGCTATAAAAAGTAACCATTTTAGATCAAGATTTTTTTGTCTAAAGAAAATTGCTTCACAAGTCTTGTACCATGACGGTATGCATAATTTTTTGTGGTTTTGCTGACAAGTTATCCTTATCACAAAAAAAATCACTTTTTTTCGTATTTTGAAAGGTGACGAACTTTGTTCTCTCTTCTTACTTCATCTAATTCATGTAATCCCTTCAGCAAAAAATGGCTCTATGGCACTTAACATCTGAGATCATCAGTCCCCTAGAACTTAGAACTACTTAAACCTAACTAACCTAAGGACATCACACACTTCTCTGCCCGAGACAGGATTCGAACCTGCGACCGTAGTGGTCGTGCGGGTCCAGATTGAAGCGCCTAGAACCGCTCTGTCACACCGGCCTGCTACTTTCAGCATCTACCACTAGCCAGGACAGATATATGTTCATAGTTATGATGACAACGGTAATGTGTGGAATGATAGTGTTATGTTCCAAAATATGAAAATATGAGAAGTGAACATATTCACATGCAAAGGAATAACAGAAGATGGTGAAATGTTTAAGATGACTCTTCTGTTATTTCCAGAACGAGATTTTCACTCTGCAGCGGAGTGTACGCTGACATGAAACTTCCTGGCAGATTAAAACTGTGTGCCGGACCGAGACTCGAACTCCGGACCTTTGCCTTTCGCTGGCAAGTGCGGACCAGGAGAGCTTCTATGAAGTTTGGAAGGTAGGAGACGAGATACTGGCAGAAGTAAGGCTGTGAGGAGGGGGCGTGAGTCGCGCTTGGGTAACTCAGTGTTAGAGCACTTGTCCGTGAAAGGCAGAGGTCCCGAGTTCGTGTCTCGGTCCGGCACACACTTTTAATCTGCCAGGAAGTTTCATGTCAGCGTACACTCCGCTGCAGAGTGAAAATATCGTTCTGGAAATAACACAAGAGTCCTCTTAAATATTTCACCAGCTTCTTAATTATTAGCGCCTCCGAATTTTTTATTCTATTCTCAGTATCGGTTGTGGTATTACGCGTCATTCATGTTATTCTGGCGACTAGACGGCTCCGAAATGTAGCATGCACCACGGCCTTTTCTAACCTGATGATGCGCTAGAAATAACGTGCTGTAATCGATTTCGAATTAGAGGAGTTTAACCACACAGAGCACCTTCTCCTTCAGCATGTTAATGCCAGATCACACATGAGCCTGCAACATTTGAAACAATCCGATGCCTTCGGTTCACTGTCATCGATCATCCTTCATACAATCTCTACCTGGCTCCTTGTAATTTTCAACTGTTTCCAGAACTTAAAGAAAACCTTCAGTGTCTTCACTTAGATGCAAACGAAGCGGTGTAGGCTGAGGTGAGATTCTGGCTCCGTCAACAAACTCATTCTACAGCGTCGGCATAAATAAAGTGGCCTCTGGTTGCGAGGAGTGTGTTCTTCGACAGGGTGATTGTGTTGAGAGTTAAATATGTAGACACGTTGAATAAAGACGTAGGATGTTAATAAAGTTTGTTTTACTTAAAAATCTTTAAAAATTCTCACATAAAAATTCTGAGACATTACTGTTTAGCACTCGCTCGCAGTTCATATGTATTATAACATCTTGATTATTAGTTCTACTGCATTAACCTTCTTGAAGTATGCGGATGCAATAAACTGTTCTGTTGTTGAAGAAACCATCCTCGTGCTATCATGAAGTGCTAGAGTGAAACTAAGAAAAAGCAAAGCAAGGATAATACGGAAAGTGGTCTTCTGCTTGAGTGAAATTTAATGTTAGGGAAACGAGCTGTGTACTCGTATATGCGGCCGCCGAGCATGGATTCTAAACACACTGTTCATTCGAAATCCAACTCGCGCTTTTCTCAAAATTCATCCTGAAAGCCATGAATCAAGTCAGACAAATAGATCTAGCATTTAGTGACTTCCGAAAATCATTTTACTCGCTATGAAAATGTGGTAAAGTAGAGTACTAAAAGAAATATGTGACTGAATTGAGTACTTTTTGGTAAGCAGAACGCAGTATGTTATAGTGGATGGAGAATTATCAGCAGATGTAGAAGTAACTTCAGGTATGCCCCAGGAAAATGTGCGGCCCCCTGCTGCTCATGTTATATATTAATAACTTTGTAGTCATTAGATTTTACGGATTTTCCATAACGAAGTACCATCTAAAACAAATCTGCACGAATATTCAAGCGAATCTTTATTTAAAGGCGATTGAGAGATTTTACTTGCTTTAAATCCTTTGAAATGGAATATTACACACTTCAGGAAATGCAAAATTGTAGTCACTATTGGAATCAGACTCCTACAAGTGCCTGAGTACAGCAGTTTGGGGTATGCAGTGAAGTAATCATACAGTCAGTCGTAAGTAAAGCAAATGGCAGACGTCCGTTCATTGGCGGGATACCGGGGTAGTGCTGTGCGTCTGCAAAGGAGAGTCCGTTCTTTGGCGCAATACTGAGGTACTGCAGTGTGTCTACAAATTAGGGACCATTCATTGGCGGGACCATGTGTTACTGCTGTGCGTCGACAAAGGACAGTCCGCTCATTGCTGGGATCCTGCGGTAGTGCTGTGCATCTAGAAAGGAGAGTCTATTCATTAGCGGGATATTGAGGAAGTGCTGCATGTCTACAAAGGAGAGTTCTTCCACTAGCGGGATGCTGGAGTAGTTCTGCGCCTCTTCAAAGAAGACTACTAGCGAAACACCCCCTATGAACCAACATATAACAGTGTATTGTTCAAGCATGGTTGACCAACATCAAATACAGAGTAGACCAAAAACATATTGCAACTTTCGGGATATGTTACATGGAGGAATAAAATATGTTATATCGAGACACGTCTGGAAACACTTTGTTTTCACATTAGAGCTGAGGTCTTATCCGCTTCACAATTACAGAAAGAAAATGTACCAGCATTAAATGAAACATTTCTTACATGAAATCTTCAAATTACCCACTTGGTTACGTTTGGTTAAAATGTATATTAAGTTGTAATTCTTAGACCTACAGCCGGTGTGTAGTACGAAGGTAATACTGAAATGTGACTCACTTCATTGCTTGTGTTGACATACACAATGGAGCTCTCCCTCATTTCATTGTTAATATTTGTAAGCTTTTAAATATCAAACTAAGTGAGAGATGTAAAGGAGGAACAATTCCTTGGCTTCCACGCTCTCCACATCTAAATAGACTATACTTTTATTTGTGGAGGGGGGCTTTTGAAAGCTATTGTGCACAGAATCCTGGTACAACGTGCACTGAGTCTTCGAGCCTGTATTGTGGAAGGCTGTGAAACAATACACAGTTTTCGAAGGATATGGCCCCACTT
Source organism: Schistocerca gregaria (assembly GCF_023897955.1). NCBI lineage: Eukaryota > Metazoa > Arthropoda > Insecta > Orthoptera > Acrididae > Schistocerca > Schistocerca gregaria. The sequence continues at coordinate 136,172,242 of NC_064925.1, read as the reverse complement.
CAGGGATTCAATGTGACTGTGGGTTAATGCATGTATTCCTGTTAACGGAAGGCATCTTGAACATTTCATTTAACGAAGTGTTTCATACTGTGCTGACACATTGTTTTCCTGTATGCCTCCAACGATTAATGTGATTACGAAGAGAAGTAGAAACTGAGCTCTAACATAGCAATAAAGCGTATCAGGATCCATGTCCATACAACATCTTATTCCTATACGGCCGGCCCACAGCGGCCGAGGGGTTCTAGGCGCTTCAGTCCGGAACCGAGCTGCTGCTTCGGTCGCAGGTTTGAATCCTGCCTCAGGCATGGATGTGTGTGACGTCCTTAGGTTAGTTAGGCGTAAGTAGTTCTAAGTCTAGGAGACTGACGACCTCAGATGTTGTCCCACAATGCTTACAGCCATTTTAATATTAAACGCGTATAATGGACGTTACGAATGGTTACAGGTTTATCTGACCACGGAAGTATATAACGCAAATGGACGAAAGTCAACTTAACTGGCAGACGATTGCAGATAGACGCGAACTCTCCCCCTAAAGCCTACTTATAAACTGTCAAGAATCTGGAATCAAGGAATATAGTATTGTCCCCTAGATAACGCTCCCGTAAAAACAGCAAAGTCTATTAGACTATGTACCATATGCAGAGAGGGACTTAAGCAGTCATGTTTCTCACATTCTATAAGAAAAAAAGGGAAGGAGCTCTAATATGCGGCGTAATGTAAGAACCCTATGTACTCTTCTCAGTGGTTTGCGAATTTTAGCTGAGCATATACAATGACGAACAGAAAGTCCCTACGCCAAGAAGGAGTTGTGCGAAATAAACGAAAGTGGTTAGAGCTGTTAACAAATCTGACAAATAACGTCTATTCATATTTCGCGGCAGCCCCATAATAGTGGATCTAGTAGCGCCACTATGGGGATGCAAATCAAGTTTCCCTTAAATACACACAGCAGCAGTCCTCTGGTTGGTTACGTTTGAGATTGGATGAGGTGAGGTGCTGCTAGTCAAGACGACGAAGACGCCATTATCAATAGCCCACAGAGTTTGAACGAGGTCTTGTAATAGGGTTGCAAGAAGCTTGATGTTCCTCCAATGATATTATAGAAAGACTTGGTAAGAATGAAGCCACTGTACGTGACTGCTGGCGGTGGTAATCACGGAAATGTACAGCCACCAGAAGATCGGGCTCTAGACGACCATTTGGTCGAGAGCAAAAACCGTCGTGTTCGGCGTGTGGCTGTGGCGCACCATATTGCGTCTGTAGCAGTAATTCATGCAGCAGTTGGCACCACAGTGGCGCAACGAACTGTTACGAATGGTTGCTTCAAGTACAACTCCGAGCCATACGCCGTGTAGCGTGAATTTAACTGACCCCAAACCGCTGCCGTTTGCGTCCTCAGTGGTGACAAGCGAGAGCTCATTGGAGGGCAGCGTGGTAGTCTTTGTGTTTTCTAATCAAAGGCCGTTCTGCTTCAGTGCCGGTGACAGCTATGTGACGGTTAGAGGGAGACTCAATGAGCGCTTGAAACCAATCTGTCGGCGTTCTACACACACTGGACCTGCATCTGGAAGTGTGGTCTAGAGTGCGATTTCCTATGACAGAAGGAGCACTCTCTTAGTTATCCCATGCACCCTGCCTGCAAATTTGCACGTTAGTCTGATGATTAAACTTGTTGTGTTGCCATTCATGAACAGCAATCCAGAGGGTGCTTTCTAACAGGATAACGCTGGCCCTCATACTGCTGTTGCCTCGCCCTGCTCTATCACCAGATCTGTCTGGAATCGAGCACGCATGAGACGCCATCAGACGACCACTTTAGCGTCATCCACAACCAGCGTTAACCATCCCTATATCGATCGACCAAAACGCAACAGGTGTGGAACTCACCTCGCAAACTGACATCGGGCACATGTATGACACTAAAGTTGCACGTTTGCACGCTTTAAGTCCACATAGTGGCAGGTACACTGGTTATTAACGTAGCAGCATTTCAGTTTTGCATTGACTTTTCTCGTGCTTACATTAACCTGTGATCTTCCAATCGGAATCACTTAACTATGTCACCTAGATAAAAGCTTTCCCGAAAGTTTAGAACCCTGCATTATTTATTTCTTGGTATTGGTATATTTCCATCATTATAGATATAAGTTTCTACCAACTCTGAAGTATTTGTTCCATTTAACAGAACCACAGGAGGACACAAACTCTGCACCACTGTGTGCGTTTCAAATGGCTCTAAGCACTATGGGACTTCGGAGCTCATCACTCCACTAGACTTAGAACTAATTAAACCTACCGAAAGGGCATCACACACATCCATGCCCGAGGCAGTATTCGAACCTGCGACCGTAGCAGCAGCGTGGTTCATTATTGAAGCGCCTAGAACCGCTCGGCCACAGCAGCTGGCCACTGTGGATGCCTCAAACTGAATTGTAACCTTCAATACTTCGAGAGCACTGTCGTTATTATGGCAACCTCACCCTCTACAGTGTGCCGCAACATGAGATGGAACTTCTTTGCGACGACATCATTGTATAAAAATATTCTCGATTTACCTATTTCCTCAACTCGAGCTGTCGGAAAAATCCTCCATCGCCTTCCCCATGAACAACTTACTGTCGCGGCTACTATTGTGGTGACCACAATTATGTCACGCTTCCGGAGGTCCATGTCTGCGCTGGTGGTGACAGCCACAGCACTGCAAGCGTACGTGCCATCAGCATGTCGTTAATGAGGCAGCGATGTGCGAGAGAGAGGACGAATAAACTTCAAACAGCTTTGCAGAAGTTTCCGGAGACGACCGACATTGCCTCGCTTAATGACACTGCTCGACTTGAGCAGCGGCGCGGAAAGGACACAGATGAGCGAAGGCTGCAAAGTTTCTGTGTGTGCAGGCTCGATACTCTACCGCAGGCCTCGCATTCAGTTGTACGTAGTGTGGGTCAGAAACAGAGCGAGTGTTCGAGTCTAATGTTGAGCGTTGCCTACATTTGAAATCAAGGTGGTGTTACGCCAGTTTCATACCGGCTTCCTTCCTTCCCGCTGTACTTCTGTGAGTTAGACAAGTCTGAGAACGGTCGCACTGCGATCGCTTCCTACTCGTCAACTCGTTTGTCTCACTTGAACGTGGGGGAGTATAATGCCGTAACGTGGCATAGAAATCGAAAGCCTTATCTTGCTGCTGTAAAGTAGTCTTGACAGGGCGAATACCCATGACTCTCGGGATCAGGTGACCCAAACGAAGCTACGTTTCCTGAGACTGTGGAGAGCATAACACGACTCTTAAACGAAGCAGTGAATACAACTGAAAATGTGCCCCGTGAGGGGAAAGAGTAGCGTCTGGGAAAAGTCCACGCTTCAGACAAAAAGCATGCAGGTTTCGTCCAACTCAAACAAAATGGCTGTGTTCTTGTTTATTCCATCTCCACGAAAAGAAAGCACATGTGTGCTCCGTCAAACTAAAACTGGGCACAGAGTAACCGTTTGTGGGACCAACAAGCATGCTGCACCGTGAGGTAATAAAAGTCCGAAAATGGTTCAAATGGCTCTGAGCACTATGGGACTTAACATCTAAAGTCATCAGTCCCCTACAACTTAGAACCACTTCAACCTAAATAACCTAAGGACATCTCATTCAGACTGAAGCGCCTAGAACCGCTCGGCCACCGCGGCCAGAATAAAAGTCATGGGTTAGCGATATGCACATATTCAGACGGTGGTATTAGCTATCGATAACACAAGGTGTGAACGATCATTGATTAACGGAGCTGTCGTTTGTACTCGGGCGATTCATGTGAAAAGATTTCCGATGTGATTAAGGCCACACAACAGACTTTGAACGTGGACTGGTAGTTGGAGCTAGAGGAATGGGAAATTCCATTTTTGAAATCAGGGAATTCAGTATCCCGAGATCTACAGTGTCAGGAGTGTGCAGAGAATACCAAATTTCTTGCAAGGACGATACATCGCCAGAAGGCGATCACTTAACGACCAAGACCAAGAGCTGTCAGTGCTAACAGGCAAGAAATACTGCCTGAGATAACCGTAGAAATCCATGTGGGACGTGCAACGACCGTATCCGTTAGGACAGTGCTGCGAAATTTGTCGTTAATGGGCTATGGCAGCAGACGACAGTCGCGAGTGCCTTTGCCAACAGCAAGACATCGTCTGCAGCGCCTCTTCCGGGCTTGTGACAAGATCGCTTGGACGCTAGACAAGTAGAAAACGGTGGCGTGGTCAGATGAGTCCCGACGTCACTTGGCAAGAGCTGACAGTAGGGTTCGAGCCCTACAAACTCATGGACCCAAGTTGTCAACGAGGCATTTTACTAACTGTTGGTGGCTCCATAGTGGTGTGGACTGTGTTACATGGAATGGACTGAGTCCTATGGATGTTCGGCTACTTGGAGATCTTTTGCATTCATGGGCGTCTTGTTCCCAAACGACGATGGATAATGCGCCATCTCACCGGTCCACAACTCTTTGCGATTGGTTCAAAGGAACATTCTGGACAGTTCGAGCGAATGATTTGGCTATCCAGTTCACCCGAATGAATCCTTCAGAATATTTATGTAAGTCTACCAAAAACCTGTACCGTTTGTAAATTCTTGGGATTATGAGTAGCTGATCAAATTCGTGGAAGCAGTAAGCTAATTATGTCTGTAAAAACATACAACCCAGTCTCTATGTATTAAGAAGATAATCACTGAAGTTTATCACTGAAACCATAAGGACTGTATATTGTGGATTAGTGTATCCTTTCTTGTCTTATGGAAGAGTGCTGTGGGGTGGGACATGGCAAACTAGTAGGAAAAGAGTTTTCATACTGCAAAAAGATGTTCAAATGTGTGTGAAATCTTATGGGACTTAACTGCTAAGGTCATCAGTCCGTAAGTTTACACACTACATAACCTAAATTATCTTAAGGACAAACACACACACCCATGCCCGAGGGAGGACTCGAACCTCCGCTGGGACCAGCCGCACAATTCATGACTGCAGCGCCTTAGACCGCACTTTCATACTGCAGAAGCGAGCCTTGAGGATCACAGCGAAAGTAAAACCAGGAAGTTCTTGCAAACCCCTGTTCATTAGACAAAATAATCTCACAGTTTATTCCATGTATATACTGTAAATTATAATGCTAATGCAAGAAGACACTATGATCACAAAAAGAAACATTGATATTCACAGCTATGCAACAAGGCATAGAAAAGATTTTCATATGGTTAACAGAAGGTTAACTTTAACAGCGAAAAGCCCCTAAGTCAAATGAACTGCTTTTAATAACTTGTTACCAAATGAAGTTAAGATATTGCCATGAGATACTTTTAAAAAGCGAGCCTAGCAGTAGCTTATCCAAAACTGCCCTTATAATTTGAATATATCACGAATTACAGTGTAATAAGAAATAAAGTAAGTTTTAAAAAATTGGTAATTTTAAATACTTTATACTTAGTTGACAACGCATATGCATGTAAAATGAAGTGTTAAGAACAATGAATTGAATCGAATTGACATAAGGAGAGTTCACTTGGTGCACAAAATCGTTCACAAGCAACACTTAACACTTTCGCAATTATGGAAGGCTGTAGAGGCTTGATGGCTCAATATTTATGCAGGGAACTTTCAGCTGCTATACTTCGTCGGGCAAAATGAGGTACGACGCTATATTAACAGTCCTTCCATGACTTCTGTCACAACAATGTTGGTTTGTTGACTGTTAGCGAGCTGTGTAGCTTATCATTAATTTATGAAACTTTTTCGAAGGCTGCTGTAAGTTTATTTTGATAATTATCACCATTTAGAGAATACTCTTCATCTCCATTTCCTGTTTTCAGACTCGGTATCTTGTCGACACTGCGTGTATCTCAACTTAATTCTTAGACATTCGTTAGTATTAAACAAATACAGACGTACATATACATACACATGCATATTTATATATACACATACACACTTATACACAAATCCATACAAATTCGTATATATGCACGTTCGTCTGCATAAAGGTACATATAAACAGAATAAAGCCGTGCAGGATTAGCCGAGCGGTCTTGGCGCTGCGATCATGGACTGTGCGGCTGTTCCCGGCAAAGGTTCGAGTCATCCCCCGGGCATGGGCATGTGTGTGTTTGTCCTTAGCCTAATTTTGATTAAGTAGTGAGTAAGCTTAGGGACTGATGACCTTAGCAGTTAAGTCCCGTAAGATTTGACACACACACACACACACACACACACACACACACACACACACACAGAATAAAACAGAATAGGAGACTAACAGGGTTTATGCTCCAGCACTGAGGTCGTATTGAACGTCCGACGGATGGAAGAAGAACGATGGGCGCAGTGTTTGTTCGAGTTATTCTCTGCCAGGGAGAAGAAGGTGAGGGAGGCTGAAGGCAACGTGGAGGAAAACGCCATGAATACTAACCGATCCGTCATTGTACTGGCATGTAATAATCGCCATTTCCCACGGTTATACTTCCGTACTCGTGCACTCAGCATTTCTGTTCTGGTAGAGTCCATTTGTACGCGACTACAGATGACATTGACGAGTTTTCAGTTAAACATGCAACAGCACAGACTCACGAGTCGCGTCTCCGAACATATGGAGACTGAGAGTTCGGAGATGACGTCATATGCGGACTCGCTGGCGTGTTTAAAGCGAGTACTCCGAGCTCACGTCCGGTCTCCAGTTGTTAACCGTCATGCTTCCTTAGCGGGGTGCAAGCCTTCACGCGCCTTTTATGTCGCACTCGCTCACTGCTTACGCGTTTGGAAGTGAGAGAGACCGAAAGGCGTAGATAGCGAGTGACGGTGAACAACTATCGCCCACTCAGCGCGCTACACGTGTGCAGTCCTGTAAAGACCTAAATACAGAGCTCTCGTAGGCTTCTAAGAGAGCTCTCGACAATGAGAAAACAGAGAAATGATCTCAATTGTTTACGTTCCTACGAGAGCGCTGGGAGAACCTGTGCAACAATCTCTGTCTGCGTGACGTAATTCTGACGTTCTTTAACCAAATTTGATGCGGCAATACTCAGAATGTTTTTCGCAGTCACGTGCACCTATTCAAATCATCAAGCTGGCTTCTTAAAATAGTACTGGCACCGTGCCACTCACTTTCGTAAGTATATCGGGTACGTTATTTGTCTACTCAGTATCTCAGCTACGAACAGAAAGGCCACTATAAAGGATTGTCTTTGATTTACTAATACTATGTTGCGCCTATTTGTTGCTTGAGTACGGAAACGATTGAACAAAGTTTTCAAGCTAACTGAAAATGTTTTTTGAGCACCTAATAACGTGTCATTCAAATTGTCATGAATTTTTATGACTTCTTATAATAGATAAGAAGGTTGGACAAAAACATGAAAACACCATGCAAAATCGATGCTTTAAGGTAAATGCAGTTGCGAGCCAAACTTTCAGGTTGTGCTGTTGCATCCGACCTCTGACGGTACCTGTGCAATATCCTCAGTAAGTTGCAAGTGCCAATCGGGGTCAGAATAGTGTTCTGAGTAGTTGTGAGGAAGATAAGTGATTTCGAACTTCGCCCAGATCGAATGATGGATGTTCCCGTAAGCAAGTTATCCTAATTGTTTGACGTTTCAATAGTTACCACGTGAAAGATTCATACTGGGTATAGGGAGACTGGATGAAACATTATCTGCTAAGTCACAATGCTGACGAAAGTGCATGTTGAATTGAATACTAGCCCTTTTTGGCAAACCATCCTAGCTTACATATCGGCAAGATACATGAGATGACAAAAGTCATGGGAAAGCAATGTTCATAGATACAGATGCCGCACACAAGATATAAAAGCACCATCCATTAGCGGAGCTGTCATTTGTGCCGAGAGTACAAAATTTCAGGCATTACCTCTGACCACGGACAATGAAGTGGCCGACGGCCTTCGCTTAACGACCGAGAGCAGCGGCATTTGCGTAGAATTATCAGTACTAACAGACAAATAACATTGCAAGAAATCACCACAGGAATCAATGTGGAACGTACTACGAATGTACCCGTTAGAACAATGCTGCAAAATTTGGCGTTATTAGAGTATTGCAGCAGAAGACGGACACGAGTGCTAATAGCAAGACATCGCCTGCTCGTGATCATATCAACTGGACCATAGACAGTTGGAAGACCGAGGCCTGGGCAGATGAGTGCCAACCTCACATCGTAAGAGCTGATTGTAGGCTCGAGTGTCGCGCGGACCCCACAAAGAAGTTCCATAGCTCTGTATCTGTGTGGTCTGTGTTTACATGGTCCTCTAGTCCAACTAAACGAATCATTGACTGGAAAAGGCTGTGTTTGTCTGCTTTAGAGACCAATTGATGCGAACAACAGGGGTTGTTTATGGATGACAATGCGCCATGTCACACGGCCAAAGTCGTTCGCGATTGGTTTGAGGAAGATTCTAGACACTTCAAGCGAATGATTTGGCCACCCATATAGCTCGACATTAATCCCATCGAACATTTATGCAACGCTAAATTCGTACACAGTATCTTGCACCGGCTACACTTTCGCAGTTATGTAAGGCTATAGAGGCATTACGGCTAAATATTTCTGAAGGAGACTTTGAACTGTTGTGATGGCGACTAGAACGGTTGTGGGGTTGAAGTGACTGAAAGTGTGGTGGGACCTGTGGAGGAGCCCGCTAACAACAACACAGTGGGAGAGGATGGACACGACCAATGAAGGGCAGAATTAACAACAACAAGATCGAAACAATGGAGTCACAAGAAAATGTAACAACCATGTTCACAGAACTAGAAAGTAAATCAGCTGTCTAAGGCGAGGCGATGAGTTCAGAGACGTGCGCAAGGTTAGACTAGCTGGCTGAGCTTTTCTTTTTTTTCTTTTTCTTTATTGTGATTCATTCCCCTGCCCATATAGGCGTGGGAGGGCTGCCAGCGGCACAATCCGCCGCTCTTCAGCCGAGTGACATAAGAGCTTAAAATGTTACATACATATGGCGAGAAAGGGGAACTTAAAACAGAAATATGGGAGAAAATGGAGGTAAAAAGTAGACTAACACGGAGACGTTCATGGAGGACAGTTAAAAGTCGCCAGAAAGTTAAAAAACACAGTTGGCGAGTCTTCAAAACTCAGAGAAACACTGAATGTACATGAAAAACAAAAAAAGTCGGCCACAGTAGTAAAAACACTCCGGAACAACACACTTAAAACCCACGTGAAGCACAAACGACAAAGAATAAAACTGCCAGTCGGGATCTGCCGAGGGAAGGGCAGAGAGGATGGAAAAGGAAGGGAGAGCATGGGGCAGCAGGGGAAGCGGCGGGATGAAGAGAGGAGGGGCATCAGTGGGTACACCAAGAGGCAGAAGACATGTGGGAAGAGGGAAGACAGGGCAGGAGGGAGAACAGAGACACTGAAAGGAGTCACAAGAGATAGAGGGTGAGTAGGAGGGGGAAGCCGCTCAGGAGGAGGGAGAGGGAGCCCAGAGGAGGAGGCAGGAAGGTAGGGTTAGAGTTGGTAGGAAGGGTAGATGTCAGGGCGAAGCTTATCATCTGGGAGGGGTACTGGCTGAGCGAGAGGCGGGCGCTTAAGTACTCTATCGGGGGCGCCGTTATTGGCCGCTGGAATCACGTGTTCCACTGTGGCGCCCCCACATTAAACGTAGACCAGGAGGCGCGCGCCGCCACAGCTTACGGCGCGATGGTGCAGAGACCTCTAGGGGTCTTCGACGTCCATGGCGGGGATTCAAATTCCGCGGCGCGTGGTACCAGACCAATGACTGGCTGAGTCCATGCTGCACTACGCCAGGCAAAAGGAGAGTCCGACACGTTACTGGGAGGTATCACAGCGACAGTTCCTTCTGCTTGTCTTCGTGTTTGCCAGAGCTTATCTTGACCAGCAAGTTCGCCGGGTCTCTCCCCCAAAGGAGAACTCTTGGAGTATTATGGACAGAGACCTCCAACCAGTTCGGGATTTGGCCGAATTTGGCATGATATTCCTCAAGGGAACATCAAACAACTGTATCAACAAAAGCCCAGCCAAACAACAGCCTGCGTAAGGGCCAGCCTTCCTCGAATTGTGAATCTCTGTGCCTTCAATAAACAATTCAATTCTTCTAAAATTGTAATTATTTGTTTGCCTGAACATTTACATCACATCTACCGATTTCCATCCTATTCGGATAACTCCTTCATGGTACTTTTTTTGTGTTAGGATGTAGGTCGACTTACTCGCATTAAGACCCCCCCCCCCCCCCCCGCGCCCTTTCACACACACACACACACACACACACACACACACACACACACATACACACAAAGATAGAAAGATAATAAGGAAATTTCGAGCACAGAGAGATGAGAAAGGAGAAGGAATATGGAACAATGAAAGAAAAATTATAAATAATTTTGAAGCAAAAATGTATTACTGCTTTTATACATCAAACAGATTCATTGTAGATGTCACAGTAATACCAAAACACAACAAAATAACTTGGTGGATAACTGCATGAACTACGGCGCAAATGTATATAGCGCTGGAAGAAGGAGACCGGATTCATCTGTAGTGAAGCGAAAATCAGTGTCGTTAAGGAGGAAATACAATTCGTAAGTAACAAATACAAGTTAAGCCAGAAAGTGTCAACATATTTAGTAATCTGAAATAGCTACATCAGTAACTGAAAAAGGAGAAGTGTAGCAAGTAATGTATATGTACACTACTGGCCATTAAAATAGCTACACCACGAAGATGATGTGCTGCAGACGCTAAATTTACCCGACAGGAAGAAGATGCTGTGATATGCAAATGATTAGCTTTTCAGAGCATTCGCAAAAGGTTGGCGCCGGTGGCGACACCTACAACGTGCTCACACGAGGCAAGTTTCCAACCGATGTCTCATACACAAACAGTAGTTGACCGGCGGTACCTGGTGAAACGTTGTTGTCATGCCTCGTGTAAGGAGGAGAAATGCGTACGATCACATTTCCGACTTTGATAAATGTCGGATTGTAACCTATCGCGATTTCGGTTTATCATATCGCGACATTGCTGCTCGCGTTGGTCGAGATACAATGACTGTTAGCAGAATATGGAATCGGTGGGTTCAGGAGAGTAAAACGGAACGCCGTGCTGGATCCCAAGGCCTCGTATCACTAGCAGTCGAGATGACAGGCATTTTATGCGCATGGCTGTAACCAATCGTGCAGCCACGTCTCGATCCGTGAGTCAGCAGATGGGGACGTTTGCAAGACAACAACCATCAGCACGAACAGTTCGACGACATTCGCAGCAGCATGGACTATCAGCTCGGAGACCATGGGTACGGATACACTTGACGCTGCATCACAGACAGGGGCGCCTACGATGGTGTACTCATCGACGAACCTAGATACACGAATGGCAAAACGTCGTTTTTTCGGATGAATCCACGTTCTGTTTGCAGCATTATGATGGTTTGCATCCGTGTTTGGCGACCTCGCGGTGAACGCACATTGGAAGCGTGTATTCGTCGTCGCCATACTAGCGCATTATCCGGCGTGATGGTATGGGGTGCCATAGGTTACCCGTCTCGGTCACCTCTTGTTCTCATTGACGGCACTTTGAACAGTGGACGTTACATTTCAGATGTGTTACGATCCGTGGCTCTACCCTTCATTCGATCCCTGCGAAACCCTACAATCCAGCAGGATAATGCAAAACTGCATGTTGCAGATACTGTACGGGCCTTTCTGGACACAGAAAATGTTCACTGCTGCCCTGGCCAGCACATTCTCCCGATCTCTCGTCTGGTCAATGGTGTCCGAGCAACTGGCTCGTCACAGAACACCAGTCACTACTCTTAATGAACTGTGGTATCGTGTTGAAGCTGCATGGGCGGCTGTACCTGTACATGCTATGCAAGCTCTGTTTGACTCATTGCCCAGGCGCATCAAGGCCGTTATTAAGACCGGAGGTGGTTCTTACACCTGTATTTAAAATTAGAGATGAACTACATAATATAATCTGACTATAAGTATCCAGATACTTGTCAGCGGACATTTACGTAGAGTGTGTCCACTTTTCACCTTTATGACGGCTTGAATTCTACTGGCGACCTTTAGAGTCAAACCTCTTAATGTCTGAGGAGGGACGACAGTGCATTCCCCTTAAACAGCGAGATCCTGAGAAGATGCTGATGTTGGAATCTTTGACGGTGGGGTTTGGAGCGAAGTAAACGTTCTAGCACGCCCCAGTGGCCTTCCATTGATCTGAAGTCGGAACTCTGGGGATAGCCAATTTCAAGAGCGTTATTGTCTAAAAACCAATGCATCTCAGATGCTGCTGGACGACATGGTGCTTTGACACGCTTATACACACACAGTCATCGTCTCCGAACCGAGCCCCTACTGTACGCAGAACGCCACGCTGTGAACCGTGTTCATATCATCTCGCATACAGCGTTTTGTTAAGTACAGTAAATGGTCCACACCCTAACAACAAAAAACACCCCGTTACGATAACACCACCTCTACCGCACTTCACTGCTCGCACTACTCATGATGGAGCCAACGTTCTTGGTGTATTCGCCAAACCCGAAACCTTCCGTCGAATTTCCTCAAGTAAAGGGTGATTGTTGGTTTCCAGTCATTCGCAGCCCAGTGGCGTCACTTTCTACCCTACCACCCACCCCCCTTTGCAAGCGTCGGTTAACACTAATTAATAGAAAAAAAACATTTTCAGATTTCTGCGCAAAAAGGCAATCTGCTAATTGGACTGTTGGTTGCGCGTTTGAACTGACGAGTGCGCTTCCGCTCATTTCACGCGATTATTTACAATCGCTGTCCACAGCGCTCGACGATCCCTATCCGTCAGTGGATGGGGTCTTCCTTCACGTTTCCGCTTCACATTTACATCACCCACAGTCGACGTCGGCAGCTTTAGGGAACTTAAAATACGCCTGACGAATCTGTTACTCAAGTGACATCCAATCAAGGTGCTACACATGTGGCCGACCGTAGTGGCCGAGCGGTTCTAGGCGCTACATTCTGGAACCACGCGACCGCTACGGTCGCAGGTTCGAATCCTGCCTCGGGCATGGATGTGTGTTATGTCCTTAGGTTAGTTAGGTTTAAGTAGTTCTAAGTTGTAGGGGACTGATGAACTCAGAAGTTAAGTCCCATAGTGCTCAGAGCCATTTGAACCATTTTGCTACACATGTTGGCATGGCAGTCGCCAAACCCGAATTTACCAAACGGTATTTCCCGTGAACGTCGTCGTGTTCCTTCCAAGGATTTCCATTTAAGTTCCCCGACCATTTATTTTATACTTACGACTTTTATGGGCTATAAACGATTTACGAGCCTAGCAGTGTTCCTCTAAATTCCTTAGACGTCTACAGTCTGAATAATTGACCAGGACTCCAAATACTCGAACAGTGCTCTAGACGGTGTGGGCATTTTGTAGCCGATTTTTTTTAAAACATATGTGTTCATTGTCCCTGTAACGCTTCCGAAATATTCGCCTTCCATAAAACCTATTTCACGTGATTGTCGCATTTCATATCGCCTGTTAGTTTTGTCTTTACGTCATCACACTTCTGGCTAGGTTTGATGTGGTCCACAACGAATTTCTCTCTTGTGCCAGCCTCTTCAAATTTCGTAGTAGCACTTCCATCCAAGGTCGTAAGTTATTCGTTAAATGTATTCCAATCTCTGTTCCCCCAAGTAATACGGAGCTTATTCCCTGACATCTCAACGTAAGTCCTATCATCCTATTCCATATTCTTATCAGTCTTTTCCATACCTTCATTCCTTCGCCGATTCTGCGAAGAATCTTCTCATTCCTTACTTTGTCAGTGCACCTGATTCTAAACAATCTTCTCTAGCACCATATCTCAAATGCTTCGATTGTCTTCTGTTCCCGTTTTCCGCGTAATGCTATGTTCAAAATGTATAGTATCATAAATTTATTCCTATGTTTGGCGCTAATAGGTTTCACTTGATCAGGATGCCCTCTCAGGGTGTGCTAGTCTGCTTTCTAAATCCTCCTTGCTTCGTTAGTTACTTTGCTTCCAACGTAGCAGTATTTCTTAGCTTCGTTTTTTTCATTATCACCAATTTTAATCTTCAGTTTCTCCCTATGCTCATTCATCCTCCTTCTCACTACTTGCGTCTTTCTGGGATTGCTCTGAATCCATATTATGTACTCATTAGACTGTAATTATTTTTTTCATTCAACAGAGCTTGTAATCCTTCTGCACCTGTACTGAGGATACCATTGTCATCAGCGAACCTTTTCACCCTGAATTTTAATCACACTCTTGGCCGGCCGCGGTGGTCTCGCTGTTCTAGGCGCGCAGTCCGGAACCGTGCGACTACTACGGTCGCAGGTTCGAATCCTGCCTCGGGCATGGATGTGTGTGATGTCCTTAGGTTAGTTACGTTTAAGTAGTTCTAAGTTCTAGGGGACTGATGACCACAGCAGTTGAGTCCCATAGTGCTCAGAGCCATTTGAACCATTTAAATCACACTCTTGAATCTCAGTTTTAATTCCGTCATTCCTTCTTCACTGTATATGAGTAGACTGAACAGTAGGCACGAAAGACTGTATCCATGATTACACCCTTTTTAAAATTAGCACTTGGTCTTCCAGCGTTGTTGTTCTCTCTTCGTTCTTGCACATATTGTGTATTACCATTCTTTCCCTGTAGCTGACCGCTATTTTTCTCAGAATTTAGAACACCTTGCTCGTTTTTACATTGTCCAACACTTTTTTTCCACGTCGACCAATCCTATGAACGTTTTTCATTTATCTTCAGTTGTGCTTCCATTATCGCTGATACTCAACGGCCTGGTTATCAGCACTCGTGCAAATTCCCAGTCTTTTCTCTGTCCAGTCTCGCCACTATCCCGAATGATGATGAAATGGCGAGGACAACACTAACACCCAACCCCGGGAGGATAAAATCCCCGACCCGACCTGGAATCGAACCGACGACCACGTTATCCAGAGGGAGCAACACTAAACACTGGACAATGAGCTTCAGGCGCTTCAGTTGTCAAGTGTAACACGATGACTGCCTTTTTGGGGCCTTTACGTTTCCTAAGGCCAAACAGATATTCTTGTCAGCTACTTGGATGCATGAGCTGTTAAGTTGACTGATCAACAGTTCTCGCACTCGTCAGATCTTGCTAGCTTTCCGAAAGTCTGATGGTATGTCGCCAGTTTCAAGTTTTATACATCACTCTGAAGAGTCTAGTTGTTGCCACTTACCCCGAAGTTTTTAGAAGCTGCGCTAGAATGTTATCCATCCCTTCTGCTCTTTTAAATTTTGACTCAAATAGTGAATCCCCTATCTCATCCATATCTACTCCAGTTTCTCTTTTATCACGTCATCAGTTCCTCTCCATCATACAGGCCTTCATTATATTCTTACCACTATAACGCCTACGTATTTATACTATGGGTTCCCGTCTTGACTTATGTGATAAACCACAAGCCACAGACATAATAAACCACTGTGCACAGCAGTGTAGCGTCGGCCAGGGAAGTAAATATGGCTGACGGTCCGAAGAACTGGCAGCCGCGAGAAAGCGTATAAATACGCTTCATGGGCAATTAGCAGCTCACAGGCGGCGCGCTCGCTTCTTCAGCCCTGTCGCTATTAATCATAACATAAATACATCTGAGCTGTGCCAGTGGGCAACACAACCGAGGCACGATTCTCAATGATTCCCCCAACAACAGTGCGGCCTTATTGTGACAGTCGACCAGTGATTTTTGTTCGTTTTATTCACAGGCACTTACTGAAACATGTCCACTGCCCTTGTACAAGCACGCTACTGTCTCGAAAAAAAGATCAAAAGGAATTTCTCTGGGTTTGCATCGATAATGTACACTTTATGAAACTGTCTTTCCAGTTGACTTTCGTACATATTAATACCATAATTTATTTATGTCATGTCATATGACAGTTACTTTTGTTATTTAATTTCAGTTCACTTAAGGACATATACGGGACGATATTAAGGTGGACGTGTACTAGCTCCAAAGGGTTGCAACAGCAGCATGATGAAGAAATAAAACATACAAAACCATTACTGACTGCCTCTCTGTAAATTGTCTATCGTGTAAATTACTAAAACATAGTTCCGACAGTTCGGTGCAGGGCAGTAACAGTACCGCTCTGGGGAAAGCAAATACGTGAAATTGATTGTTCTACATCTACATCTTATACTCCGCGAGCCACCCAACGGTGTGTGGCGGAGGGCACTTAACGTGCCACTGTCATTGCCTCCCTTTTCTGTTCCAGTCGCGTATGGTTCGCGGAAAGAACGACTGCCGGAAAGCCTCCGTGCGCGATCGAATCTCTCTACATTCGTGATCTCCTCGGGACGTATAAGTAGGGGGAAGTAATATATTCGATACCTCGTCCAGAAACGCACCCTCTCGAAACCTGGACAGCAAGCTACACCGCGATGCAAAGCGCCTCTCTTGCAGAGTCTGCCCTTTTGTGTTTGCTAAACATCTCCGTAACGCTATCATGCTTACCAAATAACCTTGTGACGAGAAGCGCCGCTCTTCTTTGGATCTTCTCTATCTCTTCCGTCAATCCGATCTGGTACGGATCCCACAATGATGAGCAATACTCACGTATAGGTCGAATTAGTGTTTGGTAAGCCACCACCTTTGTTGATGGACTACATTTTCTAAGGACTCTCGCAACGAATCTCAACCTGGTACCCGCTTTACCAACAATTAATTTTATATGATCATTCCACTTCAAATCGTTGCGCACGCATACTCCCATATATTTTACAGAAGTAACTGCTACCAGTGTTTGTTCTATTTCATTGTTGTTGATGTCGTCATCATTCCTGAGACTGGTTTGATGCAGCTCTCCATGCTGCTCTATCCTGTGCAAGCTTCTTCATCTCCCAGTACTTACTGCAACCTACATCCTTCTGAATCTGCTTAGTGTATTCATCTCTTGGTCTCCCTCTACGATTTTTACTCTCCACGCTCCCCTCCAATGCTAAATTTGTGATCCCTTGATGCCTCAGAACATGTCCTACCAACCGATCCCTTCTTTTTGTCAAGTTGTGCCACAAACTTCTCTTCTCCCCAATTCTATTCAATACCCCCTCATTAGTTATGTGATCTACCCATCTAATCTTCAGAATTCTTCTGTAGCACCACATTTCAAAAGTTTCTATTCTCTTCTTGTCCAAACTATTTATCATCCATATTTCACTTCCGTACATGGCTACACTCCATACAAATACTTTCATAAATCTATACTCGATGTTAGCAAATTTCTCTTCTTTCCTTGCCATTGCCAGTCTACATTTTATATCCTCTCTACTTCGACCATGGATTTTAATACCTACTCCGAATTTTTCTTTTGTTTCCTTTACTGCTTTCTCAATATACAGATTGAATAACATCGGGGAGAGGCTACAACCCTGTCTCACTCCCTTCCCAACCACTGCTTCCCTTTCATGCCCCTCGACTCTTATAACTGCCATCTGGTTTCTTTACTATTTCATATCGGTATGCAATGTTACGCCCAGACATTTGAACGATGTGACTGTGTCAAGCAGGACACTACTAATGTGAGATCTGAACAACAGGTTCTTTTTCCTACTTACATATTCCCACATCTACAGCTGCACGGAAGAGCCAAAGGTACTGGTGCACGTGCCTAATATCGCGTCGGGCCACCGCAAGCGTGCAGAAGCGCCGCAACACGACGTGGCATGGACTCGACTAATGTCTGGAAGTAGAGCTGGAGGGAAATGACACCATGAATCCTGCGGGGCTGTCCATAAATCCGTAAGTGTACGAGGGGGTGGAGATCTCGTCTGAACAGCATGTTGCAAGGCATCCCAGATATGCTCAATAATGTTCATGTCTGGGGAGTTTGGTGGCCAATGGAAGTGTTTACTAACAGAAGAGTGTTCCTGCAGCCATTCTCTAGCAACTGTGGACGTATGGGTTGTCGCATAGTCCTGCTAGGATTACCCAAGTCTCTCGCAATGCACAATGGACATGAATGGATGCAGGTAATAAGACAGGATGCTTACGTACGTGTCACCTGTCAGAGTCGTATGTAGATGTATCAGAGGTCTCATATCACTCCAACTGCACATGCCCCACACAATTACAGAGCCCTCACCAGCTTGCACAGTCCCTTGCCATTCATAACACCAACTAGAAATTTTGTCTAAGCTATCTGTCTTCCTATAGTCATTCAACGTCGTCATCTTACAGTACACCACAGCATCATCAGCAGACAATTGCAGATTGCTGCCCACCCCGCCCGCCAAATTATTTATGTATTTAGAGACCAACAGCGGTCCTATCACACTTCCCTGGTGGGCGCCCGATAATATCCTTGTCTCTGATGAACCCTCGCTGTCGAGGACAACATATTGGGTTCCTATTAATTAAGAATTTTTCGACGCACTCACATAATTGTTAACTTACTCCATATGCTCTTACCTTCGTTAATAGCCAGCAATGGGCACCGTGTCAAATGCTTTCGGGAAATCTAGAAATATTCAATTTGCCCGTTGTCCTTCTTCAGTTCTTCGCAGTATATTATGCGAGAAAAGGGGATCCTCGTTCCGCACGGATGATGCTTTTAAAACCGTGCTGATTCTTTGATATAAGCTTCTCAGTATCAAGAAAATTTATTGTATTCGAACTGACAATGTGTTCAAGGATTCTGCAGCAAACAGAGGTTATGGATATTGATCCGTAATTTTGCGGGTCCGTTCTTTTCTCATATACTGGAGTCATGTGCGCATTTTTTCCAGTCTCTCGGGACTTCGTGCTCAGGGAGAGATTCGCTATAAATACAAGCAAAGTAGGGGGCCAATACCATACAGCACTCTGTAAAATGGAATTGAGATCTGGTGACCTATTTGCTTTCAGATCTTTCAGTTGCTTCTCTGTTCTAGAGTTGCTTATTTCTATCCCGTCCATAAGGGAGTCTGCCCGATGGTCAAATGACGGTATGTTTGTATGATTCTCCTGCGTGAACGATTTCTTGAACGCGAAATTTAAAACTTCTGATTTCGTTTTGCTGTCTTCAACTCTACCACCAGACTGGTCAACAAGGGACTGAATGGAAGCCTTGACCCGCTTAGCGATTTTAGACAGGGCCAGAATTTTCTTGGGCTCTCTGCCAGATCTTTGGTTAAAGTACGACGTTGATAGTTGTATGCTTTGCGCATAGATCTTTTCACAGACGCACGAAACTCTATGAACCTTTACGTGTCATCATTTGTGCTTTCTCTTTTGAATCGTTGAGTGCAACAATCTCTGCTTCCTCAGCACCTTCCGGATTTCGTTGTTAAACCATGGTGGTTCTTTCTCATCCTTTATCCACTTACTAGGCATACAGCTCTTCAGACCACAATTCACAATCTGCTTGAACTCAACATCATGATCGCTAATCCCATTTCTCTACTGACATTATCGGTAAGATCCAGCCTATTTGTAGCTACAAGATCTAAGATACGAGGGTCAGTCAAATAGAAACCTTAAACATTTTTTAAAATATTATTTATTGTGCAGAAATGGTACAAAGCTGTATCACTTTTCAGCATAATCTCTCCCACGCTCAATGCAAGTCCTCCAGCTCTTACAAAGTGCATACATTCATTTAGAAAAAAAATCTTTTGGTACTCCGCACAACCACTCATGCACCGCGTTTCGTACCTCTTCATTAGAACGGAACTTCTTTCCTCCCACTGCGGAATTTGAGTGGACCAAACATGAAAATCACTTGGGGCAAGGTCTGGTGAGTATGGTGGATGAGGAATGCAGGTCTGTGATTGTTGCAGCTGTTGTACGGGAAGTGTGGGGCCTTGCATTTCATGCTGCAAACGGACACCTGCTGACAGCAATCCACGTCGCTTTGATTTGATTGCAGGCCGCAGATGATTTTTTAGGAGATCAGTGGTCTCTCTAGGCATGTAATGCTCCAAAATGACGCCTTTTTCGTCCCAAAAGAGAGTCAGCATAGCCTTACCTGCTGATGCTTCTGTTCGAAACTTCTTTCGTTTTGATCATGAGGAATGGCGCCATTTCTTGCTCACTCTCTTCGTTTCCGGTTGGTGGAAGTGAACCCAGGTTTCGTCCCCAGTAACGATTCTTGCAAGAAAGCCATCACCTTCTTGTTCAAAGCACCGAAGAAGTTCTTCCCAAGCATCAGCACGTCGTTCTCTCATTTCAGGAGTCAACTGCCGTGGCACCCATCTTCAGGACACTTTGTGAAATTGGAGCACACACATCATGCACAATGTGGTGTGCTGACCCATGACTAACCTGTAAACACGCTGCAATGTCATTCAGTGTCACTCGACGGTTTTCCTTCCCTATGGCTTCAACTGCTGCAATGTTCTGTGGAGTCACAACTCGTTGTGCCTGACCTGGACGAGGAACATCTTCCACTGAAGTCACACCATTTGCGAACTTCCTACTCCATTCGTAGACTTGCTGCTGTGGCAGACATGCATGACCGTCTGAACCTTCATTCGTCGATGAATTTCAATAGGTGTCACATTTTCACTACGCAAAATCCGAATAACAGAACGCTGCTATTCCCTGGTGCACGTCGCAAGTGGGGCAGCCATCAGTATACTGATACTGCGACGGTAGGTGTGCATCTGCACTACGCAGCCACGTACAGGCCATTCTGCAGACAGATTGTAGCACGCTTACCAGCTTACAGCATAGCGGCGCGAAATTTCGATTTGTTATTACAAATTTAAGGTTTTAGTTTGACTCACCCTCGTGTTTCCACTGTGCGTGGGCTATTGGCTAGGTTCCCAAGAGTTTTCAGAAAATGTGTTCAAAAATATTTCGCGTGACTCTCTGTTGTACCCTCCGTTAGTGAATCCATAGACACCCCGGTCTATACTTGGTAGGTTAAAGTCGCCTCCAACTAGTATTGCACGACATTGGTATATATACGCAACTGAAGGCAGAATTTCTTTGAATGACTCTAGAGACCTGTCACAGCGTAATCGGGTGGCCAGTAAAAACATAAAAAAAGACTTGTTTTCACGTAGACTTGTTACATGCGACCACATAACTTCACTGTCACACTTCGATCTCCGTAGAGACAATATTTTTGTCAACTACAATGAACAACCCCCCTCCTGTGGCCTCCAATTCGTCTTTCCGGTGTACGTTCCACGACTCGTTAAATATCTCAGAGCTTTCCACTCCGGTCTTCTGCCAGGTCCCACTCCTAAGAAAAATCTGAGTGCGACAACTTTTCTGGAGGGCAGTAAATTCGGAAACTTTGTTACGAATACTTCGACAGCTTATTTATAAAATCTGGAACCTTCGAAGTGTCGTTACTCTGAACACGTTCTGACTTTCCTTGCTGCCTATCGACTGGCGAATGCTCATCAGAGTACCTAAAACTACGGTCCACGATTTGGTTTCATCTGAAAAGAAGTAAACTGGTACGGCATTGTTGGCCGAGAGACGCCAAGATCTAGTTACACACGAAATCAACACTTACGGCACAGTCAGCTTCTTCATATGTAGAACTTGGTTCACAATATTGTGCATCTATTCACAGGAGATGGGCACCGTTTCAAAAGTCTTAGAAATCTTATTTCGATGGTCTTCTGTTAAAACACCACATATCTAGTGGACATTTCACCAAATTGAATCTGGAGGGTGGTAAGCCTGAAACGAAAACGTGCACGTTTACCCTTTTCATAATTTTGAGAACAGTTACAAGAATCACAATTACCGGCCTCGCCATTTTAAAGTAATTCCTGCTATCTCCAAAATTTGTACTGACGTTTACAGTTTTATTATGTGCTCTTAATTTTTTTTTGGTAAATGTAGAGTAATGGCAGCGGTGCTGAAATTACAATGCGCTCTGTCGTAAGAATCTTCACCTCATTTATGTTATTCGTTAGCCAGTAAGGCTGGAATTTACTTTCGATGGTCGTCTATTTCAGAAGAGTCACCAATGCATGCGTTTTTCTCCGTCTTAACGAGTTCGCTGACCCATGGCCACTTTCTTGTGAGGAGGCGGTTGTTCGTGCTGGAATTTAGAATCGCTGGACCAGGCAGTGGAATTTAATTAGTTGGGAGTCATCTAATGTCCCCAGCGCCAGCGCCATCTCATCTCATTAGGCGAATATCGGCGGACCTATCCAAGTTCTCGAGGAGAGTGCAGTTTAATTAGGCCATTGTTATTAGTGAACACTCCATCTGCCAAATATTATGTTGCTCATTTGTTTTTCGGTGAAATATAAACTAAACGATATGAACTCCTTTGAAGTGGGACAATATTCCATCAGGCTGTGTTTAAAATGTTTCAATTACACTACTAAGCTGAAGCGTGATACAAACTGGTATCTTCATGTGCATTAAAATACAGAGGTATGTAAACAGGCAGAGTACGGCACTGCGGTCGGCAACGCCATTATAAGACAGTAAGTGTCCGGAGCAGTTGTTAGATCGCTTACTGCTGTCACAATGGCAGGTTTTCAAGATTTAAGTGAGTTTGAACGTGGTGATGTTGTCGGCGCATGAGCGATGGGACACAGCATTTCGGAGGTAGCAGTGAAGTGAGCATTCTCCAGTACCACCATTTCAAGAGTGTACCGTGAATATGAGGAATCCGTTAATGCATAAAATTTCCGAAATTACTGCAGCCGGGAAAAGATCCTGCAAGAAGGGGGACAAACGACGACTGAAGAGAATCGGTCAACGTGTCAGAAGTGCAGCTCTTCCTCAAATTGCTCAGATTTCAGTGCTGGACCATAAACAAGTGTCAGAATGTGAATCATTCGACGAAATATCATTGATACGGGCATTCGGAGCCGAAGAACCACTCGTGTACCCTTGATGACCACACGACACAAAGCTTTGCGCCTCGCTTGGACCCGTCAACGCCGACACTGGACTGTTGATGACTGGAAACAAGTTGCCTGGTCGGACGAGTGTCGTTTAAATTGTATCGAGCGGATGGACAGGTATGGAGACAACCTCATGAATCCATGGACCTTGCATCCAAGTTGGGGACTGCTAAAATAAAAACACGCCTCTGCTTGGCTGGCAACTGAAGTCATTGACATTTGGTAGCAGCACAGCATATTGACTGACACAGATGCATCTAGCGTCCAGTGTTTTATTACGATGTCGAATAGTTATACCAGCTTATTTATTTCAAATTTCATGGTAAAAAGACACGCGGTGTCTGGGTCAGTTTATTTCGACAATGCAAAAGTCGTCCTAACTAAATAGGTTTATCAGGTTCCCAAATTTACTACTGACGTTATAAATGGCTTCGTCCCAACACTGATTTGGCTTATAGCTGACCACTTCGGAAAGCACCACATTTAAGGTGATGTGCTATCAAGCGTTGTGACTATGTGATATACACTATGTGGTCAAAAGTATCCGGACACCGCTAAAAACTTACGTTTTTCATGTTAGGTGTATTGTGCTGCCACTTACTGACACGTACACCATATCAGCGACCTCAGTAGTTATCGTGAGAGAGCAGAATGGGACGCTCCGTGAAACTCACGGACTTCGAACGTGGTCAGCTGATTGGGTGTCACTTGTCTCATACGTCTGTACGCGACATTTCCACACTCCTGAACATCTCTAGGTCCACTGTTTCCGATGTGATAGTGAAGTGCGAACGTGAAGGGATACGTACAGCACAAAAGCGTAGAGGCCGACCTCGTCTGTTAACTGACGCCGTGAGACGGGAGATCGGCGCCCCTTCCTGCGTCCGCTGAAGCGGCTGGCAGCGGACGGTTCGGGAGGGCGTTTTGGGGGTGCTGCATCAGGTCTTCGCCAGAAATCTCAGTTTATCAGAAGTTAAGTGATTGGTGACATGTTGTTTGATTTACTCTTGTTAAATTCTACTTCTTTTCTTGGTGAGGTCGCCAACCGTTTTGCTTTGGGGTCGTTCCACCATTCGTCTCCGTTTGCCCACCCGTGGGAAGGTGGTTGTTTATAAATTGGGTGATACGTTTTTCACTTGTGGAGTAGGGGCGGGCTAGAGCAACCTGCGGTTCGGGTTGTTCGGTAATCTCCCTATCAATCTACCGTACGTTAGTAGCTGCTTCTATCATGTTTGTCTGATTTGGTGTGTTAGCGAATTTATTGCTTGGAGTGTAACGGCCTAATACCTGAAATATGTTTTGATCTTTGGAAACATTGATATTATTAAACTTCCTGGCAGATTAAAACTGTGTGCCCGACCGAGACTCGAACTCGGGACCTTTGCCTTTCGCGGGCAGATAAATCACGGTTCAGTGGTGTAATGGTGTGGTGATATTTTTCATCGAGGAGACTTCATACATTCTTGATTTGCGTGGCACTGTCACAGCACAGGCCTACATTGATGTTTTAAGCAACTTCTTGATTCCCAGTGTTGAAAAGCAATTCGGGGATGGCGATTGGATCTTTCAATACTATCGAGCACCTGTTCCTCACGCACAACCCGTGGCGGAATGGTTACCCGACAGTAAAATCCCTGTAATGGACTGGACTGCAGAGTCCTGACCCGGATCCTATAGAACATCTTTGGGATCTTTTGGGACGCCGACTTCGTATCAGGCCTCACCGACCAACATCGATACCTCTCCTCTGTGCAGCGCTCCGTGAAAAATGGGCTGCCATTCCCCAGGTACCTTCCAGCACCTGACTGAACCTTTGTCAGCGCGACTGGATGCTGTCATCAAGGCTAAGGGTGGGCCAACACCATAGTGAATTGCAGAATTACCGATGGAGGGCGCCATGAACTTGCAAGTCATTTTTAGCCAGATGTGCGCGACCTTTTGACCACATATCGTATGTCATATTTCTCGAGCTAAGAAAACTGTAATACAAAACTGATCCTTTTCGTTGTTTTACAATGCTGGATTTATTCCAATCGTTTGTTTCAGTTGCAGTCTACATCATATGAACTGATGCACCTCTATGGTACGAGGTTTCTTATGTTGCAAAACTGTTCCGAAGGTTATTATAGGTCGCAGTTGAAAACAGTCGTTAACAAAATAAAACCAATAGTAGAGGGTCATGCATAATGCGCGACAACACATCACTCCGTTTAGTAACACATTCATGTTTACAGAACATACACTGTCTGACAACAAAGTTGAAGCAGCTAGAAGGAAACAGGTAATAAATCAAACTACTCGTGTAGAGAGAGTATGTGATGTGATTTCAGTGATTACGAAAACCAGTAAAATTCACGAAGAATTTGTCAGTATAATTCCACTTATTAGTAAGATATTACACAAACTCAGGGCTGGATACATGAGCTGATTGAGTTTGGAAGGATGTCAAAAGTCATAGTACCCTCTTCTCACTTGGGAATCTCCCCATCGAACCTCCCTCAGATTTAGTGGTAAGATGGCCTACTGGATAGCCCGTCAAAAACTGAACACAGATCAAATATGAAAAAAGGAAGAAGGTTTACTGAACTATGGCCAAAAGAAGCAAAATAGGAACAGTTACTTGTCCAAGGTCAACATATGCAACATTGAGCTACACTATATGACCGTGGCGCCCTGATTTTGTTGTCATGGTTTTGGACTACGATACGAGAGACCAGGGTCCATATCTCCATGGTGCCAAATATTTTTTCCACAAAATTATGAACTGTCTGTCCGGTCACTGCCGTCTCTGCTCGCTGTATTCATATTTATGTCTTTATTGTGGTGCAACAGAGACTTGTACCGAAGGGACCTCCAGACGTACGTACCTACTATTCGTTCTACACTCATGCTCATAATTTAAGGGTAATTGCAGAATGTGGTGCCACACAACGTGGCACTACCCAAAATGGCTCTAATAGCATAGGCACATAGCGAACACTCACGACACAGATATGTAAGTCCACGCTATTGGTGATAAGTTGAGAAAACCGTTCCGAAACACATGTACAACAAAACGCCACTGTTACCTGCTCATGTACCCCGACATCAATATGGGATATGATCACCTTGCATACGTACACAGGCCACGCAAGGGGTTGGAGTACTGTGCATCAGATGGTCGAGCAGCTGCTAAGGCATAGCCTCCCATTCTTGCACCTGTGCCTGTCGGAGCTCCTGAAGTGTCGGAGGGGTTAGAAGACGTGCAGTGATACGTCGACAGAGAATATCCCAGACGTTCCAGATGGCGTTCAGGTCTGTAGAACAGGCAGGCTACTGATATCTTCTGTTCAAGGTACTCCTCCACGATGGCAGCTCGGTGGGGCCGCGCGTTATCATCCATCAGGTGGAAGGTGGGACTGACTGCACCCCTGAAAAGGCGGACATTCTGGTGCAAAATGACGTTCCGATCCATCGGACCTGTTACAGTTCCTCTGTCAAGAAAAAAAAGGGGTGTACGTGCACCAATCATAATCCCATCCCACTCCATCAAACCACGACCTCCAAACAGGCTATTTCAAAGACATTAAGGGGTTGTTCAGATTATACCTCAACTAACCCGCGAACATAACCTGGGACCACTGTTCCAATGTCCATGTACTGTGTTCTTGACACCAGGCTTTACGGGCTCTCTTGAAAAAAATGAGCAGTATGGGACTCAACTGCTGAGGTTATAAGTCCCTAGAACTTAGAACTACTTAAACCTAACTAACCTAAGGACATCACACACATCCATGCCCGAGGCAGGATTCGAACCTGCGACAGTAGTGGGCACGCGATTCCAGACTGTAGTGCCTAGAACCGCTCGGCCACTTCTGCCGGTGCTTTCTTGTCACTAGGGGTCAGTGGAGTGCACCTTGTAGGTCTCCGGGCGAGTAAACCAAGTCTGTTCAGTCGTCTGTAGACTGGGTGTCTGGAGACATCTGCTCCAGTGGCTGCGGTAAGGTCCCGAGCAAGGCTACTTGCAGTACTCCGTGGCCGTCTGCGGGCACTGATAGTGAGATATCGGTCTTCTTGTGGTGTTGTACACTGTGGACGTCCGATACTGTAGCGCCTGGACATGTTTCTTGTCGGCCTGAATCGTTTCCATAATTTTGAGATCACATTTTGTGGCACACTGAGGGCCCGTCCTACGACTTGCTGTGTTTTACCAGCCTCCAGTTGCCCTCGTGTTCTACCCCTGATAACGTCATCAATATGTGTTCTTTGATCAATGTTCAACACACAGTCACCATTAGCATGTTTGAAAACGTCTGCACACTTACTCGCTACTCCGTAATCTGACATGCACCAACACACTTCTGCGCATGTGGACAGCTGCCAGAGCCACCGTGCGACAACCGCAGGTTCAATGCACCACACGGTCATACCTCTAGGTGATTTAAACCCGCAAACCGCCCACCAGAGCGTTGTTTTACCATGTATCAGCATTATACCCAATTTATAAGGATGAGTGTACATAAGTACCACGTGTTATGCCTCTTGTGTTCCGTTTTGGAAGTCTTGACTCTTGCATTCTTTCGTTGTAACATAGTTAAACCCTTTTACTTGTTGTTTTCGGCCGGCCGGAGTCGCCGAGCGGTTCTAGGCGCTGCAGTCTGGAACCGCGCTGCCGCTACAGTCACAGGATCGAATCCTGCCTCGGGCATGGATGTGTGTGAGGTTTAGGTAGTTCTAAGTTCTAGGGGACTGATTACCTCAGAAATTAAGTCCCATAGTGTTCAGAGCCATCTGAACCATTTTTGTTGTTGTTGTTTTCGTTTTTGTAAGGCATCTCGTCTGCACTCACTATTCATGACATTTGCATGCGACGGTAATGTAGCCTTACCACATGGCTGATATTCTACAACCAATGTGTAGTACGACAACTGCCAAGACTACAGAAGGAGAACAGACACTTCATTGGACCGGACGTGTTAGTTCATAAATTTGAACAAGGACTTCCCGCTTTGTAGTCCAATACCGTGACCACACAACCACGACGCCGTCGCTGCTGGATGTTACGCATCTTGAGCTTGGACTGTTCATTATGTTCAATATTCTACTTCTATTTTCACAGTTCGGTACACCTTCTTCTCGTTTTCATGCTTTATCGGTACTCAGCCTTTGACGGTGTATGCACTGGATCAATTTGCCCCTAAATCTGAGGGTGGTGCTTAGGAGAGTTTCCCTCGGCGGGCAAGCTGGACCACAACTGTTCTAACTGGTCCTTGGTATCGTTGACACTGACACTGGGACTGAGATGACGTCCCAGGTGGTCCCACACGTGTTCTACTGCATACAGATATTTTGATCTTTCTGGCCACAGGAGTATCTCAACAATGCGCAGACAAGAGCTGTCTGTGGATAAATGGCTGTTGACAAATGGCTGTAGCATGAAAGATAACGCCCTAAGGATCCATGATGCCCGTGAAAACTGTTGTGCCATAAGAGTTTCCTCGATCACAGCCAGCTGTGAAGTCATACCAGATGTCTACCCAGACCGTGACGCTTGGAACAATACTCTGAGTCTTCCCGAAACACATGAAGCATGGGACGTCTCCCCAGGTCGCCGCCAGCCGTACTCTCCCACGTTGGTCATCCGAAGTAGAGCAGAACCGCAGTTGGTTAGCTGGTTGATTGATTGGTGGGGAGGGGCCCAAACAGCGTGGTCATCAGTCCCATCGCATGAGGGAAGGGCGGGTTCGAAGTCGACAGTGCCCTTTCAAAGGAACCATACCGGCATTTGCCTGAAGCGATTTAGGGAAATCGCTGAAAACGTGAATCAAGATAGCCGGACGTGGTTTTGAACCGACGTCCTGCCGAATGCGAATCCAGTGCGCTGACCACTTCGCCACCTCGCTCGGTCTCGCGAGTGGTCTCTGAACACTCTCTGAACACTACTGGCGCCACTCGTTTCCGGGTCACGCTTCCCCGTCATGTCACCACTTCAAGCGAAGCCCTTTGTGTTGTGATGCTAACGGCAGTCTCTGCGTGAGACTTTGATCATGCTATTCTCCGATTGATGGTGTGGGATGCCGCGGAATTCTGCAGTGGGGAGGTAAAGGGGTTGCGATGCGTTTGCCGCAGGATGCCGCAACCCTCCTATATGTGGTTAGGTTTGATCGACCGGAAACCTGTCGATGAGGTGTACTACCATCCTTTTCCTGTTACTTTTTCACTTTTAGCGCAAATATTTATGCGTAACTGCGCAAGTGGCCTATATGGATCAAACACTCTTTACGACAGAGAGAGAGAGAGAGAGAGATTATCTCTGTCTCGTGACATAAAAACTCTGTAGATATAATGCGGAATGTTACGTATACCATGGACTTACTTCTACATCTACATCTACATGCATACTCTACAAATCACATTCAAGTGCCCGGCAGAGGGTTCATCGAACCACCTTCACAATGCTCTATTATTCCAATCTCGTAAAGCGCACGGAAAGAATGAACACCTATATCTTTCCGTACGAACTCTGATTTCCCTTAGCTAGGCGTTCTTTCCTCCCTATGTAGGTCTGTGTCAACAAAATATTTTCGCATTCGGAGGAGAAAGTTGGTGATTGGAATTTAGTGAGA
The DNA here is from genome assembly GCF_023897955.1 of Schistocerca gregaria. NCBI lineage: Eukaryota > Metazoa > Arthropoda > Insecta > Orthoptera > Acrididae > Schistocerca > Schistocerca gregaria. Next base: position 136,142,755 of record NC_064925.1, on the reverse strand, counting down.
AGATTCCGTCGCAACGAAAAACGCCTTTCTTTTAACGATTTCCAGCCCAAATCCTGTATCATTTCTGTGACACTCTCTCCCATACTTCGCGACAACACAAAACGTGCTGCCTTTCTTTGAACTTTTTCGATGTACTCCGTCAGTCCTATCTGGTAAGGATCCCACACCGTGCAGCAGTATTCTAAAAGAGGACGGAAAAGCGTAGTGTAGGCAGTCACCTTAGCAGGTCTGTTACATTTTCTAAGTGTCCATCCAATAAAACGTAGTCTTTGGTTAGCCTTCTCCACAACTTTTCTATGTGTTCCTTCCCATTTAAGTTGTTTCTAATTGTAATACCTAGGTATTTAGTTGAATTTACGGCTTTTAGATTAGACTGATTTATCGTATAACCGATGTTTAACGACTTCCTTTTAGCACTCATGTGGATGACCTCGCACTTTTGGTTATTCAGGGTCAACTACCACTTTTCGCACTATTCAGATATATTTTCTAAATCGTTCTGCAGTTTGTTAAGATCTTCTGATGACTTATTAGTCGATAAACGACAGTGTCATCTGCAAACAACCGAAGACGGCTGCTCATATTGTCTCCCAAATCGTTTATATAGATAAGGAACAGCAAAGGGCCTATAACACTACCTTGGGGGACGCCGGAAATCACTTCTGTTTTACTCGATGACTTTCCGTCAGTTACTGCGAACTGTGACCTCTCTGACAGGAAATCACAAATCCAGTCATTTAACTGAGACGATATTCCATAAGCACGCAATTTCAATACGAGCCGCTTGTGTGGTACAGGGTCAAAAGCTTTCCGGAAATCCAGAAACACGGAATCGATCTGAAATCCCTTGTCAATTGCACTCAACACTTCATGTGAATAAAGAGCTACTTGTGTTTCACAGGAACGATGTTTACCAAACTCTGTTGACTGTGTGTGTCAATAGATAGTTTCCTTCGATGTAATTCATAATGTTCGAACACAATATGTGTTCTAAAATCCTCCTACACATCGACGTTAACGATATGGGCCTGTAATTTAGTGGATTAATCAAACTACCTTTCTTGAATATTGGTGTGAGTTGTGCAACTTTCCAGTCTTTGGATACGGATCTTTCGTCGAGCGAAAGGTTGTAGATGGTTGTTAAGAATGGAGATAATGCATCAGCATAATCCGAAAGGAACCTAATTCGTATACATTTTGGACCAGAAGACTTGCTTTTATTAAGTGATTAATGTTGCTTCACTACTCCGAGGATATTTACTTCTACGTTACTCATGTTGGCAGCTGTTCTTGATTTGAATTCTGGAACATTTACTTCGTCTTCCTTTGTGAAGTCATTTCGTAAGACTGTGTTTAGTAGCTCTGCTTTGGCAGCACTGCCTTCGATAGTATCTCCATTGTTATAGCGCAGAGAAGGCATTGATTGTTTCTTGCCGCTAACATACTTCACATACGACCAGAATGTGTTTGGATTTTCTGCCAGGTTTCGAGACAACGTTTCGTTGTAGAAACTGTTAAAGGCATCTCGCATTGAAGTCCGCGCTAAATTTCGAGCTTCTGTAAAAGTACGCCAATCTCGGGGATTTTGCGTCTGTTTAAATTTGGCATGTTTGTTTCGTTGTTTGTGCAACAGTGTTCTAACCCGTTTTGTGTACCAAGGAGGATCAGCTCCGTCGTTTGTTAATTTATTTTGTACAAATCTTTCAATTGCTGCCGATACTATTTCTTTGAATTTAAGCCACATCTGGTCTACACACATATTATTAATTTGGAATGAGTGAAGATTGTCTTACTTCGTATTTAGCAACTGCGGAGAGTATGATCGCAGTGGAACTGTAATTGTCGGCATTGTTGGAAGCTGCCTTTTTAAATAAGAATAGTAATTTGGTTAATTATGATAACATTTCATGTTGTACAAGGGAATGATGTATCCTGAAATATAGCTATAAATACCATTTATGGAAAAATGTAGTTTTCTGTATGGAAAAGGTATGTTTAATTCTTTGGTTGTTTGGACTTCTCCCTTGTCTGTGACTTGGAACGTTATTTGGTGTGTCGCAACTCATAGGGAACTCTGTATCCTGGGAAATCACCACGGTCGTTTAAGCTCTATTTTGAGAGATTAGTTTCTAGGCTTTCATCGAAATTAATATGCGACTTGGATACTGATTCGCACGCTGCAGAGTCAGTACGTCATAGCACTCAATACGGCTTCTCCACAATGTACGACTGTGCATCTGATTATTTTAAGAATTTTCAGAGTCAACGATCGCCTGAATTCTGCAGAGCCACAATTGTCATTCCAGGTGCTGACTTCGAAATCGAGAGGCAGACAGAGTGTGGTTATGATTACGAACTGTAACTGCCTAATCATTTTGTTTTATAGACTTGACAATTCAAACAGTAATACCTGGGGGGTGTGGGAGATATTTATGTTAAAAAATTGGGGAAGCGACTTCTCTCGCTCAAAAGTTTCCATTCTAGTAACTAGATATTATTCAGTCATAATAACTTCGCTTCAAAAATGGTTCAAATGGCTCTAAGCACTATGGGACTTAACATCTGAGGTCATTAGTCCTCTAGGCTTAGAACTATTTAAACCTAACTAACCTAAGGACATCACACACATCCATGCCCGAGGCAGCAGGATTCGAACCTGCGACAGTAGCAGCCACGTGGTTCCGGACTGAAGTGTCTAGAACCGCTCGACCACAGAGGCCGGCAGCTTCATCAATGGGGAGAGAACTTAAAGAGCATGCATTCCCTCACGTTTTCATGCAGTCCAACAGCTGACCATTGTAACGTACGAATATCACACAAATTTGGATATTACACGGTTGCACCAGCTGGTCAAATGGAGATTCACAATTAGGTCCCTTTCAAAACACTGTCAGGCGCTGATAAAGCGGTCTCAAACGAGTACCCAGAATCCCCGTGTGTTTTACGGTGGTCACTCAACATCTGACACTATTCAAATCCTGTATCTAACCTACTAGGACTAGTAACAACACTAAATACGAGCAAACTAATAGAGTCTGCTCCCCGTTTTACCTGTCACGGAGAATTGATATACATACTGCCGATGTTGTGTACTTGATCGTAGTTACTTTGACATCGCACCATGTCTTCTGGGTGCTGCACTTTTTTTGTTATGCAGTGTACGTACACTACACGTATACACAAAATTTTATGTCTGAGATAATAAATGACGTCTATAAAATAAAACAGCTCTAATTGCCCAGTTCATAGCAAAACTGTCGGGACTTTTTCCTTTCATTGCAGGTAAATACTGGAATTGATAAGAATCTCCTATTAATATACTCTCGATAACGAACGCTCTTTGCCCAACTACCATCTCCTCTGGCGTTGGCTGGAAAGAACTGTAGCTCTACAGCGGGCCGGATTTAATAATTCGCTCTGCTGCTTGGAGTGGAAAATGAAAAGTACTAAGAAAATTTTAAAATGTCAGCCATAACAATAGAAAAAAAAGAGCTCTTCTGATTGTCAAAAATTGACTTGTTGAATTCTGAATCATAATACGCTTTCTCCTCTGCTTTCTCGATTGTTAAGAAGTGAGCTGACGAATCATAAACATGACCTTGCATCAGCAAGAGATAGTAAGCTTTCAAGGGGCCCAAAACCCGATGCGACGAACGACACTGATGCTACATCTCATGGTTTCGGACACGATGATCACTAATTGAAGACACTGATACATGCGAGATCGTATCATTGCAGAGATTGGGTTTGACAAAGTTTTCCAAGGGAGGGAATGAAAATTAGAAAAAGAAAAGCAATACTGTAGACTAGTGCTGCAGTAACAGCTCGCATCGCATTTCGCTATAAGGGGCTGAGGCACTATAATGGGAGGTATGCCTGTGTATTGCATTTATTTTCCAAGGGAATGAAGCTATTAATTATTTTCTTTATATCTTTTGCGAGTAGCCCAAACGAGGGTGAGGCGGAAATTATGCAACACTGTTTCCTCTGTACAACAGTAATTTCCTGCTAGTTAATTTTATGGCAATTCATTTCGAATTGGTAGTCACTATGTAGCCGTGACCGCAAGAGAAGCTCCTTTGTTTGTAGATGGAGTGCAGAAGGGCAGGAATACATTCGTGAAATGTAGTTGGTTGTTAAAACCAACAAATAATAGTAACCAAACAGATGTGTAGAGTTCCCTCGGTATTCAATGGTAAGATATACGTAGCTTTTTGTAGGAACGGCCATTTTAGGCTGGCTATAGACAACAGAGCCTACCGCGACATTCCGTTGTTTTCTAGCTGGGGCCGTGTTTTTAAATCGGACTCAACAGGGTCACGCAGCATCATTTTTGTCGACGTCCTCGAACAGAGCCGGCCGGTGTGGCCGAGCGGCTCTAGGCGCTCCAGTCTGGAACCGCGCGACCGCTGTGGTCGCAGGTTCGAATCCTGCCTCGGGCATGGATGTGTGTGATGTCCTTAGGTTAGTTAGGTTTAGGTTGTTATAAGTTCTAGGGGACTTATGACCTCAGCAGTTGAGTCCCATAGCGCTCAGAGCCAATTGGACCACAAAATAACACCGCCCCCGTGTCCACAGAGAGGATGACGTAGACAACCATCAACCTCCGTCAGCACGACACGGGGAAGTGGTACTGTCTACGGGCTATGTAACATGTCATCATGTACTCTCTCTCGCTCATCTCGGCTTTGTGTGGACTTCTTTGATTACAGTTTTGTAACTTTTAACTGACGCCTGAGAACACGCGAACTTGGTATTCAACACTACTGTACTCTTTCCTCCCGATTTAAGAGCTTAAAATTCGTGTTCTTTTGCTTTGTAATTTTTGAATGTCGAATGAATCGCAATTCACAAGTCGAACTTTGGCTGTTCCCATTGTTTTGATTGTGGTGCTGCACTTCATGTTCGCCTTCATTCCCATGATCAGCTTCGATGGGCCATTGTTCAAAGTGACTGTCTGATTCACAACCGAAAGAGTAAAATTCTCCAAGAACACACGGTGTGACGTCACCTTATTGGTTTCTGTTTGTTGGCGCGAGCGGTGGGCATGCAAGGTGTAACACTACAATCCCATTCTACCGGTTGCGATTTTAAAATTCCCATTGGTGTAAACCAAATCATTATTGTGCACTTTCAGCTGAATGGCTAAAAGCTGTAAGTATCAATTTCTCCTACTTATTTTCCTTTTACGATTCTTCTAACTCTGATGAGAAAGATACAGTTAAACTGTAACAACGATTTACCACTAGACAATATGTTTCATTTTCTCTCTTTCCATGGATGAAGCAGCTAAGTTACCACACTCTCCGGAGTCGTAAAATTAAGTTGGCCGGCCGCGGTGGTCTCGCGGTTCTAGGCGCGCAGGCCGCAACCGTGCGACTGCTACGGTCGCAGGTTCGAATCCTGCCTCGGGCATGGATGTGTGTGATGTCCTTAGGTTAGTTAGGTATAAGTAGTTCTAAGTTCTAGGGGACTGATGACCACAGCAGTTGAGTCCCATAGTGCTCAGAGCCATTTGAACCAATTAAGTTGTATAAGTGGTTGTAATTCCAGAGATATGTGGCGACAAAGCACAGAGTTTCCCATTCACTCTTGGGCTAAATTTACATTTATAGTCCTGCAACAGGTAGCGACGGAGATAAGCAGAGGAACGTGGTAACGTTAGCTGTTTCACTACAAAGACGACGTCAAATACGTCATCACTATTCCAGACCCATGAATACTATCGTGTTTGCCCTTATCTCATCGTAAAGGATTTTTATTGATTGTAGATATTCCTGCGTCTTGCCTAACTGCGTTTTCATTATGCGAACGTCTTTGTTGTACTACATTAATGTGCATAATTTTACTGTTGTGGTTGGCAGGAGAGCCAACCCGTATACCTAAAGGAGGCCGAAATGCACGCGTTTTAGCTCACGCAGGCTGGCGGGAGGTCTGGAACATGACAAGGGATTTAGAATTGAGAAAAACGGAAGTAGCTGGTGGAATACTTAACTTTAATCCATTAATGGAGAACGTCACCTTTTATGGTACATGATTCACAATATCAATCACGGATACTGGCGCCTTGCTAGGTCGTAGCAATTAACGTAGCTGAAGGCTATGCTAACTATCGTCTCGACAAATGAGAGCGTAAAAGTCAGTGAACCATCGCTAGCAAAGTCGGCTGTACAACTGGGGCGAGTGTTAGGAAGTCTCTCTAGACCTGTCGTGTGGCGGCGCTCTGTCTGCAATCACATATAGTGGCGACAGGCGGGTCCGACGTATACTACCGGACCGCGGCCGATTTAAAGGCTACCACCTAGCAAGTGTGGTGTCTGGCGGTGACACCACATTTACAACCCCTTACATTTCGTGCACGTAGCATGTCGCTTGCTCTTACGCAAAAGAATACTTCTGCTTCCACACTACTTCCGCCGTTATCGGATGAAAAGTCATTACTGACAACAGTCTCGTCGCGCGGGATTAGCCGAGCGGTCTAGGGCGCTGCAGTCATGGACTGTGCGGCTGATCCCGGTGGAGATTCGACTCCTCCCTCGGGCATGGGTGTGTGTGTTTGTCCTTAGGATACTTTAGGTTAAGTAGTGTGTAAGCTTAGGGAATGACGACCTTAGTAGCATTTAAGTCTTACAAGATTTCACACACATTTTTTGTTTTGTTTTTGACAACAATCTCCGTTATATTTGTTTGCATCAACAGCTTACGCAGCTTTAATTTCAAACATCTGGTTCCCAAGCATTAAGTCTCTCATTTTATAGAATATCACTGAGCCTGTGTCTGAGACTATCACTCCTGAGAAGTACTGTTACAGATACAATTAATCTGACTGCAGTCTAAACCAAGTGCAGCAAATAGAATTTGTCGATCACTGCAGTATTGCTATTAAAGTGCCATTTTGGCATTTGGTATAAAAAGTAAATATTTAACAGTAACTGCAGAACCATTGTGTCTTCACTTGATTTATTCCTATGGTACAGTTTCATAGACTGGCAATAAAGTTGTTATGTGTAAAACCAATATCGGTATATTCATACCTATCTAAATTCTTTGCTTATATTTAATGTGATCTCTGTATCACCAAGCTCTTTAATAAAACAGCTATGTAAATGCTTGTTAATAACTAATGTCAATGTAATTAATCTTTGGATGTAATTCTAAAAGTAATGTTCTGTTTAAGAATTGAAATATTAAAACTTTAACTGTGATACTGGTTCGTGCATACGGAAAGTGGGTTTTCAATAATGTAAAACGTGGGGGGAAGTCCATCTGTAACGTAACTGACATGGCGTGACTAGAAAATGTGGATTTGGCGGTCGAACTACAAGGCTTATTTGTGACAAGATTTAGTCGGTGGCTAGCATGCAAAATGTTAGTATCTTTCATGCTGAACGAGGCTAGAAGAGAAGCAACATTGTATAATACAGCCTCGAATATGAAAGCCATTTGGCTTATTATTCATGACACATACTGATTAGCTCTGTACTACGAAAATCCGACGCTAAGGAGCGAATTTTCAGATCTTGTTTTACATCAAGAGCTATGGTTACTATTGCCACCTTTGCGAGTAACCAAAGGAAGTCGCCACAGCCAACACCTTCGTCTCAAATAATCTTTTGAATACTGTAAAATTCCATCGATTACTTGTGTGATTTCTTATCCAATAATGTGTGTTCAGAATTTGTGTTGAGCACCCATATTTTCCACTTAGTCGTTTACTTAAACAGAATTCTGCTCAGAGTGCTGTGATGCTTCCGAGTAGCTCACTCGTATGTTATTGAACTGAAAAGTAATGAGAACCTCGCCGCTGAGCGCCCCTGGGCCTCCTCCATTCAGTCAACCTTTTTCCTGAAGTATTAGAAGTGTTTTTCCTGAAACGATACTAAAAGTTTCATCAAAGTGAAATTGCAAGAAAAGGATCTTAGGCGCTTTGCTTAAATTTTGTTCAGTACAGTACTGAAATTACCTTAAAATTGTGATCAACCGTAGTTACTGGCTAGAAAGGCTAGATTAACAAATAATTACAGTACTGTTTTGTAATAATGTTTGTATTTTTGTATGTTTGTAGTTAACTCTGTTTTTCATGTTGTGCTTTGACTAAAGTGTTCAGCATGGACCTGAGACTACAGATAAAATTAGTTTTTTAGGTCCTCATGCTACTTTTTGAGCCAGCTGTTCTTTCCGTATAACAATACCATCACAAATGAAATGCAAGTATCAACTTTATTACATTTGTTTGCTATAATAAATGACTGGCTACCACAGTTCAAACAACATCAGATTCGGGGAATACATGTCTTATTTGTATTGTGTCTAGTACAAAGAAGTGAAGACTCTCTAAGAAAACAAACAATAATCGGAACAGATAGAATGAATATCTGAAAACCGTTTTCATGTCAGTCATTTCCAATAATCAAACAAATAAAAGGTCATCATGTTTAAGATAGTAATGTTCCACCGTTAGTAGTCAATACCTGTAATGATGAAAAACTCTCTGCTTTAATAAACATATATTAAATCTGACCGGGAGCCAGTTGTTGCCAAAACGTTTTAAAACTCTTTCTATATTGTTCATGCCAAATCACTGGTATATAGCTTGCTTGAGTGTACTACTGTCTCGTGTGGTATAAGTGACAATAGTATTTCAATCTCAAGTCAATTAAATACCAATAGCTAACCTTATTTATAAACACTGCAAGTATTTGGTGCAAATTCGGCTAATTAGCCTGGCAACCGTCTTCTTTTACGTAACTGCAGTTTACTTACGACTAAAAGAATCTTCGTTCGAATGACGTTTCTTCTGCTATTGCTTTATTTCAATAATGACCTTTCGAGAAACGAAATTCAGTTCAGTACTGATGATCTCGGTGTTTTAAAATCGGTGTATTGCTAAATTAGTAAGAGACAATAGTGTCACAAGTTCTTTAAACATCTGAAGTTGCCAGCCGAGCGGTTCTAGGCGCTACAGTCTGGAACCGCGCCACCGCTAAGGTCGCAGGTTTGAATCCTGCCTTGGGAATGGATGTGTGTGATGTCCTTAGGTTAGTTAGCTTTAAGTAGTTCTAAGTTCTAGGTGACTCATAACTTCAGAAGCTAAGTCCCATTATGCTCAGAGCCATTCTGAACAACCTGAAGTTCTATATATACGTACACAGTAAATCTATACTCGGCAAACCATCGTGAGGTGTATGGCAGATGGTACGTCCCATTGTACCATATATTATAATCCATTCACAGTCCTATGTGAGTGACACGTAGGGATTGTAGTACAGGATGTTTATAAATGAATATCGGGATTTTAACGCTTTATAATATTTATTATGTTAAATTTAAAGTTATAAATGATATGTCAAATGAAAGAGCAACTCAATATCCATTTTAAGAATTCAAGATAATTAAAGAGAAACCTTGCAGACAGGAATTTACACATTACGGCTGAAAGCCACAAATTTTAAAACAAACGCGCCTGAAGGCCTAAATACCGATCAAACAAGAATTTTAAATAAAACATGGCTGAAGGCGTGGTACAGTACTTACTACAAAGGAAAATCTCAATCACAAACAACAGAACAGTGGTGCTCAGAAGTGTTCCAAGAGTCGGCCTGGAGAGGAAACTGCAACAGTTTAGGTGAGACAGGCAGCCAAGCGCAACACTAAATAATCGGGTGGCAGCACGACCTAGGGACTGCTGAAGAGCCAACCAACAATCTAATCAATTCATACAATGAAGGCTTTCACGACCGAATGTTTCATCCGTCGAGAATTCTTCCGGGTTGTATGGTCGTGGTCCATGGCACTCTTATATCCCTGACGTTTCGTCCCAAGCTACGTTTGACATCTTCGGAGGTGCTCCTGGTTGTGCTGAGGCGGCAGCGACCAACCAAGATCGTCCCGACTCAAGTTACGTGTGTCGGTAACGGTCGGGTGAGTCTTGGCTGTCCGGAGCTCTCCTCAGCTCCAACCAGACTCAACTCGATATTTATTCAGAACTCGGAGACACGGCGACCCGGGCCCACTGGTTCGGATCCATGCAGAAGGAACACTTGCCCATCAGCGACGACATCTCTGCACGAGGAATGAACCGACACACGTCCGGCAAGATGACCAACTGACGAGGCCCAGAAGTGGTCGAAAGACCAAATACACGTCGCCCAATGAGACTACCAACCGATCGACCGACCGGCGGTCGTTCCCCCTCCAATCTCCTTCCGTCGGACAGTTCATGTGTGTCGCCAGCGGTCGGCAAGTATTGGCTGTCCGCGCCCCACTGGCGCTCCGTCTCCGACTGACCTCAGACACAAGACGACCCGGAAATACAAGTGGTCGCTCCAGAGAGAGTACGACAGTGCACCTATCGATAAGCGCTGCTGCTGCCACTATCGGGCAAGCAAACCAGCAACCTAGTGACGCCAGTATATCTAATTAAAAGAAAAACGAGGCGACACAACAACAAAAACAAGATGAGCAATAAATGGCATGACCGACAGCCGCGCACGGCTCATCTAGATTCTTGCATCTGGTGCCTCAGTTCCTTTTTAATTATTAAAATAATTACAACTGCTATTTTCAAGGACAATTATCTTATAATTAACAGCTAGAGAGTAGGCAAAAAGGGCACTAGTTAACTATTTTACGCAACATAAGACAGATTTGAGATGTGGTAGTACAAACGAATCTTTACAATTAGTTGGACTGATATGATAAGGAATGAAGAGGTTCTCAGCAGAATCGGCGAAGAAAGGAGCTCGTGGAAAACAATAACAAGAAGGGACGGGATGATATGTGTTAAGATATTGGGGAATAACTTCCATGGGCCACGCGGTATTGGCCGAGCGGTCTGAGGCGCTACAGTCGTGGACTGTGCGGCTGGTCCCCGCGGAGGTTCGAGTCCTGCCTCGGGCATGGGTGTGTGTGTTTGTTCTTAGGATAATTTAGGTTACGTAGAGTGTAAGCTTAGGGCCCATAAGATTTCTCACACATTTGAACTTTTTTTTTAAACTTCCATGGCAGTACAGGGAGCTGTGAAGGGCAAAAACTGTAAAAGAAGACAGAGACTGGACAAGATCCAGCAGATAATTGAGGGTGTAGGTTGCAAGTGCTGCCGGCCGGAGTGGCCGAGCGGTTCTAGGCGCTATAGTCTGGAGCCGAGCGACCGCTACGATCGCAGGTTCGAGTCCTGCCTCGGGCATGTATGTGTGTGGTGTCCTTAGGTGGGTTAGGTTTAAGTAGTTCTAAGTTCTAGGGGACTGATGACCTAAGATCTTAAGTCCTATAGTGCTCAGAACCATTTGAACCAGGAGCAATTTTTTTTTTTTTTTTCAAGTGCTACTCTGAGATGAAGAGGTCGGCAGAGGAGAGGAATTCTTACATCATCCGCTCCCAGTACTCTAGGAGCATGAAACATTTTCCAGGCCAGTTTTGTTTTGCTCAGCCTGTTCAATGGACAATAATTAGCTTCACAACGTGGAGCTTCAACAAAAATTCCATCACTACATAGCTGGCAAGCAGCATGCGACCGAAGCTTCTTTAAATTCGAAATTGCGTTTAATTAAATGTATCTTTCATTCAGTTGTTGACAAAAAATAATATGCTGTGTTTGATCTCTAGACTCCTTGGAGTTTGCTATCAATATCTTCAAACAGAATTCTTAGGATGTCTCGTCTTTTTCTTCACTCCTGTGAGCCTGTGTCTATAGTAAGATGAACCCATATACTACACTTACTGCAATAAAGCTTTCGCTGATACCTAACCTCGATAACTTGTATGGTTTCCTCGAGGTTGTGGAAGGCATGTTCTTTACTCACATATTTTGGTAGGTATCGACGTACTGTGATTCGTGTCGTGTAAGCATCGGCAGCTGAGGGCTTTTAAGTCCCTCAGCGGTTGCTCCATAATAACAGAAGCGACGCGGTGCTTCCGTGTTTACACAAGCAGCACTTTGCGCCTGCTGCTGCCGGCTGACCAACGAGGAAAAGTGCCATGTGCTTCCAATACGAAGTGCCAAGCCGCGAATAAACGACATTCGGAGATGCTCGTATCCTAGTTACCGCCTTAACTCCAGACCTGCTGCCGAATAGATACATAACACAACTCTACGTGCGCTGTCCTATTGTAAGATTTGCTCAGCCAGTGCATTTTATCTTATTGCGTTTGAGCTAGCCGGCCGGAGTGGCCATGCGGTTCTAGGCGCTACTGTCTGGAGCCGAGCGACCGCTACGGTCGCAGGTTCAAATCCTGCCTCAGGCATGGATGTGTGTGATGTCCTCAGGTTAGTTAGGTTTAATTAGTTCTAAGTTCTAGGCGACTGGTGACCTCAGAAGTTAAGTCGCATAGTGCTCAGAGCCATCTGAACCTTTGGGTTATTTATTCACTAAGGCGTAGTATCCGATGTTTGGTTTCTAACATTCATGAAGAATGCTATAGACTAATAGTGTATGAACTCCTATGTTATATACTGCGCTACCCAATAGATTTATTACCTTTGAGGTACTTAATATGGAGGTTGTGCCAGTGTATGTGTATAGTTTAGAAGTTAATTTTCATTTGGCTTTCCTTATTCTTGTATGGGCGAGCCGCTCTGGCCAAGCGGTTCTAGGCGCTTCAGTCCGGAACCGCGCTCCTGCTGCGGTCGCAGGTTCGAATCCTGCCTCAGGCATGGATGTGTGTGATGTCCTTAGGTTAGTTAGGTTTAAGTAGTTCTAAGTCTAGGGGATTGATTACCTCAGATGTTAAGTCCCGTAGTGCTTAGAGTCATTTTTTCTTATATGTGGCCTCAACCTCTTCTTTGTAACTCAGATCCTATGCTTTTAAGAACTAAAGACCTTCCTCGTGTGATTAAGCTCCATCAGAGATTTCCATTGTCACATAGTGAGATAAAACACTATGACCAACTGCTTAACAGCATCTTGGTCCAACTACATAGGTTTTTGGTGGTGTGGGGCATGTAATTCTCGCAAACAAGCTGTTGGTTTGTGCATGTAGAGCTGGCTCCCGATAACGTCCCATATGTGTTGCACTAGATTCAGATCAAGCGAATTTGGCGGCCGCGATATCAACATGAGTTCACTGTCATGCTCCTCAAACCACTGGAGCTCAGTTCTGTCCTTGTGACAAGAACAGTTACTTTGCTGCAAGATACCATCGCTGTCAGAGGAAGTACAAATGGATACTTGTGGCCTGTAGCAATGTTCATGTAGCGCACAGCTATCATCATACCTTCGTTTAAGACAGAGCCCGCAGAATAATGTGGCAGCTAGATGTGCCGTCGGCAGCCCACATGTGGGGCCAGCGGCAGTGGTGGGGGTTACAGACAGATGCTGTAGGGGAAATGCCGAGCACTGGAGGAGAAGTGCCATTACAAGCTGAGGCCTACGCAGACATTTTTTGTAAGTAATAAGTGGAGTTTCTCTACGCCAACATTTGCATTTTGACCGTTTGGAAAGATTTGTCACCTCTGCTTTGGTCAGTATCTAAAAAGAATTCCGCTGAATATGGCACAAAAGCAGTGCTTCATTTTCGTCTGGTTTGTTGGCGATTTGTAACGTTCAGAGAAAGGTTATGAGCGGCGACTTCTGAGTAAAATCTACAAGTTTTTCTAGTAAAATCTACGTTTTTCTTGTTGCCAAGTTAAAACTTGCTTCTTTTGCCAAAATAGAGCAGACTTAACACCGCATCACCCCATCAATATGTGATTTGATCCATTATAAATGGTTTTTGAAAGCCTGCGACTGTAGAAACAATAGTTTTGTTTATTAATAAATAAATCTTCTGCTACCAGTCATGATTTTTCTTGATTTTACTTTTCGTATGACGAGTTTCAAGAAATAATTCCCATTCTTTAATGCGGTTTTTATGTGTATTAAGCCATTTCTTTTGATGCTGTCTGTGCGTGTGAATCTGCTTCATTTAATTAACTTTTAAATTTTCTAATGGTCCATTTGTGCAGAGTCTCACACATACTAAACATCACACACAAGTTGTTGTACACTTTACACATTTTAATCTGCCAGGAAGTTTCATGTCAGCGCACACTTCGCTGCAAGAGTGAAAATCTCATTCTGGAAACATACCCCAGGCTGTGGTTAAGCCAGGTCTCCGCAATATCCTGTCTTTCAGGAGTGCTAGGTCTGCGAGATTCGCAGAAGAGCTTCTGTAAAGTTTAGAAGGTAGGAGACGAAGTACTGGCAGAAGTACAGCTGTGAGGACGGGCCGTGAGTCGTGCTTGGGTAGCTCAGTTGGTAGAGCACTTGCCCGCTAAAGGCAAAGGTCCCGAGTTCGAGTCTCGGTCTGGCACACTGTTTTAATCTGCCAGGAAGTTTCATATCAGCGCACACTCCGCTGCAGAGTGAAAATCGAATTCTGGAAACATCCCCCAGGCTGTGGCTAAGCCATGTCTCCGCAGTATCCTGTCTTTCAGGAGTGCAAGTTCTGCAAGGTTCGCAGAAGAGCTTCTGTAAAGTTTGGAAGGTAGGAGACGAGGTACTAGCAGAAGTAGAGCTGTGAGGACAGAGCGTGAGTCGTGCTTGGGTAGCTCAGTTGGTAGAGCACTTGCCCGCGAAAGGCAAAGGTTCCGAGTTCGAGTCTCGGTCCGGCACACAGTTTTAATCTGCCAAGAAGTTTCAATTAAAGATCTGCAGCTATTTTCATTCCCCTCCCGTGTTTTCTTTGAGACTGTGCAGAACCATCAATACTAAATCGTCGATCAGCGCACCTGTCGAGTCCCGGGATTGACATCGCCGAAATTCAAAAAACGAATTCTTCCTCCAGCGAATCTCTATTGCTGGAGATACAACAATAATAGTAATTTTTATTACTATTTTTAGAGATTTTTCAAGATTTTTGTGAGGAAAATTCCTGCAATTAACTTCACAAACTTCATAATATTCTTGTTTTTTTTCCTCATATTTTTTATCTCCAGAGTCTCCCAGTACAGTGGACATTATTGCAACTAAGTAGGGGAAGGGATATTATAATAGAGACCTATGCCGGAGTAACAGTTCGAAAGTAAACGTAGCCAAACGTCATTTATCACTTAAGCATATTTTTTTGCATTAACATTTAAAGATTACGTGTTTATGTTTACTGCCGGCTGGTGTCGCCGAGCGGTTCTAGGTGCTGCAGTCTGGATCTCGCGACCGGTACGGTCCCAAGTTCATATCCTGCCTCGGGCATGGATGTGTGTTATGTCCTTAGGTTAGTTAGGTTTAAGTAGTTCTAAGTTCTAGGGGACTGATGACCTGAGATGTTAAGTCGCATAGTGCTCAGATCCATCTGAACTATTTTATTATGTTTACTGTATCGGAGACTCGCAGGCAGATGTTACGTGACATTTGCTGACCGTCTGGCGTAGAAACGTCATCCTGACTAAGTTATTACATACCAGGAGAAGCAGCTCGACTCTTCTGTTTCCCTCAGCAGACGTGGACGTGTTACACATCTGAACCGAAACCATCGTAGAATGGTACGTTTCCGGAAATGAGTTTCGATTGAAAATATTACAAACTGATTCCCCTCAAACTTCTGTTTGTTGGTGGGAGGTACAGTCGGTCTACAAAGGAGATTGCTTGCTTATCACTCATGCGACCGGTTCTTGAATATTACGCAAGTGTGTGGCGCTCGTATGAGATAGATCTTACAGGGGATATTGAAAATGTACAGAGAAGGGCAGCACAAATGGTCACAGGTTTGTTTGGTCCATGGGAGAGTATCACAGAACTGGAGGACTCTTGATAATGGACGTAAACTATCCCGAGAATGTCTACTAACAAAGTTTCAAGAACCGGTTTTAAATGATGACTCTAGAAATATACTACAATCCCCTATGTATCGCTCACACACAGAGGCATCAAACAGTCATTCTTCCCGCGCTCCACACGTGAATGGAACAGAAAGAAACCCTAATAACTGGTGCAGTGGGACGTAGCCTCTACCATGCATCTCACGGTGGTTCGCAGAGTATGGATGTAGATGTAGATGTAGATATAGACCACATCTTCCAGATTCCCTGCAGACACAGTTCTGCTGCGTTACGGATAACAAGTTCTGGGCAAACCGTCCAAATTGCTCACATATCCATCGTGAAATCCTCAAAGCATGTGGAACAAATCTGATTACGCGTCCCGCCGTACTGTCAGCAATTTGACCAACGCAGCAGAGTGATGCTGATCGGCAACTCCAGATCTTACTTCATGCTTTTTCCGGCTTTCCAGTAACATGAAAAGAACATCTGGAGGAAAGAAGTTTTCCAACGATGGGAACGTTTACACGGCGGTTGTCGAATGGCTGCCTCAGCAAAGAGTGGATTTCTATCGTCGATGATTTGAATGACTGGAAAAAGGTTCGGACCATTGTTTACAGAAAGTTGGTGACTATGGTGAAAAAAAAAGCCTCAAGTATCTGTGGCGCTTTGAAGCGTATTACGGCATTCAAAAAACGTTACTTGGCCCGCAACAAATTGTAAAACTTACTTTTGTAAGTCCCCTCGTATTTATGCAAAGGAAAAGACTAATGGTTGGTGAGCATACAATAACGAATAATCCTGCTGCCATCTCTCAGTATCAAAATGGATTATCGCTACAGTTAATGGTGTCAGCTGGTCGCTGAAACATACAGATGCGTGTCTGTGGTAATAAATAAGGGAAAACTGGACTGCATCCAGACATGAATTACTTGAATGAGCGGCCGTATTTGAATCCAATGACGTTTATTCTTTCTTTTTTTCTGACACGTGCTGCCAGTTTCCACTCCAAAAGATACGATCTTCAGGCCCAACCATAACCTTCCATGTGCAATGAACTGAATCGTAGACAGTGGGCCAAAATTAATTGGCTTCCATACCTTCCGTAGCAACAATAAGTCCAGCATTGTCAGAGGCAACTGTTGTCGCCTTACCATGCTGGGCTTGTTATTGCCACGAAAGGTACAGAATCCAACTAATTTCCTACCACAAGCAACCAACATAAATAAAACATAAGTGGTGGCACTCATACAGTTGTTGCGTGCAACAGCTATTGATTACAATGTTGAAAATGGAATGAAATGATCGTATGGCATTGTTGGCTGAGATGTCTCATTGGGGTTCGGCCGCCAAGATCAAGTCATGTTTCATTCGGCGCCTCATTTGGTGACTTGCGGCCGACGATGAGGATGAAATGGTGATGAGGACAACAGAACACCCAGTCCCCGAGAGGAGAAAATGTTCGAACCGGCCTGGAATCGAACCCAGGCCCAGTGCTTGGGAGGCAAGCACGTTACCACTTTTGTTTCGTTTTGTTTTCATCGTTCGTCTCAATTGTTCGGTGCGGGCGTCACCTGACACTGTCTTATGATCTACTGTTCAGGATGCTGATGCCTTCAAGACACACGTGCCTCTAGAAATGGCAAGCCGGACCACACACCTACATAAGTAACAGCCAACATAGGCGAACTGCAGACGACTTCCCTGGTGCCTGCCGCCGCTGTCCGCGCCGTTAGCGACACCTCACGGACGGCCATCACATAACCCTTGGCGCTACTCTCAAAGAGAACCCAGCAAACCCCCCCCCCCCCCCCCCCCATTCTCCCACCCACCGCCAACGTGTACGACGAGAGAACAATCGAATTATTCAAGAAGGAGAAGACGCAGCGAATCCATTGCGAAAGAAATGACTAAAAGCAAGCCAGAAGGCTCAGTCACTACTGTAATTAATCTAATGTATGTTACAGTGTCACTCAACTACACACCAATAATCATTGAGTGATATGAAATCAAGCAGAAGTATTATCAAGAAACATTAGATGTGGTACTTAGGGAAAGACAGATTTCGGTGTGGACGGGGCCTTACTCAGTTACCATTGGTTGCTCAGTATTTAAAAAAAAAAATCACGTGCACTTTATTTGTAACCAAGTGCACAAAGGTTGGCAATAAAGGAACAATTAATGGTTGCTCAGTATTTTAAAAAAAAAATCACGTGCACTTTATTTGTAACCAACTGCACAAAGGTTGGCAATAAAGGAACAATTACCAAATTTGACTATTAAGACAACATCCAATTAAAAATTCTTCAGACAGATTGCATTCACGACTGAAGGCCTTATTGACCAGAAATTCAAATTATTTGTCGGGTGAAGGCCCCAATAGCAATAATCGCGAAAACAATTTGATGGCCGAAGGCCTAGATAGCAAATTCTTACTAAAATATTATAGAAAAATGACAATAATATTAAGACACAATATCTAATTAAAAATTCTTAAGACAAATTGCATTCACAGCTGAAAGCCTTATTGACAAGAAATTCAAATTGGTGGCTGAAGGCCCCAATAGTAATTACTGAAGGCCTAGATAGCAAATTATTACTAAAATATTATAAAAAAGGACGATCATATTAATAGACCATGTTGTTGTTGTTGTTGTTTTCAATCCTGAGACTGGTTTGATACAGCTCTCCATGCTACTCTATCCTGTGCAAGCTGCTTCATCTACCAGTACCTACTGCAACCTACATCCTTCTGAATCTGCTTAGTGTACTCATCTCTCGGTCTCCCTCTACGATTTTTACCCTCCACGCTGCCCTCCAATGCTAAATTTGTGATCTCTTGATGCCTCAAAACATGTCCTACCAACCGATCCCTTCTTCTAGTCAAGTTGTGCCACAAACTTCTCTTCTCCCCAATCCTATTCAATACCTCCTCATTAGTTACGTGATCTATCCACCTTATCTTCAGTATTCTTCTGTAGCACCGCATTTTGAAAGCTTCTATTCTCTTCTTGTCCAAACTAGTTATCGTCCATGTTTCACTTCCATACATGGCTACACTCCAAACAAATACTTTCAGAAACGACTTCCTGATACATAAATCTATATTCGATGTTAACAAATTTCTCTTCTTCAGAAACGCTTTCCTTGCCATTGCCAGTCTACATTTTATATCCTCTCTACTTCGACCATCATCAGTTATTTTACTTCCTAAATAGCAAAACTCATTTACTACTTTAAGTGTCTCATTTCCTAATCTGATTCCCTCAGCATCACCCGATTTAATTTGACTACATTCCATTATCCTCGTTTTGCTTTTGTTTATGTTCATCTTATATCTTCCTTTCAAGACACTGTCCATTCCGTTCAACTGCTCTTCCAAGTTCTTTGCCGTCTCTGACAGAATTACAATGTCATCGGCGAACCTCAAAGTTTTTACTTTTTCTCCATGAAGTTTAATACCTACTCCAAATTTTTCTTTTGTTTCCTTTACTGCTTGCTCAATATACAGATTGAATAACATCGGGGAGAGGCTACAACCCTGTCTCACTCCTTTCCCACCATACCTAATTAAAAATTCTTAAGACGAACTGCATTAACGGCTGAAGGCCTTATTTCTAAGAAATTAAAACTATTTGTCGGCTAAAGGCCCCAACATTAATTACTCAAAAACAATTTGACTGCTGAAGCGGTGGATAGCAAATTCTTTCTAAGGTATTATAAAAAAGGGACAATCATATTGCATTCACGGCTGAAGGCCTTATTGAGAACTATCACAATCTGACCAAATGTAGAGAGAAATGGGCCACAGACAGTGGCCCTAGGATCGACCTGGGAAAGTCGCTCAACTTCGTAAACGATGAGACAGGGAGCCAAGAGTTGTATTCACTTAACCGGATAGCAACTCAAACTAGTGACAGTTTAAACGCCGCCAACACTCTTGCAACACCTACCTAATGTCTGATTACCAATACAACGATGGAATAACCCACGAAAGGCGGAACCGGCGGACAGCACTGCGTCTTCTGAATCCGGACATCCAGAAACAGAAGGACCCACTACGACCAAAGTAGTCCAAAAGAAACAAATATCCGAGCCACAATCAAGGTGGCTGTCGAACTACACACCTTACCAAACAGCACCAGCAAAGCGAGGAAAGGTACACTGCCGCGAAAATATGCTAACCTCAAGCAGGTAACTGGGGCGTAAGTGGCCACTGGGCAGAAAAATACCGCTGGTTGAACTTCATCAACAAACACAAGGAATTCAATGATTAATAATAAAAGGCGGAGGACAACTAATTAATTTCGCCAACTCTAAACACCCCACTCGTTGCTCTTCGTCTCAGAAACCTATCAATCAGCAACGCGAGAACAAAGGGCGTGATCTCAAAATAGTGAAGGTTTCACTACTGGGTTAATGTTCACTCAGTTCAAACGTCCTGGTTCCCGTGGAGAAGGAGGTTGTCGCCCTCGCAACTACAGCCCCTCGATCCGGCAATGCCTGGATGCTACCAGCGGTCCCGGCATGTCTTCGCACTGTCGGACCTCACCGCTGCTCCGTCCCAACGGAACTGACTGACCCACCCAACCTGGAAAACACTTGACGTCCCTCCAAAGACAGTACCACCGTACTAGATATTGATAACCACTGCTCCTGTCACCCGCGGACAGACAACGCTAGCAAACGTTGTGGCGCCAGTAAACACACCAACAAAACGAGACGCCATATCCCTATTACACGACGCCAACCTACCAACGGCACCAACACGAGCCTCAACACGGCTCAAACTAGTTAAAAATTCAATGCATTTTAACACAGAGCTAATGAAAACTCACACAAATTTCCATTTTCGAGGTAGGTAAAATTATTAAGACAAGAAAAATAAGATCATCTGCTCCTTGGTAGAAGACCTTCTTCTGTTTCAGGGTGCAGGACGGTTCACGACTTACGAAGTACAGTTTAACCATTCACCCATTATGCAAATAGTTTTAAAGATATAGAATTTTACTCACCATAAAACTTCGTAGCTGAAGTATGAACGATATTCTCTGAATAGCATTAATATATTATATGACACTTAAATTTGTTTAGCTTGTAATAATAAACGCTGGACAAAACACAACATCATTTCTCACAATAACAAAAACAGCAGGCAACTGCTTATAGTGCTGTCTGACGCGCATTCCTTCTCCTATACAATTAACATTTACAACCCTGTAAGAATTCACGCACACAGTTCGGTTCTTACAATAATATTGACAGTTTCATGAGACCAAAATTTCTGCAAAACTTAGTAAAGTAACTATTTGAAACAATAGTGTAAAAAGATTCTACTTCCTACTTCAGTTACATAATAATTTCTGTTGCTAACATATTAACGAATTCTTGTTTAGTTGCCGTAAAATAGGGTGAATAGAAAGGAAAACTTCCAACGGAGTTATGTGCTATCGTATTGGACGACAAATGGGAATATAATTCAATGATTTATTTGTCTATGTTGGTAGTGAACCACTCCATCAGCGGATTTATGAATTACAAAGATAGTGACACTGTCAGTTGATATTATGTATACTTTATGACAAACGTCGGATGTGGTGCTGAATTTGCTTAATTCTAACTTTATCTGTAAGTACCAATCTAAATTTTGTTGTTTTAATTTAAGTACTGAGAAAGCATATCTGAAAAAAACCGTTACATTAATCTAAAGTTCAGTTTTTAAGTAGACTTTAATCCGACTTGTGTTTCAACTGACTGAAAACATAGTATTATGTTTTCGGCATTTGTGGGTGAATCGAAACAGTAATCGTCAGTGTTTCTTCAGAAGAAGACCAAAAATTTGATGGCATTGTTCTCAACTCAGGAGATTATCCTGCGAGTAAAGTGTATAAAAAAAGTATGTAGACATTTAGATTGCATGCATGTTCTGACAAAGTTTACATTGGTATTTTTATTTTTTTTAATCAAGGCGAAATAAACAGGCTGATTTTGGCAATCATGATTCATTTTCAGCCAAGGAGATGAATTTCGGAAACTCTGTTACTTAGGGGGTTTGTACGATGCGTACATTCAAAACCGTGGTAATTTTAGCGATGCTGTCAGTGACTTAATGTATTAACAAAATAACCAATTTCATACGCTTAATATTATATAAACGTAACCAGAGCGATAACACTGTTTATTTAGAAAACAGATTTAAAGAAAAACTCAATTCGTGCAATATTCTCAGTTTTATACTGAGCAAACCTTTTTTTGATGCACATAAATGTTGTTTATTAGTCTCTTAGAACCAGTCTGTATCTTGATATGCTCCAATTCAGCCAAAGCACAGGTACTACTGTTTCTGTTTACCTTACTATGTAGGTGCGGTGGGGGGGGGGGGCAGATGTTACTAGAAACACCTTTCTTTATTTCTCCATATGTTACAAAGTCAAGAGCATTGTTCCAAAACTAACTTTATAAGTTTAAAGTTGGACTCAAGACCTATAATTCAACATAATTTTAATTTTCATATTTCGTTTTAAAATTATAAGTTTTTTTTTAACCTGAGAACTGTACTGTTCTCCAATTTTAGGGCAACTGGCTCTATACAGCTGTTTCCGTACGAGACAGGAAGTGCGACCTCAGAAACTGATGTCAAACCGGGTTTACCATATTTTCTTTGAAAGAAGATTTACGTAAAATAAAAATTAGATATCCAGTAGAAAGCTGCTTTGCAATGTAATGACTATTCCAACCCTATATTCTAGTGAAATTAAGTATGTCTATGTTAACAGTAATTTACTAAACATTGGTTCTATTCACAATCTGTGTATAGGGTTCCACATCAGTCCTGTGTTTTCTCGTCTGCCACATTACGGAATCCATACAGGCTCTTACCATTTCGTAATTGGATCCATCTAACTTCCACTAGGTGGTCGTGCATGCAAGGATCTTTCATTGGCCATCTAACATCCATATGTCCTACTACAAGTACTACTCAGCTGCACTATATTTTAATAGTAGTCATGAAAAGGTCTATCACGATAGTCTGTCACCTAATATATTTCATTGTTTCCTTGTCTCTTGTAACAGTTCCTAATATGCATCTCTCCAAGTCTTCTCTCAGCAACCCTCAATTTCTGAAATGTTTTCGCGTTAATGGGCCATGTTACATTGCCATAATCAAAATTGGTGATACACTGGCAGTACAAACTTCCAGTTTCAGACACATTGAAAGCTTCCTTTTGAAAACTTATTTCATTTACCAAAGACATTACTAATTACTTCTGTTGTTCTGTTCATTTCTTTCAATGATAGTAAGGTCTGCGATCAGTTGTAAATAGAAAGTAATTTTCTAGAATGAGATTTTCACTCTGCAGCGGAGTGTGCCCTGATATGAAACTTTCTGACAGATTAAAACTGTGTGCCTGACCGAGACTCAAACTCGGGACCTTTGCCTTTCACGGGCAAGTGCTCTACCAACTGAGCTACCCAAGCACTACTCACGCTCCGTCCTCACTCCCCAACTTTACAAAAGCTCTCCTGCGAACCTTGCAGAACTAGCACTTCTAAAAAAGAAAGGATATTGCGAGACATGCCTTAGCAACAGCCTGGGGGATGTTTCCTGAATGAGATTTTCACTCTGCAGCGGAGTGTGCGCTGATACGAAACTTCCTGGCAGATTAAAACTGCAAGGTTCGCAGGAGAGCTTCTGTAAAGTTTGGGAGTGAGGACAGGGCGTGAGTCGTGCTTGGGTAGCTCAGTTGGTAGAGCACTTGCCCGCGAAAGGCAAAGGTCTCGAGTTCGAGTCTCGGCCCGGCACACAGTTTTAATCTGCCAGAAAGTTTCATAGGAAGTAATTTCCTAATTTTGAAAATCAACACCTAATATTGTGTTCAAATAAAGGATCACTTACTCGATAGTGCAGGGTACTTTAGCATATTACAGCGATTTCTAAACACATTTTAGACCAAAATTATTAAAAAACAAACAGAAATTACCTCTATTTCTCGAAGACGTGTTGACACTGTTATAATAACCTTGTATAAGTAAATTCTGCCTCCTACAGCGAACATGCAGAAACTAAAACACGTGGTGCACTGAAAGCACATGGACTGAAGTATATGCTACAATCAGGCAATGCGTGTCTATACCCTAAGCTAGAAAAAAATATTTGGATATAGCATATATTAGGATATATAGGGACTCAGAAGATCAGTAAAGAACCCAAGAAAAGAGAATTCATTTATTTTAGAGTCAAAGAAGGGATGTAGGGTCGTTGAAACACCAAATCAGAGAACGTGGTCATGGTTACTTCCAAAGAGTTGCAATTTGATGTCACATACATCACGTGCACCCCGTCTACACTGAAACCCCTCCAAACTCCGGCGTCACTTAGTGGGGCGCTGCCTGATTATTTGTTATCGCCACACAATTACGACAGCTTCAAATGTCCAACATGCGCAACTGAAGGGTGTGATCTCGGGTGACTTTTCACCGTGTTTGGAGGTACTAATAAATGGATTGGTAGACTATACGGACTACACCACAAACAACTGACAGTGCACGGTGAACGTATGATTAAATCACACCCTTCTGGTCCACGTGATCGGCGCTGATTGGCTTTGGTAAGAATCTGTCAAACCACGCGACAATGTTTCCATCACGTGTTTTTAACTTTCCTTATACCGCTACTAAGTGAATGTCATTAAGTTTTGTCATTTCTAAAATAAGAGATTTAATGTTTTTTGTTTCAGTTTGTAGTTTAGTTAGTAGGCGAACATGGTTGAAAGTATTGGTTGATATCTAAAGTAGTGCAGGAGCTTATCAATGTGAAATATTATTCAATAATTTAAAGTAGTTCAGCAAACAGTACGGGGACGCATATTACGAATGAAATGAATAAGGGTCAGAAAAGAGTGGAAGATGTAATTGTAACTGCAGTGGGAACGCTGTGAAAGTAGTTAGCACTTACAGGCAGCGAGCTCTTGCCTGGATTGAAATAAGTAAGGAAAACACAGACAAAAAACTTTCTATCTTCTTTAAAATGTTTGAGAAAGCGCTGTATAATAGAATACTTAATCGTTTAAGCGACTATAACTTCTCAGTTGCCTCTCGTTTTGGCTTTCGTGAATGTTTCTCCACAGGGGAAGCAATACAAGACCTTACTAGTACTGGCAAAGCTAAACAATAGAAACTGTTGGTATATTTTGTGACCTTGCCGAAGATTTTGATGTGTAGATCACAAAATTTCACATGGCGAACTAAAATTTTTATGGCATCACTCTTGCATGGATGAGGTCTTATCTTTCTGATACGAAGCAGACGGTCTAATTGACAGTGTCCTAGTTATGAAATAAGTTTCATAGTAGAGGACCATAACATGTGGTGGTTGAAATGTTTCCTCTCTTGGCCAGGATAAAATA